>NC_044307.1:107105693-107717479 GCF_007474595.2 Lynx canadensis
GAATCAAAGGGAGGAAACAGCATCAGGAAATGTACCTCTGTTAGGGAAGTTGGATGAAGGAAAGTTCAGAGGGAAGTATGGTCATGGCACAGAACTGTATCCCCAAAGGTTAGAGAGAGGATTTTAGCAGGTTGGTGGTGAGAGTGGTAGTGCCACAAGGACAGATAAAGACTTTCTGATCTGAGGGCAACCCCACATATTATGGCAAAATCATTGAGAAAGGTGGTTCTCAAACTTGAGCAACAGAATCACTGGGAAGTCTTGTTAAAATAGTTTTTTGGACTCCACCCCTAGAGTTTCTGACTCCAGAGGTCTGATACTGCTAGTTGGGGAACTTTGCTTTGAGAATTCCTGATTTAGATGCTACACGTGTCAAATAGGGAAGGCATATAACCAAGGAGAGGAGGACATGCGCTTTTCTCTCTCTCTCTTTCCCCTCACTCCCTAACAGAACCCCTTTACTTAGCGGTTACAACTGACCCTCGGAGACTGAAATGCTCTGCCACACAGTCTCTCATGAAAATAGAATTGACTACCAAGGGAGCTGAAGGGAGAGACCCCTAGGCTGAAGATAGCCCAGTGTCCAAGGACACACCTGAGGTCAGCCATGAATTAAGACTGCCAGTGCCATCTGCACCTGCAGATTCCCACCTTGTATATCCTGCATTAGGAGAAGATGCTCTATGAGTGGCTGTGGCTCATAGTCACACATCAGTGGATTGGAGTTGAATTCGTACTTAGTCCTCTAGCAAGCAATAAGACAGCCTTTGGTTAAATGGCTAGAACCTGTGATTTGATACTATAGTAAATAAAGGATAAAATATATTGGTATTATCTGCTTCTTGGTTAATTTCAATAGAAAAAAACCAATGCATTAGTTTGCATATGTTAAGTAACATTTGTGAGCACTTAAGAGCATTTTGCATGTCTAACATATTTATCCTCACAACAACCCAGTGTGATAGATATTGCTGTTATTATACTCCTTTTACAAATGCAGAATCTGAAGCACTGAGAGTTTAAACAACTTGCCCAAGGTCATGCAAGCTGCAAGTAACAGAGGCTGGATTTGGATCAAGGCTGTCAGGTGCCAAAACCTGGACCTGCTTTTAACTTATATTAGACTGTTTTGTCTAATAAAACAGGGAGGGGCCTTTCATGCTCCTTAACAGCATGGTTCCTAAGTTTTAAACCAAAGAGACCACTGAGACAGCTGCTCAGAGCTGGCCAAACTCAAGGTCAGGGGCACAGCCCTCCACAAGACTGCTCTCACTTCACATATCAGCCTGGGTGAGAGAAGGGGTCTCCAGGGCTCACTTCACTTCAGACTAGCGAACTATAAATTTGGGAGTCCTTATGGAATCCCTTAGTTTCAATAATTCACTAGAATAATTCACAGAACTCAGGAAAATGCCCTACTTAACAATTACAGTTTTATTATAACAAAAGCATACAGATTAGAGCGAGCTGAAAGAAAAGGCACTGAGGGAGAGGTCTAGGAGGGTTTCAGATGTGAAGCTTCCATCATCCTCAGGGATGTGTTATCCTCGCCACAGCAAAGTAGAGAAATTACCCAGAGTATTGCCAGCCAGGGCAGCTCACCCAAACTTCAGTGTCCAGAGTTTTTGTTGGTGTTTCTTTATATAGGTACTATGGATCAAATCAATCGTTTGCCTCATGATTGAACTCAATCTCCAGTCTCCCTCCCTTCTCTGGAGGTAGGGCTGATATCAAGTGGCTCAAAGCCTCAACCCTCTCTAATCACATGCTAGGTCTTTCTGGTGTGGCCACCCCCCTGTCTGAGTCACCTCATTAGCATAATGTATCAGGTGTGGTCCAGGGACCCACCATGAATAACAAAAATACTCCATTCATTCAGGAAATTCCAAGGGTTTAGAGGTTACCTCCCAGGAACTGGGGACAAAGGCCAGCTAAGTTCTTTATTACACAAAACACAGCCAGAGGAGGGTGTTAGAATAGGGATGCCTGCTTGAGCATGAATTTTATGACATCTTTTAGGTCAGCAGCACTATTTCTGTACGAGGCAGTAGTCGCACTGTTACAGAAAGGGGAAGAATTTTCTCCTAGAATTTCTTCAAATCATCAGGCACTAAATCAGGAAAGATGACACTATAGAGAGTGTCTAAATTAGGAAGAAGCTAGAGAGCTCTAAGTGGTGGAAGCTGCTGGTGCGCACAACACAGCAATTTGCAATGAACTCACTGGCAGAGAAACCAAACACAAGCTCCATAGCAAGGGAGTGAGTATCTGCTGTGTGAATTGAAGGCCACAGGACTCTGCAGTTGTGAAGCTTTTATGCACTCAACATGTAAATTACAGTGCTGGTGAATTGGGGTTGGTTCACATGTAAATGAGAAAATGCTTGAGTTAACCAAGTCTGCCTTTGAAAAGAATGGATATCTAGGAACTAAAGACTGTACTGAAGAACTTGCAAATAATAGAGAGAGCGCGGTTCTAATTCCAAGGGACTTCTAGAAGGAAAAATAATGAGGGGCCGATGGGGGAGGGGAGAGTAAAACATCAGAAGAAGCAATCTTCCATAAAATCTGCTTGTATGCCATTAATGTATGTCTCTCCAAATAAGAGCAAGCAAATGAGAAAATAGCAAGGAGGTATAAAGGCTAGGGTGAGCTTTGAAGGAAGCGTGTTATGCATGGATGGAGACTTTTATTTTAAAGGGCTGGCTGTTATAAAAAAAAAAAGGAACATTGCAGACTTGTGTTTATAACTCACTCAAAACATGGGATTTCCTATTGTATCCAAGCCCTCTTTTCTCTGAAACTGAAGTCCCTCAAATCTGAGTAAAACTGGGATTTGCAGCAGGAGGGAGAGGAAGGTGAAGGACTGCTTAATTTCACTTGCCCGTATGCATCTGAGTATCTTTGATGTTTGCCAGATTGATTGGTTTTTGCCTTCTCACTGGCATGCCCACTTTACTCTTCGTTCACTACCTGGAAGTCTGAGAGGGACTGAGGTTTTATGATCGCTATGGCAGCTTTTAAACTGCTGTGCTCTTCTCTTTAGGTCCCGTGCTACTGTTGGGAAGGAAGAATTTCCCCTGCCCTTCAAGATCCTCCTAGCTGGGCTAAGAATCAAATTGACATGAGACAGATTAACAGGAGAAAGTTAAATTTAATTTTGTAGATACAGGGAATTCACACAGATGTGGAAATTCCGAAGACAGTCAGGCAAAATGAAGTGTATATGTCATTCTGAACCAAGGAGAAGGGGTTAGGGGCCTGGGACTTCAAAAGAAAGGAATGAAATTCACAGGCTATGAAAAAGTAAACGTTTGGTAAAAAACTGCTGGGCCACTCAGAAACAATGGGAGGTAGAGGACTTCTATCAAACAGGCCTTGCTAGATTCCTCCCTGTCTACCATACTTAGTTCATATCATAATGTAGATATCTATGGTGATAGCTCTCTTCCTGGAATAGGCTCTTTATCTAAATTCTGTCAGGCAGTTGAGCGGGAGGTAAAGAGCTTTTCCTGAATCTGCTGGGTTTTGATTGCTTTTTAAAAAATGTTTATTTTTGAGAGAGAGAGAGAGAGAGAGAGAGAGAACGTGTGTGGGAGAGCAAGCAGGGGAGCAGCAGAGAGGAAGAAAAGGATCTGGAGCAGGGTCTGCACTGTCAATGGAGAGCCCAATATGGGGCTCGAACTCACAAACCATGAGATCATGACCTGAGCTAAAGTCAGACACTTAACTGACTGAGCCACCCAGGTGCCCCGATTGACTGCTTTTTAACTCGAAAAAGTTAGGCCAAAGTGGCCTATTTGGGGGCAGCCTGCCCTTGGCCCTTCACTGCTTGTTTAAACAACATAAACTGATGCACAATAACAATTTAAAGCAAGCGCTTTTCCTCTTTCTTTCTTCCTTCCTTTCTCCCTTCCTTCTATCCTTCCTTCCTTCCTTCCTTCCTTCCTTCCTTCCTTCCTTCCTTCCTTCCTTCCTTCCTTCCTTCCTAAAGAAAAAAAGAATGGGTTAATATTCAGATGCAACAACAGCTTTGTGTATAATGTGACAGTCTGGGTGATGAGGAATTAAAAATGTCCATGGATGCTGAATGACACTTTGATCATGGTACAGCAGTCTTTGCCCTGAAGTCAGCTGCTTCCGATGTAAAGAAAGCAGCCACTGCTGTACCTCAAGAGCTCATCCATGGGCTTTGAGGCTTAATTCCTCCTGTTCTCTCTGAATTCTCCTTTTGGAGGTCTGTCCCCGTCAGCCAGAGGCAAATCCACTGTTTGGTAGGAAGGAGGATGTTTCCCTAGGAGGCATGGGTCTCAATCCAGAAGGAAAGCTATAAAAGACACACAGCCAGATAGGATGCCAGGTAGCCGCAGGAATGGAAAGGAAGTGGACTTCTGTGTCTGCCCAGACCTAGATTTGTACTCAATACTTTTCCTTTGTACTTAATAGTCTGGGGCAAGTGTTTTGTTTGGTTTGTTTTACCTTTCTGAAACTCCACTTACCCATTTGTAAAACTGGTGATTATAGATCTATTAAGGTTGTTTTGAAGATTAAATAAGTGAACATATCTGTAGTTCCCCCAAACCCAGTACAGGCCCCTCCCAAGAAGAATGTATTGACTATCAAGTAAATATATTTCTAATGCAAAATTGAAGCATGAAAATAATTATCATTGACTTTAAAAGTTGTTGCCTATCTTGACGTCAAAAAAAAGAAAAGCCTGGGTGGCTCAGTCGGTTAAGTGTCCAACTTCGGCTCAGGTCGTGATCTCACAGTTTGTGAGTTCAAGCCCTGCATCGGGCTCTGTTCTGACAGCTAAGAGCCTGGAACCTGCTTCAGATTCTGTGTCTCCCCCTCTCTCTGTCCCTCTCACACTCATGCTCTGTCTCCCTGTCTCTCGATAATAAATAAATGTTAAAAAAAAATGTATGAAGTTGTTGCCTATCTTGGAAAAACCCTATATTTTCCTTTATTCACTTCTACCTCACTTCTGATATCCGATGGAAAGGTTTTCCACACATCAAGCAATTCTGTAATGCCAGCTGGGTGTCCTACAATTCAACTCAGCTGTGACACTGTCTGCCTGGAGTTGGCATCAGGTGCCATAAGTGAAGGGCTCCATCCCATAACAGTCTCCACGTCAGATGCTAGATTGTCACCTATACATCTTGCTTACCGGCTATACATCAGGATTCCCACAACCCCCTTCTTGTGTTGAATTATTTGCTAGAATGGCTCTCAGAACTCAAGGAAACACTAGTGTTTACCAGTTTATTGTGAAAAGACCTAATAAAGGCTACAGATGAACACCCAGATGGAAGAGAAGTAGAGCAAGGTATAGGGGAAGGAGCTCAGAACTTCCATGCCTCTCTGGGTACACCATTCCACCCAGCTCCCTGGCATGTTCAGCAGCCCTGAAGCTCTCCAAACCCTGTTCTTTTGGGTTTTATGGAGGCTTCATTACACAGGCATAATTGATTAACTCATTGACCGCTGGTGATTGATTCAGCTTCCAATCCCTCTCCTCTCCCCAGATTTTGAGGACATAGGGAGAGGGTGAGACTGAAAGTTCCAGCCCTCTAATCAGCTGGTTGGCTCCTCTGGCAACCAGCCTTCATCTGTATAGACCTTCAGTAGACATTCATGAACACAAACTCAGGTTTGGTTGAAAGGGGCTAGTCTTGCATAACAAAAAATATTCATTTCGCCTTTATGGCTCTGAAACGATTTCAGGAGCTGGGAACAAAAGCAGACGCTATAGCTCTTGTCCCTTAGGAAATTATAAAGGTTTTAGGAGCTATGTACTGGGAGCCATGGATGAAGACCAAATATATTTCTTATTATAAATCACACTATCCTAATGCTTAATTTATCTCATGAGCTGTCAAATTAGTGACCTCCTGCTTTGGGGATCATAAGGTCCAGCTGAGTACATTCATTTATTAGTGTTCATTTATTATTACTAGTGCCATTTGGCTGTTCTGCCCTGACACCTGCCTCAGTGAAAGGCCGATTCTGTCGGTATGTGGAGTGGGTGGTTGTGCCCACCCAAGCCACTGCTCTCTGTGCTCAGTCCCGGAAGCCTGAGGGAGTGCATTCCATCTACTTGTGGAACATGCTGTCCCAGAAATGGCAGTGGGGCCACCACGTGGTGCTGAATGAACCCAAATGTGTGTTTGCTCATCCGTGAAAATGCCAGCCGTCTCTGCAAGGGGAAGCAGCTTGTCTGGAGCTGTGAGTGACCACCTCTCTACCCTCTCCTGTCTTTGTAGGAGAAAGTGGACCTTTGAAGGTGCAGGTCATAGCCCAGTGGGTGTGAGCTTGCTTTGTCTATGAGTGCAGCTTGTCCAGACCCAGACGATTGTTTCGACAGCCTTGAAATGGTTTTTGATTTAACATTTCCGTTTGCCACGGTTCAGTTCTGCCAGCAGTTATTTTTGACAATAATATGCTACCTAAAAAAAGTCTCAGATTACTATGTTTTATCAGCAGATGCCTCCTAGTGAACTTACACTGAAAACGTAAACCTACCGAAATACCGCATGTTCTGTCAGAGAGCTGGCCACGGAGCATTTAAATAGCATGCATACCGTTCAGAATCACTTCAGGTTTTTCTCCTTCCTTCCTTCCTTCCTTCCTTCCTTCCTTCCTTCCTTCCTTCCTTCTTTCCTTCCTTATGTGGGAACTGGTTGAGCTAACATGGTAAAAGTCTCTTCTTTTACAAATTCAGAATAATAGAAGAAAGGCTTCACATTTATTTAAGTTCTACACGACACAGGAGCCTTCAAAGGAAATGAAGTAACAGTTAAATCTGAGTGTTTTATGTTGAGTCTGCTGAAGCCTGGACTATCACGGAGGAATAGGATAGGGCACAGAGTCTGCAGTAAGCCTAGTAAACTGGAGGAACTTTGGTGAGACCGGTTGGTTTGGATTCTGCCCAGAGTCCCTTTGTCTTCAGAGCTATGGCTGCTCCTTTTCTCTGGGCGTAGGGAGGGCACCTCTCACATAATGTTTTTTGTTGTTTTTGTTTTTGTTTTTACTGTTCCAGCGGAGAAGGGCAGGGGAGATTAGAGTGACCTTCCTGCTTTTGCTGTTTTCTCAAATTCCTTGAGCTTAAAATATTCTATATGCCAAGGTATTCTATTCTGTGGTGTCCTGAAACTCATCACTTCCTTCCTTTTTTCTCCCTACACTTTTAAAGTATTTAAATACTACAGTGGTTTGTTTAGAAATTGGATTGTGTGTCTAGCCTGGTCCAGAGACCATATAGCATTGCACTCTAGAATAAGACTGACCAGGGCCAAATTTATCATTTATTGACTGTAAGGTCCTGAGCAAACTATTGAACCTCCTTAATTCTTAGTTACAGCATCCATGAAATGTAAATAATAATGTTGCGCTTACAGGGTTCTTTTGAGCTTTAGATAATGCACGAAGCACAGTGCCTGACACATAGTAAATGCTAAATAAATGTTAGCTACTTTTCTTTATTTACTTGTGGAGAATTTTGTAAGCTTGAGTAATATTATTTGTGATGGTTGTGATTGATTTTTCTGGTTCAGCCACTATAGAAGTTGTGTCATGACCAAATAAGTATAAAGGGAGAGATCATGTAAACCCTTATGGTATTTTTTAAATAGATAGATAGATAGATAGATAAATAAATAAATAAATAAATAAATAAATAAATAGAATATATTATTCTAAAAACTCTCAGTGTAGATACTGAACTGAAGGCAGGAGCTTCAAAGCTTTGGACCCATGTCACTCAGCTCCTAATGATTTTAGTCATTTAGCCTAGTGCCCTTCCAAGTTAAAAAGATCCTTAAGGCTGAATCTACCTGTTCTCTCCTCCCTATCTAAAGCCTACAGAATACTCCAGCCCTGCTAGTCTCTACCATAGCCGTGATGTTCTAAGCATTTTTGTCCTAGACATCGACCTCCTTGCTTCTCCTCTTCTTGACTCCTTCTGTTGTGCCCTCCAGAGCTGTTCCTTCATAGCTTTCTTTCCATAGCTTGCTCTCAAAGCCTTCCTATATTCCACTTGGCGTTCTCCTCAGGACACCACTTTTCTTATAGTCTTCTCAAAGAGTAGTTGAATATCATTTCACGTCTGTTATTCCTCAGGATGACACAGTAGACCTGTTACTCTGTTTGTTTTATTGCAGCCAGTTATGACCCAATCCTTCTCTTTTGGATGTGCCATTAACTAATGCTGCCCCTCTTTTTCCATTGACCTCTTTACTCATCCCCCGAGCATCTTTTAATAACACCCTTAGATTCCAAGGACTGTTTCCTAATGGGATTCTTGCCAATAGCCCTAACTAACTTCCTTCCTTGTCTGCATTTTCATCACACCCATCAGATAAAATATGAACCTTAGAAGAACACACCTTTATGCTTAATTTATGCCTATTTCTGACCAGTGGTGTACTGATAAAGAAAAGTCACACTAACCTTGAAGGTATCCTTAACACTAGCTGGCAACCCTCTTACTTTTTACTATTCAGCTCATTCTCCCAAACCCCAGCCTCAAATCCCAATCACCCCTCTGTCTCTGCCTCCTTGTACTTCATAGACAAAATAGTAGCCATCGGAATATCAGGCCTGCAACTAAGTGTTAACAAATACTAATATTATTAAGCCTGAAAACCTATAATTTAATACACATTCCCCCCCCCACCCCCCTGTACAATAGAAGAGCAAACTCTCCTTAAGACTAAGAATGACCCTTCTACATAAGGCTTGTATACAGTCTCTGTACTTTCTTTAGAACTGAAATGTCACCTCCTCAGAAAGGTGTTTTCTAACTACTCTACATAAATAACACCACTTTTATCATTTTCTTCATAGCATTTATCACCAACTAATATTAATCTTATTTGCTTATTGTTTATTTCCGTTTTCCCTAAGTAGATGGCAAACTCAGAAAGGATGGAATCTAGCCTGTCTTGTTTGCTGCTGTTCTGTAGTGCTTAGAACAATGTCTGACACGTAGTAGACGTTCAAGAAGTGTTTATTAAATGAAAGTACGGATGTACCAAAAAACCAGATCTTTCCTATAAATATTTAAAGCTGTTTAAATTTGTGCCTTCTGAAAGGAAAAACAAAACAAAAATAAACAAGCACAAAACCCCACTGCCTGCTTTCCAGCAACTCCCCCCATTCCTGCTCTGTTTTCTGTTCCTCATCCTCATCCTCCACCCTGTGCTCTCAACTTCCAAACCCTTCCCTTCCATTGTCATTTGGGTTGCATGGGTGCTCAGCACCGCCTGAGGAGAAAATTGGAAAACACATGGAAATATTGTTTTGCCTTAACAAAAACAATGTCTGCCCCTCAGATGAAGTGCCGACAGATTTTACGATAACCCATTTATCGGGAAAGATTTTCTTCATTGCCCAAGAAAGCCTGAAAAATGAACGCATGGCCTATCAAGTGTTGGAGTCTGTCTTTTTCCTTGGGGCAATATTTTAGATGGATCCTAGATTGAAGAAGAATGGAATGGAGACTAGACAAATTTTTCCACATATGAAAGTTTTCAAAATAATCTTGGTCATTTTGGGACTCATGTGTAAGTTAGACATACACACCTATATGCAGGGGCAAAGTGTGTGTGTGTGTGTGTGTGTGTGTGTGTGTGTGATCAGAATTGTCAGTATTCATCAATGGAGACAGTAATATGGATGGGGATCAGGGGATCAGAGATCAGGGAAAAGTTTATAGATACTTTCGGAGTCCAGCAAATCTCTAAGCATTCCCTCAAAATACAGCAAATTCTACCCTGCCTGGAGTTTTATCAGTGGAAGGGCCCCAGTTCCCACACTGTTCTGGCATAATGAGAGCTTCAGATCCTACCCTGAGGTGCTGTGATGGGTTGAAATGCTTTCTGAATGATTCAGAAAGAATGAGAGTATAAAATTTTAGTGCACAATCCACATAATTATTTGGAGATTGATAGCCCATGTTTGGTGTACATTGTAATTCTATGCAACTTAAATATTTGATTCATTAAAAAGTCTGCTGCTGCCAAATAACAAAGAATTCATTGTTTTGCCAGGCCAGTCCAATATCCCTCTGGAGCCTGATATCAGTTTACTGGTTCCATAGTTTTTTTGTAATTACAGTATGAAGTGAGCTTTCATCATGATCAAGACTTGATTGTCAGTCATCATATTGATGCCAGTGACTAAGCTGCTTCGGGGTAAATTCCTTTAAGAATCTGAAAGAGTCACTGTGGACTTTTTAAATGGTGATTTATCACTATCTTAGGCCCTGGGACAGTCTGCCTGTATATACATAATACCCTATGGTGGGAGAAAGTTAGAAAAGTCTTTAAGAAGTGGAGGACCCTCAAAAATGCTAAAAGTGCTAGGAGGTCTTTGTTTGCAGATACTTTTTAATGTACATGTATAGAAATACCTTGGATGTATGATTGAAGGAAATGAAATTACTTGAAAATCTTTTCTCAAGAGCAGTCTTTCCCTAAAATACCTTTGCTGTTGCTGCACTTTGTTATTACTAGAGCATTGGTTGGGGAATTGTTTTGGAGCCCATTTATACTGTGTTTTTCCCATGCTGAAAATGATTAATCAGCTACTATCTATTAAGGTTTTTTTTCCCTTTTTTTATCAAGCAGTAGATGGAGAAATGAGTTTAGCTTCTTATGTTGCAGTGACATTTTATGGGTATATTATTTTCTCACACTGGAAAAATTAAACTTCTCGTAAGATTAAATTGCAATACTTATTGCTTTTCTTTGTTTTGAATCATTCTAAAGTCCTCTATGACTATGGTTCTTTGAAGGCATTCCTACTGGATAAATTATAACAGCTTCAAGTCAGAGAAACTTAGAAAACATGCTGAAAGTTAATGAAGAAGACTATCAAAGGACCAGATTAATTTAAAATGGAGCTTCGCATGTAAGAACAACTTCCTCATTACAGGGAATCATAGTAGAGGAAAGATGAGATTCAGAGAAGGAACAGTAAGGCAAAGCCTTATGATAAAATCTGAATATTTGAAGTAATTGGATTTAAGGGATTCACCTACTCATAATAGAAATGAGTGATATAAACAGATAGGGAACATATAAAGAAATGTGAATGTCCAAAGGTTTGTGACTATGTCAGGTTATTGACCACAGTCATGGTGGCTGGACGTGGAAAGACTGCAGAATACTAGGTCTCAAATCCCAAAGGAATTGACTGTTACTTCTATGGGGTTTTCCTTGTATTTATTCTTTCCAATGCTAGAGGTACAATAGTCTTCTGTTTAAGGCTCATACATCAACTTTCCCTGCTCACTACCTAAAAAAGAAAGCACTAAATTCTGAGTAAGCAATGTTTACAATCAAACCCACAGTTGGATATGAAACTTTTATCAGAGTTTTCAACATCTAGCAGTTAGAATGTTAGAACTTTGGAGAACATATGAATCTTTACTTCTTGGAGGCAGGTGTTAAAATTGACCTAAATATTCTGGGAGGAGTGTGTTGTAGAAACAGTTTTTCTGAGTTAACTTGTCTTACAGTAAGAATAAATCATGTAAGGTAGAAAGACCTGTAGTATATTAGCAAACAGAACGCCAGCAACCCACACAGAGGTGATATTCAGCAAATATTTGTTGAATGAATGAAGACAATAATTCAGAGGCATAAAAAACTAAATTTCTGTTGAGATGTAACAATGTAAACCTTTCTTAGTCCATATGAGGAAGTATACTGATGGGCAAGGTATCCTAGGGGGAAATGAACAAAAGTCAGGAAAAGAATCTGTGAGGAACATTGAGAAACTGGTAGATCCATCTTTCACCTTCTGACAGGACAACTCAGAAACCATACTACACATACTAAAACCATGGTTGCTTTAAAGGCATATGGGAAGGGAGATTTCACAACCTGGATTAGTGACCCAGTCCAGGCCATTAATAGCTTTCAGAAATCCCTTCTTTATGGGGCACCTGGGTGGCTAAGTTGGTTAAGTGTCTGACTCTTGATTTTGTCTCAGGTCATGATCTCATGTTCATGAGGTTGAGCCTGGAGTCAGGCTTCCCACTGGGCATGGGGCCTGTTTAATATTCTTTCTCTCCCCCTCCCTCTTTCCCCCCACTCATGCATGCTCTCTCTCAAAAAAGAAAAAGAAAAGAAAACCCTTCTTTATATCTAGCATTTACCTTTATTTTTAGTCTTTCATTCAGCACATCATTATTAAGGGCCTCTTCTCTGTGAGAAACTAGGTTAGTTACTGGGGATATACTGGAAAGCAAACCAGTAGGGCTACTGTATAACAGGGGATTAAAGCCAGAACTGCAAGTCTTAAACCCTCTTTATGGAATCTATAGAGACACCCAAGCACAACAGAGGAGATAAAAACAAGAACATAGGAAATTTTAGCCTCTGACACTATAGCAAGGACAAATGGTAAACACAGTCTAACTCCTAGCCAGATATACATAAAACTTCACACTGAAGTCCTCTCTACTTCAGGTGCTTTTTTTAATCTGTTGCCTTACGTCTAGCTTTCAACAAAAAAATTCAGGATATGCAAAAATGCAAAACAAAAACAACCTACAAACCACCGTATGAATCAACAAAGCAAGCATCATCACTAGATTTAGACAAAGGAGAGATTTTGAAATTATCAGACTGGGAATTTAAAATAACTAGGATTAATACTCTAAGGAATCCAATGGAGGAACTGGACAATATGTAAGAATAAGTAGGTAATGTAAGCAGAGAAAAGGAAACTCTAAGAAGGGATCAAAAGGAAGTATTAGAAAGCAAGAGCCCTATGATATACATGAAGAATGCCTTCGATGGGCTTATTAGTGGTCTGGAAATGACCATGAAGAAAGTAAGTGAGCTTGAAGATATGTCAGGAAAAACTTCCAAAACTGAAATGCAAAGAGGAAGAAAAAAAAGAATGAAAAAGAGAGAACAGAATATCCAAGGACTGCAGGACAGTTACAAAAGGTGTAACATAAACTTAATATGAATACTAGAAGGAGAAGAAAGAAAAGGCAACAGAATAAATATTTGAAATAATAATGGCTGAGAATTTTCCAAAATTAATGACAGACACTAAACTACAGATCAAGGAAGTATGAAGAACACCAAGCAGAATGAATATGAAAAAAAAAATCTACACCTAGGCATATCATATTCAAAATGCAGAAAATCAAAGACAGAGAAAATCTTGAGAGAAGCCACAGGAGAAAGGGGAGACACTTTACCTAGTGGGCAAAGATAAGGGGCAAAGATAAGAATTATATCACAGTTCTTTTTAGAAACTATGACTGTAAGAAAAGAATGGAGTGAAATATTTAAAAGTGTTGAAAGAAAAAGTAAATGCCACCAAACTAGAGTTTATATCCAGTGAAATTATCCTTTAATAGTGAAGAAGAAAGGAAGACTTTATCAAGCAAAAACTGAGGGAGTTTGTTTCCACTAGATCTTCCTTACATGAAACGTTAAAGGAAGTTCTACAAGATACAGAAAATTAAATATAGGTCAGAAACATAGATCCACATAAAGTAAGAGCATTAGAGAAGGACTACGTGAAAGTAAAAATAACATTTTATTTTTCTCATTCTTAACTGATTTAACACATAACAGTTTGTTCAAAATAATAATAGCAAAAATATATTAGGTGATTAGAGCTTTATGAATAAGTGAAATGAATAACAACAATGTTATCAGGTAGAGGAGATAGGAATTGGGAATACTCTCTTATAAGGTACCTGTAAAGCCCATGAAGCAGTATAGTGGTATTTGGCAGTGAACTTGGATTAGTGATAAATGTATATTGCAAACTGTAAAGAAACCACTAAAAAATGTTTTAAAGAAATATAACTGATATAAATATATAAATATAACTTGCAAGGCAAGAGAAAAAAATAGAATCCATAAAATGTTCAGTTAAGAGTCAGAGAAAGCAAAAGAAAAAAAAACAGGCAAAAAAGGAGGAAAAGAACAAAGGCAACAGATAGAAAACAGTTATGAATATTATTGATACTAATCCAGCTATATCAATTTTCACTTTATTTTTTAATGTTTATTTTTGAGAGACAGGGCACAGAGGGAGGGGCAGAGAGAGCAGGAGACAGAGAATCTGAAACAGGCTTTGCACTGTCAGCACAGAGCTTGGTATGGGGCTCAAGAACATGAATTGAGCCAAAGTCAGATGCTTAAGACTGAGCCACCCAGGTGCCCTATCAATTTTCACCTTAAATGTGAGTGTTTTAGATGCACCAATTAAAAGAGGAGACTTTCAGAATGAACAGAAAAATAAGACCCAACTATATAGTCAGTAAAAAACTTCTTTAAAAAAAAAAAGACATAGATATATTAAAAGTAAAGGAATGGAGAAAGATATACCATGGTGACACTAATCAAAAGAAAGTTGGCATCGAGGCACGTGGGTGGCTCAGTCGGTTAAGTGTCTGACTCTTGATTTTAGCTCGTGCAGGTCATGATCTCATGGTTCATGATGCTGAGCCCTGCGTCAGTCTCCATGCTGACAGCACAGAGCCTGCTTGGGATTCTCTATCTCCCTCTCTCTCTGCTTCTCCCTCTCTCTCTCTCAAAATAAATAATAAATAAATTTAGAAAGAAAGCTGGCATAGGCATGTTAATGTTGGAGAGAGCAGAGTTCACTGCAAAGAAAGTTATAGTAACCTCTCAGTATTATCTTTTCTAGCTATCATTTCATTTCTTTAACTTTTTTCCTAGGTTCTATTTTCAAGTCTATTAGTGTAGAGAAGAATACCTGGCACCAAGGGAGTAGAGTATTGTGTACTAGTTAGTAATCCCAGGAGAGGACTCTAGATACTTCTGCTCATTTAGTCTTTGTATTGTAATCACTATGGAAAACATAAGTCAAGTACTGGATGGAATAGTACTTTATAGAGAAGGGACAGAGCAAGGTCAGCTTCAGTAGTGGGCATCAGCCCCCCATGGCCAGTGGGTCTTCCCCTGTGGCCAACACAGGGCAGTTGGCCTACATACTCCCCTTTAGTTCCACAGTGGAAGAAACCCTATCTTCTCCTTGTGGAGGACAGGTATAACAGTAGGTGCTATGTGACGCACATGTTTTAAGCAGTGAAAAAAAAGAGTAGCCATTGAGATGGAAATAAGTAAAGATATTCCCACACAAGGTGATAAGCTGGGTACAGGCTGTGTGGTCTCTTCATTGCTTGGTAAGGAAGTACTCCAGGCCAAAGGCCCATTCTTATATGGGCCAGTAGATGTTAAAAGACTGAACCCAGGATACCGCCTTTCCCATGAGATAATTAACTATGTTTCTGGCTTTCCTTCTCAAGTTCTTCATATTTTAGAGCCCAGAATTAAGAATTAGTTATCCAATACCATTTAATAATGCTGTACAATTTCACTTATTTAAAAAGTATGTTGTCTCTCTTCTATGCTATAGCTGTTCATATATTTTAGTGCCAGTGTCATCTTTTAAATGATACATCAACATTGGTCAATGACTTGTCTACTTGTCTTTACTCAGCATAGTGTAATACATAACACTACAAACAATGAAGCAAAAATACTAGTATTAGCTAACTTAAATCAAGCCCTTCTGTCTGCAGTATACCATTTAGTTTTCATAAGAGATAGATACTAGTCTTACCTCCATTATACCCATGGGGAAACCATTTCTCAGAGAGTCAGCTGCAGAACTTAACCAAGCCTCTTAAGTGGAAAAGGTGGGGCTGGACCTTGGCAGCGTTGAATTCCAGAGCCCAAATCCTTAACTACTACACCTTACCTTCTTTCTTTATAAACATTATATTATCACGATTATGTTTCTGTTTGCTTCATGCATTTAGTCCATGTTCTTGGACTATTTTAGGCCTAAGTGAATTATTGTTATTTTCTCCCTAGTTTCTTATATTTTGCATTGATTATACTTGTGTTCTTCGGCTTCACTCCAAACATGCTTGGTCTCTTCAATTTTCTTCCTGTATTTCAAGATCTCATTCCCTCCACTACAACAAACAGTTGAAGTCTTCCCCTTATAGCCTTTTATTTTCATCCAATTTTGGCATGATTTGAGTTTGGAAAGGGCAGTCCTGTTATTTTGAATTGGAATCCTGGACAGTGGTGGTGGGGACAGTTTATTTAACATATCTAGTATCTTCATTAAATGCAAACAAATCATTACATTTTTGAAAAGGAGAGTAGATTAAGAGACAACATAATCTGCTGCACTTAATAACCATGCAAATCTAATATAGGGTATATGTAGAAGCCACTTGGCACAGAAGGGGTTTGTTTGAGATATTTCTAATTTGATATCCAGACTGTTCTTCCCAAACAGATGCATTGAGTTATTAGTTGACTTTTAAGTCACTGTTCTGTTTTAGGAACTCTCTGAGCTCTTGCCTCAGATAATGCTGAACATCAATCAGCTGATTTTATTGCCAGCACAGTTCTGCATTGATAGAAGACAAGAACGAATGGTATTTACAATGTGCTACTTTTTCTGGGAGGTGGTTTGCTGATGTCTTCTAATCAAGCGATGGATTATAACTGGAAGTGCATTTCTGTATAATTGCAGCACACTGTGGGTGCCATTATAAGAAATTACATTTTTAACCACGAAAGAGTAAAATGACTGATCAGAGAAGCAGTGTCTAAGATATCATTGCTTCTGTGAAACGGAATTACAGTGTATGTGCAATTAAAGAAGCTAGCCTTGACCTTCAGCATTTCCATCAAGATCATTATCTATTGTGTTCGGAAACACAGCTTTATTTCAAACCTTGTAGCACTTCCAGCTGAGTCTGTCAGGTGCAACTTTATCCATAATTCCACACTGATGCACTTGTCACAGTGCCCCAGGAAGAATGATTCATGCTTGGTGTGTCAAAGCTAGCCATCACCTATCAGCAGAGACAGGAGATAAAAAGAAAATTTGTAGAGGTGGAGAGGGTCCTAAAGCTGCTAGAAAGAAGGAAGGTGCACTGACCAGATAGCAGGTGTGTCCTAAGCCCTTGTTGGTTGACAAATGGAAGTAGAACGAAAACAATAGTACCAACCAGGAGAAAAGATAAGGTGATAAGAGGAATCAAGGATGAAATGGAGGTTTTAATGATTATACTATATTCTCTATTTATCTCGAATAAAACTACTTGTATTCATAGTGTTTTACAGTTCACACAGCATTTAACATCAGTGGTTTCTTTGAGGCTTCACTACCAGAATTTTAAAGTAGATGGTGCGTTTTACAGACATTGAAACTTGCCAGCAGGGTGTGCTCTTTGCACCACACCAGGTGTTGCTTTGAACCTGACCCCACTCAAGTAATTTGATTTTATCTCCGAAATTTTCTTCTCACACATTTCCCTATCACAGTATCACTCTGCTGGCTTCATGTAAGTCTTATAAATGAACAAAAAATTGACAAAATGACAGCAAGCCAACTTCTACCCGGGTAGAAAGTGAATATGGATTTCTTGAATCCGCTAAATATCTGGCCAAGGTTAATAAAACGGTTAACATTAAAAATGTTAAAAGGTAAAGTGTTTCTTATTCAGGTCTGAGTGAAAAGAAAATATAAAACATCAACTTACCTCCACTTTTTTTTCTTTTAATTTGGAGATCTAATGTTGAATGTTTGGAAGGAAGCGTGGAAATGTTCACTTCCTCCCAGAGATAATTCAAATATGCAACTGAGAGACAGACTTGGTACTTTGATAAAGGAACACTTGGAACACAGTAGTTCAAACCGTCCCTTTGTGTAGTGTCCTCAAGTACTCTTTATAACCCAAGACTCTCTCTACCACCATACTGAAATGCAGAATGGGCGAGAGGCATGCATTTCTTCTGTAAAGTGGGAGAAAGGAGATTGCAAGAGAGAGGGGAAAGGAGCAACGGCATGACTGTCCGCTACCGATTCGCAGGCAGATCCAGTTAGGAAAAGAAAGTGTACATAGGGGAAAGCTGGTGATCTGCAACTGATGTCTTCAAACTGACCACGCTTGCAAACTTTTGTAAAGTTTCCGTGGGTACGCATAACCCAGTTTGATGACCACTGGATTATAAAATGAATACAAGAGTGGTCAACATTTTACAACTTTGCAGCAAGTGAAAATCTTGAAGGTATTTCTAGAAATAAAATCTTTCTTCTGGGGGCTTAAATTGCTTAAATATAATGCCTATAACTGTAATTTAATTCAAGCCATATTTACCATTATCTAAGATCCATAGAATAAGCCCCTTTCCAAATGAAAGGGGCTTGACAATTTATATTATTTAAATAGTGCTTTAGTATCTATCTCATGCTAAGTGAAAAGATAATATATTATTATATTAATTCTTTCTATCTTGTTACTTTATTATAAAGTTATAGCTCTGAAGACTACTTTTTAAATTTTTTAATTTTATTTTTTTATTAAAAATTTTTAATGTTTATTTATTTGGAGAGAGAAGAAGAGAGAGACAGTGTGAGCAGGGGCAGGGCAGAGAGAGGGAGACATAGAATCTGAAGCAGGCTCCACGCTCTGAGCTGTCAGCACAGAGCTTGATGCTGGGCTCTAACTCACGAACTGTGAGATCATGACCTGAGCCAAAGTCAAACACTTAACTGACTGAGCCACCCAGGTGCCCCTGAAGACTATTTTAAAAACAAAAAGAGAAAAGAGAAATTTCAAGGTGTGTCAAACAGTGTGATAAAAAAAAAAAAAATGCAGGGGCGCCTGGGTGGCGCAGTCGGTTAAGCGTCCGACTTCAGCCAGGTCACGATCTCGCGGTCCGTGAGTTTGAGCCCCGCGTCAGGCTCTGAGCTGATGGCTCGGAGCCTGGAGCCTGCTTCCGATTCTGTGTCTCCCTCTCTCTCTGCCCCTCCCCCATTCATGCTCTGTCTCTCACTGTCCCAAAAATAAATAAACGTTGAAAAAAAAATGCAATAAAAGATTGAAGACGTGGAGGTCAAAAACCTGAGTGTGATGGTTTATATATTATAAAAGACAGTGGACTTAAGATGGTTAATTCATTTATTTTCCTGTGATTTTCAAGGTGTTTCACAGAATGGTTTTCCTTATTGGGCTTGTGGTAGTTCTCAGTTCACTTCTAATTGTATTTACTGAGTCCCTGCTATATGCTTGTTAATACTGCTGGGTGCTGACGACATGGTGGGGAGCATGACCATCTTGTCGTGGAAGCTTGCTGTTTCCTTGTCCCACTCTGTCCCTTACATTGGGCTCTGCACACAGAGTTCAAAAGAAAAGAAGGATTGTTTGCTGTTAGAAGACCTGGTTTACATCCCAGCCTCACAATATGAGCCTTGTGACGCCGTGAATATCTATCATTGTACTTAAGCCTCAGTTTCCTAATCATAAAATTAGGAGATAATGATGCTTCACGAAGTTGTTACAGCAATGAAATAAAATCATGTCTGTAAAAAGCCTTGGTAAAATGCCATCAGATGTTGGTTATTGTTGAGATGATTCCCATTCTCCTTTTTTACCAAGACTTCTAAGCATCTTCTCCTCTATCCACATCATTAAACCTTTTAGCTTCACTGGGTTCAGAGTTTACTACATTAATGCTGTTCTTTTCTACCGCTGGAATTCTCTCTTCCTTGATCTTTAGCTGAGAATGTACTAAACGTTACTCTCAACCCTAGAGCACCTGCTGTCTGCTTTTCCTTTTATCTGAGCTGCCAGGGGAGATGTAAAACATGTGAGTAACTCATCTAAGCTCTTTAATTATATTGACACTTGGATCTGCTCAAACATCCTGTCATTCGTCCATTCTCCATTGTGTGTTTCTTTTTTTTTTAATATTTATTTATTTATTTATTTATTTATTTATTTATTTTGAGAGAGACAGAGAGAGGGAGGGAGGGGGAGAGAGAGAGAGAGAGAGGGAGAGAGAGAATCCCAAGCAGGCTCCCCGCTGTCAGCATGGAACCCCCACACAGGGCTCAAACTCACGAACCATGAGATGGTGACCTGAACCAAAATCAAGAGGCAGACTCTCAACCGACTAAGCCACCCAGGGGCCTCACTGTATGTTTCTTTAAACCATCAGTGTTCTCTTCTCTTCCTTCTTTTCAAAAGCCTTTGCCTCCCACTTTACAGAAAAGGTAGAAACCATCCAGTGACTTTACTTCATGTATGGGGACTTACACTTATATCCTCTCATTTCCTCTCTCTATCATTTCAGTGTTCACTTTTCAGTTTGCTTCCTTCCCATTGCCGTTGAATATCATGTTCTTAAAAGGGGAGGGGGTGTTCATTAGACCCCTTTGAGACCTTATGGTATATACTGCTGTTTTCTTATTTTCTTCCTGTTCTTCATAGCCAGCATCTCAAACTTGCTCAAGTAAGCGGTCTGTGACCATTAGCTCATTCCCTGTGCAATCTAGATTTTTAACCCATGACTTTGGTAAAACTGCAGAGGAGAAGGTCATTAATGGTTTAATTGAATCATAGAATCTCAGCATCAAGTGAGACCTCAGAGATCACACTGTCTCACCTCGTGGCTGATGCTGAGATAACATCTATGACATTTGCACAAATGTTTATTCAACCTCTGCTTTATTATCTGTAGTGAAGGGAGGCTCACTATTTCACAAGGCAGCTCATTTTAATTCCAAAAGGTTGTAGATTTCAGGTTTATTTCTGCATGTATACAAACTGTAACTTCCAAAAATGACCCTGGTTCTGCTATCTGAGGCCTCTTGTAGGTTTCACTCTTCCTTTTTACTGAAATAAGATGGTCATTCTCAGACCTGCAGCAGATAAGTGAGAGGCTAGTAATTTTCACCTGCTGTACCAACAACCCTATTTGCATACATTTGATTCTAAATATTATTACCTTTATCAATGCAAACATTTTCAAAACAGAGTCTTTTCAGGAATTTTTACTATGTTTTCCTAAGTGAAGGAATATACATTTTTGTGTTTCCTTTTCTGGTGGTACCATGCTTCTCGCTTATGACCTATGACAAAGAGAGGAAAAAACAGCATGTGGACATTTGCAGCAACTAAATTCTGAAAACAGAAGTAGAAAGAAAGGGGATGTCTTGTTTTATGAGAGCAGTTGTGGAATGAGAGGTCTTTTGAGATTATCAGAGTTGATTTTCTGGGTAACAAGGGTCAATAATTTGGAGTAAGTTTTATCACTTTATAATAAGTAGAATGAATCAAAAGAGCAGTCCAGAATAAAAATTTTCATTGAAGTTTTATTCACAGACAATGAACTCATCGATGTTAAGTGTACAGTCTGATAAATTTTGGTAATTGTATATAATCGTGCAACCATCATCAAAATAAAGATACAGAATATTTCCATTGTCCTAAAGATTCCTCATGCCCTTTGCAGAAAATCCTCTCCCACATTCTCCAAACTGAAGCAACCATTGATCTGCCTCCTGTCAGAATAGTTTTGTCTTTTCCTAGAGTTTTATATAAATTGAATCGTACAGTGCATTCTCTTTTGTGTTTGGCTTCCTTCATATATAGCATGTTTTTGACATCCATCCATGTTGTTGCATGTATTAATATCTCATAAATTTTTATTGCTGAGCATTGTTCTATGGTATGGATATAGCACAATTTGCTTATTTATTCACCAGTTGAGGGAGATTAAAGTTGCTCCCAGTTTCTTGCTATTATGAATAATGCTGCAATGAACCTACACATATATGTATTTGTGCAACAGGTGTTTTCATTTCCTATTGGATAAATATTTAGAAATGCGAGTTGCTGGTTCACTCAGGAAATGTATGTTTATGACATTTTCCAACGTGGGTGTACCATTTTGAATTTCCACCAGCAACATACTAGAATTCCAGTTGCTCTGAATCCTCATCAGCACTTGGTGTCATCAGTCATTTGAACTTTCGCCATTCTAGTGAGGGCGTGGTGGCATTTCATTGTGGTTTTAATTCGCATTTCTCTTGTGAGTAGCAGTGTACAGCATCTTTTCACATGCTTCTTAGCCACTCATATATCCTGGGAGGTGTCTGTTCAAATTTTTTGCTCATTTTTAAATGGTGTCTTCAAAACAGATTTTTGAAAGAATCCAGGAGGCTTTGAGTTCTCATGAATGCCTTCTTATGTGGAGGAAGTAACGAATCTGGTAGGTAAACAGAGCAGAATTCATTTCAGGAAGGGACAGAGCTGGGAGCTAATGAGCCTCTTTTCCCAGTACGGCTGAATGCTGTGCTGCTGTGTACTTCACACCAGTGATTTATTGATCTCATGGCAAGATGCAAATGAAGGACGCTGTGATGAAAATAGCAGCTTCTAGGGATAGATACGCTTTGCATTTTTGCTACAGTGTTCAGACATGGATTCTTCTTGAGCTAAGAGACAATAAACTCTTCTTTTTTTTGACGGAAGTTCCTCTAAGATAGCATAAGGTAACTTTGAGACTCTATTGGACTGCGGTTTATTAACAAAGCTACGTGGCGATAGATCTCAAAGTGCAGAGGGTTTAAAATAAGGTAACTATTTCTCAGTGGTCATTAAATCTTATGTTAGAATAAAAGAAATGCAGCACAAGTATTCTACCTTTTTAAAGATTTAAAAGACGATGCTTATATACGAGACGATGTAAAATAATTCAGCAATAACAATATTTTCTTATTTTAGAGAGCAAAAAGATTTATACATTATTGGCTAACCTACAATAATGCTGTCTAATACAGATGGAAAGACAAGAGATAAAATGAATTAGGAAGTCAAACATGGTGAAAGTCTTTGGGAAAATAATAAGGTTACATACTGAAAAGGATAGTCTTTGAAATGGAAACCAGAAAGACAAATAGCATAAAAATATCGCAGCTTCTAGTCACAGTACAAACAAAAGACTACTCTAGTCTCTCGGTTTAAGTTGGGTCAGATGAACCCCCAGTTCAAGGGCATCTTCTCATTTCTTCTGGGCTAATTTGACACTTACAATAAACATACAGATGGTTTCCCACAGGGCACAGTGCTTGGTATGGGATCGGCAATTGGTACAGTTTGATGAGCTACTTAGAAATTCTCAAGAATCCAAGGAACTATACACAGAGAAAAACTTTCTTTTAAATCTTTTATGTCTGGTTTCAAGCAATGTTGCTACAAAATAGCGTTAGCTGAGACCAGGCTAATGCAGCCTGAGGTATCAGAGTAATTCATGATAATCTGCTTGGCTTCTGTAGATTTTGCAAAATACCACCTCTTTAAGAATCATTTTGGCTAACCACCAGCTCATCACTCAGAATCACATTTAACTAATTCAAAGAGTAATCAAGAACTTATTTTGTATTGAAGATAGCTCCCTCATTCCCATACAGATGGCATGTTGATGCTTAAAATACCCTGAAAGTAGGGAATTCCCTTTATATCTATGGAGGTAAACTTAGGAGGGAAAAATTTGGCCATATTGTCCTTATAGCTTTCCAACTGTTTTCTTTACATAGTTCTTGTGAACATGAGTTCATTGGGTTGCGTTTTCTGCTTACAAATAATTTCCATATTTTCTCAAGATAATTCAAAAATAATGATAACTAAAGGCTCAAACCCTTAATTCGTTCTACATTAAGAATACATTAAAATTGTACATTAAAATTAATTTAGAGGGTGATGGATGAGTTGAAGCCCCGTGAAAGCAATAACCTCTTGCAAGTTTCCACACTGAAGTGGCTCTGACAGAATTCATTCCATTAAGGTTCTAAGAATTAAATGATAAAAAGGAGTTCTTTGCCTTGGCTGCCAGGACGCTCAATATTAAACTTAATCCTCAATCATAGTAAACTCAGCGGCTATTACTAATTCCTGGCATACTAATGTTTTCTTTCTTTTCTTTCTAACTGCTACCCTTCAAACTCTTTGAATTTAAATGTTTAACAGTTCTATCAGAAATATGCAATAGAGGGGCGCCTGGGTGGCGCAGTCGGTTAAGCGTCCGACTTCAGCCAGGTCACGATCTCGCGGTCCGTGGGTTCGAGCCCCGCGTCAGGCTCTGGGCTGATGGCTCAGAGCCTGGAGCCTGTTTCCGATTCTGTGTCTCCCTCTCTCTCTGCCCCTCCCCCGTTCATGCTCTGTCTCTCTCTGTCCCAAAAATAAATAAAAACGTTGAAAAAAAAATTAAAAAAAAAAGAAATATGCAATAGATATATTTTTTTGCCTAATTTTTATTTTAAGTGATCTCAAAGGTTTTTGAAAGTAGACAAAGGACCAATTAAAAATAGTTTAAATTAATAACAATCAAAAGAAGTTTAATACTGTGAGCTGTCAAAATCAAGAATTAGGAAAAAATTTTGATTTGCTTCAGTAGCTGTTTCTTGTGTCTATTTTCTGGCTTATCATCATAAGCATTAGTGTGGAGATGTTCACTGCTTTATTTTATTAGGCATTCAAGAGTTGCTCTTCAGAGGTATAAATTAGAATCTGTGGCACTACTCTATTTTCAGAAAGTTGATAGGGACTTTAATAAAAATAACTATTACCTCTGAAACATATTATGATATAGTTACCTTGGTAAGGATTTGTTTATATGGACCCAGTTTAACCTTCACAAAATAGTTGTACATTTTCATGATCATCATTTTACTTTTTCTTAAGTATTTCAAATTGTTTTATTTTTTATTTTTTAATGTTTTATTTTTTAATTTTATGTAAATTCAGGTTAGTTAACATATAGTGTAATAATGGTTTCGGGAATAGAATTTAGTGATTCGTCACTTACTTATAACACCCAGTGCTCATCCCAACAAGTACTTTCCTTCATGCCCATCACCCATTTAGCCCATCCCCCCCCACCTCCCCTCCAGCAATCCTGTTTGTTCTCTGTATTTAAGAGTCTCTTACGGTTTGCTTCTCATTTTAAAGTTGAGAAAATTGAAACCTGTGAATGTTCTGTGTATTGCTCAAGGTGACAGCACTAGTCAGTTGCAGAACAAAGATTTGAATCCAGTGATATCTGGCTATAGTTTTCTGCAATGTACAAATAAACCACTTCCTTAAGGATCATTTCAACCAACCACCCTCTCATCTCATAGAATCACATTTAAGTTATCCGTGTAAATGAGAAATTATTTTGTCTTCAAAGACAGCCCTACCATTCCCTTAGAGATGCATTCTGATGCTTAACATTCCCCTCAAAGTTATGAATTTCTTCTTCTTATCTAAATTTATCTTTTATATGATCTCTCATGTGTTTTCTCTTTTGTCTTTCTCAGTTGGGGAGAAGACCCCCAGACACATTGTGACACTATAGTATATGTAAAAGAAAATATAATTCCCAAATATTTAAGAAACCAATAAAATAAAAATTACTAGATGATTTAATAACAGTGCAATTGGGGATTTCATAATAAGTTCTTCATATACTATTTGAATAGCTGTCCTAGCCTTTCAGAATCAAATGTTACCATCAAAGCCTGTAAGAAATTTCCCCATTTCAAAGTTACATTTTCTCAAAAAACTGAAATTACCCTCAAAATGGGAAGCTGATGAAATGACTCTAGTTTATTTTTACAATGCAGTTCAAGACCCAGTGATATTTTATTTTTGTATCTCAACTGATATGAAATAATGATGTAATAATTTATTGTAGTTGGAGGCTTCAGCATGGCATTTTTGTATGTGCAATACAAGAGTGTCTTTACCTCAATTCCTTCATTTCTCTTCTTTCACTTTATTAAGAAAAAAATTGAAATGCAACAAAAACATAAATGCCATTGTTAGCTAAAACCATTGCAGCTTGGCTGTCCTGAGCTTTTGACAGTGTGGTAGCTTGAATTTCCAATGGCTGATTGCCCTGTGCTTGCTGATCTGAAAGGATTCTGTACCAAGCAAAGCTGCTCATTAAACAAGCTTTTGCCAAGTCAGAAACTTAAATTTTTTCCTGCCATAATATAAGGTACCAAGTACAATTCTGGCAGCTTCCAGTTTAACACCAGCAATGGGAATCGGGGAGAGCTTGAATAAATGAGATATACATGATAAAGAAAGTTTACTATTATTGTGTGCTTTTAATACACTGCCTTGCCAAACTTTTAACCAGAGCTGCCAACAAATAACAAAATGAACTTATTTGAGTCTCCAGGCTTTTATCCCTACCCTACTCCTGCACCTCATTCCCTCATGAAGGAACTAACAAGCTGTGCTGTGGCCAAAAGGCAGGGAGCAGAAAAGGAACAGAGAGCAGAATCAAGCTAATTCCAGACCCTGGCTAATTGGCATCCAAATAATTAAGAGCTGGCTTTAAAATAAAATACCCAACACTTAACAGAGGCTCAGAAATGAATAGGGCATGGGGGGAAGAGCATTGAAAATTTTGGAACATTTATCAACTAGTAGGAGTCTAGGCTATGGGCTAAAAGCAGGAAGTTAGAAAAAGACCTCAACAGAAGAGAGGAAATTAGACAGCGAGCTGGCAGCAGCAAACTCATCTAATGGCTAGAAAAAAGATCATCTTTCACTTTCAGTGATGAGATGATGGGTAATTGGTAGTTTGATTAGGATTTATTCTCAAAAGGCCTTTTTTTAAAAGCTTGCTTTATGTCCCATTTATGTTGTGTAATAAATACCTATCTACACACTGAAGATAAAATCCTGAGAGAAACACTTCTCTGGCCGTGTCTCCAGGTTCAATTAAAGTGGAGAGTTGAAGCAATTACCCAGAAGATATAAAGTAAAACAATTTCACTTTTGCCTGAATTAATAGGCAAATTTAACCCAAAGCTCACACTTTGCTTTTACTCCCAACACTTGACTATTTTTAGGTAGAACTGATAATCAAAGGTAAAATATTTGGTTGGTGTTATAAGGCCATGCTTAGAAATTCAGTACCAAATAACAGATTTTTTTCTACAGTTTACTATGGAGATGGGTTCTAAACAAACAGATGAGGTATTTAATAAATGACAAGGAAAGAAATTGCCTATGTGCACTTTAAGAGGTGATGCCCTTCTGTGCTTCCCCGTTCTCCTTGTTAATGCTTTGAAAGTGCCAATTTTGGACTCAGTGGATCTCTGAAACCCCTGGTCTTCCCTGAAAAGAGTAAGACTCCCAGGCTTAAAATAGAAACATTTCTGAATTGACATATTGTAGACTGCAGTGAGTGCCTATCATTGTCAAGACATCCCACCATTCTCTGCAACAATTTGCTTGAACCAAAGTCCACTTTTACTCTTGTAGTGAGAGTTTTTGGAAACCCTGGGTCAAAATGGCAGTTCTGGAAGCCTTTACTTTTAAATGGGGTAATCATTCTCTTTTTCTGAACTGCACTCTCCAAGCTGAGAGTCCAAGAGTCCCCGCTGGTATTGGACCTACCATCCCAATCTCTCCCTAGAGAGGAGAGAAGTAAAATGTTAACAACCTGTACTCACACTGGAAGGAAGGACAGAACCCTCCACTGGCTTCCTCCTGGCTGAGGTCTCAGGTCATTATGTTGTTACTGAGCCCTGGCCCAGGCTGACTTGTCCTTCTTTGGGTGGCATGTGTCCTGACCTGTCACCTGTCATGACCACTTGAAAGTTCTAAACCTAATGAAAGCCTCATGTATTTACACCCTTTGCTCCCCTCCTCTTGGGTAGGACCCAAGTAAGTGCATGTAATCAAATCTAGTCTCAGGAACTCATCAAGAAATTCCATATATTCTCAAGGTATCACTAAAAACCTAAACTGTAAAAATGACTGACAGTTACAATTAATAAATACTACTCTTTAAGGCATCTGACCTAATTTTTCTACAACTCATTATTCCTCACGATGTGCAAAATAGATGACAGCAGGATGAATGAATCAAAACTTGATCAACCAGGAACCGTGGACAAAAGAAATGCTGGAACAGGATACCATGCAGCTCAGCTTCTCATATTTATTCCCATATCCCAGAATCTTGACTGAATAAGCAATAATTTGCACAAATTTATGTGTCTTTGGATATACAGATGGATATGTAGGTGCTTGCAGGTATGCATGTGTGTGTGCTGAGACAGTAATTCAGAACACATTTATTTACAGAAAAAGAAGAAAATGGTGTTCTCAGAATTCAGCACTCAGGTTTTATTTCTGGTTCCTAATTTAAAACTACTAGCTAAAATCTATTGTTATAGGGAGTAACGTGTCACTCTCCCTCTGTGCTGTCTTAACTTTAAACTGTTATTTGGGAAAAGTTGACATATATATGTATATATATATATATACGTATATATGTGTGTGTGTGTGTGTGTATGTGTGCATATATGTGTATAATTGAAACACTTTAAAAAATGAATTTCTGCTTTTGTCACATACTTACTCTAGATGTAGTATATTTACATAAGATTTATAGTTATTCATTGTCATTTTTCTGAAAGGTAAAAATGAGCAAATTTTGACCTTGAACTTTGGGGTGGAACAAGAAGTAGACTCTGATTGATTTTGTTTATTTGTGAGCATATCCTGAGTTCTGGTGAACTTAACTTGAGCAGTACAAGTTAAGCCTCATAACCTGTTCCTCCAGAGTTCCTCCCTTTTAAATACATTTTCAAGTTTATTTATTTATTTTTTGAGAGAGAGAAAGCATGCACATGAGTAGAGGGGGGAAGGGCAGAGAGGGAGAGAGAAAGAGAGAGAGAGAGAGAGAGAGAGAGAGAGAATCCCAAGCAGGCTCTGTGATGTCAGTGTGGAACCTGATGTGGGGCTCCATCCCACGAATGATGAGATCATGACCTGAGCAGAAATCAAGAGTCAGACGCTCAACCTACTGGGCCACCCAGTGCCCCCAGAGTTACTCCCTTTTATTAGCATTCGTAAAATATGAGAACTTTTCCAGATACCCAGTGGGTGGACAGCCTCATAACTAGAACCTCAAACTCATTCTGCTGTTTTTAATGTTTCTAAGATGAGGGGTTTGTCAATGCACCAGAGATGGAGCAACCCAAGCCACAGGACATCTGTGATTTTGGTGAGATTTTGGAAAAGAGGCATATTTAATATGTGACCTCATTAATATCATTACATCTGCTTTCAGCCAGCCACACCAGTGGTGGAGGAGGATTGGCAGGTCCATGGCCTGGAGCGGCTTTTGGGCTACTGCCCATGGATAATCTCTATTCTTTTTGCCCACTTGTTTGGCTTAATTCCTAGGGCATTCGACATTTCTGCTAGCATTTGGCTGTGGAAAGACTGACTTAGAAATTATACTGGATCAGAAAAGTTAGGAAAATAAATTCAGACTACATACAATTGGAGTTTTACCACGAAGGGCAGAATAGTTAGTGGTTAAGGCTTCAAAGATGACAGCCCCGAAGCTCCCCTCACTGAAAGCGACTACTGACTTTTCTGGACTTGATGTCTCACCTGTAGAAGAAGGATACAAATAACCTCTCCCAAGAGTCTTGTTAGGATTAGATGAATTAATCCATGTAAAACATTTAGAAAAGAGCTGCTGCATAATAAGTGCTTCATTAGACTACTTTTTTTTTTTCCTGGAATGTCAGTGGTTAGCTTGGGGTGTTTCATGGAAATAAATAATTAAGCAGTGCTACTCAACACATTCATTGCTCCCTTTCTTATATTTCACAAAATTGTTAATGATCCATTCATCTACTATTTATTAAGAGTCCCCCATGTGAGAAGCAAGGTGCTGGGCAGGCAAACTCCAACAGTACACAGGAGATGCCCAGCCCTTCCTTCATGGAGCTGACAGTCTAACTGGGAAGACACATGTTAAATTAGCAAATGAATGAATCAAATAATTGTGGATTGTGATTCGTGCTTTAGAGGAAGTCAGTGGGAGCGGTGAAGAGAATGAATAGCAGTGTCTTAAATTAGGTGGAGAGATGAGAGGTGGCTTCCCTAAGGAGGTGCTGGTCAGGCTGGTGTACATAGACTGAGGGGAGAGCAACGGAGCAGTGGAAATAAGAGGAAGGCAAGAAGGCGCAGGTGCAGAAGGAATTGTCTAGGAGCAGAGAGTGGAGTGGAGTGAGAAAGAAGGAGGCGGCTGAGCATCAAAGGCTTTTTAAACCAAGTTGTTAAGTGCTGTGATTTGCATTTCCAAAGGTTCTCTTAGCTGATTTATCAAGGGTAGACTGAAGAGGGTTGGCAATTATGGGAGCAGGGAGCACAGGGGCAGCGCGGAAGTCTAGAGGACAGAGGATGGTGGCTTGGACTACGAGGTAGCCAGTGGTGGTAGGAAGAAGGGGTGGATTTTATAGATGTGTTGGAAATCATATCAACAGGACTTGTTGCAAATGCATTTGGCCTGGAATGTGAGAGATGGCAAAGAATCAGGGATATGAAATAAAAGTCCCTACCTTAATTTAGATGGTAAATATGATGAATACTAAGTCAGTGATGCCAAAGGACATCACGTATTTAAGAGATAATTTACATATGATGTAAACATAGGATCCTATACTCTGTGTTTTTTTTTTAAATTTTTTAACGTTTATTTATTATTGAGAGACAGACACAGAGCATGAATAGGGGAGGGGTCAAGAGAAGGAGAGACACGGAATCCGAAGCAAGCTCCAGGCTCTGAGCTGTCAGCACAGAGCCTGACGCGGGGCTCGAACTCACAAACCATGAGATCATGACCTGAGAGGAAGTCAGGCGCTTAACCGACTGAGCCACCCAGGCGCCCCTATACTCTGTATTTTGGGACAGAATTTAATAGATGGAAAAGCTTTTGATGTTTTAGGAATTTCTTCACTGAATGCAAGGACATTGGGTAAGTGTCAAACATTTTTCTTTTTTTTTTTTTTAATTTTTTTTTTCAACGTTTATTTATTTTTGGGACAGAGAGAGACAGAGCATGAACGGGGGAGGGGCAGAGAGAGAGGGAGACACAGAATCGGAAACAGGCTCCAGGCTCTGAGCCATCAGCCCAGAGCCCGACGCAGGGCTCGAACTCACGGACCGCGAGATCGTGACCTGGCTGAAGTCGGATGCTCAACCGACTGCGCCACCCAGGCGCCCCAAACATTTTTCTTTTTGCTAGGTTGCCTGTTGCCTCAGATGTATCGCCATTAACCTTACAAACTCTCCATCCCCCTACGTGTACTATAGTTTATTTACAAAGCACTTTGTAATTCTAAAACGTTTGAAGCGTTGTGTTACAAGAAATTTGAGATATTTTTTTCTTAGTTTGAAGCCTGGGGCAGAGTAGTAACCTTTCTTTGACAGTTTCCTCATCTGTAACCTGGAATTGGACAGCAGCTTGTTTCTCAGTGGGAGGTTGTGAAGATTAAATCACTTAGTACCGGTAAAGTGCTATGAGATGTCTGTTACCTAGTATGATTGCAATAAATTTTGGTTCCTGTTATTACTCTACACAGACTTCTTAGGGTATGTGTGCTTCAGTTTCTTCATCTGCAAAATAAAGATGGTTTCCTTTTCAGAAACCAGGAGAGTTTGGTTTACGATAGAAATGCTCTGTCTTTCTAAAGGAGCTGTGATTTAACAAGGTGTGCGTGTTTTGGGTAGGTCACCCCAAATACACAGCACTTGGCCAATCATATTACACGATGCCAAATGTTCAGAAATGTGGAAAAACATACACTAAGCTTAAGGCAGCAACTTTTTTCCCCCAATTGTATCTGCATTTTTGTGTGCAGAGAATGGCCACTACTTGTTATGCATGAAGCACGATGATTATCTCTTACCTGTTTATACTGCACTACAGTCAGAAGGGATTTGAGATAGATTACAATAAAGGGCTTAGATATCATAAATCATTTAAGGAGAAGTAACAGAACCAAAGCCAATAAAGGAAAGGGAAAAGTATGTTAAGATTTTATAAATATTTTATGTCTTCTATAGCTAGGAATTTTTTCAGGCAGTTACTTCAGATAACTTTACAACCTTCTGATTAACCTTCATAAAATACGTGGCATGGAAAAGTAGCAAACATTGTCCTCACACCACGAATGGGAAATGTCACTGTCTTGCTTAAGTCCAAGGTTGGGAAGAGTCAGTATATATACTGGTTGTTCCAATACTACACCTTCCCCAAAGACACACAATTTTTTTTTTAATCAAGAATATTATTTCCTGTGGGGCACCAGGGTAGCTCAGTCGGTTAAGTGCCCGACTCTTGATTTCAGCTGGGGTCATGATCTCATGGTTCGTGAGTTGGAGCCCCACGCCGGGCTCTGTGCTGACAGCTCAGAGCCTGCAGCCTGCTTGGGATTCTCTCTGTCTCCCTCTCTCTCTGCCCCTCCCCCACTCACACTGCCTCTCTCTCTAAATAAGTAAACTTAAAAAAAATATTTCCTGCAATTTCAAGTTACTCAGTGATTAAGTTAATAGAGGAGAATTGATTCAAAAGAATTTTTTTATGGATCTATCCAAGTTGTAACATACACTGAAAGAAAACAAAAGGAAAAAACCCGTCAATATGCATAAAGTAATTTTATGCAATTATGGTCAAAGCACAGAAGCAATTTTTATTATAGTGTTTTTCACTTGGCATTATATTTTAAGCATTTCATATCTCTATCTTTTGGCAATGATAGGAAATTGCTGCCTACTATTCACTCAAGTTGATGCACTGTAACTTAATGAACCATTAAGTTATAATAACATTTAGGTCATTTCCAAGTTTTTGTCATTATGAATAATAATCATGATGCAAGTCTAGTTTTTCCATCTTTTGGATGACTTCCTTATAATAAATTCTCAGATAGGAGATTACTGGAAGTGTCAAAGAATATGAATATTTTTGTATCTTTATAGATACTGCTGTCAGCAATAATGTAGGAGATGTGCCCCATCTTTTAAACATGGGTGTTCTCACCTTTTCTACTTTAATAAGTTGAAGGAAGTTTTGCATACTGATTTAGTAACTCTAAATTTTACATCTGGCATTCAAAGACAGGTAAATTTACCCTATATTATATTTATTATATTATTTTCTATCACATTATATTGTTATACTATTATATGCTATATTATAATATTTACACAATACACATAAGTAAATATATAAATATATACTGATTGAAGTAATGTTTGTCACCCTACTCATGAATTATTTCCTCTTCTTGCTAAAAGATCAATGTTTGGTTTTTTTCTTGAACTTTTCTAGAAATAAGGAACACCACATAAATATGATTAAGTCTTTTGTTAAGAGAATTCTGTAAACTCCCTGAGTGTCAGATATATAATCCATGCTTTATACTACTGTTTCGTAAGGACCTCAAGAAATGGATATATAGATTTAGTAAATAACTCAAAGGATGAACCTTACTTTTCACAAGTTGTTTTCTTTTTTTTTAATCTTTGTAAATTTTTTTTAAGAGAGAGAGCGAGAGAGAGAGAGAGAGAGAGAGAGAATGCAAGTAGGGGAGGGGCAGAGAGAGAGACACACACAGAATCTGACACAGGCTCCAGGCTCTGAGCTGTCAGCACAGAGCCCGACGCAGGTCTCGAACTCACAAACTGTGAGATCATGACCTTAGCCAAAGTCAGATGAGTAACTGACTGAGCCACCCAGGCACCCCCAGGAATTGTTATTTCAAGAAACTCAAGCAGATAGATCCAGGTCTTTAAGAAAGGATCACACCTCGTTTCTTCTTCCCCAGCCTGCCCAGGCCATATCACATCATTTCATAGCCTTTGGATTGGAGTGATGTAAAAATTATAACAGTGAAGACTTAGTGGGGGGAAAAGATACGAAAAAGAAAATGAAGAAGAATGAAAGTAGTGATGAAAATAAAGCAGTATAACATGTGTTTGTGTACATGTGTGTGGTGTATAACACAGACAGTGGTTGTCTGGCAACGGCCATATAGTTTGTGGTTGAGAATTCAGACAGTGGAATTAGGTTGAGCATGAATTACATTTCTATCACTTGCTAGCTGTGCGATCATGGGCAAGTTACTTAACCATGTTGTGCCTCTGTTTTGTCATCTGTCAAATGGAGATAATGAAAAGACTTAGGTCATGGGGTTGTTGTAGGATTAATCCATATAAAGCCTTAGAGTGTCTGGCATACAGGAAGTGCTTAATAAATGTTAATTATAATGATGAGTTTTATTATTGTCACTACATGATAAGAACTGAAATTCCAAAATGACGTATTTTTCTCAGTGAAGAATGATTGAGTAGAGACCATTTATTCTTTTATTTGTGACTCGTCTTCTTAGTCTCCCCAAGATATTTGCCCATAGGGTGTGATTTGGGCAGTAACTAGAAGGTTCTGTCCTCAAATATATCTTCCACTAAATTATCTAGTCCCACTATTATCGCCATTTTTTTTAACCGAGTTTTGCCCCACTACCTTTACCATCTTCTGAAATGCAGAGGAGGTGAGATATTACCTCACCATCTCCTTGCACTATCCGTAAAGCTATCAGGATTTTTTTAAGTGGTGAAGATAGCACACAGGAGCCCACACTCCTTCCAGAGGAGGGCATGGAGATAGAAAAAAAGGGCCAAGAAGGGGCTATGGGGTTCTTCCAGTGGAGGTTCTTGAATGTGGTTCTTCCAGTGGAGGGAAGCAAGAGGTTGACATATAACTCCATATCCTTCCCTGGCTGTTGCATCTGGGTAAGAAATATAACTGGAATGGATCTGAATCTCTGGAAAAGGCAGATCCAGGAGTTATGTGATTTATCTGAATAAGAGATCTTTGCATTACACTTGAAATGATGCTCTCCTAGAATTAATAATCTGTGATTTGCCCCTGGTTTCAAGAGAAGGATCTGGTCCATAGAGTTTTCAGGCGGGACCTTGCTGGTGGCAAGAAAAAAGAGACGAATGAAAAGGAAGAATAAAGAATGAAACCTAGCTGCAAAAGCACACATTTCTAGTGCTGTGAATGAGCAGAACACTGTTGCCTTGATTTAGGTTTTTTTCTTTTCTTTTTTTTTTTTCAGAATTTTTAGCAGAACTATTTTTAGGTTCTAAAAAATATGTCATTTATTTCCACTAAAACTAGTTTTTAGATGCATAAATGGCAACATTTCTGGCTAGAAAAAAAATGAATTTCCACCTAGAACTAGTTTATAGAAAGGTTAATCATATTAATAGAATAAAATAGGCCAATTTTCACTGCAAAGAAATATTTCAATGTGCAGAATTACCAGAGGGAAGAACATTTTCTCTTGATTTCCATTTTGGAGTTAAATTTATAGAAAACAGACTCTAATTCTCAAGGAAAAATAGTTGTGATTTTTTTTCTCTTTTCCTTCTTGTGATGCAGAGATCCAGGACACTATTTTATTATTATTCTTGTTGCTTATAGACTTTTTAAATATGAAAATTGATGGATTTTTCAATTTCGTGATGGACTGCTTAACTTCTAGAGGTAACCTTATACATCTGCTTTGACCTCCCTTGTCACAGTCTTTGTACCTAGGGCCTTGTAACACTTGTAGCACTCACTAGATGCCCAGTGGCTGCATGGCATAGTCAGCTTGAACGATTTAGTGCTCTGCTTTTTGGAAGCATTGGCCTTTCTGTCCACAGTGAGCCTTCTTGTTTTGTTTTGTTTTGTTTTGTTTTGTTTTTCTGAGCCTTCTTAATTAATTCAGGCCCATCCTTTCCTTGCATCTTGTTATCTTTCTCCCCTAATGTCTCTGAGACCATCAACACAATCTTCATGTAAGTGTTTCCATCTATCTACCTCCTTTCTGGAAGATGAACCACAACCCAATTTTGAAAGTTCAGATCCTTATGAAATCGGAAGTTAATAAAGATAAATTTGGTAAAAGGAATAGATTACAGCATCACCAGAAAAAGAAAATAGTGCCTGTGCAGGACTGGCCCTGATACTGTATTCAGAAGTGTAATGCTTAAGGTGAGTGCTGGTCCTTAGAGAAAAACACAGTGTTGGACAAGGTCAAGGTCTCGCTTCAGAGAAGAAAGCAGTTGGGTTGCATCCTATAGTCTGTGATTTCATTACTTACTATGAAGGTGTCTTCTCTGCCTTTGGGATGTTTGCTTTATCATCTGTCAAGTCCAGTTGGAGACAGGGAGTTAGAAATGGTGTTGACTGCCTCCAGCTCTGATTCAGCATTCTGGGGGCCCAAGAGCCAGTAGAAATATGTTGGTCCACAAAAGAGCTGCTCACAGTGGCAGGTAGTTGATGAAAGTGGGTCAGTAAATAGTGCCAAGTCCCAGAATGATGCCATACATGAGGCAGAGTTTAATAAATAGAATCCCAAGGTGAATATAAGGCGGAGACCTAGACAGAGGTGACCTGATGTGGCAGCAACATCCACTCTTTGTTTCTCTCTGCTTTCATTGTGTGACACTGTGAAGCAGACCTCTCCTGGGGTGTGGAGCGAGGGACTAGAAAAATCTAATGACTGGTGAAGGAAGATCGCTTGACACCCGGGTAGAGTTTAACAAGTGAACTATATGGTTTTAGAGACCTGCTAGTCACTTCCCTCCATAAAGCAGAGGAAGTTTGAACATCAGGATCTTGTTCCTCTACCTCTTGGTTCCTCTTGGTTCCTCTTGGTTCCTCTACCTCTTCTTCTTCCTTCTCTTCTTCCTCCTCCTGCTCCCCTTCCTCCTCCTCCTCCTCCTCCTCCTCCTTTTTCTTTTTTGAGTTTTATCTTTCATATTGTCAAACCAGGGATTAAAATTTGAATGTTGACTTTCTGTTTTGTCTGCCAAAGTGAAGAACAAAACTGGAAAGCCTTCTTCTTAACAGGGGTTATACAAAGGCTAAATTAGTAGATGAAGAAGGTCAGTTAGGTAGAGATTAAGAACAAGAACATCACCTCTCTGTGGGCTTATGAGTAAACGATCCCCCTCTTTATTATGATGTGTATTTCTGGAATAGCTGTGGACCACACTAGGCATTTTGAAAGCTTCCTGACACACACCTTCATCTTTAGTGTATAAACCTACTTGGGATCCAAGTGTACCAAAGAATCATTAAAACTCAACAATAGTCGGGGCGCCTGGGTGGCTTGGTAGGTTAAGCGTCCGACTTCGGTTCAGGTCATGATCTCACGGTCCGTGAGTTCAAGCCCTGCGTCGGGCTCTGTGCTGACAGCTCAGAGCCTGGAGCCTGTTTCAGATTCTCTGTCTCCCTCTCTCTCTGCCACTCCCCTGTTCATGCTCTGTCTCTCTCTGTCTCAAAAATAAATAAATGCTAAAAAAATTTAAAAAAAACAAAAAAACCCCTCAACAATAGTCAAAATTCAAATATGGCTCTTAATAACTAACATGCTAATAAATTAAGAAATCCATAACCCTCTTGTCCTTCAGAATTATTCTTCAGGTTATAAATTCTTTGTCAATCATAGCATTCTCTCTAAAATGTCATTCAAAAACTTTCAGTGCCACTTGAACTCTATATTATGTCTCTACAGCAGAAACATTATTTATGTTGTTTAACAAAAAGATGCATCTAAAATAAAGGGAAAGGTTGAAGCATTGTGAAATCGCTACCTTTGGAAGCATGGGGGTGAAGGTTACCCGCCATTGTGCCCATTGTTGTGTAGGTCCCTGCCCAGGCCCTTCATTTTCTGTAGGCCCACTGAACCCCCCACTTGCTCCACAGTCCAGTTGGGTTTAAGCATCTGTCTCTGCATGCACACAGATTTAACACCTGCTGGTTTCTAAACATTCTGAAGACCTTTGCTGTCTGTGGGAGTAAAAGGGGGTTAGAGCTTGAACGGCATATTTGGGTGATTTCTGACACTCACTACAACTAAATACACTGTACAAAATTCATATTAACTCCAACATAGTTCCCTCACCAATTCTGCTCGAAACATTTCTGCAGAGGGAAAAGAGCACCAGGTGTTGACCACCTGTTTCACAAAATTGGGGGATGGGAGGACCTTCAATCACATCTTCCTCATAGGCCCAGAAGTCAGATATTCACTTCTGCCAGAGATCCTGTAAAAAAACTGTGTTGCCTGGGTTCTCACTCCATGCAATGGGCTTTAGGAAAGACTAGGACACAGAGGATCAGAAACTTTTAGGTTATTGACATCATGTGACTTTGGGGGTTGGTATTGACAAACAAGCACTACCATGGGAAGACAGTCTGTCTTTTTTTTTAATGTTTCTTCATTTATTCTGAGAGAGGGAGGGGGGGGGGAGGGAGAGAGAGAGAGAGAGAGAGAGAGGAAGAGAGCGAAAGGGGGAGGGACAGAGAAAGAGAGAGACTCCAAAGCAGGTACCGCACTGCCAGTGTGGTGTCAACATGGGGCTCGAACCCACGAACCGTGAGATCATGACCTGAGCTGAGACCAGGAGTCAGTTGCTTACCTGACTGAGCCACCCAGGCACCCCAAAAGACTGTCTTACAGTGCTTTCCCCATTATGCTCCACAGTGAGTATGCAATATCTTTTCTCATTGCCTGCCCTTAGCTGGCCATGCTGTACTATTAATTAGCATTTTTAAAAATAGTTCTCTTGGTGTTAGCAATGGTCTACATTTACCTTAGAATAATTGTAAAGAATTCAGATGTTTCCCTACCATTGCCTTGCCTGCAGTCTATAGTTAATTAACACATTACACACACTGTTCTCCCTGTATCTGCTCCATCTTTGAGGATGTAGACATAGAATTGTCCCCATAGTGCTGAAACGTTTAACATAACTGATTAAAAAGTACCTTCTGTTTTTTTTAAGAGCCTTTATTTGGAATTTTTTGGTCTCTGTACTAACATGCATGCCTTGGTGGGAATAAAACATTTTTTTCTTTTAGTTCTAATTTTATTAGACGAATCACAGTATTTATATCCTGAAGGAATTTTTATACTAGTAGACTGTGGAGCCTCGTTTCTTCCTCATTAACCCATCCACTCCCACCTCTCCCTTTTTGTTCTTAAAAGTTCCCAAAGCAGTTCGGGAGTCTTGCTCCACTTCCAGACATATACTTGCAATGAATATTTCCATAAATGTGAAATGGGAAAATGCTTGCTGATGTATTCTGGGGTTATCAACTGAACCAAAAGTTTATATGCCAAACATGAAAGGGTGAGTTAGTGAGATAACTGGGGCCTCTTAATGTCTCTCACAGATATATCTCAGGCAGTGCTGGGAATGCGCAGAAGAGAACACTTCATAAGAAAACATTTTATGAAATATGTATCACAGCAGCCGTCATATTCTGCTCTTCAAAGGGCCTCATTTCTCACCCTTCCTCAGATTGGCTGTGGAACTGGAATGTGGACTAGGTACTATCAATTCATTCATAGCTGGGTAACCTAGGCAGTTTCTTAACTTAGTTCCCTTTGATTTTATATGTCATTGTTGTAGAAAAATTAGCAATTGTCATATGAGTAGCTCTATTTTTCTAGATATTGTTACATGTGATATCTTGTCTATTTCATTTATCCTTCACCACGTCAGTGCCCTTTAACTTTATAAACCTTTCTTTTTTGCCCATACCCCATCCCTTCAGACCTCACTCCCCACCCTCCCCCAAAGTCAAAGAAACTATAATCTTTGCTGTAAAAAAATTCCAAGCATTTTCCAAAGGAGTGGGAAAAGAGGAGATTTGAGGGGAAGCAAGATGCTTTACTCATGAATGACTTCTTAGCTAACAAAATGGAAGTGAACTTTTTCAAGAGTGGAAGAGATACCTTCTGTTCCAAATTTTCACAAAACAACTTAAATCTGCTTTCATGTTGTCTTGGCTTGGACTCAGAGGTAATTCTCAGCCATTTGGGGAGGGGGTCCCTTTCCCCACTCCCAATTTACCCCAGACCCTTCCATGCCACTTCTTCTAGCCCCACCCATTCCTTTTGGACCAAATAAATGACTCGGGGTCTTATGCATATCAAAACACACTGGACTACCAGTATACATATTTTTCAAACCTCCACTGTCCCTTGGAGTCCAGAAGCTTTATGGGTTTTATGCCATCTTTGGACACAGAAATGCATACAAACTAGGAACCCTGGTTCCTGGCGTACAGCTTACCTAAGTGATCTACCAAAGCATTCCACCTTGATGTCTGCAATCTTCTCCTCCCTAGAGTGGCATGAGGGGTTGGGTCTCTATCTCTCTCACTTGTAGAACCTGCCCTAGTCTTGAGAAATCTTCCCTCAAGCTGATACTTCTGCCCTCCTCCCTCTAGCTGATACCTGACTTTCCTACCCCTAACGTAATCCTCTCCACAGAATCAGAAACAAAAGGAATATTTGTTTTAGTCTTCTGTTTTTCTTCTTAATAAAAACTCTTCTGATGCTCTAGAACTCAAAAACCTGAAAGAAAAAAAAATACAAAGGGAAAGCCACATAACTAAATGTCTTAATAAATTATTTTTGTATCAATGTAAAGAAAATCTTAGGCTCATTTTAGTCAGTCTTTCTGAAGTTAATGTAATACCTGTCTCACTCAAGGAAGAAATGACCCAAGGTCTGTCTGACCTCTTATTCACTCCAAGAGAAGATATCAGCAACCAAGTCATTGAACAAAACCCATTCTGCCTTTTTCACTCATAAAACTTCATTAGATGAAGTTCTAAAATGTGCTTGAAAAATAATCTAATTTATCTTGCTCCAAGGAATTTAATTAGAACTCAATTAAATTCAGCAGAATGCATACATCATATTACATGCTGTACCTTGATTCATTTTATTTTCTATTTTACTTTAAAGATGCAATGGAATTATTTGGTCCTGCAGTATTCTATTCAAAATAATCCACTTCATGCATAAACTAATTGGTCCTCAGGAGCACTAAGGGAAACAAAACATGTACGTTATTATGCTTACCACGTACAACTCACTTGAATTTAATCTCTTTGGCAGTGTTTGCTGGTGAGACAGGGACTTCAGGTATCAGTTTACCTGTACTTCCATAAAAAGGTATCTTTTGGCCCTTCACTTGTTTCCCATCACACACACACACACACACACACACACACACACACAAATGGATCAATACAGGAAAAGAAATGATATTCAGACTCTATTCAAATCACCTTTATGGTCACTATTAAAATTTTAAGTTGTCAATTTGAAAGCATAGGTGACAAAAGCAAAAATAAACAAGTGGGATTGCATCAAACTAAACAGTTTCTGTGTAGCAAAGCAAACAACAAAATGAAAAGGCAATCTACAGAATAGGAGGAAATATTTGCAAACCATATATCCAAAATATATAGTACACTCCTACAACTCAATAGTAAAAATATGTGATCTTTTTTTTAAATGAGCAAAGGACCTGAATAGGTATTTTTTCAAAGTAAACATACAGATGGCCAAAAGGTATATGGAAAGGTGCTTGACATGACTAATCACCAGGGAAATGCATATCAAAAGCACAATGAGATGTAGCCTCACACCTATTAGGATGTCTGTCATCAAAAAGACGAGGATTAGCAACTGTCATCAAGGATGTGAAGAAAAGGGAACCCTTGTACACCATTGATGGGAATGTAACGGGTGTGAAGATTTCTCAAAAAATGAAAAACAGAGCTACCACATGATTCAGCAATCCACTTCTGGGTATATATATCCAAAGGAAATAAATAAGTATCTTGATGAGGTGTCTGCATTCTCATGTTCATTGAGGCCTTTGAATGAGGACTTTTTCCTTTTTTAATTGCAATTATTCACAGTAGCCACAATATGGACACGACCTAAGTGTCCCATCAGTGGGTGGATGGTTAAAGAAGATGTGTTGTGTGTGTTTATACACAACAGAATATTATGAAGCCATAAAAAGATAAAATTATTTTGCCCTTTGATCTAAGAAAGTTGAACCCATAGAACCTGAGAGTACAACAGTGGTTGCCCAGGGCTGGAGGGTAGAGGAGATGAACAGTCAAAGAGCAGTAACTTTCAGTTACAAGATGAATCAGTTCTGGGGATCTAATGTAGAGCATGGTGATCATTGTTAATACTGTACTATATACTTGAAATTCACTAAGAGAATAGATCTTAATTGTTCTCACCACACACACCAAAAAGTGGTAACTGTGTGAGGTGATGGATCTGTTAATTAACTTGATTGTGGTAATCGTTTCACAACGTTTATGTATGTAAATCATCACAGTGTACCCCTTTAAGGAATCACATTGGACAACCTAACCATTTGTAATTTTTCCTTGTCAATAATACTTCAATAAAGCTGGAAAAATAAACATACAAAACTTTAGAGTGCCAAGAAAACCAAGGACGGAGTTTGAAACTCTGTTCTTTAAGGATATTTCAAAATACTAACATGTCTGGAAATTGTTTTGTGGTTGTTGTTAAGGAATAGATATGCCACACTGGGATGCAGTTGGTCTCAGTAACACAATCTGAAGGGGACTATTATCACATGAGTACTACATAAGCACTATGGAAGGATGCTGACTTAATAGTTCATTTTCCAGAAGGAGAGCCATAGGACTGTCTTTACATTGTTGGTGGCCATGATCAGCTTAACACAGCAGAAACCCTCCAAGGCTAGATACTTCTGTGATTCAAGAAACAAAGACGGATATCAAGTGTCTTTTCTCTATGTTTTCTTGATCTCAAATTGCTTATAGCTGAAGTATTCACAACTAGAAGGTGAGATTAATACATGGAAAGCACTTAGCCCAACATTTGACATATAGTAAACAATAACTGTTACCTAATAGTAACAATGATCACTAATAAAGCCAAATGCTAAATATTCAAATAAATATTTGCCTTGGTTTACCAATGTGCTAAAACTGTCATGATGCCTTAGCATTGTTCTCAGTCACCAGACTATGTCACTGCACTGAGCATTAGATAGTTCCAACAACTTACGTACAATGGGGGGGGCTGGTAGATAGAAGATATACCTTTAGCAAAAAATACTGTTAGAGTTAGAGTGGAGTGTTGATTTTTCAGCTCTTGAAGTTTTATTAATTTCCCCTTTGGTGGAGGTTTTTTTTTTTTTTTTGAATATTTTATTTATTTTTGAGAGAAGGGGCAGAGGGCAGAGGATCTGAAACAGGCTCTGTGCTGACAGCAGTGAGCCCAACGTGGGGCTCTAACTCATGAACCACGAGATCATGTCCTGAGCTGAAGTCAGACGCTCAACTGACTGAGCCACCCAGGCGCCCCTTTGGTGAAACTTTAAAACATTGAACGAGGCCTTTCTTCTTTGTTCAGTTTGAAAGACAAAATCTTAACATTCTCTTTTTTGGTACTTTGCCACGTACTCCCTGGATGCCCTCTGTGTTTTGGACAGTTTGGAAACATCATGGAAGCCCTTAATAGGTAAGCAGGTGAGCTAGATGAAATGTGTCAAACCTCTGAAATTACTTGGATTTACCCAAGTCTTGACATAAAGAAAGGAAGGAAAGGTGGTTTGTAAAATGGTTTCCATTGGTGACTAGTAAGTGACTGCTTTGCCCCGCAGTCCACCTTGTGAAAGGGTGGCTGTAACAAGGCACACTGGACTGAGGCCCTGGGGAAACTTAAGAAGGCACTGGGCTTCAGCCCTTCTCACTGTGGAGATGGCGTCGCATCAAACTGGGTCTATCAGAACACCTTGTTATGTTAACAGATTATTTCACAAATTTGCTCAAGTAGAATGATGAGCGTACAATTTATGTTTCCTAAAGCAACCCTTCATTACTTTTTTCTTCCTTCTTAAAGAAAGTGTCAGTAGGTCCCCACAACTTGAGGTCTAGACATTGGTCCTCAGTCGTAGTTTCGGCAGTGGCTCCACTTGTACTGTTCGTCTCTTTTACATAGAATGCGAATTTAATGAGAACGCTCATTTTCAGAGTAAAACTCTCTATGACACCTTTGGTTTGTAACCCGCCTGATATTTTTGTTTGGCCTGATGTTTTTACCACAATGCTCAGTCTTAGTAGCTTTTAAAGAGTTGGAATATTTTGTACCTCAGGAAGCAACCCGAGCTGTCTTTTAACAAATTCATCAATTTAGTTTTGTTTTTTTCTTTACCAGCCCTCATTCTCCACTCAGTCTTTAAAAATCCTCCTCTGAGGGCACCTGGATGGCTCAGTTGGTTAAGTGTCCAACTCTTAATTTCGATCTCTGATCGGCTCAGGTCATGATCTCAGGGTTCCTGAGTTTGAGCCCCGTGTGGAACTCTGTGCTGACAGTGCAGAGCCTGCTTGGGATTCTCTGTCTCCCTCTTTCTCTGCCCCTCTCCTGCTTGCTCTCTCTCTCTCTCTCTCTCTCTCTCTCTCTCTCTCAACAGAAATAAATGAACATTAAAAAAAATAATAAAAAAAATCCTCCTTAGATTGCCCTGTCTCAGGAGCTCTCTCTCCATACGCCTTTCTGGTCTTTTCCATCTTAAAGGCAGCTGAGAACCTTTTGGGATTTCCCACTTTAAAACATCCCTTCCTGGGGCACCTGGGTGGCTCAGTCGGTTAAGCGTCCAACTTCAGCGCAGGTCACGATCTCACGGTCCGGTCCGTGAGTTTGAGCCCCGCGTCGGGCCCTGGGCTGATGGCTCGGAGCCTGGAGCCTGCTTCCGTTTCTGTCTCTCCCTCTCTCTCTGCCCCTCCCCCCGTTCATGCTCTGTCTCTGTCTCAAAAATAAATAAACGTTAAAAAAAAAATAAATAAACATCCCTTCCTTCTAATTGCCTTTCCCTGTAACCCTGAAGTGAAAGTGACAATAATAGATTTTGTTTTTCTGTTAGAAACATTCTTAGGGGCTCCTGGGTGGCTCAATCAGTTGAGCCTCCCACTAGGGCTCAGGCCATGATCTCACAGCTCTTGAGTTCCAGCCCCGCGTCGGGCTATGGTGCTGACAGCTCAGAGCCTGGAGCCTGCTTCGGATTCTGTGTCTCCCTCTCTCTCTGCCCCTAACCCCACTCACATTCTGTCTCTGTCCCTCTCAAAAATAAATAAACATTAAAAAAATTAAAAATAAATCATTCCTAAAAGTAGAAATTTCTTTTTTTTTTTTAATTTTTTTTTTTTTCAACGTTTATTTATTTTTGGGACAGAGAGAGACAGAGCATGAACGGGGGAGGGGCAGAGAGAGAGGGAGACACAGAATCGGAAACAGGCTCCAGGCTCTGAGCCATCAGCCCAGAGCCTGACGCGGGGCTCGAACTCACGGACCGCGAGATCGTGACCTGGCTGAAGTCGGACGCTTAACCGACTGCGCCACCCAGGCGCCCCAACAGTAGAAATTTCAACAGGTTGATTTTCTTTTCAGTCATTGTAATAATTATGGTAAATATCCAATTTTGATTCTTACAGAAAACTTTTTCCTCTAGAGTAAATTTTGTCTAGTTCATGATGCAAAAATTGGATCGTGGTATAATTTTGAGTTGTTTCTCAAGGCAGTCTGTCATAGGTACTGAGACTTTATGTCAGATCCTTGTAAAGGGGCAATTGGAGTCATCTTTAATGCAATGAATGATGAAGAAAAATGTCAGCTAGCTTCTGCTCAGAGAATCCTTTTATAATTGAAAGCAAAAGCCAGATATATTTGTCTTCTAAAATGAGGCCTGGCTTCCCTACCTTTTTATCCTGAGTTCCCTGCACATTCTTCCAAGTAAAAGCATAATTGATGAACTCAGTTGATTATACATTTTTCAAGCAGGTTTTAATTGTGTGCAGAGAAGTTCAGCACTTAGTGGAATCTAATTTTCCCAATTTGCTCTACTTCAAATTCACTCTAGTGCATGCATACAAATTTGGTAAATATGTGACAAAATAATGGAATTTGACATGAGTCTTTATTTTAAAAGAAAGTGAGTCACCAGTCTACTTGTGTACTTTCTTTGTTTTTATTTATTCAGTAGGTTTTAAAGTTAAATGTTTGCCATTTGGTGTCAGCCTTCACTAACATAATTAAAATTGCAAGGTTAAAAGCATTTTGTAATGAAAAATGTCAAAGTCATTAAAAAATGCATAAAGAAAAAAAAAAACAGTAACACAGTCAGCCTAAAAATATCATCATCGCTTTTCTGTTCTCCAAGATGTTAGCAAGTGTGAGAAGGTCAAGTCAAAATGCCTATTAAAAAATCAGATCTGTTAATTTCTTGATAGTCATGTCACGTAAGACTCTTTGATATTCCTCATTTCTTTTTTGTTTTCCTTCCCCAATTTCTAAAGTTCAAGAATCCTTTAAATTTTCAAAATTTGGGAGTAAAAGTGTTAGTTAGAACTTGTGAAAATAAATCTGAGATGCATGCTAGCAATAGTTTCTCTAGTGTTTTCTAAATGTATCATAATGCAATCTTACAGATTTAAGTAGTCAATAAGAGTATGATACTTCTAAAATGTACCAAAAGGTACTAAGAGCTAGTATTCTGAGCATTTAACATGAGCCAGATACTGTAGTAGAGAGACAGTTACATGAACAATCTCATTTAGTTTTTATGATAGCCCTGTGAGGTATGTATTATTATCCCCATTTTATAGATGAACAAAATGAGTCTCAGCGACTAGTGGCAGAGCAGGATCCATTTTCCAGACATGTTTTCTTTTTATGACACCATGCTGATTCTCTGGAGGAAAATGACAAAGGTTCTTACTTTCCAAGCTAATGATTAAAAACTTATCCTTTAAGTCGATAAAAGTGAGAGTACACATCTTAAGGGAGAATACGAAATAATTCCCTGGGATCCAGGAAGAAAACTTTATTATCATGTTATATTTAAAAGAAAAAAATCTTTACTTTATACATGGAAAAAAAATAAGTAAGTAATTAAGCTTGACTAATTTTTAATATATAAATTATCCCCGGTGCATTCAGTTTGTAGACGAAATGGTTGAACTTTTTTCTTACCTGCTGAATAATTTTATTTTTCTTTTCCTTATCTTTTTTGCTTTTCTATTTTACTCCTCTTCTCTTCCTCTCTTCTTTCTTTTTAATAACAGCTTTATTGATATATAATTCACATACTATGCCGTCTACTTATTTGAAGTGTACAATTCAGTGGTTTTGGTATATCAGTATTTAGTATACAGATATTTGCAACTAACACCACAGTCAATTTTAGAACATTTCACCACCTCAAGAAGAAACCCAGTACTCTTTTGGTAAAACCTCCCTATCTTCCCATCTTCCCAACCCTAAGCAAGCAACTCTCTACTTCCTGTCTCTGTAGATTTGCCTGTTCTGGACATTTCTTGTAGGAGGAATTAAGTAATATGTGGTCTTTGGTGATGCTGCTTTAGACAGTCAACTGTTTTGAGGTATATGAGATTCTTTGGCCGAGGAGTGGATGTTCTGCTTTCAGAGGGGTTTCATGGTAGCCCCCTGACTTCACTCAGTTAATGTGGGTCTAGTCAAGGATCTAGTGATTATATCACTAACTAAAGTTCACAAAGAATGTTGTTTTAAAAGATTCCTGCACAAAACCCCAGAGTCAAAGATAATACCCAAGTGTGGCAGAAATAAATAACAAGAAAAATTTACTCATTTGAAACTTCTCTTATTCTTTTTTTTAAATTTTTATTTGTTTTGAGAGAGAGAGCATGAGCAGGGGGAGGGGCAGAGGGAGGGGGAGAGAGAGGTTCCCAAGTAGGTTCCGTGTCAGCACCGAGCCCGACACGGGTCTCGATCTCACTAACCGTGAGATCATGACCTGAGCTGAAGTCGAGAGTCGGGTGAGTGAGCCGGCTGACTGAGCCACCCAGGCACCCTGAAACTTCTCTTATTCTTAATCTGACCCTTCTTCATCAGCTACATTGCAAAATAAAACACAAACACAGTGAAATCTAATCATATGAAACAAAATACCAATGAAAATTCGTAATGTCAATAATCTCAAATATGAATCTGCTTGTACATTTATTAAAGATGGGCTTCTCTCTAAGTGTACATTGTGCCTTAAGGTATTACCTGACACAATCTTAGCAAGCAAGTAAAAACTAAACAACCATAACATTAATGTAACTTTTGCAGATTTGGTAGAGGGTTATGTTAAAGTCCTCAATCCATTACTCTTAAAAATTCTATTAAATGTAATAATAATTGTTTAATTCACCTCAATTGGTATTTCATACTTATTAGTAAATAAATGATCAAAATCCTATACTACTGGGGAAATTCTTCCTATCACTGTAAAGATAGCTATAATCACAAGAAAAACAAGTGACAACAGACTGAAACATTCTTCTGTCACCAAATATTTTTGAAAGATACATAGAAAGCCATGCTGATGATTTGAAGAAGCAAGTATTGCGAGACTTTCGGTTTGCAATGTTAGGATGAAAGTCGGGTGTGTGCCTAGGTCAGAGGTGGATGTACCATGAAGCTAATGGAGTTTCAGAGTGTCAACACTTACACAAAGAGATTTGGTTCTTATTGCATCTTTTTGAAACTTTTCTCCATAATAAAAGCAGGATTTGGTTCTGACTAATTGAATGAGCAGAGAAATTTAGAGACATTGTGGCAGGAGGTTATTTCTCTTGGTCAGAAATTCTTTTTTTTTTTTTAACACGTATTTTTGAGAGACAGAGAGACAGAGCTTGAGTGGGGAAGGGGCAGAGAGAGAGGGAAACACAGATCCGAAGCAGGCTCCAGGCTCTGAGCCGTCAGCCGAGAGCCAGACGTGGGGCTCGAACCCACGAACCGTGAGATCATGACCGGAGCTGAAGTCAAATGCTTAACCAACTGAGCCACCCAGGCACCCCTCTTACTCAGAAATTCTAAAGAACAATTCCTGCTGAATTAAAACTCTATCCCATGCTGTAAGTTCTGCTGCTGCTTACCCATTTTTATCCATCTCTGCTATTATGATTCTCACTTGTGACCCAAATTTCCGTATGTCAGTCTCTGCTTCTGAGACAGCACAACATTCTCTTTCCTGGAATGGCATGCCAGTTTCTCAATAACAAATTACATCTCTTCCATTATTTAAATCAAACAAACAAATGAAAGGCTCAAAACTATGCTCTCCATGAAACCCTTCCAGATTTGCTTTGTCTAATTTTAAGATTAGAATGATCCCAATAACTTCAAGTAATTTTATATAAACCTACTTGAGTTTTAGGTATTTTATGTTCTCTATCTGTATAGTTTTGTCTTTATGTTCCATATCTCTGTAAGTTTCTTGGAGGCAGGGGCCAAACATTCCTTTCTCATAACCTGAACTTAGCATGTCTTTGCAAATGCTACTGACTCATCTATTTCTCAGTGGCTGATCCTGTAACTCACAGAGTTTGCACATAATCAATGAGCAAACATTGCTGGTAACTCAGCTACAGAAGAGTTTAATCAAATACACAAAAGGAATGGACTTTAAGATCGAAGACACTAATTTCAAGAGTTGATAACTGTATGGGTGCCTGGGTGGCTCAGTTGGTTGAGCGTCCGGCTTCGGTTCAGGTCATGATCTCATGATTTGTGAATTTGAGCCCCGCGTGCTGACAGCTCAGAGACTGGAGCCTGCTTCGCGTTCTGTGTCTCCCTCTCACTCTGCCTCTTCCCTGCTCACGCTCTGTCTCTGTCTCTCTCTCAAAAATAAATAAACATTAAAAAAAAAAAGAGTTGATGACTATACACCAGCATCTTCTAAAAGTAAGTCAGAATTATGGAATAGAAGGAAATTTGAAGCTAATTATCTTAGCCTGATTTACCCAGAAAGCAAAGACTTATATGCTGCTACCGTTTTTAAAGATAGGGAGCAGGCATGAGAAAGGGATGGAGGGAGAGATCATACAAGGGCACAGAGTACCCTATAGAGCATCTTGTGAGGAAGGATCTCTTCAGAGAACATGTAGAAGTGACTGCTTTTCAGGACAGTCTGCCTGAAGGAGAAAGAAGGAAGAATTTATCTGTCTGCTATAGTTTCCTACTGGTCAAGTGCAATAATTTCCCCGTATTTCCCAGTTGCTGATGAGTGAGCACCAAGCAGATCCCCACAAGGTCTGGTCCTCAGCATCCATGTGGAATCCCCAAGGTAGAAGGCACAAGGTATATAGAATGGGCATGTGGCATTGGGCCACTGGGCTGTGTCCACATATTGTTGGTTGTAGTCTATGCAGTGTTGGTGAAGCCACCACTGGAGTTAGAGTGAGTGACCAGAGACCTTAGAGATGGTAAGACCAAGAGGATTTGAAGGCAGAGCATAAGAGGTGTCTAAACACTCACCAATTATAATATACTTACTTTGTATGAAGGAACCAAAACCCAAAGTAGAAGATGTCCAAGATTATGGAGCTTAATTAGTGGGACCCAAAAGCCAAGAGCTTGTAAATCCCTCTCTGGTGCCTTTTTACTCTTCTGTGCCACTTCTCTAGATAATGCAATATGTAATTTACATGCACAATTGTGACTCATCCTCTCATAGTAGAGTTTCCAATGTCTCCTACACATAGTGCCTCATAGACTCACTGAAATATTGTTTAGGAGGGCTTTTGTGGCTTACTTGGTTTCCTCTAAAAACCAAAACAAACCCAAACCCAAACCTGCTACCCCAGAACCAGAGAACAGATTAAACTCCATGAATATAGAATCTGAAGGAAAGACACTCCAATTAATGTTAAACCTGTAGGTAGGTGCTTTTGCTTCTTGCCTCATGATCTTACAGATGTCTAATTAACACTTAAATGTGATAAAATCTTTCAGCAAAGAACTTGAGGAAGCCAATGTCCTAACTTCTGAAAACATGAATCTTTTCACAGAACATAGGAGAACACACGTTTCTCCCATGTTCAAGTGGAATTGTTTTTAGTCAGGGGAGTTTACCTAAGTGTTCTTTATGTATGCATATCTGAATTCGTATGTTGACCCAAATCTAACATGGCTTGTGTGAGAATAGCTATCAGATGAAGATGTCTCTACAGAAAGGTTGATGTGCTCTGATTCAAAATGATAACATAATTATTTCACTCTCGTGCCAAAGGATTACAAAGCAATATGATTATATAACACTATGTTGAAAATCTTCATACCCTTTTAAAAGAATGTATTCTTATAACTGAGGGAGGAAAACAAGATTCAATTCATGTTTTATTTTAAATCTTATTATTTTGAATATCTAATTTGTAATAAGTTTATTCACAGGGTTCTAAAGTCTATTTCTTTAACAGAATAAAGTGCTTGTGGTAATGGTTATGTCAGTCTTTATGAATATAAGCTGTATTATAATAGGTATTCAGCTTCCAGCAGCACTATTTTTCCTGAGACTCATGCATTTTTCATTGTCTAGTCATTCTGAATTTAAAGTGGATAGGATGTCCTTTTAAATGCATAAACAAAGAAGATGAAAATGTGTATAATAGTCTCCTCTCAATTTCTGCTACTAAAATTATAGGACCTGTGTTTCCTATGTTAGGATGCATCTGGTGTGTTATTCTATATATTGCATGAATAACCAACAGTTCCCTGTGCAGAATTCCACTCAGCACCATATTTAGCATCATTTTTGCAAGATAGCACCTTACCAGGCTTGTTCAGAAAGGCAACAAGAAATAGCTTGTTAATCTCAGTGTCTAACTGGAAAATGGAATACAGTAAAAACAAGGTTTGCTTTGTCTTTCAAAACTAGTAGTTTTTCAAGACAAGATTAGCAGTGATCTTTCAAATCTTCTAGGATTTTGCCCTTTTTCTTTACAAATATTTGTTCTCTCATAAACATGTTTATTCATTCTGTGTTTATTGAGCATCTATTTCCTTTCCACCCAGCAATGCTCAAGGCACCAGGAACATAGAAGCGAATACAATACATTCCCTTCTTTTCAGGAGCTTATGAGTTACACTATATGGTGAGTAAAATAGAGATAGGAGCATGTAGATGAGGGCACTTAACTCAGCTTCAGGGAGCAGGGAGTAACCAAACAGAGACTTTCTGGGGAAGATAGGTCTTAAGATTATAAAGAGTTAGGTGAAGGGACTACAGATCTACTGTGGTGGTTACCTATGGGAAAAAGTATAGTTCAGAGGGATAAGGCGATGATAAATAAACTGAAAAGATCCTAAAACAGAGAGAGTGGTAGGGAGAACATTCTGTGAAACAAATCACCAAAAGGATTTGTCCGGTGGTTAAAGACAACACAAGAGAATTTGATGAAATGAAAATGGCAAGGGTGTGGAGATGGAATTAACAGAGTTTATTATCTAGGTCAACATCTAGATTTCCTTATATTTTTATTTATTTACTTATTTTGCTTTGGTGACTCTGGTAACAGATGTGTAGACTACACTAGCCATAGTATTTAGCTTTCTGTGGCTGGGAAAGAACTCATAGTGAAAGGCTCCTTCCATTCCTTCCTGTTTTTACAAGTCACGTTTATTAGCATGACCGATAAAACAATAATTTGCATTCTGTATCAAATCATACCAGAGCAGCTAAATGACATGGTCACTAATTAAAAGCAAAACCGATTACTGGAGATTTGCTGCTTTGTTTGGCTAAAGAAACAAGCGTAAGCCTGTGTTGACCTCCTGTTGAAAGGCACACATTATAGAGGTCTTAGTGGAAGAGTTTTCATTAGTCATTCTGGCTGGCTTTTTTCGTCTTCACCTTACTCAGAATATTCCTGGAACCTAGCAACTTAGGTTTCTAGCACTGTGCACTCTGCCTTTGTGAGGGAAACCACTTTTTTTCTTTTTTCTTTTTTTTTTTTTTTTTTTTTGGCAGCCTAGGGTGGTATAGCATAGTAATTAAGATGTTGGGAATTTGAGTCAAATAACCTGGTTTCCATCCAAACTCTTCCCCATTTCCCCATGCTAGCTCTGTGATCTTGGGCTGTTTGCTTAACCCCTCTAAGCATCAATTTACTTATCTATAAAAATTTAATTGTTAAATAGTAATATCTGTCATAAGCAGTTTTATGTAAGCCTAATGATAACAACAAAGCAAAAACCTATAGTAAACATACAAAAGGTAAAGAGAAAGGACCATAAGCATACCACTACAGAAAGTCATCAAACCACAAAGGAAGAGAGCAGGGACAAAGAAAGAAACAGAGAAGAACTGTGAAGACAACCAATGAGCAATTAACAAAATGGCAATAAGTACACACCTATCAATAACTACTTTAAGTGTAAATAGACTAAATTTTTTAATCAAAAGACACTGGGTGGCTGATTGGTTAAAAAAAAATAAGACCCATCTTTATGTTGCCTATAAGGGACTCAGTTTAGATATAAGGTCACACACAGACTGATAACGAAGAGACAAAAAAGATATTCCATGCCGATAGAAATCACAAGAGACCTGGAGTAGATGTGCTTATGTCAGGCAAAATGGAGTTTGAACCAAAGACTATAAGACCCAAAGATGGGCATTACATAATAATAAGGTGGTCAATCCAACAAGAGGATATAGCATTTGTAAATATTTATGCACCCAACATAGAAGCACCTAAATATACAAAACAAATACTAATAGACCTAAAGGGAGAAACAAACACCAGTATGATAATAGGGGATTTTAATACCCCACTTATATCAATGGATAGATCATCTGGAGATAAAATCAATAAGAAAACATTCACCTTAAGTAACACATTAGATCAGATGGACTTAACAGTTATATATCTGGAATATTCCCTCCCAAAGGGACAGAATACACATTATTCTCCAGTACAATTAGAATATTTTTTAGGATAAGGGGCCTGGGTTGCTCAGTTGGTTAAGCATCTGACTCTTGATTTCGGCTCATGTCATGATCTCAGTTTCATAAGATCGAGTCCCGAGTAGGGTTCTTCGCTGACAGCACCAGAGCCTGCTTGGGGATTCTGTCTCTCCCTTTCTCTCTCTGCCCCTCCCCAACTCATGCTTTCTCTCAAAATAAGTAAATAAACATTTAAAAAAAGAATAGGGCACCTGGGTGGCTTAGTTGGTTAAGCATACAACTCTCAGTATCGGCTCAGGTCATGATCTCACAGTGGTGGAATCAAATCCCACATCAGGCTTTGTGCTGAGCATGGAGCCTGCTTGGGACTCTTTCTCTCCCTCTCTCTGCCCCTCCCTCACTCTCATGCTCTCTTTCTCAAAATAAACTGAGAAAAAAAAAAAGAAAAGAACATTTTCTAGGATAGATCGTATGTTAGGCCACAAAACAAGTCTTAATAAATTTAAGAAGATTGAAATCACATCAAACATCTTTCCTGACCCCAATAGTAGAAAGTTTTTATATGAAGAAAAGTGGAAAATTCACAAATATGTAGTGATTAAACAAGATGCTACTGAACAACCAACAGGTCAATGAAGACATAGAAAAAGTAAAAAAAAATACCTTGAAGCAAATGAAAACAGAAATATACATACCAAAATTTGTGGGATGCAGCAAAAGCTGCTCTAAGAAGGAAGTTCGTGGCAATAAGTGCCTATCTCAAAAAACCTTTTGAAAGACATTTCATAAAAACCTTCAAAAAAGAAATGTTTCAAATAAACAACCTGACTTTATACCTCAAGAACTAGAAAAAGAATAAACAAAGCTTGAGGGAAATAAAGGAAGGAAAGAAAGGAAATAAAGATTAGAGCAGAAATAAATGAAATAAAGACCAAAAAGGCAATGGGGAAAATCAGTGAAACTAAGAGGTTGTTCTTTCAGAAGATAAACAAGATTGACAAACCTTTAGTTATACTTATGAAGAAAAAAGGACAGAGAACTTAAATAAAATTAGACATGAAAGAGATTCTACAGCTGATACCACAGAAATACAAAGGATCATAAGAGATTGCTATGAACAATTATCTGCCAATAAATTGGACAAACTAGAAAATTGGATAAATTCCTAGAAACATACAACCTACTAAGATTGAATCATGATGAAATATAAAATCTAAACAGACTAATTACTACTAAGAACATTGAATCAGTAATAAAAAACTTCCCAACAAACTAAAGTCCAGAACCAGATGGCGTCACTGGTAAATGCAGTCAAACATTCAAAGAAGAATTAAACCAGTCCTTGCTCAAGCTCTTCCAAAAAATAGGAGGGAACTCTTCCAAACTCATTTTATGACGCCAGTATTACCCTCATACCAAACCATACAAGGATGTCAGAAGAAAAAAAAATTACAGGCCAATATCTCTGATGAACATAGATGCAGAAATCCTCAACAAAATGTTAGAAAACCAAATTCAACAGTACATTAAAAGGATTACACACCATGATCAAGTGGGATTTATTCCAGAGATGCAGGGATGGCTCAACACCTGCAAATCAGTGCGATACAGCAAATTAACAAATGACGGAGAAAACTCATATGATCATATTAATAGTTACAGGAAAAGCATTAGACAAAATTTAGCACTCTTTTATGATAAAAACTCTCAACAAAGTGGCTGTAGAGGGAACATAACTCCACATAATAAAAGCCATATGTGGCAAGCCCTACTCGACAGTGAAAAGCTAAAAGCTTATCCCCTAAGATGAGGATGCCTACTCTTGCCACTTTTATTAAACACAATATGGGAAGTCCTGGCCAGAGTAATTAGGCAAGCAAAAGAAATAAAAGGCATCTGAACAAGAAAAGAAGTAAAATTGTCACTATTTGCAGATGACATGATATTATATATGGAAAACACTAAAAACTACATCAAAAACTGTTACAACTAATAAATGAATTCAGTAAAGTTGCAGGCTACAAAATCAATACACAAAAATCTGTTGCATTTCTTTGTGCTAATAGTAAACTATCACAAAGAGAAATTTAAAAAATCCCGTTTACAATTGCATCGAAAACAATAAAATACCTAGAATAAATTTAACCAAGGAGATGAAAGACCTCTACTGAAAACTATGAGACATTAATAAAATTGAAGAAGACACAAATAAAAGGAAAGATTATTTTTTGCTCATAGATCGAAAGAGTCAATATTGTTAAAATGTTCATACTATCCAAGACAATATACAGATTCAGTGCATTCTCTATCAAAATTTCAATGACATTTTTCAAAGAAATAAAACAAATAATTCTAAAATTTGTATGGAACCACAAAAAAAAAATTAAAAAAAACCCAATAACCAAAGCAATCTTGAGAAAGAACAAAGCTAGAGGCATCATGCGTCCTGATTTCAAACTTCATTACAAAGCTTCAGTGATTAATACAGTATGGTGTTGGCATAAAAACAGACACATAGATCAGTGGAACAGAATAGAAAGCCCAGAAATAAACCAACACATATATGGTCAACTAATTTACAATAAACCAGACAAGAATATACAATGGGGAAAGACTGGACAAAAGAACGAAACTTGACCACTATCTTATACACAAAAATTAACTCAAAATCCATTAAGGACTTGAACATAAGACCCAAAACCATAAAACTCCTAGAAGAAAACATAAGAAGTAAGCTCCTTGACACAGATTTTGGTGATGGTTTATTTTAATCTGACACCAAAAGCAGAAGCAGTAAACACAAAAAGAAGTGAGACTACATCATACTAAAAAGCTTCTGCACAGGAAAGAAAACTACAAACAAAATGAAAAACAGCCTACAGAATGGTAGAAAATATTTGCAAATCATCTATCTGATAAGGGTCTAATATCCAAAATATATAAAGAACTCATAAAACTCAATGTCAAAAATACAAAAAATCCAATTTAAAACTGGACAGAGGATCAAAATAGACATTTTTTCAAAGACACGAAGATGGCCAACTGGTACATGAAAAGATATTCAGCATCATTAATTATCAAGGAAATGCAAATCAAAACCACAATGAGGTATCACCTCATGCCTGTTAGAATGGTTATTATTTTAAAAAGACAAGACATAAGTGTTGGCAAAGATGTGGCGAAAAGGAAACCTTTGTGCACTATTGGTTGGAACGTAAATTGGTGCAGCCACTGTGGAAAACAGGGAAGTTCCCCTCGCAAAATAAAAATAGAACTACCATATAATCTAGCAATTCCACTTTCAGGTATTTATCTGAAGAAAATAAAAACACTAATTAGAAAAGATTTCTGCACCCTTATGTTCATGTTCGTGTTCATTGCGGTGTTATGTACAATAGCCAAGATATGGAAACAACCATGAGCCATCAATGGATGGGTGGTTACAGAAGTTGTGTGTGTGTATTGTGGTGTGGGCCGTATTATTTAGCCATGAAAAAGATGAATTCTTGACATTTGCGACAACATAGATGGATCTTAAGGGCATTATGCTAAATGAAATAAGTCAGACAGAGAAAGGCAAATACTGTATGATCTCTCATATGTGGAATTTTTTTATCTATTAAAAAAACAAGCACATAGATAAAGAGAACATATTGGTCATTGTCAGAGCTGCGGGGGTTGGGGGTTGAGAGAAAGGAGGGAAAGGGGTCAAAAAGTAATGAGAAAAAAAAAGACAAGTTGAGAGGGAGAGATCTTTGCAAGTGCTTATAATCACATTTTTCCCTGCTTTTAAAACAAAGGACCCCCATTTTCATTTTTTACTAGGGCCTGCAATTATGTAGCCAGCCCGATTTCTACTTGAAACTGAGTTCCTTAAGATCTGGACACATGCTTATTCATCATACTATTCTGTGTGTAGCATAATATCTGTCATTTATTAGATAATAAACAATGCTTTTTGAGATAACATTTATTAATTTGATTTATGGTATATGTGTGTGTATCTATAAAACTCTAAATATCTACATATTTATGTTGATATATTTATAAAGTATAAATTAATAGAAATATATACTGTGAATGTATAATTATATATGCAGTGGACAGATAGGTACAAAATATTTAGAAAGCAGATTTTCTGTTAGAAAACAGGTTTTCTGTTAGAAAACAGTTATTCTGTATTAAGGGTCTACTGTTTCTGTTCCTTTTAATTTAAAGGGTTATTAATTCAAATGCTACTGTAATCAATACTGTATTTTAAAAACTATAAAAAGTAAATTAATATCTAGCAAGTGGATTCATTGCACCATAAGCTTTCAGAATGTGCCCAGTGACAGCACATTTCTATAAGAAATAAATACAAAAAGTAGTACCTGCCTTATAAGGTTATTATGAGGATTAAATAAGATAGTATATATAAAGCTAAAGCCTAGGACTTGGCACAGGCTGATAACTTCTTAAATATGAATTATTATTGTTATTTCACCGTAACTAGCCTCATTTTGTAGTAAGTTATTTGGGAACTCAGCTCCAAAGTCTTGGTTAGTAGTTCGCCAATAACAAGGACTATGTCTTACTCATCTTTGAGTACATAGTGCCTGACATGTAGAAGGCTGTTTTATAGTATACTGGTACATATACATCAGAAAACTAAAATTTGATTCCCTTACATAAGTAATCAGTTATTTTTGGTGGCTTGATTTTGTTCAAGAAAGGCACAGGATATTGCCAAAGTTTTGAATACGATGGTTATAATTTAAGCAGCTGTAGGAATTCCCATGTTGTGGCCATTTTTAACCTTATTTTCTCAAGGAGACATACTCCATACCCACTCTTTTCTGGTTGACATACTCAGCATTGGGAGCAACCAATTAGTTGTAACTCTCCCTATTTCTTTTCCACTTCAGGATGTAAGTTATTATGCAAATAATCAAGAGTGACCTCATGAGAGGATAATCATGAATCCACTCTAAATTAAATTGTAAATCATTTTATACATTATTATTTTAGCTCTCATCATAATTATTGTGTTTTGTGGTGACTAGATCAGACTTCTTCAAAGAATTCTTTGAATTCTCCAAAATTCTTCAAAGTCAGCACTTTTATATCTTAGGACTTCCTGTCCATTTAGTCACAGCTAACTATTCCCTCTGTGGAATTCTCTGTTTCCTTGGTTTCCATAATACCAGTATTGCTCTGCTACTCTCCACTCTGCGAAAACTGGTCTTTCAAAGGCTAGCAGTGACTACAAATTATCTTCTCCCAGTACACATTCTCTCTGTCCTCTAAGCAACATTCAGTATTACAACTACCTTCTCCATGAAAGTCTCTGTTCCCTTGCTTTCCCTGACAGCAAGAGCTTTCCTTGTCTTCCCCTTAACCTTCTAACCACTTTTGACTCCAATGATGTGCCTCTTCTTTTCCTTTAACCCCAATGTGGGGATTCCCCAAGGATTTTTCCTAGACTTCTTATTCTCTCTTCCTTGGCAATATCATCCATTTCTGGTACTGGAGCCATCCATCACTTTTAGGTGTATAGCTTCTGCATATTTATCTCCTGGTTGTTCTCCCTATCCAACTCTTATCTCTTGTTGCAAATACTGCTGGATCATTTGGAAGCTCATCTGGCAGCTCAGATTCAATATACCAAAGTTTTTTGTTATCTTTCCACTCAAACCAACTCCTTATCATGATTTTTGTTAGTGGGTATCACACTTCTCTGTTAGGCTGGCTTAAAAACTTTTGAATTAATTCTGGTACTTCTCTTTACCTCTGCCTTTCTTTTTTATCATGCTTTCAATTCGGCAAAACTGTTCAGTGTTGCCTAGGCCTGCCTCTGCCCCGTCTTTGAATTCTTCATTCACTACTTCTTCTGAATGGTATTGTCCAGCAATAGGTGCAGTAAATAAAGAACATTATATAGACTTCACTGTCTGGCAGAGGGAAACAGGGGGTAAAATCAGTAATTATAATACAAGATATAGAAATGAAGGAGAAGCAACCCAGGGAAGGCAGGACAGGTAAGACTTATTAAAGGGGGTAACATATGAGCCAAATCTTAAAAGATGAATAGGAGTCAGACTGATAAAGGCAGGAAAAACATTCTAGAAATAATAACACATGCAAAGGAATGCCAGCAAAGAAGACTATGACTTATTGTTGAGGTGTAAGTCGGACTGGGGCTCTGGCTTCATGGGGAAATGAAAGCAGGAAGTAAAGCTCCAGAGGTATTAAGAGTGGAGGGAAGGCACGTAGGGCCTTGTTTTCAATTACCTGATGTTCCATAATGAACCACCACAAATACTATGCCCTAAAACGATAGCCATTGATTATTTCTCACAGTTCTCCAATTGGGCAACAGTCTCTGGGGATGGCTCATCTCTGCTCCACGTGGCACAGGCTGGTATAGCTCCAATGGGGCAGGAGGATCCAGGAGCCTCACTTACATGTCTGGTGCTTCAGCTGGGGTGACATTGGCTGGCTGGGTTTCTCTTTTTCTTTACACATGGTGACTCAATATTCAGCAACCTAGGTTCTTTACATGTAAGCTGTATCTGCAGAGAGAGAAAAGTGGAAGCTGTGGAGCTTCTTCCGGATTAGTCTGGAAGTCACATGACATCCTTACCCCTACATCCTGTAGGTCAAAATAAGTCACAAGAGGAGCTCTGCTTCTAGAAAAGGAGAAGTAGATCCCATCTCCCTTTGGGAGGAGGAGCATGAATGCAGACGGATGAGAGGAAATGTTGGCAGCCATGTTTCTGGATCATGTATCATAAGCCTTATAGATCACTGCATTTTATGGGGTACCATTGTAGGATTCTAAGCAGCAGACTGCCATTGTAGAATATACGTGCAAAAATATCTCTTTGATCCCTTTATAAAGATTGAGTTCAGGGGTCAGGCCCAATACCTGGAAACAGGGCAACCAAGGAGAAGCCTCTACCAGTATGTTACAGGTTATCCTCAAGAAAGCCTTTTCTATGGGCCCTCATGCCTTGCTCCAGTTTTCCTCCTCATTGAAACAAATGGAATGACCAAAATGTGATAGATGCCTTCTTCTTTTTTCTTTTTCCTTTCTTTCTTTTTTTTCTTATTTTTTAAACATTTACTCTTTTATTTTATTAATGTAAAGAGAGAGAGAAGGAGGGGGGACAGAGGGAGAAACAATCTCAAGCAGGCTTCATGCTCAGCATTGAGCCTGATGCAGGGCTCAATTCCATGACCCTTAGATCATGACCTGAGCTGAAATCAAGAGTTGGATTCTTTTTTTTTTTTTTAACGTTTATTTATTTTTGAGACAGAGAGAGACAGAGCATGAACGGGGGAGGGGCAGAGAGAGAGGGAGACACAGAATCGGAAGCAGGCTCCAGGCTCCGAGCCATCAGCCCAGAGCCCGATGTGGGGCTCGAACTTACGGACCGCGAGATCGTGACCTGAGCTTAAGTCCGACGCTTAACTGACTGAGCCACCCAGGCGTCCCAAGAGTTGGATTCTTAACCGACTGAACCATTCCGGCACCCCATTCTTTTTTCTTGTTTTAAGCAAGACACCACTAAAGTATCTGTCCAGGACTCTGTGCCCCTTCCAGAAAGATTCACATCTGCCACGGGGGAGGAAATATGTAACATCACATATCCTCTGACTAATTTTTTTATGTTTAGAGATAATATTCTTTGCTTATTTTACATTGCTGTTTCTATAAATAAACCAGGAAAGTCAGATGAGACTTTTGGGGAAGGCAGAAGCCTCCTTTATATTTCCAGGGGCTCTTCCTGTGTCAGATCCTGTAGATTTATGTGATCATAAAGCCCATATGGGCACTTTATTTCTATGCATAGTGAACCCCTTGACTCTTGCCCCTAGTCCTTACTACAGTGCTGTTCAATGCCTATTTAAAAGCCACAGAAAATATTTACAGAATTTGAAATGTTTTATTATATCACCTCAGTAACTAAATTTGCTTCATGAATAACTTTTTTAACATGCAAGCAATAGTATCTTGTGTAGAGGAGAGTGAAGACTAATGCTTATCAGTCTTTACTAGAGCAAAGTAAGATCCAAAATCTGGGAATGGAGAGGAGATGGTCCTCCTGGATTTTCTGGGGTTCGTACAGCCCCTTCCCCTAAGTGTTTCTGGATCCCAGATTTCAATCTATAAACAAAAGAGTCTCTCATTATTGGTATGAGAACCTGAAGATAAGGTTACAGTATGGTGCCTCTTTGTCAGCGTGCAAGTGTTCTGTCGGATTTCTGAAGACTTAGTGAGTGCTATGGTGGGCATCACCGACGATGTTAATTTCCTCCAAGACTCCAGAGTCCTGTGGCTAGAAGCCAGGATCACTTGGAGAGATTTGGTCCCAAATCCCAGCTTTGCCACTTCCTCGTTACATGACAGTGAACAAATTCCTTAACTCCTGTAAACTTTGCTGTTGTTTTTTTTCCTCTTTAAAACCTCACTAATAATTGCACCCTGCTCATAGGGTTGCTGTGATGGGTGAAAACAAATACTATTTATTGCACCTAGCCTAGTGAATGGCACAAGTACTCAATAAATTTTAACTGTTATTGTTTCAATGGACTTCCTGCTGATCTTCACTGTTTCCTTTATTTTTTCCAGGGAGATGTTAATCTCTGTGGCTCTGGGCCAGGTGTTATCCCTTCTTATTTGTGGAATTGGCTTGACCAGCAAGTACCTGTCAGAAGATTTCCATGCCAATACACCAGTCTTCCAGAGTTTCCTCAATTACATCCTTCTCTTCTTGGTCTATACCACCACACTAGCCGTCAGACAAGGTAAGCATGCAAAAACCCGTATGTAGCTGGGAATATAGCTGGGTTCCTTTTTTATAGACATCTAGAAGAATGATGAGCCATGACTAAATTAACTTTTTGTCACTTACAGCATCATAAGACAATTCAAAACCTCAACTCTTGCTTTTCTATTTTGCAGTAATAAAGCAAACAAAATGAATAAATAAATCACAAAGAAGCATAAATTATGTGAATTCAGCAGGAAATAGGAAATGCATGTATAGGCAAAATGTACAATTGCTCACTATTTGAATTTCTGTTAAAATCCCTTATACCCCTGGACCGTGGAAAGGCCTGATGCAGCTGTGCTCAGTATGCTAGTCCTCAGAAATCCAAGGGAATTACAGACAAATGTATGTTCTTTGGGAAAGTGTCACAAGAAAGATAAAAATAGTAAACACAAACAACTCTAGTAATAATAAAAGAGAAAAGAAAGGAAAGAAAACTACCACAATTGGTCAAATGAGATGTTCTGTCTAAACTTCAAATAGCTAAAGCAAGAAAACAAGTCCTCCAAGAATCAATGCAAGAAAAACTTATTTGGCAATTGCAGTTGAAATCTTTGGGGGGGTGTATCTCTGGGGAGAGTAATTCAGATCCTTATGATTATACCATTGAATCTGGTGTAAACACTATTTTTTATTCCTTTGGCATGGAGATAGCGAACGATTCACCCCTAGAAGCTGTTGAATGTGAAATATGCATTGAAAAATAACCATTAACATGTTTGAAGATAATTTTATACCTTAATAATAAATAAGAATATAGGAATAGCTATATTCATCAATTCTAATAGTCATACTTTTTTGAAACTTTTATAAGAACTGTAAGAGTATTTCATTTTTACACTTCCTTATTTAAATGGCCATCCAGAATAATATTGCTTAATTATAACTATGTGGCCAATTCTAGATTTTATTCAGTTGGGACTGAATTCCAGTTTAACTTTGGAGTTGTTTAAAGTATTGGAATTCATTTGAAACTTATCAAAAAATTGCATTATTGGTGTTTGTTTTTTAATTTAATATCAGTAGACATTAATCTAAGAATAAGCATCTGACTTTGGCTCAGGTCGTGATCTCACAGTTCGTGAGTTTGAACCCCACGTCAGGCTCTGTGCTGACAGCTCGGAGCCTGGAGCCTGCTTCAGATTCTGTGTCTCCCTGTCTCACTCTCCCCCTCCCCCATTCACACTCTGTCCTTGTCTCTCTCTCTCTCAAGAATAAATAAACATTAAAATTTTTTTTAAAAAAATAACATTTCAACTAAAACCTCAGGCTACAGAAGCTATAGACATTGAGTCTGACTTATATTTCCTCAGGGTGATATATGGAAGCTAACAGTTTGAACACTACAAATGCAAACAAGAAAACCCACAAAAATCATAGGGAAGTGGTGAGGAAAAAAGTAAATCAAGCCAATCTAAGAAACAGAGAGAAAATTTCACTGTCATAGGTACAAACAGGAAAGCGTAGAAAACTAAATGTAGCAAAAGACCTAAAGTTTATAACAGTACCTTCTATCAAGACTCCATAATGTGCCAAACACTATGTATCTCCTTTATTATCTCCTTTATTTCTTCAATCCAAAGAAATAGGTATTATTATCCAAAATTTTGTAAATTAGGAAACGGTGCCTCTGTGTCCAGAACCTGCTCCTGGCTGTAGAACTAGGAGCTGTAAGGCTCATGCTAGGCCAGGTCATGTGCCTCCCTGGACTCCCTCAACCCCATGTGGGGTCTAGGGGAGGCCGGAGGAAGAAAAGATACTTTTGAACAAATGGAGGCTTTTTGCTTGAAATTCAAAACCCTAAATAAGAAAATAGCGCTGGTGCAAGGTCTAGTGAGGCACAACAGCGAAGTCAAGAAAATGTGGTCTCAGCTTTGGGTGGGGAGGGTAGATGGTGGTAGGGAGTGGAGGTGGGGTGGGGAGAGACACAACTGGCAGGAGGCCAAGGACTAGGACAAGGAATTCGGAGGCTTTTTGGAGAGAAGACTGAAGAGAGCCTGAGGGAATTTTGTTTATCCCAGTCAGTGATGTCCAGAAGCAATGTCTCAGATACCCTATTTAGAGATTTCTGCCATTGCCTCAGATTATCACTAGATTCACTGACATGACTTTATTTGGGTGTTTACTCACGATGTTTGTTTTAATCTTCATCGTTAGAAGTTTTAATAGGCTGGCATTAAGCTAACATCTGGAAACCAACATAGTAATTACATTAATTTTGTATAGGCTGATTACATTCTATGTTCTAGAGACATAATAATCTCTTTCCTTGTGCACCTCAAGATTTGAGAAGGAATGAACAACAGAGCGAAGAGGGGGAAAGGATGGAAAGTCTGGTGTGTGCAAGGGAGCTGCTCTCACAACCACAATTTCTTTTCCTTTCCTGGTGCTCTCTGACCGCTCTTCCCAGAAGGGTGCAGATTAGGACTGAGCAAAATTACTGTCTTTCCAATTCTCCCGGCACAGATGTCACCTAACCTGACTGGGCCACCATTTAATTTGACACACCTTAGGCCACAAAACTGCAAGAAGTTAGTCTCGGGAATGTATATATGTGTGTGTATACATATATGTGTATATTATATATATATATGTATATGTATATATATATGTATATGTAGTGTGTATATATGTGTGTGTGTGTGTGTGTGTGTATAATTATTTATTTATTTATTTTTTGAGACACAACATAAGCTTGGGAGGGGCAGAGCGAGAAGCAGAGAGAGGATCTGAAGTGGGCTCTGTGCTGATAGGCTGACAGCAGCAAGCCCAGGGCTGGAACTCATGAACCGTGAGATCATGACCTGAGCTGAAGTCAGACATTCAGCCGACTGAGCTACCCACGCACCCCATCGGGAATGTATTTTTAAACAAATATTTCCTTATCATTTTAACCATACAACTTCTAAAAAGTTATGATCGTCTCATGTGATTACAATGTGATAAATGCAAGAAGCCCTTCAAGAGCCTTCAGGTTGGTATTAGGGCAAAAGCCTTGTGAAAATTTGACTTCAAAGTTAAACTGAGTTCTCTTTATCAGATGCTCACTGAACCAGTGACCAAAGACTCTGAAGCAAAAGGTTCCAGTAGAAATTCCAATATAACTCTGGTTCAGGCTGGAGTTTTGAACTTGTCCCTGATTATTAAATTGGTTCCCAAAAAAGTGTGACTCCGTCCTTAAAAACTTTGTCTTGTTGAACAAGTTTTATGTCTGACCCTTTCCTTGACTGGTGCTAGGTTGTTATTAGAGATGTTTCCAAAATTCATAAAGTTTTTGCTGTTTATAGCAAAGAGCTTCAGTAATACCACTTTATAGGAAAAAAATGTACTTCAAACAAGTAGTTGCATTGATGCAGCAGCAAGTTTGAGAATTTAGCTATAAATAAATATTATATATATTTATTTATATTTATATATAATAAAAATGAGCTAAAATAAATAAAGTGGTTAAGAGTAACCACTTTAGAGAAGTTATTCAAGCAATTGAAATGTCCTCATTGAAGTGATGCCTGAAATCCAAACTCATGCTGTGTGTACCTAGTTGGGCATCATGAATTGTAAAGAAAAACTCAGTTCTCTTCCTGTGTCTTCCCTTTACCCTTACACTATCACCACACTTAACACACTTTTGTCACTGAATGCCTGGTGTTTTTCATACCAAGCAATTCTGTGACATCAGCTGGGTGTCCTACAGTCAGCCCAGGTTCTGACACTGTCTACCTGGAGATAGTGTCAAATCCCATAAGTTAAGAGCTCGGCCTCACATGACTGCCCCTCTCACTTCAGATGCTAATTGCAAGTCTGGGTTGTAGCCTCTGCTTCTGACTAATGGACTGTAAATCAGAGGTTCCTACAGCTTCCTTCTTGAGTTTGATTAATTTAGTAGAGTGGCTCACAGGACTCAGAAAAACAGTTCATTACTGTTTATCAGTATATTATAAAAGAATATGATGAATGATATACATGAACATCCAGATGAAATAGATGAGTTGCACAAAGTACAACTCATGCCTGTCTGCATAGGCCACTCTTTCCATATCACCATGTATTTATTCATCAACCCTGAAGCTCTCTGAATCCTCTACGTTAGACATTTTTATGGAGTTCATTATGTAGGCATGATTGATCATTAACTCCATTTCCAGCCCCTCTCACTCTCTGGAGAATGGAGAGATGGGGCTGAAAAATCCAAACTTCTAATCATGGCTTGGACTTTGTGGTAACCAGTCCCTATCCTGGAGCCTAGCAAGAGTAACCTCATTAGAACAAAAGTAATGGCTATCACCCTGGAAATCCCAAGGGATTTGGGAACTCTGTGTCAGGAACCAAGGTCAAAGACCAAATATTAGAACAAAAGATGCTCCTAAGTACTCTTATTAGGAAATCACAAGGGTTTTTGGAGCTCTGTGCCAGGAACTGAGGGCAGAGACCAATATATATTTTCTATTATCTCACAGTAATATAACTAGCAAAGTATAGTGAACCTCCCAGAAACTGATGGATTTTCCTGGGAAATTCTCCCATCCAAGTACTAACCAGGCCCGACCCTGCTTAGCTTCCGAGATCAAACGAGATCGGGCACGTTCAGGGTGGTATGGCCATAGACTGCCTGGGAAATTCTCAAAAGAAGACTCTTCCTCATGTCTACTTTTTTTCTTAAAATTCCATGCAATGCTAGCTGAAATCAGGAAGCAGAGAGACACAAAAAGCAAAGAGTATGAACAAGAAGAAAGAAGAACAGGATGGGGTCTAACTAAAGCCCAGCCATTCTCACATTTATGTTGTAGAAGCGAGAAATGTGACAGGCTTTTAAAAACAAAGGTGAAGATAGGATATCAAGGAAAAAAAAATATGTTATTAGACTTTCTACCCATAAAGTTCCCTTACCAATTATCTTAAGAATCCTGCTGCTTCCCAGAAGTACTTTCAGCAGCTCTTAAATAATAGATACCTATGGTTTCTCTTTTGGCAATTTTTAACTTCTGAGTGAATGTGAACAACGGTTTTTAAACAGTCAATAATTTCCTTCTTTTCTTCTTCTGCCAATTTTCTTCAGTTCCTATCTCTCTAATTCCTCTTTATTTTTTCATTCACAGTTTACTCTGTGATGGGGTAGGAAAGAATTGTGGGGCCAAGGCAGGACGCTTAAGGGGGGAGAAAACACTTTCAATCCATGTTTTCCTCCCTAAGGCATGGTGATGAAAAAAAAATGGGTATCAGTAATGAAAGCACAAATAGAAAGAGAAGTATCTGCTTCATTTCATATACAGACCTTGGAAAGAAAAGAAATGTGGCCACCATAGATCATCATTAGATATATTCCTGGTGACTCATTTTATAAATTCTGCTTTTTCATTGAAAGGTATTTTTATAAGCTCTTCCAATTTTGAATAAAAGACAAGCTTCCAGCTAAAAGCAATATGATGGGTTTTGCATGTATTTTGCTTTTCAGAAAATTCTTGAAACATAGACATTAAAGTATCTATTGAATCATTGATATATTTTTTTTATGTTAGTGTGAAAAAGAGACAGGTCTTTAATAGTACTAACAGAGCACTCATCAAAACATCACCATGTGTAATCCCTTTGACTTTTTCTAAAGAAAGAATACTGAAAAGTAAACACATGCCATGCTTTTTATGAAAAATATACCCATTTTGAACATTAAATTCCAGAAGATAGAAATCCTAGTTCAAATTTCACTTTTAAGTGGGGAGGCTGAAAAATGAACTCTGTTCAGGTCTTTCAAGCACTTGCTCTCTCCCTGCCCGTCCTACCCACCATCTCCTTTTCCTACCCAGGGCACTCAAGTAATGCAAGAGAGATGAAAGAAATACATAAAAATGACAGCTTTGTCTACACATAACAGCTAGATGCAATTCATGGCCCAATGGTCCAGTCCCATAGCCCTCAGCATTTTAAATGAAGATGCTTCTCGGAATTTGTGCCAAAAAAAGCATTTCTCCTTTTGGTGGTGGCTGGGGAAAATTAATCAGTAAGTAATTGTTACCTCTTCCCACACCAGACAGGCTTCATATTTGTTCTTTTCGGAAACACTGCACTTCTTACATACAATTACATAGGCTAAATTCTTAATTACCAATGTTGCAAGATTAAAAATATCTCTGTAATTAGAGGAAACGTAGGACTTCATACAAAATAATATAGACTTCTCACAGAGCCACAATGATGTCTTGGAAATAAGTATCTGGCATTTCACAGTCTATCAGATCTTAGAGCACCCTGTGGATCTCATTTCCCTAATTCTGTTAATACTGCTGTGCTCTGTGAATCTTTGCCCCTTGCCTTATTGGAATGTTCTTTGACCCACACCATAGGAGGTCAACAACGTGGGCCAGAGCAGTGAAAAAAGTTAAAGCAGGATCCAGGATTTTCCTCAGAGCAAAAGCTCAAGTTATGCTCGCACATAGCTCAGTTTCCAATTCTCTGGATAACCTTTACTATATCACTGAGAAGGACTTTGGGTTGGACTTTGGGTCAGTGAGGAGAAGGAGTGGGTTGGCAGTATAAGAAAACACTTGGTAAGTGTAAATACTGAATTATAACTCCCTTGGAAGTTGTGGGGGCAAATATACCGTCACTTACCTACGACTGGTGAGGTAATATTCATTGGAGCCTCTTAAAAATTCTCCCGTGTGGGAAATTACCTGGCAGACCTCCATTCCTATTCCTTATCAGGTTGCATTTATTTTTACTTAAGTATGATTGGAGTGTTCTAGTCCCCATAGTATAGAAAGGTTGTACTTTAGGAACTGAGGTGCTCAGATGAATCTTTGGTAGATGGGAATTATGATTATGTTGTTGGGGAAGAGAGAAGAAAAGGTGGGAACAGGGGAGGGAGGGAAGAAGAAGGGAATATACACAAACCATGCTGGGAAATTATTAGAGAAAATAACAACAGAAAGCTAGAATCTGGTTCTAGCAAGAGCAACTGAAACTCTCATAGACTGCTGGGAATGCATAATGATACCACCACTTTGCAAAATGGCTTGGCAGTTTCTTATGAAGTTAAATATACACTTAAATATGACCCGTCAATCACACTGTCCCAAGAGAAATAAGAACATGATGTGCACACAGAGAACTATATACAAATGTCCATTGCAGCTTTGTTCATAATGGCCAAAAACTGTAAACAACCCAAATGCTCACCAGCTTGTGAAAGGATAAACAAATTGTGGTAAATTCATACAATGGAGTACCACTCGGCCATGACAAGGAATAAGCTACCGACACATGCAATGATATGGATTAACCTTAAAAGCATTATGATAAGTTCAGGAAGGCAGACATGAAAACTCTGGTACTGTGTAATTAAATACTGGGTAATAATGTGATGTTCTGGAAAAGGCAAAACTATAAAGTGAGGAAATAGATATGTGGTTGCCAAAGCCTCAGAGTGGGAGGGGAGACTGACTGCAAAGGGGCACAAGGGAAATTTCCGGGTAATGGAAATGTTCTGTAGATGTTGATTGTTGTAGAGATTACAGGACTATATACATTTGTTAAAACTCTTCAAGCTGTACACTTAAATGGATTTTACCACAGGTAAATTATACTTTAATACACCTGACCGAAGGCCAAACAAAATGAATGAAAAAGAATTAATTGACTCTTCACTATCCCTCCATGGTTACCATGATAAAATAATGTCTCGCTAGGCCCAGAGTTTCCAATAGGGAAACTATAGTAGCTATTCCTTCAATCACTTGTGGATATTAGGAAGTCAGCATTAAAACTTCTCACTTCATATGGCATGCTTTTAGACTATAAGAATGAGTATCGTTTCCAAAAGGGGGGAAAAAAAACAAACCCTGCTCCAAGGACCTTGCTCATGTGACATAAACTGTTATTTATCAAGCTCATAACCCACTAAACAACGCAAAAATACACACACTGCATACATATGCAGCACTGACAGGGTGAATCTGCACCAAATCAAGTCTTCCACAGTTGTTTTTTTTTTTTTTTTTTTTTTTTTTTTTTTTATTTTTGGGACAGAGAGAGACAGAGCATGAATGGGGGAGGGGCAGAGAGAGAGGGAGACACAGAATGGGAAACAGGCTCCAGGCTCTGAGCCATCAGCCCAGACCCTGACGCGGGGCTCGAACTCACGGACTGCGAGATCGTGACCTGGCTGAAGTCGGACGCTTAACCGACTGCGCCACCCAGGCGCCCCTTCCACAGTCTTAATCAAAGTTAAGAGTACCCAACAGAGCATGTCCTGTTTGTGCTCAAGTGGATGAATCTCAAATAGAGTGAGACCTTGCACAGAACTTTCAGTATCGCTTAAATGACTTTTAGATGAAAGGAAAATGACATGAATGTGCAACACTGCTTCTCCTCTTAATCGATCATCTTATAAATGTACACGCATGCACACATACACTCTATACATCAAACCCTCCCTCATTCCCCATGCCAAATACTTCGCTTAAGGGATGCGCTTCTGATTCTTTCATTCCAAACAGCCCATAAGCTTGGAGGGAGGGATGGTCTCTCTGTCTTATCTGGAGTCCACGTTGACTGTTAATTCTGGAAATCTTTAAGCAGTCACCTATCCATGCTGAGAGCTGGCATAGAGCAACATTCATTCCTGGCACGAAGCTCCAGTGTTCATGTGGGAGACTGAAGGGTGGTTACAAGATGATAACTGTATTGCCTGAAGGAGATAAGTCCCCTTCTGCCAAAATAGTGCTTTGTATGTAATTAGTGTAAGAATTCAGAGGAATAGAGAGTTTATCCTTACAATCATCTTTCTCATTAAAAAGAATCATAATGGAAGAACAAAGCAGTCCCTGCAGTGAGTTGAATTGCTTTCCCTAAGTTTTCATTAAATCAAAGACTCAGCAGTTAGCCATCTTGCAGACCCTACTGCAGTCTGCTACATGAGATTTGTGAGGCGGAAAAATGAAGCAAACCTTTTCTTTTTTTTTTTTTCCTTCGCAGGATTAGATTTGCAGTGTGGTTACTTTAGATCAGAATTCTCTGTCTGTGCATTTTTTGAGTATCTGGTTTCACTGGCTTCCATTTCTGAGATTTTGGAAGACCAGAAAGAAGATCATGTAACTCACCAAATTTAAATGTGGTGTTTGCAAATGGTGGGTTCTGACTGCAAGTTGGAGTGACTGTGCCCCTTCAGTGACTTATAGGAGGAGAAACATAAAGGAAATGACTTGCAGATAAAAGAAAAGATGATCAAAATTTATGTGTCTGACCATTTTGTTTTACCATTTCACACTTCATTCTATAAAGTAGCATATTACTTTCTTTTACCTTGAACTAATTAGTCATGTCTAAGAAAATGCCCATCTGTAAGAATCATATTTAGGAATTACTACTTAAGTCCACTAAATTAAAATATAATTTTAAACAATTAGGGTCTAGACTTTTTCTGTTTCTCAGTTCAGTCCAGATGTAAGAGTCACTGCATCATCCTGGTAAGTTTCCATAACTTTTCTGTGTTGTTTTTCTTCAGTTTATATGTCAGGGTAATAAGAGCAACCACCTGACGGGATTCCTGTGGACTAAATGAGGTGATGTATGGAAAATTTCTAGCACAGGATCAGGCTTATAGAAGCATTGAATACATATGATCTGCCATCATTGGCATTATATTGACTTAATAAATATTGATTCTCCTCCTTAGCAAGTTGGATTTTACACATGTAACCCTTAATTTGGATAAATTCCATCACGAAGACCCTGAAATTCATTAGCCATATTGCCGCAGTTGTGTTCTTCTTTTGTCACTGGATGTCACAGTAGGCACTGGTATGATTCATAGAAGGATCAAAAACAAGAGACATTTCAGATGTTTCCTCACCACTGCGGTGGCCAATGTGAGTAAGGGGACTCACTGATAGAATCATTACACTGGCGCACGACTCATTCTGAAATGCACTAGCCCAAGTCCCCCTGTCCCAGCGTGTAGAGTGGGGGGGTCTTTTGCCTGAGAAAGTCAAGCCAAGGGCAACAGTGAGCATCCAGAATCTGTCCAATGGGACCCAGCACCACCTTTCTACTTTCTGGCATAACTGCACCCTAACTATGAGAGGTCACAAAGGGGGAAGGGAGGGCTGCCGAAGGAAGAATTGAAAGAACAACTCCCTAGGTCCATGCTTATCCCTAGAAATGAGTGAGTACTTTGCTCTAGAGCTTTGATTTTAACAATGAAATCTCAACACAAAATTATTTCCCACCCTTTCTTTTCCTCTTGTTGATATGTATGTTTCCTCTCTCTTCTCCCATTTCCTCTCTTCACCCAGCTTTTTCCTTCTCCCATAATCATAATTGATACACAAAAGGGAAGAAAAACATTCCCATTCACTTTACTAAGATAAAACTGTCACTACAAATTTAGATGTTACAGAGAAGATCCAGATTCATTTTAAGCCATGCCTGCAAATTCCGATTCCAAGTTACTATCCTTTGCTCAAGAAAAGGCTCAGAAGCACAAGGACACCAATTAAGATCAGTATGTTGTAAACTAAGTTTGATTACCTTTTTTCATGAATGTTTTTCTTCCACAACACACACACAGTGCATCTGTGAACTGCAACCAACTGAATACGCATATGGAAAGCAAAGCAGAGCCAAAGCAGCTGAGAAGATCACATTCCTATTTGGCCTGCTGACCAAGGCATACGCCAGCTGGAGAAGTTAAGGACAGAGAAATGTGGTTTGTCCAAAACCATGAAGGGATGGCATTTCTGTCCAAGATAATTTCCAGCAAGGAATCCATTCTTGGGCAGTGGCCATAGGTGCTTTAGAAGACCTATCATTACAATAGTAGGGATTCTTAAGATGCATTCCCAGAGGGAGAGCTGGATCATTATTTTATAATCAGAATCCCAAATCTCCATCAGTTATCTGGAATGAGCAGAGAGCAACACGTCCCTTTTAAGGATATTTCAGTGGAAGCCATAGTATGAAATCTATAAGCAGAGATTAGCCTTACTATAAACTACCACACAGACAAGAATTGTCCTCGGATGAGCTCATTAAAAGGAATCTTGCTTCCATTTTTGACAGGGTCAGAACATTTGTCCTATTTTAAAGTTGAAAATAAAATCAGGGTGGGGAGAGGAAAAATAAAAATAATCCAAGATGAAAAAGGGCTGCAAAATGCCCCCAGAGAGCACAAAGCTTTGGGGGCTACATAGCCAGTGAAATGGCCACCAGTATGTCATCTTCTAGCTGAGAAGAGGGGAAAGCCATGCTGTCAAGATCATGGAGCTCTCACTCACCCATCTTTCAGCAGGAAGAGCATGCCACAGACAAACTCAATGGACTACTGGGGTCTCACCAAATTCAAAGCATCTGGTTCTGTACCTACAAGCACATTTCAACTTTTGGCTTAGTGAATGTCATTCACTGAGGTCGAAATTTCCAGCTGGGCTGTGTTAAACTCAGGGCCATTATAGCACAGCTTTAAGCAAGCTATTGATTTTAAACTTTTGTCAGGCTAAAAGAAACTAAGTTAGATCATTCAGAAGCAAACAAAGAACTCAACTTCTAAAAATAAAGTTAAGGAACTTGGTAACTTCTTTCTAACAGAGAAACGTGTGGGCAGATCTTATGTAAGTGACATAAATGTGGAAGTCTCTGCACTGTTAAAAATTGTAAGTTATTTACTATATGGAAACTTAATAAATCTCAACTCTCGGTTTCTGTTGTTTTGGCATTGGATATGTTGAGTAATTTAAATACCTAACAGGAAAGTGTGTTCCTATACTCGGAGTGTCTCTTAACGAAAGGAGTCAGCCCCATATGCACAAGCCAAGGATGCAACTGCTTCCCAGCCTACTGAGTTTTATTGTGCCCATGTTTATTTCATACAGAACCTTCTAGAAGTCTCTGAACTGAGTACATCTTGCTCATATGTCTCTTATCTAAATGTAATTTCATGTATCTTCCTCAGTCACGTATTTCTTCCCTCACATATTCATTCATCTATTATTCCATTCATTTATTCAGCAAATGCTTTTGGAAGGCCTCGTTCTGTTAGGCACTGTACTCCCAGATGTGAAGGATGCCCAACTCTCCCTTCTCCCATTCCTTCTAAGCTCATAGGCAAGAGGAGGAGAGTGACTAGTAAAGAGTCCCTGTAATTGCAAGAGGCCAGATCTGAGGGTCTCGCTTTCCTTCATCTCCACCAAATCTTCATTGTAAAGGAATTTACTTCTCCTCTGTCATCTATTTTCATGACTGTTTTCTCCATCAGCCGCCAGTACCCCCTTCCCAATTATTCACAGCAGAAGAATTCATTACAAGCAGTTACAGTCAATACATTGCTGTGTTGTGGCATTCTGTTGGTATGTAGGCTCACGCCTGTGTTCTAGGATCCTGACTTTGCATTAAAAGAGCCATAGTTGTTCCTCTAGTCCTTGTACACACCCCCACATACATTGTCGCCCCAGGAGAATAAGACACAGATATCATCCGTGTCCTTTATTTAGACTTAGCTGTGGTGACTTCTAGCCTGCTAAACTTCTTTGAGCTAGGGCAGTTGGCTAATTTCATGATTATTAGTGACTTCCAAGACTCTCAAAGGTCTCCTATCCTCTTACAGGCAGCTATATATGGCTCGCTGGTCTCCATCAATTTGCCTGGCTTAAGTGACCCCTTTCTGTAATGACAAACAGTCCTTTTCTTTATTTTTTTGGCAATACCTTTAAGGAGCCCCTTACCCTTCTGGTCATTTGGGGATGTACCTCAATGCTTGCTGGTGTATGAACTTAAGCTCTTCCCAAGTTTCAAGAACCCCTGTAAAATGTTAGAAACTTTAATAATTTAATGTTATAAAGTGAAAAACAGTAGCACAGTGAAGAATATCAAAGTTCACAAGCTTTATTTCAGTACCTGACTGAGGAGAAGGACTGCCAACCACTCATTGGGACCATTAACAGCTGTGGAGCAGCAAGAAGGGAAACCAAAGTGTCAACTTCTTGCTTTTGACCATTTTCTCATTTTCTTACTGTACAGCATGTTCCACTAAGATCACATCTCATTCAGGGTAGGTCACCATTTGATAGTATTCTGGAGGAGTAAATTAATGTTGCCTTTCATAACTAGTCTCACAGTAGGTACAATTTCTAATAGTCCCAATGTGTTTGCAGAAAGTAGCACAGATACATATCTAACTAAATGCAGCAATTATTATGATTCCTTTGAAGAGATCGTTTTTGCCTCCTACTAATCACGTACCACAATTCCTGATATAATCTACTTATTCACGGTGTGACCTGAAAACCAGAGAAGGGTATCTCCCCTGAAGGAGCATATCTCCAGCCATGAGTATTCCCTGTGTGTCCATGCAGCTCCCATGATTAAAGTTTAAACACACCTAACAAACTAATGTAGAAAACTCCCATCATCTCTGGAGTTAAAGTTACATTTGGTTGTGGGATATATTGACTGATACAAAGTTGTCTTCAGTTAAATTTCACAAATGTTTATTGAGCCCACTGTGTACCAGATACTATGTGAGACCCTTACCGATGGCCTCTTTCTATCCGCATTTGCTCTAGCATGTCTAAGCCAAGCCATCCATCACCTCTTGCCTGGACTGCTATGACCACTCCTGTGCTGTACTGACACCTGTCACAATTTCATCACTACACTGTCTTTTAAAGCTTTATTTGCTCTAAGTTAAAGTGCACTGGTCACTCAGACTTTGGATAATTATGCAAATCCTTCTTTACTTTTGATTTATGTTGAATTCAGTATTTTTAAAAAATAGTTGGGGGAAGGAATCGGTTAATAAAAAGTGATTTTTCTCATACCCATTGAAATCAACACATACTTCCCGGCTTCATTCATTTAACCAAAATGAGGTCTTTTAATAAGGTTCGAAATCAAAATCAAGGTATCAAAATCAATATAAGGTTATTATATTAATAATAAGGTATCAAAATCAAGATAGTAGAATGTTGTTATTCTTACTTTCTAATTAGCCTGTCTACTTGAGGAAAAGAGGCCAAAGATGTAATATTCTAATTTTTGTTCTCTGAGCAGTATGTCTTCAAAGTGCAAGCTAAGTTGCCTTGGATTTAAGAGTGGGGACATTGATCCAAATGTAAAAAAATAAAAAAACTTAATATTTTAGATACTGGTTTTATAAAAATAACTTTGGTAGATACTGTACTCTGTATACAGCATTATTGCTAAACTCAAAGAATTCCATTCGCCCCTTAATATAGAACTTCCAGTTAAAACAATTCAATTTGGTTGAGTTAACATACATTGAAAGACCTCTTTAATGATGAATCTTCTGATCAAAGATCTTCATTGGACTGCTTCGAAGGTAGATGTCTACTTTATAAAAACTGCTAAATACTAGGAGGAAACCATGAAAAGCCAAGACACTCTGAGACAATATTTGAGGTGACAATGTTATAACCATTGTAAAATTTATTTATTTTTAAATTACCCAAGTAATACATGAATATAAATAATACATGTTTATGTAAATATAAACATTGCAAAGACAGACCTAAATATGTTTTTTAAGGGATAATGTTTCCCACTCACCAAATAAATCCTTCTCTTCTTCAATGGAAGTCTTTGTTAAAATTTTATTGTTCATTTTCATGGCAGTTTTTTATGCATATGCAATCAAATATGTAGTTATAATGTGTTTTAATGTAAATGCTAGGAACTATATATGTTGTTATGAAAGTTGCTTTTTTCACTTAATATATCCTGGAAAATTTCCCATCTCTGTACATGTACATTTACCTTACAGTTTTTAGTTATTGTAATAGTACTGATGATACTCACAATTAGCAGTCAAATAGGGTATTGCCAATTTTGAGTTATTCCTTCTATTGTATAAGAAACATCCTTGTAAATATATTTTAAATACCTGTGAGAGTATTTTGTAGCTTAGATTGCTAAAAATTTAAATGCTGAGTCAAGGGCATTTTAAATATTGATAAATATCACTAAATCTCTCCTCTCCGGAAATTATTACCAGTTCAAAAGCCTACTAACAGTATTTGAGAGTATATTTCCTTACTTATTTACCAACACTGAATATTAATATTTTTGTCCAGATTGACAAAAGGTGAAAAATATCTCATTGTTTTAAATTTCATTTTGTTAATTACCAGTGACATGAGCATCCTTTTGTATGTTTATTGGCAGGAAGAAATAGCATTTGAATCCTAAAATAAAAACAAGAAATGATAATGATTGCTTGCATAGTCTATTCTTGGTGTAAGACTAAGTCCTGGTGGGCTCCTTTCCTTCTTTCTTTCACTCAGTCTCTTGTTTTCATCTCCTTGTGAATTAGTGCAAAGAAAGGAAAACAAATGAGCCCTGCGATACGTTCCTCTGGAAGAATGCCACTGCCAGAGGCTTGGAGTAATAATATAGAAATTTATATCGTCCATAAACCTTTTATAGTAGTGTAATTAGTAGGGCTATTAATACTACCTAAGCCTAGCTTTCTTTATTGCTGTAAACACAGCTTGTTATCGTATAAACGACATCAGTGTTAATCCTTTAGGGCATCATGTAAACCGAAGCACATGAGTCAGTTTAGCTAGGGTTTAATCAGAATCTCCATTCAAAAAAAAAAAAAAAAAGATTCTTTTTGCTTAGAAATCAGACGGATAACCTTTGGGTGTTTGGGCAAAATCCAACATTTGGATTTTGAATCCCAGGGGAGGTTTACTGGTGTAGATATGCCTGGTAAGAATGAACTGGAGAGAAATAGAGAGATTTTAGCCAATGTCATTGTAGAATTATGCCCATTAGCCAAATATATCTGGCTATTTCTATGGCTATGTTATTTACATATGGTTTTCTTTTCTCTTATGCATTTTTATTAATATTTAATCCAAAAAATGTGAGCCTAGTACCTATATTCATATCTTTTTTCAAAAAATAATGAAGGTGACATGGAAGTAGGTTCCAGGAATCCCAAATCAGCGTAAATTAGCAATGTGGTTTAGATGACTGGTATGGGAATCAGGACAGTAAAATTACACTGAAGGATGGTCTCTACTGTGATTATGTTTCTTCCTTAAACAAGTCAGCTTAATATCCATATGACTCAGATTTCCTGGCTGAATAAATGAGGATAAATATCCAATAAAAATTGCTTATTAACATATATTGATCATTTTATGTGCTCAGAGATGATGTCATTAAAATGTTAATCTGGTTGATAGTTGAGAGACATACTCCATTTATGTGGCTCTTTTAAGGTCAGCTATTATACTTAAGCCCTAGCTCTGAGTGAAACTAAAATATTTCAGGATGAGTTAGGTTTTTTTAAACAGTAGGTGCAAAGTCAGCCCTTTCAACTTGGATGATGATTGATAAAGGGAAGAGCACAAAAATAGGAAGGAAGAAATAGTGTACAGTGAGTTTGTTTGATTTTATGAATACACTATGCACCGTTTCAAGTACCACCCCAAAGGAAAAAAAGGAAGGAAATGAAAATATACAGAATAACTACAACATACTTAAGTCTTACAACCATTGTATAGGTCATTTTATATATGAAGAAACTGAGGCTCAGAGAGATTAATTAACTTATCAAACATTATATAGTGGCTTCTGTTTAAAAAATTTTTTTAACATTTGTTTATTTTTGAGAGATAGAGATAGAGCATAAGCAGGGGGAGGGGCAGAAAGAGAGGGAGACACAGAACCCAAAGCAGGCTCCAGGTCCTGAGCTGTCAGCACAGAGCTCAATGCAGGGCTTGAACCCATGAACTGCGAGATCATGACCTGAGCCGAAGTTGGATGCTTAACTGACTGAGCCACCCAGGCACCCCTAGTGGCTCCTGTTTAGGATATAACTAGACACAAAAGACCATCACCCTCACTCCAGCAACAAAAATATATAAAGCTAAGGAAGCAAAGAAATCTAAATATGTGAAATTCCAGAAAATTCCCTTTGTAAGAGAGAAAAGATGCAGTTTATCTCATCCCTGGCAGAGCGAGAAGAGAAAGAATCCACAAAAAGAGAGGTAAGGAAAAAACAGCAAAAACTTTAAGTTTTAATGCACTCACATGAGCTGGTGTGGCAGACTATATTCTAAAGTATCCCAACCACAGAGCAGTTTTATATATACGTACAAACTGTGTTCCATAGGTCTTTGCCTAGTGCTAGGCATGTATACCAGAGACTGAGAAGTGGCACAGAAAAACTAAAGGAGCTTCTCCTGATGTGTGTGGAGCCTTCCTCAAGTGCATGACACCCATGTTTTGAAGATGGAAAAGGGCAGTACAGGAGATCTGAGAGAAATGAACCAGAAGCAGTTCAGACTTTCAGCTGCCAAGGACTGGAGGCATGGCAAGAGATTTGAGGGAAATACTTCTGAGACATTCCAGGCAGGGAGAGATTTCAATAGTGTAAAAAGCTTACTACAGGACACGAGAGCAAAGAGAATTCCTCAGAAACCCAACAGTAGTCAACTGAATTGTAAAGTAAAGGTATATTTTTCATGGTTCAGAAAGTTGGTACCTCGGGATAAAGTGCAAAGAGATCGCCAGAATCTCACCAGTACTCAGACCTCAAGTCCTGAAGAAGAGTAAGTACTGATCCTGCTTTCAAAATATTTTAAGTCAGTACCAAACTAAGTCAAACTAAAGCTGTAAGAAACCCCAGTCCCAACGATCAGATTGCTTTAGTCCCCCAGTCAAGCAGCCTGACACAGAAAAAGGACATTCTGTTTTTGAAAGTAAAAATTTTTCCTTTAAGTATCTGCTGCTATTTTATACAAAATATCCAGGTACAATAAAAATTACTAGACAGGTGAAGAAGCAAGAAAATGTGACATACAGTCAAGAGAGAAAATAATCAAGAGAAGCAGACCTAACAATACCATAGATGTTATAATTATCAGATGAGAACTTTAAATAATCACTATGATCAAAATCTTAAGTTCCAGTGGAAGAGGCTAGCAACACGTGAAGAAATGGGAAATTTCATCAAAGACCAGGAAACTTCTTAAAATAGTTAAATAGGAATTCGAGGAAAAAAAACAGTATCAAAATGTAGGATTTAGCAAAGGAAGCAATCTGTGAATTTGAAGATAGGCCAGTACAAAGTATCCAATTGAAGCACAGAAAAAAACTGAGTGGCAAAAAAAGAGAGAGAGAAGAAAAACAGAATAGAATATCTGGGGCTATATGAAATTATCCAGCATGTTATTGAACTTCCAGAACAAGAGGAGAGAGACAATGAGGCAGAATAAATATTTGAAGAGATAATAGTTGAGAACTTTCAAATTTGTTGAAAGGCATCTGATAAATCCAGTAAACTCAGGAAATCCCAAGCAGAATAAATGCAAAGAAAACTACACCTGGGTTATATCATGTTCAAACTGCTAAAAACCAAACACAAAGAGAAAATCTTGAAAGCAGCAAAAGAAAGAAAAGATACATTACACTGAGGGAAAAACACTTCTCACCAGAAATGGTAGGGGCAGGAAGGTGATGTACAATTTTTAAAGCACTTAAAGAAAGAAAAGAGACACTTGTCATCATGTAAGTCTACAAACAAGGAAAGTGCCTTGGTGGCTCAGGTGCTTGGCAGGGATGCCTGGGTGGCTCAGTCAGTTAAGTGTCTGACTCTTGATTTCAGCTCAGGTCATGATCTCATGGTTTGTGGGATCAAGCCCTATGTAGGGCTTTGCGCTGACAGTGTGGAGCCTGCTTGTAATTCTTTCCTTCTCTCTTTCTGCCCCTCCCTTGCTCGAATACATTCTCTCTCTGTCTCTCTCTCTCAAAACAAACATTTTAAAAAATAAATAAATAGGGACACCTGGGTGGCTCAGTGTTGGTTCAGTGTCCAACTTCGGTTCAGGTCATGATCTCACGGTTGGGTTTGTGAGTTTGAGCCACAAACTCACATTGGGCATTGGGCTCTCTGCTGTCAGTGCAGAACATGCTTCAGATCTTCTGTCTCTCTCTCTCTCTCTCTGCCCCTCCCCACTCACTCTCTCTCTCTCTCTCTCTCTGTCTCTCTCTCTCAAAAATAAAAATAAAAAACATTAAAATAAGTGAAATAAATAAATGAAAGTGGAGGCAAATAAAAAGCTTATCCCTAGTAAGAAGGAGAGATAAGAGATGAACCAGAGCCACATAAATGGGAAGATGGCTTCCCACCAGGGTCAACCCTGCCAGTTGTATTTGTTATGTGTTGTCATATATTTATGGCAATGCCAGCCTTTCAGTGTTTCATTTTATATTTTATATATTAAAAAGTTTTTTTAATGTTTATTTCTTTAGAGAGAGAGAGAGTGCTAGCAGGGGAGGGGCAGAGAGAGAGGGAGAGAGAAATCCCAAGCAGGCACCGCACTGTGAGCACAGAGTTCGACATGGGGCTCAAACTCACAAACCGTGAGATCATGACCTGAGGCAAAACCATGAGTTGATCGCTTAACTGACTGAGCCATCCAGGCATCCCAATTTATTTTTATTGTAAAAATAATGAATGGTAAAAAAATTTTAATCACTAACAAGTAGAGAAGGTAAAATCAAATATGCCATTTTCTACCTGCTACAGAGTCAAATCGGTAAATTAAAAATTGGAGATAAGCTCCATTGAGTAGCTCAACATGGCCCACTTCATTTGATCTCATTTCTTAGATTTGAAATGTGAAAAGTTATCAAGAATTCTTCTCAGGCTTTCTCTGTTATGGTGAATCCTCACTGGGAATAAAAATAAGAAATTCAATACTTTGTGCAAATTCAGTATATTCTATTTCTTTCTAACTTAAAGTCATTGGAAAGAGTGGAATTTTCTAATCAATTTACCATAATGGCATTGAGATAATTGTTTAGGTTATCAAAGAAAGCATAGAGTTTTATGTGGTTTCCCGCCACCAAAGATATCTGATACTCTGTAACTCTACATGTCATTACTCAGATGTCTTTAAGCTTAGTTACATGAAGAAGCCTCAGTTTCACAAACACCATTATTGTCATAGGCATACACATATATATTATCAACAAATATGGTTGGCAATTTTTTTTTTAATGTGTATTCATTTTTGAGAGACAGAGCGTGAGCAGGGGAGGGGCAGAGAGAGAGAGAGGGAGACACAGAATCTGAAGCAAGCTCCAGGCTCTGCAGTGTCAGCACAGAGCCCCGATGCAGGGCTCGAACCCACAGACTGAGAGATAACGACTTGAACCGAAGTTGGACGCTTGACCGACTGAGCCCCTGGTTGGCAATTTTTAAATCACCATTTTCCAGGGTGTATTCACAACAGCATGTTGGAGCAGAAGATGAGAAGTCATACCTAAAGATCAGGAGAGGTGGTTTCTTTTGACCAAGCACTTCAGCAACACTTGAGGAAGTATCTGTAGTCACTGTATGGTTCATGGTTGGCTAATCCAATTTCAGGTAGAGCCAAAGAAGAAAGATAATTTGTGTTTGTTTGTTTATAGTAAGACTGACAAGAAAAAAAAAATTGTCGGTGGAGACTTTAAGGGTTACCTACTCTAATTGGAAAGACTCCACTTCTACAATATCCAGGCCAGGAACTCAGAATGTGCTTCAGTATTTTGAACTCTTTATATTTCAGAGAAATGCATCCCATCTTGGGCTGCCCTGATCATTAAATTTCTTTCTTGTAATAAACCAAAATCCATTTCCTTTTTTGTTACCCAGTATCCTAAATCAATTTTATGAGACCATAGAATATTAAATTCCTCTCTATAAGACAGTCATTGAAATACTTGAAACAAACCTCATACACACTTTTTTTCCTCTGGGCTAAACATCTCCAGTCCCTCAAAACTCGTCCCTTCTCCATTCTGATTACTCCCCTCTCAACCTCTTCTATTTAGTGCATATCCTTTTGAGAGACACGTATCTACTTCTCTGCTTTTCAGAGTGGGAGGAGAAAGATCACTTCTTCTTTCTAATATTACATTCTTATTATAAAGCTTAATCTTGCATTTCATCTGGGTTTTTTTTTTTGCACTCACAGCTCATTTGAACTTCAACAATCCCAAATTTAAAAAGTAATTGATTTTCTTACATACTCCTATATCTTTATTATAGGCAGACATTTTCCCAAGCAGTTAATTCCATAACTTTTAACTTGTTGAAGTTATTTTTTCTGATACCTGACCAGAATTTCTTCCCCTGTATTATAAACTTACTTCTTTCTAATTATCTTTTGTATCCTTCAAAGTCACCTTAAGTCCTATTAAATCACCGAAACCTTTCCATCTCTGATTAAGGACTGCTGGATACTTTTAAAGCTTTCTTCATAAGTCCTATTTTCTATGCTTATCATAGCTTTCACTGCATACCTTCAGACTCTCTTTGATCTCTCCATACTCCCTAAAAATGTGAAACTCCTAAATTAGATACTCTTAAATATAGTGTAAACTGACAAAAGTTCATCTTTTCTGAGCAAGCTTCCCTATCTTTGTGCCTACCTGAGATGAATTTTATTTTGTCATATTTCTTCTATTAATCAGAACTACTGGAATGATTAAGAAAGTCTGGGAGATAAGCCCATCCACGTCCTCCCCTTATAGTTGGAGCATGGAATAGTTGTATGTTCATTGTGAAACATAGAATGAAAGGAATGGATCCATTTCTTTAAGAATTTTCCTGCAGCACCTGAGTGGCTCAGTCAGTTAAGCATCTGACTCTTGATTTCTGCTCAGATCATGATCTCACGGTTTGTGTGTTTGAGCCACGCGTCGGACTCTGTGCTGGACAGCTCAGAGCCTGGAGCCTGCCTTCAGATTCTGTGTCTCCCTCTCTCTCTGCTCTTCCCCCACTCATGCTCTGTCTCTCAAAAATAAACATTAAAAAAATTTTTTTAAACTAAAATAAAAATTAAAAAAAAAAGAATTCCTCTTGACTTTTAGAAGGGAAATGCCAGAACTTGGAGAGAAAGTGATCTTTGTTCTAGGCTGGTCCAGTGTCTTCCCTTCTCCTTTATTGTCCTTAAGCTCCTCTTCTCCTTGGTCTGTGACAAATTAGTCACAAATTACAAAGAATTCTTAGTCTCTTTTTTAAATAATGATACTAATACTTTGAGCAGAATCTTCCCCAATTATAGTTCCAGTGTTCTAGGTAATGATCTTTTCAATTTGCTACTACTATAGGTTCCAAGTCCTCTTAAGTGTCTTACCATGCATTCTGGAAAAAGTTCTCTACCTTCTTAGTAGTGGCTTTTCATTACTGTCACATGAAGGGCTAGTGGGTACATAGATTACATTGGTCTTTGGCAGGAAGAAAACATCTAGGTTGAGTGATGCTCATAAAGCCATTCTCCATTCCTCTTTACTCCTTAGCTTCCAGTATCACAATGTTAAACATCCTTTTGTGACAGTACTGGGGCAGGTGGGTGTTGAATTATTTCATGCTTGCTTTTGTGAGGGGTGGATATTCTTCTGGTACAATGGTAACTTTCCCAACCTTGTAATTCAAGTATCCCTGAAAGCTGAGAACTACAACTAAAGAGATCCCCATCACTGTTTCTCATCCTTTCTGTTCAGGTCCCTTAGATATCTATACTACTAAATATCAATACCTCCTAGGAGGTGATTTGGATTTTGATCCTTCTCTGGAGATGTCAACTCTCCTGGCCCCTCCCTTTCCCTCATTTTCCACCTAGAATGTCCCACCTCTCTTCTTTCTCTAAATCTCTCTTTGTCAGAGCACCTTGTTTTTAGTGGCCAGTTGTTTGCCATGTGTGGGAGGATATGTTCAGCTTGGGACCTTGTGTTTCTGTAGTTACTTTTTTTTTAAAAAGTTTTCATGTTTTTCACTTTTTAGTTCAATTCAGCTGACCATTTTATTTACAAACATGTTTTACTGAAGTTATTTTTTAACATTAAAAGTGACTTTTTCATTTTAGGTAATGTAGATAAAAATTTAGATAAATTTTTCTTGTGATACTTCTTTCCTATCATTTGTTTTTAAAGGGGGGAATCACAGGTAATTTGAAGAGAATCATAAAGAAAGCCCAGATTCCGTTTTTATTCCATTGTACCCTAGATAAAGAGAAAATACCCTATACAAAGCCTCAGTGAAGACCTATCCTAACATGGTCAAGAAGGAGCTATAAGGAAATATACCTATAAGGAAATCCAGACAATCACAACACAGATATAAGATATAAGATTATCCCAAAGGTAACTCTCTTATAATGTTCCCAGGATTTTTTCAGTACCTCTTTGAATAGATTTGTGATCTAAAGCCTGGGTCTGTGATTGAAATATAATCAAATCCAGCCATGTTGGTTCTGTAACTTAATCTCTTAAAACTAAACTTAGGTAACAACTAAATAGTTTTGAACCACTCTCCTTAAGAATATTTTTATGAGTGGCCATAATAGTGTCCACATTACTAAAAATTTTAATGACTTTTAATGCAAAATATACATGAGTGAATTGAGTCATCTTAGAGATCAAATTAATTTTCCTTCTTGGTTAAATCCATGTTTACTATATCCCATACCTGGAGATTAAAGAGAAGATGGCTGCAGCCAGGCTTATCTCAAAAGTTGATGGGACAGGGATGTGACCATGCTTCCCCTCTAAACATGGATCTGGTGATCAGGACCCTAACCACAGAGCCTGTCTTCTAAGCCTTTTTGGAGTGAGAAGTAGTTTTATTATTGAATTGTTGAATGGGTTGATTTTCAAGAATTCTATATCTTGTAAATAAATTAGTCTTCTACCTTCAGTTCTTTATTTAATATATTTTGCCAAGGCGGGACTCCAATATCATTTCATGTTGCTGGAATCCAAACAATGAATACTTTTCAGAATGTCATATTAGGATTTCTAATTTTTTTCATTTATAAATATGAATAGAGTATATATTTTGAGAGTACCTTTCCCAGTACAGCACTCCTAAGATTATGGGATAAAGTATTTTTTAAAAGTCTTTTTTTAAGCATAACTGGCTTTACAGGAAACTTACGGAATTTGTGGAAGCCAGATAGGAAGTGTAGGCCACAACATCATCTGGATGGACCTATTCATACTGGTGCTAGTTATCCCCAAGTATATAACAGGTAGTTTAGAATCTAGTTTTAGAGTACTGGTTTTAACAGGTCACCAGTGTGGCATTCAGGAAAGGACTGGAACACAAGTATAAGCTGTATGATCAGAGACCTAGAATAAATCCAGGACTTTCAAAGGGAAACCCTCTCAGCAGAAAAACTAGGATGAAATCTGTCTCATTAAAAGAAGAGGTGGAGGGGCGCCTGGGTGGCTCAGTTGGTTGAGTAGTGGGCTCTTGATTTCAGCTCAGGTCATGATCCCAGGGTTGTGGGGATAGGGCTCCATACTGAGTGTGGAACCTTCTTATGATTCTCTCTGCCCCTCTGACCCTCTCCCCAACTCTGTCTCTCTTTCAAAAAAAAAAAAAAAAAGAGGTGGAGATACGTGCCTGTCTGAGCTTTGATCTGGTTGGAGCAGAATCAATAGAAGTAAATTCTCTCCTGATATTTCTGTCCACAAGTCCACATGCATGCATATTTAGGGCCAGATGTCATATTATCTGCATGAATTCAAAAACACTGACTCTGAAAGGTAATTTTGAGTAGTCTCAGGTTAGTAGTTTCTGTAGGTGCCTGGCATAGACAATTACAGATTCTCTGAAGGAATGCACTTTAAGATCTCATCTCATAAACCACTATAGAGAATGTTCTAAGGAATATGAGCTAATATATATATTTTTAAGTTAAGCAAACTAAGAAAACAAATCACTATGAGTAACAGCCAGCATAACAATAAACTACAGAAACAGACCTGTAAAGATTCCAAATACTGGAATTTCCAGGTAAAGAATTTAAATTAAATATGTGTAATATGTTTAAGAAATAAGAGAGGGTTTTCATTGTATGACAAAGGAAAAAGAATATCAGAATTTGATTAGGTAGGTCTAAAAAAAAAAAAAGAACCAAATAAGATTTCTAGAAATGAAAAATATAATAATTGAAATTAGAAGGTTAGTATAAAGGTTAAACAAAAGAGCCAATCTTCATAAGAAATAATAAGCAAAATGAAAGTTAATTCTTAAAAACTTATGCAGGATGCAGCACAGGATAAAAACATGAAACAGATTTAAATGGACATGGAGAGTGGAGAATGTGCAACATGAACTTGAATTCTAGAAGATTATTATGGGCAGAAAGGGAGAGAGGCACCAAAGAGATAATATGGCAAAAGAGTTTCCAGAGTTAATGAAAGAACCAAATCCCTAGGTCCTGAAAATCCAGTGAAAGTAAAGCAAGGTAATAAAAACAAAACCACATCTAGACACATCATAATAAAGCTGCAGAATACCAAAGAAAAGACAAGGTCTTAAACATAACAAAAGAGGAAATAAGGACTATCCACAAAAAAATAACAATTAGATAAGCAACAATGAAACACAGAAAATTAAGTGTGCCTTTCAACTGTTCAGAGAAAATAAAACCTGTAATTACATATACAATAAAGCAGTCCTTTTAAAAAAGAGGGTATACTAAGGATATTTTCTCACAGATAGAGTTTACTACTAACCAACTTTCAGTATGACAAAGGATATACTTCAGGAAAATGAATATGATTTTACAAAGGTCTAAGATAGAAGAAATAATGGTGAATAAATAAAGTGCACACGAAGCCATGTCTATGCATATATTCACTGTGCAAAATAGAGCGAGAGAGAGAGAGAGAGAGCAGGGGAGGGGCAGAAAGAGAGGCAGACCAAGGATATGAAGCAGGCTCCATGCCGACAGCAGTGAGCCCCATGTAGGGCTAGAACTCAGAACCGTGCGATCATGATCTGAGCTGAAGTTGGATGCTTAACTAACTGAGCCCCCAGGTGCCCCTAGGATGTAACATTTCTTAAGTAACCACTGAAAGAATAGAAATAGAACACATAATTTAAAAGCTATTAGAGGGAAGACAGTGAAATGAGGGAGTGAAAGTCAATAAATTCAAGAAAAGGGAAATACAGCAAGGAGAAGAAACAATATATGAGACAAGTCGAAAAATAATGGCAAAAATCAGTAGAGATTTATCAGAAATCACAATCTGTAAATACACAAACCTTGCCACTTTAAAACGACAGTCATCACAATGAATTTTTAAAAATTCTAGCTGTATGATGATTATAAAGATACACCTAAAAATGGAAAGATTGTTTTTTTAATCTTGAAAGCAAAGAGTGGAAAAATAGACTGGAAAGCCACTAAATGAAAAGAGCTGTGGATATATTTGATAAAATATATTTGATAAAAACTTTAAGACAAAATATTACTTGGCGATGAGAAAGCCTACCACCTATTGATTAAAGGTTTAGTTTATCAAAAAGTTGAACAATCTTAAGCATGTAAACACTTTGTAACATAAATTTTTCTAATGTTTATTTTTGAGAGAGAGAAAGAGACAGAGCGTGAGTGGTGGGGGAGCAGAGAGACACAGAATCCAAAGCAGGCTCCATGCTCGGAGCTGTCAGCAGAGCTTGGGCTGTTCAACGCACGGCTCGAATCCACGAGCCGTGAGATCATGACCTGAGCCAAAGTAAGACGCTCAACCGACTGAGCCACCCAGGCACTCCAACACCTTGTAATATAGACTCAAATTAGATAACATAAAAATTGATCCATCAAAGTGGGAGGTTTTAAGGTGACTCAATAATGGATAGATCAAGAAATATTGTAATGTATGCTTGCTAATTTTATTTTCCTAAGGAAACAACTTTTGACTTGGATGATACTTCCTATATGTCTTTCCTTTCTATTTCATTATATTCTATACTTGTCCTTTATTATCATCTTTCTTATTCTTTATTTGGCCTTACGAAATTCAATACAGTACAGAATAAACCCAAGACATTAATAAACCCAAGCATTAAGAACCAGTTTGTAAGCAATTAAGAAGTAAATGGATGTAGGGGCGCCTGGGTGGCTCAGTCGGTTCAGCGTCCCACTTCGGCCTAGGTCATGATCTCTCAGTCCATGAGTTCAAGCCCTGCGTGGGGCCCTGTGCTGATGGCTCAGAGCCTTGGAGCCTGCTTCCGATTCTGTGTCTCCCTCTCTCTGACCCTCCCCCATTCATGCTCTGTCTCTCTCTGTCTCAAAAATAAATAAACAAACATTAAGAAAAAATTTAAGAAGTAAATGGATGTAGGCATTCTATATTATTTCTTGCTATGAAATGAGACTGTTGTTTACATATAGATAATATGCACTATGCACAAAAGTATTTGTAACAAAATTATACTCCTATAGAATTGTCAAAGCCCTATAGAGTAAAATCACCTTGGTGGTACTTTTTCCTGATCGCATTTAATTCTTAAAGACCCTTATAGTGAAGCTTAGGTAATTCTCATGATTATTTGTTCAAATGAATCAACTAAAGCCTCTTATTGTTTTGGTTTGGTTCTTTGGAAATGCTTTTGCCCTGGAAGGATTTCTCTTTGGTCTGACTCTAAAACTTTAAACACCTTTCTCAAAATCTATTTCAAAGTAAGAGAAACTGCCTGGCTGAGATTGCTGCAATCCATCATGGGAACACCAGATGTCTTGAAATACCACCAGCAGTGAAGATCTTTATTTTCTAAAGCTTACAAGGTGTCTTTGAAACCCATGACAGATAGCAAATGATTGGATGACATGTGTTTGTGTATTTTGTGGTCACAGTTGAAGCTAAAATTCCCCTCTGAAGTTAAGGTGAGAGGTGAATTCCACCTGGATAGTTGAGAGCCATTATTGATGACAGAGGGTGACAGTGTCAGAGCAAAATTTTTCGTGGTGTTAAGACATGCATGGAAGAAGAAATTGCTTTTTAGGGAAAAATTGGATAGATCCCGTGAAATAACAACACTAAGAGTGGATAGCAGTGCTCAATAGTGACCATCAAGAAACACTCATTTCAAAACGTATCCTTGGAATCCAAGCATGTTCTTTCTGATAAGGTCTCATTACCTAGAATCCCCACCTAGGTAACTCAAGAAGAGCCAACCTACCTAGAGATGCTCTCCTGGAAGAGGGTGCAGTAGGCCTAATGTCTACAAAGGACTCTGGATTAATTATCAACAGAAGCATTTTGCAAATTGCCATAAATCTATCTTTATTCTCTTCATATTCCTGTGTTTCTTTTCTTTTATGGGTTTTTAAAAATAATTTATTTGAAGTCCTTCTTTCAAGCAAGAGGTAAAAGTATTCTCTATTCTTTGAGCTTTCATTTGCTACTGGACCAGCATGTGGCTCAGCTTAGTTATTGGTTCCAGTACCTCTGGGTTATTTAGAAATCAGCAATTTCTAGCAGTTTTCTAGGATGTGATGCTTTCCTGACAATGCAGAGAACGAACCACAGTGTAACATACCGTGAGAGGATTGCCCCATAGTAAGTTTAGTGTGACCATACATCCCAGCTTGCCTAAGACTGAACCACATTATGTCCCATGTCCTGGAATAATTATTAAGAGCAAGACTCTCAAAAGGGTTTCTAGATGATGGGATACCTGACTCTAGCACACAGATCAGAATTTCTGGAAATGTAATACAAGGGGTTTCCCAGGCTTTATCACAGCGTATAATCACTCCCCGGTACTCTGTTCAAGGGCAATAACATGGCTAAAGGCCATCTCTCATCAGCACACAGAGACTGTGCTCTGAGTAGAACAAATGAACAAACTCCACTCTTCCTGCTTCTCCTCATTAGTCCTCCAATGGAAAGAGTGTTCTGCACTTGAATTTCTAGAGAGGTGTACAGCAGAAATTGTTTTTGGAGTCTCTCAGGGTCAGGAGATTGAATTAGCGACAGAAGAATGTTTCCTAATCCGTATTTTTGAAAAAGGGGGGCATTTCTAAAGGACTTTATATGAAAGCATGGACACTTCCACATGTGATATCTATAACTAAAGCCTGTTGTGGGTTTGAATTTTAATCCACATCCTCCGATTTGGAGGAAGTAATACATCTTCATATTTTCTGTGACTCAGTCTGTTTTAACATTAACTACCATTGGTGAGGAGGAAAAAAACATCACACCGATTGTACTTGGGGTTCTCCCCTACCTTTAGGACTATGCCATGGCTCTAAGATCTTTTCCAGGGTCAGAGATGGCACAGAGGTTCTATGGTCATAGTCATGGGTGACCAGGAGAAGGCATTTCCATTGAATTACCTGTCTGCATGGCTCTTGCTTGGCCATTAGCTCTCAGCAGCTTCTGATGCCATGTTTGGGGTACGGTTATATTCTTTCAGTTGCTTGCAGACTCTCCTGCCTGAATGCACAGTGATGGCATTAGCAAGAAGCAGAGCCAGAATCTTCACTGCTCTGAGGTCCATTGTTGTTTCTTTCCTTCTCCTACCTCTTCCCAGCCTGGGAGGAATTTCTTTCTTGCTTGGGGCAGGAAACAAGTGCTACTTTTTCACGTGGGTTATCCAAGGCTCTGCATATACTAAAAAAAAAAAAAAAATCTTTCTTCCTTATACCTCTTCTGTTAATTACTCCTGTTAAAGTTTTAAGCTTTGGGTAAATAAAAGCCAGAAAGACTTGCAAGCTAATTCTGCACTGGCCCTGCCACTGTTCCCCCACCAAGGCAATAAAATAGCAGAAGTGGAAGGAATAGGAAAAGATAACAGGGAGAGAATAAAGAATTTCAAAATAGTAGCTAGCCATAAAAGCCAACAGGAAATGAAAATCAAATAATGTAAGCAAGTGCTTCTTATAGTAACTTTTTTAAAATATTTATTTATTTTTGAGAGACAGCACAGGAGAGGGGCAGAGAGAGAGGGGGATAGAGGATCTGAAGCAGGCTCTGTGCTGACAGCAGAAAGCCCGATATGGGGCTCAAACCCACGTACCAGGAGGTCATGACCTGAGCCGAAGTGGGGTGCTTAACCAACTGAGCCATCCAGGTACCCCCATGTAGTAACTTTGATGTAGATGCTTCAGGGAAGCATTCTTTGACTACTGTAGAGATCTCCTTTATGGCTTCAGGTAGTAAGTACCTGGATTCTTCTTTTTTACAAATGATTCACTAGAATTGTTTAACACTGGACTATAGATGGTATTGTGTTTGGCCCACACAACGTTTATAAAAATTTGAGTCAGTTGGGGACATTTTAAAAAGTGAGAACAGTTCACGTAAAAGTGTGGTATTTCAGCTCCTATTAAAAATCATATCTGGACTGCCTCTCTCTGGGCTCCTCCCTTGCTCTCTCTCTCTCTCTCTCTCTCTCTCAAAAATAAATAAACATTAAAAATTTTTTAAAAAAGAAAAAGAAAAAAAAAGGAGGCACCTGGGTGGCTCAGTCAGTTAAGCATCCAACTTCTGCCCAGGTCATGATCTCACTGTTCTTGAGTTCGAACCCCACATTGGGCCCTGTGCTGACAGCTCAGAGCCTGGAGCCTGCTTCAGATTCTGTGTGTGTGTTTCTCTCTGTCTCTCTCTGTCTCTCTCTCTCTCTCAGAAATAAATATTAAAAATTTAAAAAGGAAGGAAGGGGGGCGCCTGGGTGGCTCGGTCGGTTGAGCATCCGACTTCGGCTCAGGTCATGATCTCATGGTCCGTGAGTTCGAGCCCCACGTCGGGCTCTGTGCTGACAGCTCAGAGCCTGGAGCCTGTTTCAGATTCTGTGTCTCTCTCTCTCTCTCTGCCCCTCCCCTGTTCATGCTCTGTCTCTCTCTGTCTCAAAAATAAACGTTAAAAAAAATTTTTAAAAAAAGAAGGAAGGAAGGAAAAAAAGAAAGAGAAAAAGAAAGAAGAGAAGAAAAGAGAAAAGAAAAGAAAAAAGAAAAGGAGAGGAGAGGAGAGGAGAGGAAAGGAAAGGAAAGGAAAGGAAAGGAAAGGAAAGGAAAGGAAAGGAAAGGAAAAGAAAAATCAGATGTGGCAGGAGGTAGGCCTGGCTGATAGCAGCCATCCCATACTCTACCCCAAGTTTGTCTGCCCTTGGCACAGAAAAGCCAGTCACTGAGACATCCAATATGCAGCAAGGAAAGGATTTATTCAAGAAGCAGCCCAATGAGGCAATGGGAGAGCAAGCCTCAGATCAGATCCACCTCCCTGAAGAAGGAGAGGCCTGTAAAGGCAAGTGGAAAGAAGTCTGGATATAAAGCTGCAGCTGTGCTCAGTAGTCCTGTTAACCCCTTGGTTAGCAGTTCCATTCCCTCCTATCTTTTAATCATTCCTCATTCCTGAGGGAATTGGGATGATGCCCACTCTAGTCACTTCTGCTGAAATGGGCAAGAATCAGGGTTAGAGGAATGAACCTTTCTACACTCATCTGGAAATAGTCTCTAGTTCCACATTGAAACTCAACATTCTGCATCACCAAAATTTTTGTACTTAAGTTAATAGTTCTCATACAACATTTTTTAATCCTAGTAAGACTGACCTAATTCCTCAGAGAATCCTGAAAAACAGTCTTGAGTCTAGGGCCTTAGGGGAGCTTTACTGTAACCAAGTAGCTTGTTGTCTTATTTTGTAATATACGTGCAGTATGATGAATTACCTACTACACAAACATCTCTTTGTCCTGCTATAATATAATCTAAAGCAATTGTATTATTTAAAACTACTCTGGCCAAAAAGTCTAAGGCCTTTTGTTCAAGGCCTTAAATATCAAAAGCCAGTTAAATATTCATATTTCCAAGGGAAATATTTATACAGGTCACAGGTTATTAGTTACTTACTGATTGATTTCTTTGGACCAACTCTCCTAAATAGTAGTTTCAGGTCCATCTGAGGCTTGCTGGTCTGAGCAGGGTTCTGTTCTTTCTGATTTTCTCCTTGCAGCAAGGTGGAGGGAATCTGTGGACTCTTGTGGAACCAGCTTAATTTGAGCATGGTGAATCCATGGCTCAATTCCCTTTAGTGTTGCTGAAGAATTGGTGATCAGTAATACCTCATAAGGTCCTATCCAGTGAGGTTGGAGTTGGTCCTCTGGGTGCTTGCTTTTCTAGATCTGTAATAACACCAAGTCTCCAGGATGCAGGCGGTAAAAGGGGCACGTTTGTAGGGTACATCTACTTGTTGGAAGCAAACTTATATAACAGAGTGTTTCCCAAAGGTCAAACACACCCAGTAGTATCCAAATCTCTAATGTAAGCCCCATCAGGAGCTCCTAAGTCCTGAAAAGAGTGTAGAAAGGGTCTTCCTTATAATATTTATAGAGACTTAGACCAAGTCTACTTCTAGTTTACATTCTTACCCAGAGCAAGGCAACTGGCGAGGCCTTTTCCCAAGTTCAGTTGGTTGCTTGAAAGTTTTTTGACAACTACAAGGCCTTCTCTGCATGGCATGGAAAAGTTTCAGTGTAACTTGTAAATGTATCTACAAATACTAGCAAATATTCTGCCATCATGGTAAAGTCTATCTGCCAGGCTTCACTAGGTTTGCTGTCTCCAATTGGTGTATCTTTGAGTACTGGTGTGTGCCCAGTCTTAGGATTGTTTTAGCACAATTGCCACATTTTTTGGACTCTGTTTTTTAAAAAGTTTTTTTATATTTATTTTTGAGAGAGAGAAAGACACAGAGAGTGAGCGGGGGGAGGAGCAGAGAGAAAGAGGGGGAGACACAGAATCTGAAGCAGGCTCCAGACTCTGAGATGTCAACACAGAGCCCAATGCAGGGCTTGAATTTATAAACCGTGAGATTGTGACCTGAGCTGATGTCTGATGCTCAATGAACTGAGCCACCCAGGCACTCTGGACTATCTTTTAAATAGTTCTCTGAAGATTGGGACCAACAGTATATTTCTGGATCCACTGGGGAGTGGTATCTTACCCATAATTGGTGCTTTGGTGAATATGACTATTTTCTCCAAAAGATATTTTGGGATTAGGATTATTTCTTGTTCATTATATTTCCAGCCAGCTTTAGTGCCATCATGGTGTCCAAATCTCCTTTCTTTAGCTCTTCTTTATGTCTAGTTTTAAAGCCATTATGAGTCTTTGTGTTGGAGTGTTTGTACTGAGGGTCCCAAACTGTTTCCCTGGGCAAACAGTCTGATTTCTCGTGCCCTCAGCGGTGGACAATAGCTGATGGGTCACCACTGCATCTGGTGGTTCATTGTCCTCGATCCGTAAAACTGCTCCCATCCATGAATAGCTCAATGTCTGGGTTTTCCAGTGGCAGGTCCATCAAATCAGGACAGCTGGAATAAACTTGTTCTGGTGATCTTTCTGAGTGGCCCACATGACAACAGGTAAAAGTGAGCTATTTTGGCAATTTTCTCTGAAATTTACCTCAAGTTCTCCAGCTTCAGTTTACAGGGCTTTTGGGGGAAAAAAAAGAACAATTTTAGTTCTCAATGATTTCAAGTCAAGAGAATGGGAAAAAATTAGAAACTTTATCCTGGGGACTCATAGCCAGGTATTGGAGGAAATCAAAAGAATTCAGGATCCAGCCCAGTTTTATAAATGAACAACAAATACTCAAAGACAGTTGATCAGAGCTAGAATCTAACATCCACAGAGGGGGTTACAGAAACATAATCTCTCTAAAATCACCCCCATTTCCACCAAATATAGGCAAATTAATACTAATTCATTTATAAAATAAGTCCAGTTTAACAAACTTGACCTAATTATTTATAGAAGTGCAGCAAGAATAGTGATTGGTGATTTAGGTTGTTCTCGTTTTTTAATTTTTTTTAATGTTTATTTATTTTTGAGACAGAGAGAGACAGAGTGCAAGCAGGGGAGGGAGACACAGAATCCAAAGCAGGCTCCAGGCTCCTAGCTGTCAGCAGAGAGCCCGACGTGGGGCTTGAGCTCACAAACCTCAAGATCATGAACTGAGCCAAAGTTGGAAGCTTAACTGACTAAGCCACCCAGGTGCTCCCCCACCCCTTTTTTTAAATCTGCTTTGCTGGAACTTTTCATAAGAAATTGGAGATTGAACTTTTAACAGCCTCAAGGCTAAGAGCGAAGTCAAATACTTTCCATCGGACTTCACCTACAAACCTAAAGATTTGGGTAAATTCCTCGCTCTTTAAGGTCCCCAGAATCTTCTGAGGTACCTGCACTTGCCAGGAAGGAACTTTCTTTGCTTACCTGGTAAGGCCACGGGAACCCTGTAATCAAAGTACCAGGCCGATTTTCCCAAGGAGCTTCATTGGGTCCATAAAGTCAACCTTAGTTCCTCAAGGTTGTCTGGTCGTATCTGATTCTGTGCATGTCAACCTCAAATAGGACCTTGCAGTCAAAGCCTTGGTAACAAAATGTTTCCACTTGTGTCCTGCCATAAGGAGAACAGATTCTTATTGAACTCATGCAAATAAATACATCTCAGGATACTCACTGAGAGTTTCTGAATTCTGTATGGGTCAGGTAGGGACATAAAGATAAATGTTTCACATTTGCTTACAAAGGAATATTTAAGTCACAAATAAAGAGAAAAAGTTTTCTTCTTATAGAAGGGCAAACATTGGAGAACCAGGAGTGTTTCAAACACGAGTCATAAAAAATTATAATCATCTTCCTCAGTTCATTCAGTTTCATGTTACTGATTTTTGTTCCGTTTGAATATAGTTTTCCCATTAGTTCAGAAAATTCTTAATTTGATGATCTTAAAGGTATGAGACATATTTGTCATTACAATGCAATTGACAAGGAAACCCTATAACATACATACACTTCAATAATCAGAATTCAAATGATGACATTATACATATCAAAGACTTATAAATTTTATATAATTTCTGGAATAGTTATAGCACTTACTCATAAAATATAACCTAAGAAGATTCAATCATGACTTATTTGACAGTGCTTCCCATATAATTTGACATACCAAGCAAATAAGCCTGGTTACTCAAAAAGGCTTTGTTTATAAGTTGAATTTGGGGAAGTTTGTCAGAAATATCTCAAGGTTTTAAGCACATAAACAGGATTACAGATAGAAAAATCAAATTCTAGTCTTATACTGGTGTACTTCTGATATTAAAACTCATTCATTCCAACAAGGTGAAATCTTTTAAAAATTATGTGGTTCTTCCCTTTTTCCTCCCTGCCATATACTTATTGAGACAAAGACATACAGGGCACTGCCTCGATCTGAGTTCTTGTGGTGATGCTGTGATGTGCTGACCAGAATCCCCATCAGGAAAGAAAGGCTCTTAGCTATAAGGATTCTGCCAACAGCTCTCATCTCTCAGATGCCATCATGGATCGCCTTGACTGAAGACAGCGGCCTTGCCCAGGTTGTGCCCTCTTCACAGGTGGTCACATCAAATGACCATTCAATATGAGGGTGTAAAAGCCCAGCCCTTTAGCCACAATTTAGGATGGTTCTGAAGGGTAATCTAACCTTTGGAACTCCTCGGAGAATCAGCCAAGGCTTCTGTTGCTACTGTATCACTGCTCAGCTTCTGCCTAATCTCGCTCTCTTAGTCTCCCTTGTTTTTCCCAAGTGGTGATCACTCCCTAATAAGCTTCTTTACATAGTAATCTTCATAATCTTAGTACAGATGATGCACAAAATTCCTTTCCAAAGATTCCCTCCTCAATGTTCTACAACTTTCCTTTTTACATTTAGATTTTGTCCTGTTTTTCCTCTTTAAAGAATTAGTCTCACTTTCCTTGCATAGTGAGTTGTTTCCAGTAGTCTTAATTACACTTATTAGAATTATTCCTAATTTTTTCCCAAAAAAACAAAACAAATGGACAAACAAAACAAAGTAGAAACAGACTCATAAATACAAAGGCAAAAGTGGTGGTTGAAAGACAAATGCCATAGGGTTTATTCTTTTCTGACAAATTTTTCAATGAAGAACATAAACTTACCTGACTTTTTGTAAATAGAGGCAGAACAAGAATTCTACATCCAATGCTAGCAACTCTAAAGCTACTTACTTTAATTAAACCAACAACCCTAAATTAGTTTTAATATAGACCAGATCACATGAACTTGAAAACCACTTGGATTAGTTTCCATTTTTCTGAATTTTAGAATGCCCACTTCTTAGAAGTGTTTGCCTTTAAACCAACTAAATAGAACTTTTACAAATTAATTTTAACAATACCACCCAGAGGTGGAGAAATATCTCACAATTACAACACACATGGACACATATATAGAAATATACAAACAAGAAGCAAACAAAATCTTAAAGCCTTTGCTTTACTAATATTTGTGGAAAGGATATTAAAGGCTCAATTTCCAAATATCTCCCTTTTATAAAACAAATCTAATTGTAAGATGGTATTATGATGTATGGATTGGTTAGTTATTTTTCTCCAGAGTCTAATGAGTACTGTGGCCAAGTAGTATTACAAAAAAAAAAATCCTTTTTTTTCCTTTTCTTAGGTTAGTAACTAAACATGGCCCAATTTTGGAGAATACAGACAAAATGCATGTGAGAATTAAATTATCATTTCCCATTTTCCCATAGAACACAGTTGGTTTTATTCAAAAGCTGTAGCAACAAATAAACTAAATGAAGCCCAAAGTACCACCTGTAGGGTTGATTCACCTCCCCCAAGGTTCAAGCTTCACCAACGGAAACTAACATCTTCCTAGTTTCTAGTTCCTCCCTAAAAGTCAGAGCTTTACCAACTGAACTAAACAGCTTCCTAACCAACCTTTTTACTTTTTTAATTTTTTTTAATTTTTTTAATGTTTATTTATATTTGAGAGAGAGAGAGACAGAGTGCAAGTGTGGGGAGGGGCAGAGAGAGAGTGAGACAGAATCTGAAGCAGGCTCCAGGCTCCGAGCTGTCAGCACAGAGCCCAACACGGGGCTCGAACTCACACATCATGAGATCATGACCTAAGCCTAAGTCAGACGCTTAACCGACTCAGCCACCTAGACACCCCCCACCCCAGCCAAACTTTTCTTAATTAAGCCAGAAAAGGAGGCTAAGAGAAGCAAAACTTCCTTTTTTGGAGGCAACCCAATGGGAGGAAGAAATCTAAGAAAGCCAGAGCAAATGGAAGGAAGAAATAAGCTCCCAACATGCCATTACACATGAAGCACTCACCAAGAGACATCTGTCCAAACCCAAACCCATTTCCTTGCCAAAAAGGTTAAATTAAGCACTAAGGTTGATGGCATCCAGTCAGAGTGGGGCCCTGAGGACAGTCCCTGAGACAAAGAACTTAGGCGGTTGCTTGGACTTGTCACAGGATTCCCATTACCAGCTGGCATGGATGAACCATGGGCAAAGAGCTCCTGGCTGGCTCCCCAAATCTGTAATTGAATTCATATTTATCTGCCCAACATGCAGCAAAGCCAATCACTGAGACACTGAGTATGCAGCAAGGAAAGGGTTTATTCAAGAGGCAGCCAAATGAGATGAGGGAGCAAGCCTCAAATCTGCCTCCCTGAAGGAGGAGAGTCAGGGAAATTTAAAGGCAAACGAAAAGAGGTCTGGGTAAGAAGTTTCAGCTACACTTATTAGTCTGCAGCTGGCCTATGAGTCCCATTAACCCTTTGGTTACTGGTTTCAATCCCAAGAAGTGAACTGTACCCCCCCGCCCGAGGTAAGACGGGCACCCTTCAGCTGGTCGCAATCCATCTGCTTCTTATTCAGTAGGCATTTGAGTGTGTGAGCCCTCCTCTGAGTTTGTATGATTTAAGTTCTATGATGTCAAAGATTGGCTCTCTTCTGTTCATTACAACAAACACCATGTCTAGCACGTATTAGGACTCCACACATATGTCTAGAACGAAGAGATTCAAATCCTGTCTCCCACCTCCCCCCAAAATCCGTAACATTTAATCTGTATTCAACTCTACTTTATTCCTCCTCAAAAAAAAAAAAAAAAAAAAAAAAAAAAGATTTGATGTGCCCACATGACAACTTTATTCTGCCACTTACCTGCAGGATATAATGTCAGTTGGCATAAGTTCTATCTTCAGTGGTCTCATGTCAGAGGACGTAAGACAGAGGATATAGTCACATGGCCTTCTTGGCCTCCCTGAGTCACCCTATCCAGACCCAGAATTGCTTTCTAGACATCCACACCACCACCACCACCACCAAATGCCCTGGCTGTCTCTGTTACTCTCCTCATCTCGAATCCAAGCTCCGCGAGAGGAGAAAGAATTCTTATTCCATTGTGCTACCAAGCCCAATACAGAAAAAGGCACTCAGTATATGTGTATGGAAATAAAAGGGCAGCAGCCACTCTTATTTGAATCCCGGATAACTCTCAGGAGTACAGTTCCAGGGCATCAAAATATACTTTGCTTCAGCTTCCTTTATCTTGCCCAGTGCCCCAAGCTGTTTTGCAAAATCATCTGTTCCTTTTGAACCATCTACGTCACTCTTTTCCCTTCTTCCCAGTTACCGGTCTTCTGTTTTTTAACTATTCCTAAGAAAATATAAGTACTTCATATTAACTACATTTACTGTGAAAGAGTCTGCCCAGTTTTCAAATGAAAAATAAATATTTTAACTGTTTGTGGCATTAATTCAATAAGCATTTGATGAGTTGCTTTTATTGGCAAGGTACCAAGCAAGGTGTTAGGGGTAGAAAGGTGATTGAGGCGGGCAGCCCACATTGTCTAAATGAGGCCACAGTGATCTAGCCCAGGGGACTTGATGAACTCGGGGAACTCTCCCCACAAACTAAATAAAGGTACAACTTTTCCTGTCTGGTGAACTGCTAAGGGCTTATGATAAGTTTCCTAGACAACTTGAACCAAAGCCAGCTTCCCAGGGCTTTGGGCTATCTTCTAAAGCTGGCATGGGCAGATATTTTCTATAGACTACCATTTCCCTCCAGACATCCCCTTTTTCCCATATCAATCCCATTATTTCTGTCCAGCTGTCCCTCTCCTTCCATCTCAACTAGCTGCCTTTTGCAAAGATCGCATTTTTTCCTGATGTGTACAAGTTGGGATTTGTTCACTGCCCACGCTCTCTGTCACTGAGCAAAATCTGTTAAATGAGATAATTTATGTACCAACACCCTGCACAAGGCAGACACGTGAATGTTACCTCTCTTCTGTCCCCTTTCTCAAAATGCCATGGCTGAAAATGCTTTTCTGTCAAATGGAGCACTCACATTCTGAGACATGTTTTTGTTACCATTTCTTTCCCCCTCACCATCTTTGCTGAGACTGTCAAGTGTTCCAATTAATGCCAAATCCCTTTCCCTAGATAAGGGGGGAAAAAAGGCCTGATGACTATAACCAACTCATGAAGACAGTTTTCTGAGCTTATAAAAGAAATAACAAAAAGAAGTTGAATTTTGTCTGCACTATTTCATCTTTTGGTCACAAAGCCTTTCTTCAGTGATAACAGAGTATGCACTTGGTTCTGTTTTGGGGTTTTTTCCTTGACAGCCCTATGTCAGGTTTCCCCCAGGTATCCATGTGGGTGGCTGAGGGACTTCTCCAGAGACTATAGATGAAACAGCTCTCTGAAGAGAGATGTGTGAACGAAGCCCACAGCCCATTCGAAGTACAAGATCCTAATGAGTCCTCTCAATTTTAGGAAGCATATTAATCTAAAAGGTGCCCGAGCCAGAAAACAGAATTTTCTCAACTGAGAGAGTTAAAAATAGTCTTTGTTCCAGACAAGAGAGACACTCTTCTCCCTCTTGGCATATAAATCATTTGCCAGCTCCACACAGGGAGGACACCTACTCATGAACACTGCCTCTGGCTCTTGCCAGAGACAGAGTTGTTTCAAGAATAACAGCATAAATTCCTATCGCCCAGTTCTACCGGGACCACAACGTAATGTATTTACCTCACATTCTGTCAAGATGTTGAACGGTCAGATCCGAACAAAGAATTTGATACTGGATCTGATTGCTTCATTATGTGTGACTCTCATCAACTTACGCAATAATGCTACAGTATCACTTAGAACTTGACACAGACTCACCGGTTCAGGGGGAGATGCCCTGCTGACTCTCAAAGTGATTAAATCTCTCCCGGGGATGACACTTCCCAGTCCCGGAAAATTCCTTTTCCATTTATTATGTTTCCACTGTCTTTCAACCTGTCTTCATTTACTTAAATCCAGCCAAAGAAAATCAGAGTGCAGGAAAAACTATACATCTGGTTGAAATCCCTTAAATTTGTCGGAGCATTGGTAACTCAATAGCAGGTAGGAGAAAAAAGCATGCCTTAGTTATTTTGCCTAGTAATTGAATCAGCTACTTGCCCTCTTTTTTTTCCCCCTCTTTTTTTTCTTTTCCTTTCTTTACTTTTCTTCCCTGTCTTTCCTTTCTTTCTTTTTTTTTTTTCCCTTCCAATTAGGTAAACTAAGGTAGATCTTTGCCTCTCCAAGTGTCTGCAAACTAAGTGATAGGAGAAACTAATAGTGTTAGGATCTTGGTCTTTTAAAAAAATCAACGAGCCTTTGTGCTGCCTTTACGGCAAAATACATGAATGCAAGGAGGTTTTACCTTATTATGAAGTTATTTTCCCACGTTGAGCTTAGAAAGTACAGAGGATCAGACCAACTCCACTATCTCTGGGATTAAGTCAAAGATTCCCTATCTGATCCTGGTATTATATTAATAGGGTGAAAGAGGATTCGGGAAAATACAGAATTCTGAGCTTATAAAAATCAATCTCCTGAGGCTTTGGCCTGAATAAAGACCATGGCCTGAGGCCCAAACTGTACCCAGCCCTTAGAAATGCCCTTGTAACAATTCAGGGTTGAATTTTTAAGACGTTAAGTTGTCTGCTTTCAGAGAGAAGAAGGCGGGGGGGAAAAAAAAACGCCTACTTTACATTTGAAAAGCTCACTTTCTGAAACGGCTGGTTCCCCACTGGGAGAGCCTCGGATGGGGCTGGCAGAGGATTTGTAAAGGCATCACTCTAATAAACTTGCAGACAAGATAAATGCTGCTTTAAATCTGAGGCCTCTTCTTTATCTTAAAATCTGTAAGTTGTTTGCAGTTGTATAAAATTTACAGAGGGAAGAAAATTTCCTCTTATTTGCTTTTAATAAGCAATTCTTATAGATATTCTTCCTCGGAAACACTTCCCCGTATTCAACTGACTTGAGGACTTTTAGCCCTGTGGTAAATGTAAGCGGCAAGAAATGCTGTAATCATTTTCCCCATTCACGCAGACAATTACATCAGCTTGGAATTCAGTTGTGCAATCTGTGAAGGCGAGCGTCCTTTGTTTTTTGCAAGAATATTTTTCTGGATTCGATGAAATTCAGATTTTGAAGCAGGTGAATTGTGAAATCGCTCACAGGTATTCTAGTTTCTCTTCATACTGCTTACTCCTTGCACTGAGGCATGATCTGTTTCAAATCTTGTGATTTCATAGCACACGAGTAAAATGACTGTAATTTTTTTTCTTTCAAACTGGGACAGCTTTGAGAATGGAAGGGGATCCCATTATTCTTGTGGAGACAACACACAGAAAACAGGACTGTCCTGACCTAATTTATATGAGGGATTGAGTTTTTAATTCTGAAAGTAAATTAGTACGAGATAAAAATGTTCTTGCTAGTCCACTGCATTTTTTATTTTTTTTAATTTTTTTTCAACGTTTTTTTATTTATTTTTGGGACAGAGAGAGACAGAGCATGAGCGGGGGAGGGGCAGAGAGAGAGGGAGACACAGAATCGGAAACAGGCTCCAGGCTCTGAGCCATCAGCCCAGAGCCCGACGCGGGGCTCGAACTCACGGACCGCGAGATCGTGACCTGGCTGAAGTCGGACGCTTAACCGACTGCGCCACCCAGGCGCCCCTCCACTTCATTTTTTAAAATACACTTTCTTCATGTAGGTATAATTTATTTTGAAAAATGAGAAAATACATTTCAGCACATATAAGAATTAAATACTTATCATTCCAGTCCCAAAGATAAACCCTGTTATTACCTTGATGTGTATCATTCCAGAGCTGAAATATACATATACTTCACAAGTTGCCATATTTAGGGGTAGTGTGCCCTGAATGCCATCTATCCATATATATGGATATGCATTCACATATACATACATGTACATATATACATTTATATTTACATTTTTATAAAAGGTGAACTCATACTGTGAGTATAGTTCTGCAACTTGTCTTGTTCTACATCAATATATATTCTCTCATAGCAACAACTTTTTTAAGTTTATTTATGTATTTAGTTATTTTGAGAGAGCGAGCATGCCAGCAGGGGAAGGGCAGAGAGGGAGAGAGAGAGAGGATCTCAAGCAGGTTCCACATACAGTCAGCGGGCTGAGCCTGACATGAGGCTTAAACACCAGAAATGCTTGAGATCATGACCTGAGTAGAAATCAAGAGTTGGTCACTTAACTGAGGGAGCCACCCAGGCGCCCCTCGTAGCAACAACTTTTAAGGCATTTCATTGTATGAATTTACCGTAACTTATTTAACCTACTGCCATATTAAAGGATACATTTTAAAGAGTATAAAACTATGATTCCCATACAAATTTTAAATGGACACGTCAAAGATTTTATTTATCTCGTTAATTCATGAGGAACCTATAAAATATTACAACTAGTTCAAAAAGACCTCAAATTATCTCACATTTTGAGTACACAGTATACTGAAATACGTTTACAAATGGATGCAACGCTGGTCAATATCCACAGTGAAATAATCAGTTGCATTCCCCCAGACACAATATATATTTCTATGGGCAGGAATTATGTGCATGATGATCCATTTTCTACAAGTGCACTTCTATACAGAGTTGTATGCAAACACGAATAATGGCAGAGATAGCTGGCTAGTCAGGACACCTGGTAAATTTTTGAATCATTCAAAATTTTTCCTTACAATCCCGTTGTCGGGTCAGATTCAGATAATAAATTGTATTGTGAACATCCTGACTACTAAATTCTTAAATGTAGAATAAATTGCTAGAACATCCTGACTACTAAATTTTTAAATGTAGAATAAATTGCTAGAAATACAATGACCGGGTCAAAAAGCACGCAGTTTTGTGATTGGTGGGGAGGAGAATTACTAACGTTTTTAAGATGTTGGATACATTGTGTCAAATTGCCCTCCAGAAGGATTATACCATTCACCGTCTCACGGTGTAGGTGAGCACCAAGTCCCCACATCATCTCCAAAAATTATACTTTTATAAGTGTTTCAATTTGTGAGGGCGACTGGATTTAAAATGCCTCCTAAAATATGTCTGTTCAGACTTCCTTCTCTTTCTCACCTAGCATCTCTTTTGTAGCATTCTGGAACCATACCTTGCCTTTTCTGTTTTGAAAGTCCTTTGGACAGTAGGAGCTATGGAGTAGCAATAAAGCCCTTAGGCTTGCTAGATATGATCTATTTTCTACATCAATTTTAATTTCTCCCTAGGGCTTCTGGGCATCTTTGGTGTTAGTTTAAAGCAGTCCGTGGATCCTTTTTTAATCTTGAGATTAAAGATTGGGAAATACTGAGCACAGGAATTCTGTTCACTGTGCACATGGCTAGAACCTTGGTGCCATTTGCCCTGGCAAAGCTTTTCTTTCCCACATTCCTCCTCTTCACTTGGCTCTTTAATGGTTAGGACACAGGTCTAAACACCTGTAGCCTGTGAAAGGGTAACAGAATTGCCCTTATTTACTGAACTCCACCATTTCTTGTTTCTGCGCAATTGAAGGCATTGGGGACTTGGCAGTAAGTGCAGAAATTATGATAAGAAGTGATTCTCCCTTTTCCCCACAAAGCAACGGACACTAGAGCAACTGCTTTTGTTTATTTCTTATTTAGTTTTTTTCTTATTCAAATGCTTGCTAACACTTTCATGGCAACTTGACCTTCCTCATGTGGGCTTCTTTGAACAAATGTCAATTTTTTTTTTAAATCCTTGAGTTAGAATCTATCCCAGTGTCTTTCACCATCTGAAGATAAAATGAATGGAACGAGGTTTAAATTATTTTCAAGGTTGGTCTTAAAGCAGTAAAGCATGAAAGGCAAAATGGGAAAATAAGTTAGAAGAGGAGTTTAGTTGGCTCCTTTAAGTTGGGTCATCAGGGAAGTCCTTTCCAAGGAGATGGCATTTGATCTGGGACCTGAATGATGAGTTCTAGAGAAAATGCTAGTGCAGAGGCCCTAAGGATTTACGTTTCTATTACAAATTGTGCATACGAACCCAATAAAGTAAAAGCTCTGAACTTCCTTGAAGAAAGGGAGACCATTGTTCCCACCTGCGGCTAATTGATTTCTGGCAAACCGCGTTCAACAAAAGGCGGCCCAGCTGCTCCCACACAGTAGCCAAGATCTCCCGACAGGGTTTTGAGTTTTCGTGTTCACTGCTGTTCACTCCCGAGCTTGCCATGTCTCCACATACCCTTCCACCCTATTTATGCAGGAGCCAACTGTTGTTTGAGGCTCTGAGAGCAGTGGTTATCTAGAGTAAAGCACAGCTCCTTTGAGCAGTGCCCTCCTGTGTGTTAGCACTCTGCTATCAAAGGTCATCTGAATGAATGAAGCCAAATGCACACTTTGCCCCACCTCAGAGCTGCCTCTCCGGAAGTCAAGGCCGTATCTCACAAACTGAGGACCCGCACAACCTCTGCTGTATGTGGATTGCCCAAGTCTCTTTCCTTCATTCCACTCTCCCACTTTTCAGAAGGGCCCCTCAAAACCCCTCGATGCTTTAGTCTAACCATCCCCCTCTGCAGACTCTGTTAGCATTCAACAAACATCTGAAATCATTGGAGTAAAGCCTTGCTCTGTGAAGGGGAGGGAACCATGCTATTGGGAGGGCTATGTCTGTTTCCTGCCAAGACTCCTAGGCAAGCCTGTTCACAGAGAGATGTTAGAAAAGAAATAACTGAAAACTCTCTGGTATGCCTAACTGAATACCCGTGTAATTCAAACTGTGCTATGGAAACCATACTATGGGAGAACATGCTGATTCCATCCAATTAATTTAGAGCCCTTCATTTCTTCATTCATTTAGGTAGCAAATAGGCATTTATGCAACAGGAAAAGCCTTGAACAGTGCAAGTGTTGGGGCCATATAGTAGCCCCCAGGATTGACAAGGTCCCTGCCTTCATGGAGGAACATATGCCAGTGAGAAAGACAAGTCAGCAAAATAATTGCTAATAGTAATAAACACCATAAAGGAAATAAACTAGGAGACAAAGTAGAGAGTAACAATGGGACAGAGGGTCTACCATATACAGGACGGTCAGAGGAGATGTCATTGAGGAAGAGACACTTAAGATGAAACCCAAGGTATCAGGGAGAGAGTAATGGGGACAGGCAGGGAAGAACTCAGCAAAGGGAACAGTGGACACTGGGGAGGGGGCCAGGTGCACTTGAGGAACAGACCTGTGTTACTGAGGCATTGTAAGCCAGGGAACCTGTGGAACAAGATGATGATGCAGAGGTAGGCAGGGGCCAGATCATGTGAAGCCTCCTGCCTCTTGAAAAAGTCACTCTTCTGTGTGATAATGGTTGGACAAATGTAGCATATTCTCAATTCTTAACTGCTAGAAAATTTCTGTTTTCATTTTCTAAGTTATTCAGGAACTTTTAGACTTGAGTCTAGATGTGCTCTCAGAGATGACTTAACTACTGCATAGATAGTCATGAAGCTATAGAATCTGTCAGGTGGACAGAGACTTTCCTCTGATGCATAATGATGATGAGCTCTTTTTCATATGTTTATTGGTTGTATGGGTGTCTTCTTTTGTGAAATGCCTATTCAAGCCTTTTGTCCATCTTTCTATTAGGTTTTGTCCATTTCTTATTGATTTGTGGTGCTTTACATATTGTGGGTACAAGCCTGTGTCATGTATCTATTCCTGAATAAGAAACTACCTCAAAAGAAAACAATGACTGTGCTATTTGGTTGTGATTCTGTGGGTTAGTGACTTGGGAAGGGCACACTTGTGCTTGATGCTGTGACTGCAGATATCTTAAGCCTCCACAGGATCTGGACAGTCTAGCATAGGCCTAGTCACATGTCTGAATGTTGGCTGAAGCACTTCTCTTCTCCTCTATGGTTTCTCCAATGGGCTGACTTGGGCTTATTCATATTGTAAATTCAAGGTTCCAAACACAGACAAAAGAGTGCAAATGACAATGCACAAACATTGTTTAAACTTTTACTTGTGTCATATTTGCTAATGACCCATTGGCCAAAGCAGATCCCCTGACCAGTCAAGAGCTAATGTTTCTTTTTATAAGTTTATTTATTTTTGAGAGAGAGAACATGAATGAGCAGGGGAGGGGCTGGGAGAGAGGGAGACAGAGGGTCCGAAGCGTGTTCTCTTCTGACAGCAGAGAGCCTGACATGGGGCTCGAACTCACAAACCATGAGATCATGACCTGAGCTGAAGTTGGATGCTTAACCAACTGAGCCACCCAGGTCCCCCCAAAAGCTGATGTTGAAGGGACTATGTAAGGATGTGCATAGGAGTACATGATTCTTTGGGGGCCATTATTGAAACAACATACCACAATCTACTACAAAGTCCTTTGTCTACTTTCAAAATACAGAGTTAGAAGAATCCTTTCATTAAATCAGCCACTGACCAGCTGAATTGAGGCTCCTTGAGAACCAAGGACAAAAGGCAAAAGGGTCCAAAGAGCAAGGGATCTCATGAACAGTATGAGGCAGACAGAAAGAGTGGCAGAAAGCCACACTGGAGTGCCCCAATAGAGAGGAGCTTGACAGGGGGCTAGTCTCTCACCTGAGCTCCTTTTGTCAGAGTTTCTTTGGCTTCTGCGACATCCAGGGAGCCACAGAAGGTGTTCCCCTTCTTTCATGATACACTTTTACTTGCATTCCCCATCCTCCATAAAGAAAGAACACCTGTGGGAGGGCAGCTCGGAGGCCTAGTCACATGTCTGAATGTTGGCCGAAGCGCTTCTGTTCTCCTGTGTGGTTCTCTACATGCAAAAGGAGTTCGTAAGGAGGGTATGAGCTGAAGGGAGGCTTCTGGTCAGACAAAAAAGTGCATAGGAAGTGCAGAGGAAGGTGCCTGTGACGTTAACTGGAGGTAAAGCAGCATTTTAAGAAGCCACCACCCACAACAACAACAACAACAACAACAACAAAAAACAATTCAAAGATGGGCAAAGGACTTGAATAGACATTTTTCTAAAGAAAATATACAAATAGCCAATAAGCACATGAAAAGATTAAACTCATTAGTCATTATGGAAATGCAAATCAAGACCACAGTAAGTTACCACTTTACACCTACTAGGATGACTATACTAAAACAACAACAAAACACAAAGTGCCGGTGAGAGTATGGATACATTGGAACCCTCGTACACTGCTCGTGGGAACGTTAAATGGTGCAGCCACTGTGGGAAATATTTAACAATTCCTCAAGAAGTTAAACATAGAATTACCATATGACTCAGCAATTCCACTCCTAGGTATATATCCAAGAGAATTAACAGCAGGAATTCAAATAGGTATTTGTATACCATTGTTCATAATAGCATCATTCACGATAACCAAAGGTGGGACCACTCAAGTGTCCATCAACAGATGAATGGATAAACAAAGTGTGGTATATGCATAGAGTAGAATATTATTCAGTGAAAAAAATTAAATTTTGATATATGCCAAAACATGGATGAACCTCGAAGACATTATGCTAAATGAAATAAGCCAGACACAAAAAGACAAATATTGTATGATTCCACTTACATTATCAGGTACCTAAAATTGGCAAATTCATAGAGACCACAAGTAGAAGTTGCCAGGGGCTTGTGGGGGAGGGGAGAATGAGGAGTTACTGTTTAATAGGTACAGAGTTTATGTAGGGGATGATGATAAAGTTTTGAGTATAGATAGTGGTGATGGTTATATCCACAACATTGTGAATATATTTAATGCCATTTAATGAATGATGAATTGTATACTGATAAATGGTTGCAAAGGTCGATATTATGTTATGTGTGTTTTACCACAATAAAAAGACTCCCCAAACCCTTTGCTTCCTTTTCTCTGTTTGATGGCCTGTCTTTCATCTTATTAGCCTTCCTGTCAACATGCTATCTTTAGAAACCTTTTGGACAAGAGGCCAGTTTTGGCAAGAGTACTTAGGGGCCATGTTCTCTCACCTCACTTCTGCTACCTGTGGCTCATCCGCAGAAGGCATCTCCTCAGTACGTGGGTTAGGGTAGAGCCACCAGCAGACCTTTTGACATGAAATCAAATTGTGAAGTTATGAATTCTCATTGTTCATAAACAACGAATGAGTATATTGTATACAATAATGAATATATTATTCTACTCAAAGTCATAGAAAACATTTCTGGATTCCTGTATCCCACGTAAGAATGATGTGACTACTCTAACTTCAGATACGTGTTTTTACAACAGAAAAAAAATCCAAGAAGTTTTGAGAATCCCGTGATCAGCTATGCAATTGTGCCACTTGAGAGGGGGACGTGGTGCCTTTTGCGTCACGAGAGACTGTCTTATGAACAAACCAGATATCCTCTGTTCTTCACAGGAGACCAGGAGCCAAATTAAACTAACTGTACTGTGAACTGGCAGGATCACACAGCATTTGCACGCATTTATTTTCCTGGCCTTCTTCCATTTTTGCTTTTTATTTAGGTAAAACCAACGGGTAAAATGAGAAAAATACTTGACTCTATGTTTGCATTAAGGATAAACCTAGGCAAAAGTGTGTTGTTAAAGTAAGGAGGAACATGTGAGCATAAAATTTAAGTCCAGACCTCAGAAGGGAACTTAGGAAGCATTTGCTCCCTTTTATAAGAAAGGAATGATTGGATCGATTAACCAAAATAAAAATTCCTAAATTATATGTTAGAGTAAAAAGGCACATTTACAATAAGTCAGTTGCTTAGGATTAGTGTGAGTCAGAGTTTGCTTGACTGGTTAGTTGATTGATTTTAAGAAACAATTCCTTTAAAATATTTCTATGTAATAAGTTACAAGGAGGTATGATCTATAGAATATGACTTAGAGTCCTTTCCTGGCATTCTGAGCAGCTGTGATACATGACCAACAAACCACAAAGGCTATGTTTCTCTGGACACAGATTATTACTCAAAGCCTACACAGAACAAAGCAGTGGGCATAAGTGTGGAAGAAACTTGGGCTTGGATGTTGGTCCCTGGATGGGGAGAAACATGTGAGGGTCAGAGTAAGAGTAATGAAAACTGAGAGACAATGTCAGAAGATCTTCCTAGGCACCCAGGAAAAACTGAAGCTGCTTTGTTTTTCCAAATTGGAGACCTAATTTGATTTCAGGGACAGGGAGGTATTTCTCCTGACAAACCTTCCCTGTCCCTTACATCTAAACTACCTGCTTATCACCACCAGGAATTCCCTTGATTGGAAATAAAAAAATTTTCCCCATTGTTAGGCACAAATACCATTAACATTTAAATATTTAATAGAGTTAGCCACCCAGCACGAATAGACTCTACTAAGTTTAAAGGATGAGAGCAAATCATCCCTTTTTGAGTCATCGTGATGATTTCTGTCCTGAGTAAAAAGCTGGAAGGCCCAGTGCAACGGATTTTGTAGACGAAAAAAATGAAAGCATCAAGAGAGGGAGTTTCACACACACGATAAATCACATCCTATATGACCTGCCAGTATCTTCCGCTTAGCTGGGCTGTGATGAGATCTCCAGTGCTTTATGTTCCACTCATATGTGACCCTGGGAAGTAATTTTATCTCTCTAATTCAGAAGCACCTGGTAATGAAATGAGATCCTACCACAGAATGTGAGCGATGCTCATAAAATAACGACAAATGACTTTGCAATTTCCTTTGACCAAGACATTTATTGTTTGGTGTTGTGGATTAAATCATTCTCTGATTTCTTTATAAATCTTTGTTAGATTCTGGGAGTTCAAACTTGTGAAGAGAAATTTATTTTAAAATAACCCTTTTAATATTTAGCCTGCATTGACTTTTATGTAATTATAAGTGCTTTTTAATTATGAAAGCAATTTATGTTTATTAAAGAAAAATTGGAAAATACATGTAACTAGAAGGAAAAAATACCCATTGTGCCATCTCTCAGTCTCAAGCACCTCTGTTAATATTTTGATGTCATTTTTAGAGGCTTTCAATACCTAAGTGTTTGTGCTTTTATTTTATATAATTGAAGTCGTAGTGTGTTTACAATTTTCACACCTGATTTTTGCACACTTAATATTCCATCATAGGTATTTTTACGTTGTTTTACAAAATTTTTCTACAAGTACTTTTTAAAACCTATTAAATATTCTAGGTGTGGGGCGCCTGGGTGGCTCAGTTGGTTGGGCGTCCGACTTCAGCTCAGGTCATGATCTCACAGTTTGTGAGTTCGAGCCCCACGTTGGGCTCTGTGCTGACAGCTCAGAGCCTGGATCCTGCTTCACGTTCTGTGTCTCCCTCTCTCTCTGCCCCTTCCCTGCTCATGCTCTGCCTCTCTCTGTCTCAAAAATAAATAAACGCTAAAAACAAATAAATAAATAAATCAAAATAAATAAATATTCTAGGTGTGCCTGGATGGCTCAGTCAGTTAAGCGTCAGAATTGGGCTCAGCTCATGATCTCAGGGTTCATGGATTCAAGCCCCATGTGGGGCGGGCTCTGTGCTGACAGCTCAGGGCCTGGACTGCTCAGGGCTTTGGATTCTGTGTCTCCCTCTCTCTTTGCCTCCACCCCTGCCCACACTGTCTCTCTTTCTCAAAAATAAATAAACATTAAAGATTTTTTTAAAAAATAAAGAAAAGCTATTAAATATTCTAACAAGTAGGGGCGCCTGGGTGGCGCAGTCGGTTAAGCGTCCGACTTCAGCCAGGTCACGATCTCGCGGTCCGGGAGTTCGAGCCCCGCGTCAGGCTCTGGGCTGATGGCTCAGAGCCTGGAGCCTGTTTCCGATTCTGTGTCTCCCTCTCTCTCTGCCCCTCCCCCGTTCATGCTCTGTCTCTCTCTGTCCCAAAAATAAATAAACGTTAAATATTCTAACAAGTAGATGTATTGAAATTTACCTCTGGGCACTGAAGTGTTTATATGCTCAGAATTTTCAAAACCAAGTGTATTAAATAATAATATTATTTTAGGAACCAGAACCCATCCCCCTTCCCTTTGGAAACAGGGCATTTTAGAAGTCTTGATATAAAACAAAACGAAACAAAACAAAACAAAACACTGACCCCTGGCCAACAGAGTACTAAAATTACCTTAAATAATCTTATAGATTTATAAACGCATAGTGTCCCTGGTTCCGTGAGAATCCAGCAATGTACTATTCTAGATTTCACAAATATTTTACGATATTAAACATTTTGCTAACTTTCCCAGACTTTTCGATTATACCCTCCAGTGTAATCCATATGACAAAAAGGAACAGAAGTGATTTCTGATTCTGCCTTTCCAGAGGTTCTGTCTTCCCTTTGCTATTCTAAACTATGCAATAGCAATGACAATTTCAATAAACTGCTGTAGTACTAACTTAAGTTTATTTTACATATCAGTGGAAACAGGAACAGCTATATTCTAAGACACTTGGCTGGAACAAGTAAAAGAACAAAAGGAACCCAATTATGCAAATATGTGCTCTTGCACCTCGAGGAGGTTGGCTGAAAATGGGAGAAAATGGCAGGCTTATAGTTTCCTGCCTGAGTTATTAGTTCTCCTTATAATTAAAATCAGACGTAATTATGATTATTACTATTATCCTTCAACAATTTTCAACAATTAAAAATCATCCATGGATATATTCAAATGCTCATAGCCCTCATTTTCTAATGCCTTTTGAAGGCATTTTTTTTTGTTTTTTCCTGTTAAGATGTTTCCACCTGATTTGTGGAAAGTCTTGTTTGGAGTACTTAGCAGTAGAAACTCTCATGGTGACAAGTGACCAAAAAAAAAATCAAATTCTAAGTTGCCTTTAAGCAAAACAAAACAACAAAAACAAAATGAAATCTAAAAAAGAAAGAAAGAGAGAGAGACTGGAGAAGCTGAAGGGTAGTGCTGGTTTCCCAAAGCTTGACCTGGTTCAAATTAGGCATCAAGATCCAATTTTCCATTTCTACATTTCTTCACTCTGGCTTCCCCAGAGTATGACCCATGCTCTAATGAGATTTTTTTTTCCTCTCCTTGTGATTATAAGAAATCTACCTCTGTTTCAGATTCCAGCCTTCAAACTTTCAGGGTCAGGCATTTAGTGGAAGAACGATGCTTCCTCCTGGTCACTCAAGTGACCAAGTGTATCTCTTTGGTTCTGTTTAGGTTATGTGTCCAATCCTAAGTCAAACATTTTGGCAAGTATAAAGTTACATGCTTATTATTCCATTCCTGCTTCTGAGTAGAGCGCCAACCCAAGTGCTGCCGTCTCTCATGAATCCATCCCTATCCACCTGCTATGGCTTGAATTTGACACCCTTCCCTTTCATATGTTGAAATCCTAATCTCCAATACCCCAGAAAGTGACTGTATTTGAAGGAGGGTCTTTAAAGACCCAATTTAAGGTAAAATAAGGTCATATGGATGGGTGCTAATTCAACTTTACTGGTGTCCCTATGATAAGAAGAGATTAGGACACAGGGGAAAAGACCACGTGAAAACACAAGGAGAATACAGCCATTACAAGCCAATTAGAGAGGCCTTGGGAGAAAACATCCCTGCTGATACTTTGATCTCTGACTTTGGCCTCCAGAACTGTGAGAAAATAAATCCCTGTTAGTTAAGCCACCCAGGCAGTGGTACTTTGTTATGGTAGCAAACGAACACACACCCCACTCAGAAATTTTGTTATGGTAGAAACAAACACACACCCACTCACACCCTTTTTCTTCTGAACTTCTGTTGCCTTTTTTGGTCTTTCTTACTCTCTACCTTATATTACATCTAGGCATGTTGGTATTTCATATATTTCTTCCCAGTCCATAAGGTCTTGGTGTGCAAGACCTAAGTCAAATTCATTTCACACTGCCCACAGTGTACTCATTAATTTATCAAATAATTATTGTGTGCCTACTATAAACCCCGAGTGTAGCACAGTCTTACTAGGCACTCAATAAACATTTGCTAAATGAATAAATGTGATCCCCAAAAGGCAGGTGATGCTATAAATCATTACTAAATGTCAGTTCTTAAAGAATGCATGATCAGTCAAAGAACAACAATGAGGAACATATGGAGCCTTTTGAAGTAATGCCAGGATCATGTCATGCTGACTGCAGTATTTTAGGATTTTCATGTTGCTTCTCCCTGCAGGACTAGGAGAGTAAGTGGTGTTAACAGGTCATTGTTGTAATAAATTCCTTGTCTGACCTTAGCCAGAACTGTGCGCAGCTAAGTGGAAAGAAGTTTGAGAACATAGTTGATGCATTAACTAAATAATTAGATTTCTCGGGTAAAGGCATTAACTGTTTATTTTCTCACAATAAGCTTAATATGGAACCATCCACAGATTATAGAAAGGAAATATATATAGCAAAACTTTTTGGGGTGGACATGGTTTTTAGTCAGCCAGCATCCATTCACCCTATTTCCAACAGAAGCCCAGATTTCGTCAGGGAACCTACCCCATCCACTATCCAGGCCAGGTGGCCCTCAGGGGGCCCCAGTTCTCATTCAAGAGGTGGACGCTTGACCAAAATGAAGCCCATGGGACATTCTCTCCTGGGACTTTGAGCCTTGAGCTATGTCATGAGAGGACACAAGACAAAACCTAACAGAAAAAATTGGAAGTGCCACATTCCATTTGCAGTGCCCTAACAAAAAGACCAAGTATTTCATGCTGCCCTAGGTCTTAATGGTCTAATTATCCAAGAATCACTAATCCCAAGAAGTGGATTACTCAAGAGGCATAGGCCACAGAAGAATCCTTCCCAGTGCACCCATCCCACTGTGGCCACATGGCAAAATGGACAAGGAACATTCTCCCCAGGAGAAGAAGCAGGGCTACAGAGGACAAAGGAAAATAGAAACCTTCTCAAACCAGAAATGCAGTGAACTACATTGGTAAACAAAAGTAGATTACTACCAGGGCAGACAGTTCTCTGCTTTCTCAAATGAGAATTTTAGTGTAGTTTTCTCTCTCTTCCTTATTGCATAAGTCAGTGTGCTGGGAGTGGATAAAGCTTATCATTCACAGAAAGGTTGCCAGACCTTTAAGAGCTATGAATCTCAATTCCACTGAAAGGACTACTCATTACTCAGGAATATTTGACCCAGATCTAAAAGCATATTCCAAGTTTAACACTGGCAACAGGAATTTCAGCATTGGACTTTAAAGAAAACTTTAACCTGATAACTAGATGAGACATTTAGTGGTTTCCCTTTGTGAGGGGAGAGTGAATGAATTTTGTTTAGATGCAAGCATTTCTATAATTATAAAGAAGCAAAGAGAATATGTAAGGATGGATGGATGTTGAACAGCCACGAAAGTAGATGACAATAGACATATGAGATTCAGTCCCAACATCAAATAACTCTCTCTCCTTAATTCATCACCCTTCTCCTTTCTCAGACAATGTATTCAGGAAAAGTAATCTAGCACTAGAAAATGTACAGGAGCCAAGTGGCTCAGAATGGGAGACGGAGAGATCAGCCATCAGACTAGCTGGAGACCAGCACAACAGTTTAGGTGAGAAGCAGTGAAAAACTTGACCAGAGTCAACACGGGATGGTTGTAGAGGTAGTTGTTAGAGAAGAGAAAGTAAAGAGAGAGGATAAGCAGGGATTCAAAATTGACAAACCATGAAAGAGGGAAGAGTCAATGATGGTTCTGAAACTTTGCGGGGCGCCTGGGTGGCTCAGTCGGTTGAGCATCCAACTTCGCCTCAGGTCATGATCTTGCGGTTGGTGAGTTCGAGCCCCGCATCAGGCTCTGTGCTGACAGCTCAGAGCCTGGAGCCTGCTTCAGATTCTGTGTCTCCCTCTCTCTGTGCCCCATCCCCGCTCATGCTCTGTCTCTCTTTCCCTCAAGAATAAATAAAACATTAAAAAAAAAAAAAAAAGAAACTTTCCTGGCACCATTAGCAAGAATTGGGAGTGCAATAGGAAGAAGGCATTTGCAGGGCAAGGGATAATTGAGTTCAATTTTGAAAAAAAATAGGTCTACTTGTTTACAACACACCCTGTTGGATACTTCGGGGGCAGTTGACTATGTTGGAAGGGGGGGTAATCAATTTGTTAGAAATACACAAAACTACTTAAATTGTAGGCTCAAGCTTTGTGCAAGCCCTTTGGAGCATGGTGGCCAGGTTTGTGGTGTTGACTGTTCCTGGCATATGGTAGACATTAAATATATGTATTTGTTCAACCCACATGTAGCAGATAGTCGTTCCATGCCAGTCAGTATCCACTGCCCTCCATGTTAGCCAGATTATCCCTTATTTTCTTCAGGGAAATAAGCTCTTTTTCCTCTGTATCCATTTTCTGTGTAACTTGATTCAAAATGCCCCTTCTTCCTCTGATCAAGAGCTGGGCATGTGATCCAACCTAGGCCAGTGTTTGTTCTTCTTCCAGGTTTCAAATCTTAAATGGAATGAGGCAAACTGTTAACCCAGTTCATCTTGATTTGCTCCAGCAGTGGAATATTAAAAAGACCGTTTGCACCAGAAGTCCTGGTTCCTTAAAGGACTTTTTAAAAACCTGGTTCTCCAGGCTTCCAACAATCGCCTTTTCTACTCGCAACAACAGCTGGGGTCTGTTGCTTTCAATTATAAAAATCTTGACACAAATCATCACGTAGCTAGCAATCATCCACACCCTCCCAACAGCACTAGTCTGAAGCATTGAAGACAGTAATTAATCCAGCTTTCTTATAGAAGTAGATATATAAGTAACCTTGGAGAATCTCGTGTTCAAACACCATTTATATTAGGAAGTAATTCATATCTAACCTGGATTTTGCTTATAAAAAGTTAAAACCATGAATAGTCAAGAAGACACTTAGAGGTGGGATATTCCACCACATTATTGTAAACACTAATACAAGTTAAGGCAAGTCCAATGCATCTGGACATATGTTTTAAATTCAGCCACACATCAGGCTGCACTCCAGTTCTGATCAAGGCATCACTTCTCAGCTCTCAACCCTTTATCTCCCTTACCTCTTAATTAGAATCCACCGTATGAAAATCAACAAGTCTACAGCATGTTATAATTGTTGGCCCTGTACTAGGACTGATTTAAGGACTGTTGCATTTTGTGGTCTTGATCACAAGACATAAAACTGAAGAGAGAGTATCCTCCTTGTCTGTTGTGAAGTAAGCATGAAGGATAGGTGCAGCTTGTGTTGTCAAGGATGGTGAGAAAGACAACTGACGCTGCTAATGGAGTGTGAACTGGTGCCAACACTTTGAAGAGTATATTTGTCTGTGGTCTAGGGAATGTAAAAAATATACATATTCTACAAACCAGTAAGTTTGGAGACCTGTCCAGACACAGAAACGTGTTTATTGCAGCATTGTTTATCATAGCAAAAACTGGCAATACCCTATGTGTGCAAGAATAGGGGGAATGGATAAATAAAATGTTGCATGCTGTTCAGCAGATTTTTTTTAATGACCATATTTATTTGTGTGTAACATGGATAGCTCACAAACACCATGATGAGTGAAAAAGCTAGTTGCAAAGTAATAGAGAGAGTAGCTAGAGTATGACACTGGTATTATCAATTTTATAAAACTCTTACAAAAACATGTTATTTATAGACATGCGTACATAGGTGCATCGATGTGTATTAAAGCAAAAATGGATTGTGAGGCAATTCACAAATTCTCTTTCATTCCTCCTGAGGATTGGGGAAGTAGTATTTGGTGTGAAGCAAAGCAAAGACTTCAACTTTATGTGGAGTGTTTTATTTTTTATTTCACTTTATTCTTAAAAATGGCTTGAAGATATTTCAGAAAATGTTAAAAATTACCACTTCTCTATTGTAGCTGCGTTGGTGTAGCCAACTATTTTTTCTGTGGTTTTCAAACCTAACATTTTCTCAAGTCCACTACTAAGACATACGATGCTTGATCTATTCATTTAGTTTTCAACAAATATATATTACTTGCTTGCTGTATAAAACACTATGATTGGTACAATAGGAAATAACAAAGGTATATAAAACATGGTCCTACCCTCAAGGCTCTTGTAGCTTTAGAATTTAAAAGTCCTTTTTAGAAAACAGTGTGTGTGGGCTCAGGCATGCCTCAGTGTGGAAACATCTTCAATAGGCTTGTAACATGAGATTATGCCAATTGTCATGAAATGACACGTGGGTGGGCTTCCCATCTATGAAAACATAACAAAATCACCACGTACAAAAGATTAAATTAGGGTGTGATTGACACTTTAAAAAGGAATCATTCCCATTTTTAAAAATGATTCATTTGTAGGCCTCTTCTGTAAGCATATGAAATGTGATGGTTATCTAGGAAAGATTTCTTTACATCCAGTTTTTTGGGCAACACATCCATTAGGTAAAGCAAGGAATACCAGTATAAGACAAAGACTTCTTTACCTGAAGAGTGTTGTTCTGTGGGAAGTTAGGTCAAGCATACCTGGAGACATGTAGCTGAGGAGCTTCATGGTAGCTCAGTGCCCAGCTCTGTGGTCCAAGTGGATAAATTAAGTCAAGATGTGGGCTGGTGATCCAATGGAAAAGCATCAGCTGGGGCATCTCTCTGTTGTAGCTGCCACAGGAGATTTAGGCTGATAGAACCCGGACAATGGGTAGAACACGCAAATTATTGCAGATGCCAGCAGTGTTCCAGAAAGGTAGGTGAAGGATGAATGGTAAGGCAGAAAGCTGTCTGTCAGAAATTGAAGGATCACACCTCTGCCCCCATTAGGAAAGGAATGGTGTATCAGCTTGGGAAGAAAGGGCAAAAATCCAAAACACACCCTGTATTTTTCACAAAGAGAATTGGAAAAGACAAAATCATCAGTGAAAGAAAAGAGAATCGATATGGGCTCTAGGTGAGTCTAGGAATTTGAAGACTACTTACAAGGCCGACTGGCCAGTAAGGTCTCTCTACCTTAGTAAAAGCTAAGTAAATGTGTGTTGATTGAAGTTCTGAATTGAATATTAAATGTATCCTATGTGCATGGATCCTCTAGGCCATGAAAAGGAATTTGAATCCAATGTATACAGCTTACTAACTCAAAGGGTAAAAGTGGAGGCAAGAGGCTCACAACAGCATTGCCTTTAAAGAATGGTTCAACATTCATTGTACTGGATTCCTCTTCTCAACTAATATGGTGGCTCTTGACCTGCTTTAGCGCTCTCTCCTCTGTATGCCCTCTTTTCTCTGAACAGCCAAGTTCAGTGTAGAAAACTCCTGGTAATTGCAAAGAGAGAAAAAATAGCAGGCACTGTGTGTGTGTGTGTGTGTGTGTGTGTGTGTGTGTGTGTGTGTAAGAGAGAGAGAGAGAGAGAGGGAAAGAGAGAGAAAAGGGGACGGAAACATAAGGGGGGGAACACACAGAATCAATGATATACATAGTCCTTTTTATGAATGTATGACTTTTGCTCATTAGTTTTTGCTTCTTCTCCCTTACTTTTCTTAAAAGTGATCTACTGATAATTGACAGGCACTGCCTCGCTATTCTGGTGAACAGTATGTCCAAAGACGTTTCTCCAGAGAGCTTGGTTATACTATTCTCCCTGGTATCAGGAGGCAGCGAAACCTAGCCTCCCTCTGGGGGTCTGCTCTCTAGCCTTGGCTCAGGCAAAGTGGAATTTGGGGTAGGAGTCACTGCAAAACTGGGGGAAAAAAAGCTGTCAGCCACGGTGTGCCTTGGCATTCAGACATGTTCTGTTCCTTGGGGATTTCTATATTTGGCAGACCGTAAGGTATTGAGGTAGATGAAACAGAAGAGATCTGAAAACTGCACAGTGGATTTTCCCTTGCAGTCTTATATCTCAAAAAAAAAAAAAAAAAAACAAACGCAATTTAAAATGCATGTGAGAAAAGGGTATTTTTGAAAGTTTTCCAAAATAAAAGACCAAGAAGTGCTTTCAACTAATATATATTAAAGGTTATTTGCCTGCATAGATAAGATGGTCTTGTTGCTAGGCAACAGAGACACCAAGACAATGGTGGACCAGGAAGGTAGAGGGACTCATGAGTGTTTTAGTGTGAATTCTTGTCACTGTAGGAATTAGGCTGACAAGCCTCCCCCATAATGGGAAAAATGGAGATGGCAAAAATGAAGATATGATGGACTGACAGAGGTGAGGCGTCTTGATTTGTTTGCCTAATATACACAATTCTTGTGCGATGTAGTTGATATTTTTAAATGCCAAATAAACTGTTTATCCTAATAGAGATTTTTCCAACTTTCTAGCTTATATTTGGTGACTCTCCCAGTGAAGGCAGCTGTAGGATTTCAGACAATTGTATATAACCATCATAGGTAGAAGCAAGGCTTGATTATACAAGCAGTGTGAATATGGTATATTCTGAATTAGAAATGAGAACTCAGTTCCTCACTTACCTGTCAAAGGAATTTCGTTATCATTTAAAAGTGAAAATTTATTTGATAGATGGTGGCTTTTTCATAGAAATATGAACATTTTTCATTTCAGGAATCCTATAGATTTTGGCTATTTGGTATGCAGGGCTTTTATTCTAGATCCCCACAGTCTTTAGAATTCATATTTTATCTTCCTACTACTAAAAAGTTGAACCTAACAAAAAAGGTTAGTCCCCTTCCCTCTCCTACAAAAAAAAAAAAAAAAAAAAAAAAAAACAGTTGGAGAAAGTGAACAGAGGATTTTTAATTAGTTTAAGGTAGAAGAGCAAAAGTCAGGAAATGGTTTACATTAATTGTGCCAGAAACCTCTACAGCAATTTATTTCTAATAAAGTACATATCATAAGAATTGATGAAGGTTATTCATCAACTTTCAATAATATATTTATTGCATAGGAATTATTACCTTACTGTCTTTATTTGAAGAGCTCCAAATCTGAACATAGAGTAGCTATTTATTATAGTCATGATTTTAGAGGTTCACAAGCTTGTGAAAGTACCACATTTTACATAGAGTGAAATGAGTGTGTATATGAAGTAACACTTCAGTTCAGTCCAAAAAGCAGAAGCTGGCCGGGTTCTCCAGCAAGTATGAATTTAATAATGTCTAAGTCCCAACCCCATACTCACCCCCATTCCCACAGAGTGGACTTAAATTGAGTTAGATTCCAAAATGATTCCAATTGAGTGATCATCTAACTGACCTGAAGATCCAGTGATTTGAAAGAGCCAATGTGGATGACTCCCAAGAAGGACTAAAACAAAGGAAAAAAAGAAAAGTTCCCCATAGTAACTTTATTCATTATATAACCTCACCTATGGCTCTCAGAATTTATAAAAGATCCTTACCTCAATTCCACTTCTGTGCATATACCCCAAATAATTGAAAGTAGAAACCTGAACAGATACTTGTACACCACTATTCATAGCAGCATTATTTACAATAGCCAAAAGGTGGAAACAGTCCAACTGTCCATCACTATATGAATGGATAAACAAAATGTGGTGTATACACAGTGGCATATTACTCAGCTTTAAAGAGGAATGAAATTCAAATACATGCTACAACATAGATGAACTTTGAATACATTATGCTAGGTGAAATAAGAAAACATAATAGACAAACATATGATTCTACTTATATGAAGAGCCTAGAGTAGTTTAATTCACAGAGACAAGAAGTAGAACAATGGCTACCAGTGGCTGGAGAAGAAGGTTATGGGGAGTTATTGTTTAACAGATTTCAGAATGGGATATGATGAAAAAGTTCTGGAGATGCATAGTGGTGATGGCTGCACAAGAATGTGAATGTACTTTAAAAAAAGGAAATGAAACTACATTAATAACAGGGAGAAATGTGCAGAAGGAAAATAATGAAATCTTTCTGAAATATGGAAGTAGAAATTTATTTAACTAGTTTTGAATGTCTCAGATCTTGTAAAACCATGCAATTTGTTCTTTGTTTTCAGTGGATTTAGGTAATATTTTCTGACCAAGGATGGGTGATTTTCCTTCCTTTGTTTTTTTGTTTTTTTTTTCTCTCCTCCTTACACTGTCTACTCACCAATGACCCACATTTCTGATCCTAGTTTTGTCTTGAATTTTGAATTAAAACTCATCTGGAGGGGCGCCTGGGTGGCTCAGTTGGTTAGGCGTCCGACTTCGGCTCGGGTCACGGTCTCGCGGTCCGTGGATTCGAGCCCCGCGTCGGGCTCTGGGCTGATGGCTCAGAGCCTGGAGCCTGCTTCTGATTCTGTGTCTCCCTCTCTCTCTGACCCTCCCCCGTTCATGCTCTGTCTCTGTCTCAAAAATAAATAAACTTAAAAAAAATTTTTTTTAAATAAAAAAATAAAACTCATCTGGAAACTCAAACGCAATGTTAAATTGTGTGTGTGTATGTATGTATGTATGTATGCATCTATCTATCTATCTATGTATATGAATCTGATCTGGCTTCAGTGAAAAATTAAAGTTCTTAGAATGGTTATTTAGGATAAACTGATGCCCAACCTCTAATGCCTTGATCCATCGTTGGGAGGGAAAGTTAGGTTACTACCACTAATCAAACATAGATTAATGTGGAAATAAAATGTATTTAGATTTCGTGAGTGTAAAAAAAAAACAACCAATATGAATGTACTTGATGCCACTGAACTATAGGCTTAAAAAATGTTAAAATGGTAAATGTTGTGTATACTTCACACACACACACACACACACACACACAAACAATCATGGGGGGGGAAATCACTTCATCAATTTCTTGCTGAAATTGCACCCTTTTGGCTTCTTTCTCTCCCAACCTCAGTTTCAAAAATACAAGACTGGCATCACTGTGTCTTAACTTAAACTGGTGTGATAGCACAAGGTCAGTTTAGTAATTTCCTCTCCTGGAAATGTCTCTTTATGTTCTTTCTTGAAGCATTGTTTATTTGTCTGGTTACTTGCTAAGGCCAGCCACATGCTTGGGGGCAACACTGAGATGTTAAGAGAGAAGTCCAGTTTTTCCTGCCCTGGTTGGAGCTTGTAGGACAGATGGTGTGGTATAGACAGCAGGTCCACAGATGGGACAGATGGCCCGATCTTTATTCTAAAGTAGAATGCAGGTCCTGGGATTTGGGTTCAGTTATATCAGAGGAGTCTAAGTTTCTGTTATTGAGGAAGAAATGAGAGATACGAGGCCTCTCAGGAAAACAGGTAAACAAGGAGCATGGAGGGAGTGTGCTTACAGGCCTGGTGCACCCAGAAGACCAGGGAAAAGAAGTACTCTAAATGTCCTTTCATGCTATGCCTGTTCACATTCAAATTTCCTATTAAGGGGTTAGCAGCTTCATTTCAGCTAGGTGAATATATACCAGCTTCAGGCACCCTTCAGACTTCAGCTATAACCTTCACAAAAGATCACTCCGTTTCAGTTGAAGTCAGATCTAAAAATAGACTGGATTTGGTGGGAGTGGGTGGGTACTACAAGTTTGGTATTTGGATTAGATCTAAGATGTAAGAAGTGAAGAGGGCAAAAAGGTTGATAGGACTGCTTTGGAGAATAATTTGAGTTGTTTTCCAGGTTTGCATTAGGAATCCTAATCTTAGTTTAGGCCTACATCTTACCTCCTGTCTTGACTACTAATTGGAAATATAAAAAGTTTTCTTTTATTCACCTTTAAGCTCTTACTTTTTCTCTATCTCCTAAGAAATCCACAGACAAATGGCACATCATATTAAAAGTTACCATGTAGGGTGCTTGGGTGGCTCAGTTAGTTAAGCATCTGACTTCAGCTCAGTTCATGATCTCACAGTTCGTGAGTTTGAGTCTTACTTCAGGTGAGCCCAAGCCCCACTTTGGGTCAGCCCCATTTCTCTCTCTCTCTCTCTCTCTCTCTCTCTCTCTCTCTCTCTCTCTCTTTCTAGTCCCCTATGGGATTCTCTCTCTTCCTCCCTTTCTCTCAGCCCTTGCTCACTTGCGCCCCCTCTCTCTCAATAATAAATAAATAAATAAATAAATAAATAAATAAATAGAAGTTACCGTGTAGCCCTTGATTTCTGGAACACATTCTGTTCAATTTTGTTTCCTAAGAAGAAGTCACCTCTCTTTAGTCTGGAGAATGTATGGGTGAACTCTTGCTTGACAGGACAAGCCATCTGCTGTGTCTCAGAGGTTTGTATTCTATCAGTGGACTCCTATCCAATGATGCATATCCACTTTTCAAGAAATACACTTAGCATGGGTCATTAGGGTTTGTATTTGTTGTGTTTTTTTTTCCTAAGCTGCTATATTGTAAAATTGACCTTTTTCTTGGGTGTATACATTTCTATGAGTTTTAGCTTGGGTCATTAGGCTTTGTTAACACTGGTGGTACACATGAACGGAATCACTAGTGCTATAGTTGATATACAAAAAATAAATGAATAAAATTTAGGAAAGTTAAAATCTCCCTAAAATATAATGTGAAAATATATTAGAAGATGATAAAATAGAGACCTTCGGCTCTAGGGACTACATCTATATTATGTATGTTTGAGGATTTGTTTGTGATAAATAAATATTTGTTAAGCAGACAGTGATGTATGTTCATAAGAGTGTCGCAGAAAAGGACTACAAAACAGAGGCTTTGCTTTCCCTAAGTTTACTACTATTTCAGGACAAAAGAAAAACACACATAACATTTAAAAAATACAGGGTAGGTTGAGTATGTTCCCAAATCAATAGAAAATGTATAAGGACCATAAGAATTCAGAGGAAAAGTCAATGTGGGTCAAAAAGGGGAAGTTTCTTTGAGAAGGTAGGATTTGGGGCAAGGCTTATAATAGTGCATTTATCCAGAAATAGCCCTGCCTTTCCCTTGGGTTCTGACAGACTTAGAACAGATATCAATTTATTCCTATACTAAGGACAACCCTATCAGGTGGTTCAGGTCACCAGCCTCATCTAATTGGTTGTCTCTTTCTTTGTAATGATAGGAAGTAATAAATAAATAAATAAATTTATTTATTATTATCACAAATGCCCCATGGAGGAATATTCCAGTTTATTTATTAGTTTAAATTCGGATTTTCAGAATGTAATAGAATCAGCCGCAAAGCAGTATCATGGTCTCTGGGAGACTTTGTAAAATACAGATCCGAGCCCCAGCCCAGACCTGCTGAGTGCCAATGTCTGAGGTAGAACCCAGAGATTGGCAGTCTGGAAAGCTCCCCAGGTCATACTAATGTATACTCAAGTGTAAGAACCGGTCTAGACAAAGTGGGGGGAAATGGCAAAAATCTGATCGCATCAAGAAATAACATTTATACAAACTTATAAAGAACTGAATCACTGGCTGTTTTGTTTTCTTCCTTCCTAAATATTTTAACATTGTTTAATGACTTATTCTAGGCCTATATATGTAGTTAAGGCTGGTAACATACTCTGGAACATGCCTACGCCGTGGCCTGCAGTAACTGTGCGATGTCCCTGGCTCCAAATGTGTTTGCCACCCAACACCGGAAGCCTCACTTGGGATGGACATTAGCTTATTATTTGCCATCTTCTCCTCTCCTGGTTCTTGGCAGTCATAGTTCAAACCACACCATCTCTTTTCATTGAGTTAGATTTTACTGCGCTTGGCCAGCTCTGCCTTAATGGTTTCTACTTAACTGAACACAGCACTACCAACCCTTGAGAGGAGTGATTTCTCCATCAGCAGCTTTAAGAAGCGTCAGTAGTTGGTACAGATGCTACATATATACACCAACAAAAGATTCCCTATGAGGGCTTTTGGAGTTCAAACATAGACAGGCTTTATCTGTAAATGAAGCCTCCAGGGCAGGGAATATCTTGGCCATTCGTACAAGGGCAAGGCACCTCCTCAAACAGAATGCAAGGAAATGAGTAAGAGACGTTCTTCGTTCTGAAGAGCTTGTCAAACCCCTGCTGGAAGAGTTGCCAAGTATTCCTCCCCGACCTCCAAGACTGAAAGGAGGACACGGAAGTAATAGAATTCAAACTTCTGCATTCTCTGGCTGCTAAAGAGGATAATATCACCTACAAGCCAAGGACACCTGACAGAGGAATGTGACTACAGCAGTAAAATACTTAAAGAAGCCCACAGACGCACAGATAACTTGATATTCACATGTTCTGGCCAAGGCTACTCCATTAGCTAAACTTCCTGTTCACAACCGAACCTCTTATTTTTGTAACTTTCTTATTCTGAACACTTTCAAACATACACAAAAGTAGACAGAATAATATAATGAACCCCCATGTGCCAATATATCAGCTTCAATAAATTTTAAATCCTTATCCTTATCCTCACCAGTTTCCCTGGTGTTATTTTAAATCAAATCTCAGACATTGTATCAATTCATCTGCAGCTATTTCAGTGTGTATTTCTAAAAGATAAGAGCTTAAAAGTAAACATTGATCACATTTAAAATTAATAATTTATGGGGCACCTGGGTGGCTCAGTCAGTTGAGCGACCGACTTCGGCTCAGGTCATGATCTCATGGTTTGTGAGTTTGAGCCCCGCATCAGGCTCTGTGCTGACAGCTCAGAGCCTGGAGCCTGCTTCGGATGCTGTGTCTCCCTCTCTCTCTGCCCCTCCCCTGCTCATGCTCTGTCTCTCTCTGTCTGAAAAATAAATAAAAATATTTAAAAAAATTAAAATAAAATAAAAAAAATAAAATAAAATAAAATTAACAATAATTCTAATTCTATCCTGTCAGTGTTCAAATTTCCAATTGTCTCATAGATATATATTTTTTACAGTTTGTCTGAGTCCGAATGCAAATAAAGTCTGCACATTGCACGTGGCTGATGTTTTTCTTAGGTTCTTTTAACCTATAGATTTCTTTCTTTTGTTTTTACTACAGTTTATTTATTGAAGAAACTGCATGTGTCTTCTACAGTCACTGCTTCTCCAGCTGTAGGGTATACAAACTGGCTGGCACTCAAATGCAGATTCTGAGTCCATAGGTGGGGAGAAGGTCTGAGAGTCTGCATTTCTGAAAGACCCTTAATCACTCCTGCTGCCATTCAACAGACCAAACTGAGTAGCCGGACTATAGCAGATCTCACAGTCTGGATTTTGCTGATTGAATCTTTCTAGTGACTTTTAACATACTTCTCTGACCTCTGAATTTTCTAAATTAGTAGCTAAGTCCAGAGACTTGATCAGATTTAGGTTCTGTGTGTGTGTGTGTGTGTGTGTGTGTGTAAGTAGTGTTTGGTTCTTCCACCAGGAAGCACATAAAACACAATGCTTCATTGTCTCTTCCTTTGTAATGTTAGTAGCTTGACCTTCAAGGCCAATAGCCATTAATTCATCATGGGGTACAAAATATGATAGTCTAATTCGCTCATTTTTTTTTAAATTTATTGGTTAGAATATTACCATAAAGACCAATCTCTCCCTCATCTACTATTTAGTTACCTAGTGGTATAGCTCATATAAGAATCCCAGGGGACAAAAACTTGATTATTTTTTCCCTTTGTTTACCAATTTTCAAAATGAATTGGTTTATTAATATCTTCTAATGGTGACCAATTAGGATTTTTTTTCAATGTGTTTGGTGGTAATTGTTGTTGCTCTTGCTTTCATATTTATTATGAACTTACGGATCTAAACATATCTGATACATTTCAATCCATTTCAGTTGTTAGTTTCATATGAAAGACCCTTCAAGTTGGCCTCTGTGTCCTTTTGACACAGCCCTAGTAATGTTTGATTTCTGTCTTGCTCTTCTATATGACAAGATGTTCCAGGCCTGACTTGTATTACATTTCCCGAACCAAATCTGCAATTAACCACTTCTCCAAAAACCATTATTTCTTTTGGTGGAAAATGGAATTTTAAGATGATTATCTGGGCACCATAGTGTTCTTTGCCACTAGGTTAGTATAGTGGAAACTTTTTAACCCCCAAAATATATTCTTTAATATTTTAAGATGGGACTACATATATAAATATAAATATAAATATAAATATAAATATAAATATAAATATAAATATAAATATAAATAATATATATATATATTGCATTGTTTAGAAAATAGTGCCTTGTTTCTACTGAAACTAATTTCAGAAAGATCATATAAATAAAAATATTTCTGGTTTATTTTATGAAATGTGCCATATAAACAAAAAGCATCATTCTTAGAATAGTGAATACTTTCCAATAAAAAGTCAGGACAGACCTTAGACAAATTACCTAACTCTAAATCCAATTTCATGCTCTGAAAAATGCTTTCTTCATAAGGCTATTAATAACAAAGCTATCATTTACTAAGTATTTCTTGGAAGCCAGACACTTTACATATATTTTCTCGTTTAATCCATATAGCATATTTTCAAATAAGTAGTGTCTGACTCATTTTATGAATGAGTAAACTTTCTCAAGGTGACACAGCCAGTTCAGGAGCAGAGTCAGTACCTTAACACAGGTCTTTTTGGCTTCATGCTTTTAACCTAGAGTATAGGGTGGCAAGTAAATGAGAGAATGAATATATGGTGTCAGTGCCTGACAAATGGTGTTCAGTGAAAAATAGATGTCAGGTAACAGAAATGGCCTTGGTAGATCTGTGCTTGGCATTTGGGCTGGAGGTGGGAGGGTGGACAGGGGAGAGGAGGCTGACCAGATTTCTGCTTTACCAGCGTTTCTGGCCTGTGGACACTTCTCTTGCTAATTTCCCATGTTGGGTCTAACCTATCTGTCCATCATGACAGATGTTCTCATGTCAGAGCTCAAGGTCAGCCCTCAAGAGTTCAGGCTGGCACCTTCTGTCACGTTGTCTTTTGAATATGCTCGGCAAGTAGCAAGAGTCCAGAGGCAAGCCCGCGTTGGCCTCTTCCCCTTACATCATGTGTCATTAGCTGCTACACAGCTCTTTGTTCAAAACAAAATTCATAAAACTGACAGATTCATCTGCTAATGTCAAGAGGCATCAGAGCCAATTACAGGAAGCCTCCAAAAGGCAAGTAGGGTCACTTTTCACAAAATGGGATAAAGAAAAGGAAAATAGTCTTGTCATTAAAAAGGACAAATACATTTTCCTCTCAGCAGGCTCCCCCCAGGAAAATAGAAAGATTTATATTAGCACATAGTTTTATTATGATTGCTTTGAATAATTTCAAATCAAAGCATTTGCCCCCACACAAAGCCAACCTATCATTAACCATTTTAAGCTAGTGAGCAGTATTTCCCATTGTAAGCGATATCTTTATAATGACAGAAAATTTAGATATAAAGCACAAAATTCCTACACTCCTTTTAAAGATAACAAATAATCACATACATTGTTTAGCATCATCTGGAAAGGAGACTAGTTGTTTGTTTTAATTTGAATTCAGACCTGGAGGATTCTGAGTCTGGTTATTCTGAGATACACCTAAAATGTACTCAAGTTCTTGAGCAAGAGAGGAACAAATTTAGTTGTATTTGAGGACTGCAAAGATTTAGGGCCATAGCCCCAACACTACCATTACTCCACATCAACTGTGAGAGTTTAAGCCAAGTGAGAAAGTTTAGAGTCCACATAGGACTACCCTCTCTGCTGACACCAACTGCAAGTTCATAGGGCAGGAAGTATTCCCCAAAACCATGCCTGGGTTCAGTAATTTGCTAGGACTCACAGAACTCAATGAAAGCTATTAGAGTCATGATTACAGTTACTGCAAGGAAAGGGTACAGATTAAAATCAACCAAGGGAAGAAGCACATAGAGCAGAATCCAGAAGTACCAAGTCAAGAGCTTCCATTGTCCTCTCCCTATGGAGTAGGATGTGTTACTTTCCCAGCTCCAGTGTGTGACAGCATGGACAAAATATTGCTAATCAGGGAAACTCACTAGAACCTCTGTGTCCAGGGTTTTTATTGGGGCTCCATTATATAGGCGTGACTGATTGCCCATGTGGCTGATCTCAGTCTCCAGAGTCTGGGGGCGACCAAATTCCGCCCCACAAATCACATTGTTGGTCTTTCTGGCATGGCCAGCCCCTACCCTGAATTATATTGTTAGCCGAGTTCAAATCCCAGATTTTTCAAACCCCAAAACCACTTTTGGAGCAAGGTTCAATTCTTTACTATACAACTACATTATGTAGGAAGTAGGGCATGCGGAAAGACCAGCTATGATAACAATCAAGATAGTAGTAACAAAAGCTACTTGCCAGGCAGCATGTCAAGCATTTTTCAAATATCTCATTTAGTTCTAATAAATATTCAAGAAAGCAGGTCCAATGTGTATGTCCAATGTGTAGATGAGGAAAATGGAGGTTACAGAGACTAAGTTGCAAAACAATATCATATGCCCAGTGCCTGGAAGAGCCTGGCTTAAAGCCCGCTGCTGGATGACTCCAGTGCCCTCTTTATGTCGCCCCACCAAGGGGAAGGCATGGCTGCCATATACATGACTCCAAAGGGCACCATTCTTGATGACTTCTCTGATAAATCTGCCTCCTGGAGCTGAACAGCCGAGCAACCCTAAGGGAACAGCCCAGCCTCATAGACTCACTACCTAAATCAAAAGGGAGGAACTCTTGCTGAGACTTTTCAGGGCAAGAATCTGCACATATAGACAACCGTTAAAGATACAACAAAGTTAAAATGCGTCCTCCCCCCGCCAAGGAGTGGTTGCTCAAGAAAAGGCATAAACTGGACAGGAGTTTGGGGGAGAAAGATGTGCTTGGTTTTTATGGGTTAAATTTTAATTGTTAGATGATATATATGAATAAATGTGTCTATTACAACTAGAAACATGGGGCAGAGATGTTGGTTGTGTTTGACCATGCAGCAACTTAACATTTATCAGATTTTCAGATTCTTCTTTCAGTTATTCACAGTGACAGTGTTTAGTCATTCATGCAGGTTTATTCTTTCATAAGATGCTCTTTTCCAAGAACATAAAATGCATGCTGAACAGCATACATGTTTTAAAGAAACTCTGGGTGGGATTTGTCTGTGGGAGTTGTTTAGGTCTAATACACTGTTTTCATTAAGAGGTAGAACAACCCATAGCACACAGGTATCAATCAACAGAGTTTAATAGTTGGTATGCAATTTGTTTTATAGGTTTTAAAATTTTTTTTTAATTTTGTAATGTTTATTTATTTTTGAGAGAGAGTGAGCATGAGCGGGGGAAGGGCAGAGAGACAGAGGATCTGAGGTAGGCTCTGCACTGTCAGTGCAAAGCCTGATGTGGGGTTCAAACCCACAAGCCATGAGATCATGACCTGAGCTGAAGTCAGACACTCAACCGACTAAGCCACCTGGATGCCCCTGTATGTGGGTTTTTAGATATCTTGAAAAGTTCTTTTTTTTTTTTTTAATTTATTTACTTATTTTGAGAAAGAGAGCATGAGAGAGAGAAAGAGAGTGAGCACACACATGTGAGTTGGGGAGGGGCAGAGAGAGAGGCAGAGACAGAATCTTGAGCAGGCTCCACACTGTCAGTAGGGAGGCTGACACGGGCTCGATCTCATGAACCATAAGATCATGACCTGAGGTGAAATCAAAAGTCAGATGCTTAACTGACTGGGCCACCCAGGTGCCCCCTGAAAAGTTCTTTCTTTTAAGGTTTCTTTCTTTCTTTCTTTCTTTCTTTCTTTCTTTCTTTCTTTTCCTTTATTTCTTTATTTCTTTCTTGCGGGGGGGGGGGTTGGGGGAGGCAGAGAGAGAGGGAGAGAGAGAATCCCAAGCAGGCTCCACACTGTCAGCACAGAGCCCGACATGGGGCTCAAACACCGGAACTGTGAGATTGTGACCTGAGCCGAAATCAAGAGTTGGTTGCTCAACAACGAACTGAGCCATCCAGGTGCCTCTGAAAAGTTCTTTATTTATTTATCTTCCTATGTGTTTTAACTATCTGGATGATAAAAGCTAGGCAATCAATTCATACCGATTTTTATATTGGTACGAAGAAGAAAATGTTAGTAATTGTATTTTCTAAGACACATCAAGATAACAGGAAGTTTGGATACTTTGGATAAATGTGCCCCATAAAATTGTATATCTTAGCTTCATAAAAGATGACAGCTTAAAAAATTCATAAAGGGAAGTTTTCTAAGATTTGAGTGATTTGGTTCATGTAAGAAATGGTAACATACACTGAAATACACATGTTGAAAAGTTGAGACTTTTATTTTCATATTACAATGTGTAAACGCTTTTATCTCAGAAGAAGTAATAGAGTTCATAATTAGAGCTAGAATATTGTATTTTAATTATCAATGCCAGAAATGTAACTTTGAAAGAAATAAAATAAACTTACTGTTGAGAAACCTATCCTGTGTGCAATCATTTCTACACATGTATCTTTATTTTCTCCCATTCAACTTACAGTAACGGCTACCACAACCTGATGGGATTATGATTCATCTTTAGCTGCTTTTAGGTATTTTCTTCAAAGTTTTACTAGGCATTTCTAGAAAACAGCCAAATGACTGAGCAGATTTTTAAGGTGCTATTCAGCGCTCTCGCCTTAATAACAAGATCTTACACTGACTAACTTGTCTAAATCACTATGTGGGGCTTAGCTGAGGATGTGTAAACAAGAGAAGGGCCTGGCACAAGATGGCAGAAAACTTGTACGTTCACACAGCCTCCACTCTCAGGGTAAGTGGTGCTATGCAAAGGATCAAAACACTGGCTGGTCCGGGGGGAGAGGCATCAAAGACAAGGCCTCAGCTTGCCTCTAGTTTGGACAAATGTTATATGCTGGCTGCGATGTGACCTAGGGTAAGGGACAGAGAGGGGTAGGTGGCTGAGGCCCGAAGTGATAATTGTGAGGATTCATGTTCCTGGGCTTCCTCTAGGCAGCTCTACCACACATGGTGAGCTAGATGCAGTGGGTGGCTGGAAGGATACAAGGCTTTCAGAACCCTACCCATTGCTATTATGTTCTGTGCACATACCTTATATTAGACATTAGCTTACACACATTACTCATACTACCTTTCGCAGTAGAGGGATCAAGGTTCAGAGCCATTTACCAAGTTACTTAGGACCACATAGCAGAAGGCAGTCTGTGCTCAACCCCAGGTCTGAGATGCAACACGATACGACCAAGATGCAACTCTGTCTTTTATTCTTGTCCTAATTGCACTGTTTCTAATAGTAAACATGAGTGAAAGAATACAAAACAAAATTTAATCTTCATTATTATTTTTTTTTTGTATTTCATCCCTATACTCAGGTTCATGTTATAAGGTTTAATTGGTTGCAATCCTTTTTGTGAACAACTTATATTTTTATTTCCTCCTAAGTGCATTTATTTGGTTCACTTTTCTGACTAAAGAAAATTGTCTCAAGCTTTCCATTCTAATAAATTTCAGCTTTTAATGGTGAGTAATTAAAACCTCCGTCATCAGTCATTTAAAATTTTTCAGGTTCACCGATTCATACGTAAACACTTCCCTTGGGAATCCTGATAAAGATGATGTTATGGCTTCAGATTGTGAGCCAAGGAGGTGCCGGTTCAAGTAAGGGCCTCACCCCCTGTGTAGGGGCTTTGCGTTTGCTGTAGACTCTCGGCAAAGCATGCTGGGTCCTGTTCTTGCATAAGAACACCATGAAAGACCACACCACCCGTGAGAGCCCTTAATGAAAATGTCCCAAGAATAATGCAGCTGTCTTGTTCCCTCTGGTACTGTCTTACAGTGCTGTTACTCTTTACTCAGACTACCACTGGGGGTGAACAAGAATACTATGAATATTATGAATCAGAGATCTGTTTTCCAGGCACTGCCATGAATATTAACCATGTTTCGGTTCTTGTACAAAAGTTTTCCCTTCCTTCATTCAGCATGTATTAATAACCACCACCACCCTGGCCCCACCCATGTGTGACCAGTGTTTTTATGCCTGAGGCTTCAGCAAGTAGCACAGCATAAAACAGTAATTCGTCATTAAACTTCTCTAAGCTACAGAACTTATTTTAGACCTTATTTTATATTTTAGAAGGGCAAGTCTGTCATGGACTTTACATCAGGCAAGGAGACACCATATCCTTGATACTGACTTGATGGTGATTGGGACACATCCTCATCCCCAAGCCGCTTCAGGGGTAGACACACAGCTGCATCATGGGTACTGGCAACTCCAGGGGGCGCCATGCACACGGGCTTCAGTGTGATGGGCACCTCCTGGAGTTAGCAGTGGGGCACCCACCCAGCAGTGAGTCGGGACAGGTAGGTCATGAAAGAGTTCTTAATGAGAAATGTGTGACTCCTGAAGACAACGCCACCGTTACAAATCAGCGAGGCAAAATTTGTACAGTGCTAATGAGTCTGAAGCCCAGTGCCTGATTGTCATGAGTCCAGATCCTGGCTTATCTGTGTGTCCCTTGGGGCAAGTTATTTAACTCCTCCAGGCCTTGATCTTGTCATCTGCACGTAAAGTTAATAGCCATCTCTACTCTATGGGGTTATTATGAGGATTAGGTAAATTAGTTATTTGTAAGGCATGTGGATGCTGCCTGGTACATAGTAAGTATCCTAGAAGTTATTTGTTACAAAAATTCAAAAACACTTTTGATTGATCATGCTGTTGGTGCTTAGTAAAATTAAATATGAATGACATGATCAAGATTGCCAGTAATTTCTTTCCCTGTTCCTAATTATTGAAGTAGTTATTGTTGCTGGAGTGCTGTTACTTAAAATTAGAGTAACTTTCTTTGTTGCACTGTTCCTAATAGAGAAAAAATGGAAACAACCTAGATGGGTTATTGGTGGGAGACTAGATAAACTGTGACAGATTCATAAAATATGATAATATACAGTGTTTAAAATAAATTAGCTCTACATGAAACAATAGGGATACATTTGTAAAACAATGTTAAATATTTAAAAACCCTAGAAGAATGTTACATGTACAGTATATACAATAAACTTTCATATAAAGTTTAAAAACTTTAAACTGTGAAGTATTTTGGATACAAACATACCTAGAAAAGGTGTAACAAAAACATAAACATGAAGGATTCACAATAATATCAAGGCAATGATTTAAAGAAGGAGGGAAAGGAAGGGAATTTGGCAAGAGCAAAAAAGGAGCTTCAGTTTTATCTGTAGCATTTTCATCCTCAAAAAGAATCCCCAAATTTCTGAAACAAATGTAGCAAAATCAGGTTGGAGGTTACCTTATTATATTGTCCTCTAATATTTTTATTTATATTTGAACATATTGATAATAAAAATAATAATTAACAGAATGCATTTAAATGCCAGACTGTAATTCTAAAGTTTCCACCCATGGATTTTATTACTGTTTCTAGTTAATTAAAAAAAAAAAAAAAAAAAAAGAAGAAGAAGAAAAATTTCAAAACATTAACATACCACCACTTGTGCTTCTCTTTCTTATGGATGGCCCTATTTCATGAGATTTACGGAGCGGTTTGGCACAAAGGCTGTAAAGAATGCATTTTCATTATTCTAGAAAGAATTTTAATCACCTATTGTACATCAGTGTTAATGAGAGCCATGTAGACAAATCCCTAAGCAGTCCTTTCAAGGGCTGGATTTTTTGCTCAGCCAAAATGCAAAAGTGCTCTCTTGCCTTCCTGGATAATTCTGCTCTGCAAAAGTGTTGTATGTTTTCTGGTGCTTCAAATGAAACAATATGGAACATTTATTTAGAGTGTTTTGCTTTGCAGACTTCTTCAGCGGAACAGCAAGGCAACTAATCATTCCTTTGAATCTATGTAATGAATTACACTTTGAATATGTTATTGATTGGTAGAACAAACAGCACCATGACCCAGATTTTCAGTCTTACATCATTGAGATGTGGCTGGTATGCTCCGAGTTTGGCAATTCTCTGTTCATTGTGTAAATTAACTGGGACAATGACCTGTGACTATAGAATTGCAGCTTTGCAGTTAAATATGCCATCAACCTTTTGATGTCCTATGTATAGTATATTATGTGTAAAATGGTCACCAAATTAATTGTGTCAGATATTGTCTACATTCTAACTAAAAAACAATTTTCATTGTCTGGAACATGAATGTTTATAGTAGATATATTTTAAGTACCTCAATTTCGATGCTCATTAGCATTGCTAAGATTATTAAACATGAAATTTATTTATACATTCTGTATTATTTATTGACCACTCACCATATACTGTTGGATCCTAGAGATAAAGTGATGACCAAGGCAATGCCATGCTCTCCAAATTGTTAATAATCTAATGGGTAATAGAGTCAAGAAAACAGGTCATTACAGTGAGATAAGTATTATATGTGGGATAAACAAAAGACATTAAAGAAGCACATCACAGGGAAACCCAGTCCTAGGAAGACAAGTTAAGAGATCAAGGAAGGCTTCCTGATGGTTGTGTCTATGCTGATCCTTCATTTGGAGACTGAGGAAGAATAGTCCAAACAGAGGAATCAGCACAAGGAAAAGCCCAGAGACAAGACAAGGGAAAGCATACTTTAGGCCAGATGTTCAGTTGTTTCTTTGGTATGAAGAGTCTTCAGTCGTCTGTGGTTATACCTCTTTGGAATTCCTAGCTCAGGTCATCCTAAGTATCGCCATTGGACACCAACCATTTGAAAGTCTTAGATTTGATCCTCAGCTCAATGCTCTGGCCCCTCCCAAAGATAATTACATCAGAATTTGGGGGGACTGGTCCCAGACATTGAAATTTTTAAAAATCTCTCAAGAAGATGGGAATATTCAGTGAAGTTGCGAATCACTAATTTACAAAATAAATTGAGAGGTGTGTTGATTTATCAAATGCGTAGGCAAGTAAGAAAGACAGAAATGCTGTGCGAGGTCATTGCCAAAATGACCTGGCTGGGAGGAAATAACCTTGGGGATCACATCTACCAGCTATGAATCTAAGTGCAAAACACTAAGAAATGTGACTCATATTCTAGAGCTGGCTCTTGACATATTCAGAGAGATAGCACTTCACACTTTTTTCAGTTCAATTATTTGTTCATTCCAAAACACTTAGCTAATCCTTAGTATATGTCAGTATGCTAAGTGCTGTGGATACATGTATGAGTAAGACAGTGATGTCTTACCATCCCCAAATTCCTAGTTTAGTGAAGAGACAATTTCTAAGTAATTGCAATCATGTGAAAAGACTTTTCAGAGCTGGGTACACATTACCCAGGGGGCAGTGGTATCAGACAAAATGGGAGAGAATAACTAAACTTTGCAGGATGAACAGGAATTAGCAATTCACTGAGAGAGATTTTTAGTGTGTTTGGAGCAAAGGATATGAGAAGCGTAGCATCCAAAATAAGGCTTGAAAACTGGGTTAGCTTACCAAAGGTCCAGGGACCTCTCCTTCCTTGTTGCCAACCAGACACGACCCACACCCTGACATTATCCATGTAGCTGGAAAGCTTTGTTTTACGAGTCTTCATAACATTGAAAAGGTCTTCACCTCCTATCGTGGTGACTGGAATAAGACCAATGGTAGAAATTAGGAGTTCAAAGTTCTAAGAGTGGCTCAGGGGTCTGTTGAGGTTCCTGAGGACCAGCTTAAGCACAGCTATAGTACTGAAGGTGTGTATCACTGGGTAGCCAACCTCTGAGATGGCCTCCAATGATCTCTGCCTCTTGGTATTCACATCCTTACAAAATTATTTCCCTTGAATATGGCTTGAACTTACCCTCTTCTAAAGAATCAAATAGGGCAGAAGTGTCATTTATGGTAATAGGCTATAAGAAAGACTGCAGGTCCCCCCCCCCACTGCCACCCCCTACCGCCCCCCCCCCCCACCCGCATTGTAGAGAGGACTGAGGCCTGCCAACAGCCATTCTCACTGAGCTTAGAAGCAGATCCCTCTTGGGGCACCTAGGTGGCTCAGTCGGTTAAGCATCCGACTTCAGCTCAGGTCATGATCTCACAGTCTGAGTTTGAGCCCCGCGTCAGGGTCTGTGCTTGTAGCTCAGAGCCTGGAGCCTGCTTCCAATTCTCTCTCTCTCTCTCTCTCTCTCTCTCTCTCTCTGCCACCCCCACTTTCACTCTGTCTCTCTCAAAAATAAATAAACATTAAAAAAATTAAAAAAAAAAGCAGATCCCTCTCCAGTCAGCCCTTCAGATATGACTACATCCATGGCTGACAACTTGGCTGCAATTGAGACATCTTGAATCAGAGGCACTCAGTTAAGCTGTGTCCAGATTCTTGACCCACAAAACTATGAGATAATAAATGCTTCTTTTTTTAAGCATCAATGTTTAGGATAATAATTATGTATTGTGCAGCAATACATAATGAATACAGTCACCATTCACTCAGGGTTTCTACATATTCACCATCCTCTAGGAAGACCTCACAGGTTGGCTCCAAAGAGCTATTATTATTAACAATCATGATTTCCTCTTGAAAAATAAGGCTTATCTCAGGCCTGAAATATGTAAAAATACAGATGAAAAACTAAGGGATTCCAAATCTGTTCTGATGCTATAGTCTTAAGAGGCAAGATGGTGAGGGTTTGGGGCAATATTCAGACCATGATCCTATGGCTCTTTTCCATCTGAGAATGACCCCTACTTCCTTTGTTTCCCATCACCCACACCCCACCAGAATATAATGTTCAGAGCATGTAACGTTCAAAGCTGAGCAAGCGCTCAGGATGGCGTCTTGGAATCTAACCGCAGATCAGCTGCCAAGCATAGGCCGTTGTCATTGAGCTGCCCTCATTTCATTTCTTTCTATTTTACCACAATACTGAAGTTTGGAATGATTTGGACTCTGTGTGTGTATGCAGCCTTTCTGGCACACCTTTCCTTTTATTTTTACATGATGTAATGTGTTTTCCTTGAAACGCTCATGAGAAAATGCTTTGCATGGTGATCTAAAATCCTGCCCAGGCTTCCTCTGGCATAGAAACCAATCCGAAAAGCCAAAATGTACAATAAAAACACGTCGGTCTTGGACACAACTCATTTGTCTAATTAAACTTTTGATAAGGAACAGTAAAAAATACATCATACGGTAATAATTTAGAATCCTTCTAAATAGGCAGTTTAGAACCTTTAGAACGTGTGTTCAGAACCTAACCCCTTTCTTCTTACCTTCATAACACAGGAGAAGAAAACCTCCTGGCAATTTTACGACGAAGGTGGTGGAAGTATATGATCCTGGGACTCATCGACCTGGAAGCAAATTACCTGGTGGTCAAGGCCTACCAGTACACGACTCTGACCAGCATCCAGGTACTGGCGACTCTTCTGTTCTTCGCAGCTGCCTCTGTTTCCGGATGTAGTTTCCTTTCAGCTGAGTCACCTGGGAATCTGAATACTCCTCTAGAAGTGTTACAAGAGGAAAATTGGGTGTATAAAAAATAACTTGAGCTTTATTTCTATGTCTTATTAGTTTTTCTCAATTCAAATGTAATTGGATATCTTTTTCCTCTTTGTTCTTAATAGACCATAAGGATTGACAACGTAGGAAAATATTTTCTAGCTATGAATAGGAGCAACTAATCTTATGTCAGTAGGAGAGTTATTAATAAGCATAAAAAGAGCTATTTTAAGCTATTTAGAACATGTTCATGGACTTTGATTAAGTAATCACAGGGCTTGATAATTTTTTCTTTTAGCTTTCTTTAATGAGGAGGTTTTGCAACCTGAAGGGACAGAATTTCTTGTAAAAGAGTAAGACATAAATGCCTAAATAGCGTTATTCATGAAGATAATCACTGTGTCCTTCCTTCCTCCCTCCCTCTCTTTTTCTTTTATGCACATGCATACACACAATTGCAAATTTAACTTGGGTTTTCACAATTTGCACCAGGCACCACTTACATTCTTCATTACACCATAAATAATAAGTTTGCCTACTTTTGTTTCACCCTCATTTCTCCTTTTACGGCAATATTATGAATTCTGTAGTCATTCCAAAGCTCCGGGATGAAAACAAAACATTATTCATATAACAGTTTACTTAGACTTGATGCCACAACAACATTCATGCCATTCTAATAATTTGCTTAGAAACAACAATAACAAAAATGAAGAAACAAACAAGCAAACCAACCCCCTAAACAAACTGAGATTATATGGACTGAATGGGAAGCTATCTAGAATGGGTTTAGATGGGGCTACAGGCTTCTTCCCACACGCCCATTGAGAGACAGAAAGGATGCTTGTCTAGACCCCTTGAAGAAAAGTCCAGAGCTCTGATTGGACCACAATGATAACAGGGAGATGCTGGGACCTAATTGGCTTAAACTTGGACTCCCCAACGCAATACAGGATGAGATTTTTCTGATTGACTCATGTTTTTCAATAGGAGTACCACTGGCATTTTAGGGGGACAATTTTTCATGATTTGGGTCCCTTTCCTACTTTATTGGTCATTTAATATTCCTATCCCTTGACCACTAAATGCCAACAGCATCTTTTTCAGTCGTTATAACAACCAAAAGTGTCCCTGCGGATTTCCAAATGCCCTCTGGCAGAGAGGTATCATGTCTGCTTGAGGATCACTGGCGCATCAATCAGCACTCATTCCTGGAGTCAGGGTGGGAGCAATCCCACTGTGGGAGAGGAGAGGTGGACAGATGCTGGAAATCAGCTGTAGAGCCTCTGTGCCCAGCTTAACTCTTACTCACCTCAACAAGCCCCACAGCGACAACTGATATCTCTCTTTTGTGCTCCCATGGCACTTTGTCTTCTAGCTCTGTCTGTAGTCTGTCTTACCTAAGAATGGTGTTTATTACCTCAGAATGATGCCTTACCTGAGAATGATTCCTACCTAATCCACCAAACTGTGAGGTTTTTTGTCACCGCAAGACTGATTTCTTGCTCACCTTTGACTTTCTGGTACCTGGTAGAAAACCCAGCACATGCCAGGTACTCAATAAATGTTCAAAGAAGTTAATTCACCTGCACTTATTTCTAGTATTTGGGGGCATAGAGATTCCCAGCAGTTCTCTACCTAAATGTAGAGACCTCCAGAATGTCCATACAGATGTGGTGGGACAACGAAGAGACAAATGTTAGCTTTGTGGCAGAACTGCGCCCATTAGCCTAGAATCAAAAACTAGAAATGAGCCTAGGGGAGTATGAGGAGAATTCACCCTTTGAAAATATAGTTGACTTTTTGTTTTTTTTTTTTTCTTTCAAGCATTGAAAAGTCACAACCAATTGCTGGTTTCTTATGGGGCTTTTTCCAAAAAATTTTTAAAGTTTATTTATTTTGAGAGAGAGAGAGAGAGAGAGTGTGTGTGTGTGTGTGTGTGCACAAGCTGGGTAGGGGCAGAGAGAGGGGAGGAGAGAGACCCCCAAGCAGGCTCCCAGCTTTCAGCACACAGCCTGATGCAGGGCTCAAACTCATGAACCATGAGATCATGTCCTGAGATGAAATTAAGAGTCGAATGTTCAACCAATTAAGCCACCCAAGCTCTCCCTTCAAAATTTTCATTTTGTTTGTGAACAGTGACAATTTATTCTTAACAACAGGTCCCCTGGTGTTCAGGTGTTTAGTTCAACCCATGTCATACACCGCCATCCAAATCCATCCTGCCAGCTCTCTCAAATTAGTTGTTTAACACCTATTCAATGCTCCATTCTATGAAAAAGTTTATCTTAACTCTGTAGAGAGAAAGAAAAATAATAATTCTACTGAAATATCAGTTGGTCTTCATTGTAATTTAGTTAGCAACAGATAGCAGAAAGAAAAAAGCAAGTTGAAGCTAACAATTCTAGAATTATTTTTGCCACCTACAACAAATAAACTTATTAAATAACAATAAATGGTCAGAACAGAAGGAGGCATTTGTTCTGGGAACCATGTCTGTACTGCTGTTTAGTAAGTTAATTTACTTGGTAGAACTAACAAAGATCAATAATTTTCCCTTGATTCTATAATTTTTATTTTTGTCAGCCACTCACAGAATTCACACACATTTATTACTGGATGGGTTTGTATGTAGAACCCAGAAAGAACATCACTATTGTGGACAATTGTTTTCTCTTCCATTGGATAAGGAAACATAGGCATATACAATCATTGAGTAGCTCTCCACTTTTCTGAATGTTATTGTATATATAGTATTGTCTCCTGCTACCTTTGGTGATGGGTTCAGAGCATGACTCGTGGGATCTTCATTCTTGAAAATTACACCAAGCATGAGAAAATGTTAGATTTGTTTGATTTTTCTGTGTATACATATATTGTTTTGAAACTTTCTTTCAGCTTAAATTGGCCACCTCCCGTTTTCTTTTGGAGTTTGCCATAAATTAATTCAGCTTATAATAAGCTTATAAAACCTTTATATAAGGTTTTATATATAAAAACCTTATATAAATATAAATATTTATATTTATAATATAATAATATTTATAAATATATAAATATAAATATATATAAAGGTTTTATACAAAAACACCAAGTATGGCAAGAGAACAGATGCCTAAGTGCTACAGTTTCCAAAGGAGGCAGAGATGATGTTTATCTCCAAAGGCAAGGAAGTATCCATTCCTGTGGTCTATAAAATTGGATAAAGTGTAGAGAGGATAAAATGTGGGTATAGCTTTGCACCTGGAGTGAAGAGCATGACAGAGTTTGGGGGAAGGAAACCCAATGAATATGATTGGAGAGCAGCTGTTCCAGTTTGATTCATCTAGTCACTTAAAAAATAATAACTGAATACTTCTACGTTCAAGACGTCGTATTAAGTGGTGAACAAAGTTGTGAGCAAAACCAGACACCCTCTGTATTCTCATGGAGCTTCCACTCAGATGGGGAAGGCAGGCTTTGGTCAAATAATCAAGGGAATGGATGTATAGTTATAACGAGGGATAAATGTTCTCAAGGAAAGTGTTCTATTAGAACGGTTGTCAAAACAACCTGACCTCAACTGGGGAGTTGGGGAAAATTTTCCCAAAGAATTGATAGTGGGGCTGAGATCTACAAGAGGAGTGGAAAGGGGTCCAAGCAAAGAAGACAATGTGCTCAACGCCCTGTGTGGGAAGGGCTGTGGCAAGGATGAAGTTGTGGACAAGGTCATGTGGCTGGACACGGAGAATGAAGAGTGGTACAAGATGGCCTGGAAAAGGAGGCAGGGGCCAGACTATGAGTCGTGATGTCCAGGTCAAGGGTTTGATTCTTTAGGCCAAGTGCCAGGGGAATCCAAATGTGAGTTTTTAAGAAAACTTGGGCTCTGGTGTAGAAAACAGATTGAAGCAATGGATTCTCATCAATAGAATAGAGGACGAGAGGAATGTAGAGCTGAAACTCTAAGTTGAGGCCATGTTATGAGAGGTCTTCAATGGCAGGATAAAGAGTGTGACTTCATTCTATAGGTAACAGAGAGCCATGAGAGTTTCTGAGGAAAGAAATGATAGGATGTGACCCAGTAGGCTTTTTTCAAAGCACTTCTGTTTTAGCAAGACAGCCTTCATTAATAGTTGGCAGAGCACCAAATACTTTCGTTTCCTGATTCTCTTAAAAACAGAGACATAAAACAAAAAGACATGAAGAGCCTCTCTTTGCTTTCTCCTCCTGCCCTTTCAGTACATTCACCAAACGTAGGGTTAAATGTCACAAACAACTGATACATGAAAATTGAGAGGAAAAATATACATTTTTCAATTTTTTTAACATTTATTTATTATTGAGAGACAGAGCATGAGCATGGGCAGAGAGAAGGGGAGACACAGAATCCAAAGCAGACTCCAGGCTCTGAGCTGTCAGCACAGACCCTGATGGGGGCTCAAACTCACAAACTGCGAGATCATGACCTGAACTGAAAGTCAGACGCTCAACCGACTGAGCCACGCAGGCACCCTGGAAAAATATTTTTTTGAAATGATTATAGACTCACAGGGAATTGCAAAAGTACAGAGTTCTTTGCACCATTCACAAGCTTTCCCTAACGGTGACATGGTATATGACTTTAGTATAATGTCAAACCAGGATATTGATATTGGTACAATACGGTTAACTAGACTACAGACCTTGTTCAGTTTTCAACCTCTTTTCCTTCATGTGTGTGTGTGTGTGTGTGTGTGTGTGTGTGTGTGTGTAGTTCTGTGCAATTTGGTCCCACATGTAAGTTTGTTTAAACACTACCACAAACAGAATACAGAACTGCCCAATTACCACATAAGAACTCCCTTGTGCTATCCCTGTGAAGTTTTACCCAACCCACCACTGCCATCCTGGTCATCAGGCAACCATTAATCTGTTCTCCATCTATATGATTTTGTCGGCAGGAGGGTGCTATGTAAAATGGAATTATGCACTATTTAACCTCTTGAGACTGTTTTCCTTTCCAACTACGCATAATGTCTTTAAGTGCATCCAGATTGTTGCATGTATCAATATATTATTCCTTTTTATTGCTGAGTAGTAGTCCATGGTCCAGATATACCAGGGTTTGTTTAACCATTCACCTGTTGAAAGCCATTTGGGTTGTTTTCATTTGGAGCTTTTACAAAGAAAGGTGCTATGAACATTCACTTGCAAGTTTTTGTGTTAACACAAGGTTTCATTTCCCTGGGATAAATGCCCAAAAGTGCAATTGCTAGATCATATAGAAAGTGCCTGTTTGGTTTCAGAAACCGGCAAACAACTTTGCAGTGTGGTTGTCCCGTTTTACATCCCCTCCCGCAATGTAGGAGAGATTGGTCGGTCTCCATCTTCGCACCCTCATGAGCACTCGGTGTCATCATTATTTTTCATTTTAGCCATTCCAAAAAGTACATGGTGATACTTCATCACGGTTTTCATTTATAATTCCCTAGGGGCTAATAATGTTGAACGTCTCTTGGAAAAAAAAAACTTTAACTTTGCCTTTATAGTCGGAAGCTAAAGAAAGTTAACAACGGCAAAAGAGGTAACATATTAAGGAAAAAGATGATGGAAGAGAGACACTGAAGTGAAGAAATCCAGCTGTTCCCTTTATTATAAAAGAAAGAGATTTATAAGGATTGTATTCTAAAGACACATTTGTGGGTTTGCATCTCTTGACTTGTGGAGAATGAATAGATTGTACTTGTGACTTTGAGAAAGATTAGCAATGACATTTGGATAAATTCTAAAAGCTATGCTATTTTTATAACGGTGCTATATGAACCATTCCAGTAGAAATACCAGCTTTACAACTTCTCGCCTAAAGATTATTCATCTTTTTTCAGCCACGTAGTACTAAAATGCAAACAGATGAAACTAGTGCTTCTGTGAAAGAAGAAGAAAGCTGGTCTCTTCAAATGTGGTATTTGGTAACTAAAATTAACTCACATTGGAAACGACTTACGGTACTCTTGCTGGTAGCCATGCTGAAGGGTCTATCCTCTAACACATCCCCTCCTTCACACGGTGCATACTTCAGAGCCCTTTCCATTCTTCAAGCAGTTGACATCGGGAGCAAAGCACGAGAAAGAAATACCTCTAGCCCTGGTTGTCTGCTTTCTGTTCACTCCTCTGATTCAGGCACATTAGGACAGGATGATACAGAATGCAAGCCAGCCTCCCCTGTGCACAGCGCAACGTCCAACCCTGAGACTAATTCTACAGAGCATACGCATGCAGCATGGGCATGTAACACACACATCATGCTACAGCACATGCACAGCACATGTGTAACATACACAACATGCTACCGCATCCACACGTAGCAGTTTGTCTCATCGCTTTACATCACTCTCAGGCCTTTGTGGGTCTTCTCTTTGTGTATCAGACTTAAGGTAAGTTATATCAGACACAAAGAAAGGCTGGGTAGTGTGTACCTTGTTATGTCTAAAATTTAAGTTGTGTGAATAGACTTGCCCTACCGACGTGTTTATTGATTAAAAAATGCCTGTGCTGTGGCTAGAGGTTCAGGGTGCAACTACAGACCAGACTCCAGCCCTGCTGTGGGGCAGTGGGCAGCTGCGTTAACAGTTAGGATATGACGTGGCAGTGCGATGAAGAAAGTATGCCTTGTTTAGTGGAGACAGGAGAGTGATACTGCTCATCCCCAGGAGTCACATAGCTGGGGTCCCATAGTCCAGAAGTTATGATACATGAGACAAAGTCACTAAACTTCTTATTTGTAGCCAACTTGAATTTCCGCCCTGTGGATGAGCCCAGAGACAAAGCACGCCTATGCACATTAGAAACAGTTTCATGGGCTTGAGTTTACGATTATGAGCTCAGCTTTTAAGAGTGTATTTCCTTCTTTCCCCTTGCTGTTTTTACCTGTCCCTGGTGCAAGACTGTGGCAGTTTATGACTATTCAGGAGATATTTTAAAGTGCGTTTAAAAGCAAAGCTTTAAAAGCAGACAAAGTTCTTGCCTTAAAGGGAATACAATATTCTGAATGTCTTTCAGTTTTCTTAGATCTGGACTTTTTATTCTCATGATTGTAGAAATAAATATGCAACACTTCAAATCTAAATATTTGATTGAGCACTGCAGGTTTCCCATCAGCCTTTTATCCTGAGAGAGAATATAGACCTTTGCCCATCACCAGAGGGACTATCTTCAATCTCTCCTTAGTTCCATGACTATGCCCATCCCTGAACCTGTCTTTAAATGTGTTCTGTAGGGGCTCCTGGGTGGCTCAGTCTGTTAAGCACCTGACTTCAGCTCAGGTCAAGATCTAGCAGTTCGTGAGTTCAAGCCCTGCATTGGGCTCTGGGCTGACAGCTCAGAGCCTGCAGCCTGCCTTGCATTCTGTGTCTCCCTCTCTCTCTGCCCCTTCCCACTCATGCTCTGTCTCTTTGTCTCTCTCTCTCTCTCTCTCAAAAATAAATAAACATTAAAAAATTTTAAAAAATGTGTTTTGTAGAACTGCCTTCTACAGAAGAGAGCTTTCATATTATACTTCATTGACTTGGGCTCCATGGGCTGGCCCTTCAGATGCCACAGACAAAGGCATTGGGAAACAAGAGAGCACCTGTCTCCCTCGCTTCCACTGTAGTCTCAGCCCTGCTTGCAGGAAAGGAAAACACACATTGGATCTTGTCTTCACTCTCTTTGTTTCTTCAGCTTCCCTTTTCTTATGGTAACTGCCATTTTCTACTTTTTATGATAGTTGTGTTTTTTTACATATTTCTCCCCCCGCCCCTCTCCTCACCCCCGCCGCCACATGTCTATAAGGATCTTGAAGGTGGGACCTGAGTACCTGGTACACAATAAGCACTGAATACATTTCTGATGTTTGAATAAATGCAGATGCTATTCATCTTTGTTTCCTGCACAAGATCATGTACACATAGATGCCAAAATGTATGAAATACTTGAATACATAAGTTAAGGAATGAAAGGATTAATTTCTAAAGGTGAGTTATGTGGCAAGACAGCACAAATGACCTTTAGTAGTTTTATTATCAGTAAGTTTATTTATTCATGCATTTCTCAGATATGGAACTCTAAACACCTCTTAAGTATTCTATTATTCTCTGGGGATATAAAGATGATGAAAAAACTGTCCCAGGTCTCAAGAAGCTCAAGTGTTTTGTTTGTTTGTTTGTTTGTTTGTTTGTTTTAATATATGAAATTTATTGTCAAATTGGTTTCCATACAACACCCAGTGCTCATCCCAAAAGATGCCCTCTTCAATACCCATCACCCACCCTCCCCTCCCTCCCACCCCCCCACCAACCCTCACTTTGTTCTCAGTTTTTAAGAGTCTCTTGTGCTTTGGAAGAAGCTCAAGTGTTATAGGCATTGCCTCAATACAGATTCACTCATGCTATTCTTAGATGTTCAAAGCATCTACATCTTCTTTATATCCTATAATCAATCTAATCTTTTCAGTGAACCTTCCCCCCCAATGCCCTCAAGCTGGCTAAATAGCAGTGGGTGCAGGGGAAGGTCTGATTCATTATAAAAACTACTAATTTCTTGCAGTTAAAAGTTTTTCTTTGGATAGCTGAGTTGCTTTTGGACAAACGCTCAGAAGTCCCTTCTTCCATACTCGCTTCTGAGATGGTGTGTGAGTGGGTCTGTAGTGTGACCTGGTGACCTGGGACCTTGTTGGTCCTTTGGCTGCTTTCCACCATAAGGCAGCCCCCCAGTTGTTGGGTGTACACTTGCTGGATTGAATACGCACTCTGTGCCTGGCATTCTGCTGGCCTCTGCTGTTCACTGTGTCCCCCAGCAGTCTCCCTCTCCTTGCCGACTGCCCCTCTGATCCCCGTTGATGCTGCGGGCCTCTAGGTATCTGGCCGTGAGGGCATTTGGTCTCCAGCCTTGATGGTCCCTGCCATATGGAACCTCTCACCCCACCCCAGGGAAGCCAGCCTTCACCCCTTTGCAGAGCACTAAGACTTCTGGCAAAACAGGAGCCGAAAAGGATTCTGGGAGTTAGAGTGCTCTCTGCTAACAACGCTTCACCTTCTGTTCCCTGCAGCCTCTTCAGGTTGGTGTGGCTGTCCCAAAAGGAAACCATTGCTTTGCTTTCAGTGTCCTCTCTAACTATCTAGTATTTTTTCTCCCTCTGGGACTGCAATCCCAAGAGAGGCACCTCTGGACACACGTGACTCAACACTCATTTCTCCTATGTTAATTTCCTTTTCTCTTCCCATAGTCCATGGTGGGAGAGACAAGCTTCCCATCCTCTTCCTCTTTAGCATGGACTCTTTGTTTCAAATCCTCCTTCCAAGGAAGAATTACAGAATTTAGAATCTCTTCTCTGTCCATGAACCTGACTCTAGACCTTTCTTTGCTAAAGAAGTCAGGAAAGTCAGCTTGGTGTTTGAAACCTGATGAATGACCTCTCTGTTCTAATAAAGGACTTGTTGTCTTTTTCTTCATGGCTCGGTTTTAAATGGGGCATGATTGAAGGGGGAAAACTAAATTTCCAAAAAAAAAAAAAATTATCCTATTTTGCTGGAAGACAGATGTATAGACAAATTACAGTGTGAGCAGTAGTAGTGAAATGGAGCTACACACAAATGCTACCGGATTACAGAGAGGAGGGACTGAAGCCACCAGTGACAGAGAGGACGTTCTGGAGGGGACAATTCAGTGGAGTCTCTAAACCTAGGTTTTACTGACAGCATGAATCCCACAGTAAAATGGGGCCGCTTGGTTCCCTGGTGTCAGCTCCAGTGACTCAGGTAGACAGGTTATAAGTAAGTGAGATGCCCTTATATGTTTGTTTTCTGTCTGAGCATCAGTTTTCCCATTTACAAGGATTTAAAAACCTGCCTCCTGGTGTGGTCCTGTGTGTGCAAATGTAACACTGCATTCAATGGTCCTGGTTTCCCCACTGCCCCAGGCAAAAATAATGCAACAAACAATATATTTTTCTGATCCTGCCATCACCTCTAACACCTTCCTCAGTGAAGTTCCTCTGTCCTTCCCACAGACATAACTCTCACTGGTCTTCCAACATTCTTAGACTTGTCTGAGATCCCTGTGACAGTTAGTCGCCAAGCCAGGACACCTACCACTTTAGCCATGCCTCCAACATGTGGTAGTTGCTCAATAAATAACCAGCTCCTTTTACTCACATAGTTTCCACTTTGTGTATTCTTTCCATTAATCCCATCTGAGAAAACCAGTCCACACTCTCACTCTTGGGCAGCAAACTGAAGAAAAGCAATGACAAATGTACAGTTGTGTACAAAGTGATCCAGGTGAAAGACTGCTTGAGACACAAAGAGGAGGTTAGGAAACCAACATTTCAATTAGCTTTGCCACTGATTGATTACTGTATTACCTCATGTAAGACCATTTGCCAGTCAATAAAAGTGAAACCTCATAAAGATGAATGAGATCGCTTCTAGGTACAAACAAAATTCTTCCAACCCACTCTGGTTGGGAGTGAAAACTTCAGGGGAAACTGTACAAACAAATATGGTAATGTCCTACTTGGAATCATGTTTTCACAGCACTAGGGGCTAAACAAACCTTAAAGCCATGCTTGACATGTAAAATCAAGAGAATTTTCTCCTGTGGTACAGATGCACCACCTTTTTTGCAATGAACATGTTCCTGAAATACTCTTTGTAAATAAATTTGTATAAATGATTTATATTTTTAACACACTGGGAAATGTACAGTGTATTTCTTGTAAATTGAAAAATCATTTTGTAGTATGAATAGTCACTATATTTGTTTCTATAGGTATTCTTTCCAATATACTAAGTTTGTGAAAAGTGAAACACTCTTATAGTTCAATATTATACCACACAAACAAGATTCATCTTTTCAGAATTAATGGCCAAAATGCCTATCTTATTTAGTGGATAAGAGTGAATAGGGCAAAAGGGAAGACATAGGAAGCTCAGCCTTGGATATCCCCAAGGCTTCAATATATTCACACACAGAGATTAATCTGTTAACCACTGCCCGCCTTACACCTCCCAAAAGTGCAAGCTGTCCACAGAAGAGAATTGGTGGAATTGTGGGTAAATGGACACTTTTTAAAAATGCTTTACTTATTAATTTTGAGAGAGAGAGAGAGCACAAGTGGTGGAGGGGCACAGACAGAGGGAGAGAGAATCCCAAACAGGCTCAAAGCTGTCAACACAGAGCCTGATGTGGGGCTCCATCCCACGAACAGTGAGATCATGACCTGAGCCGAGATCGAAAGTCAGGCGCTTAACCCAGGAGCCCCCAAATGGACACTTCTAATCAATGTTTTCACTCATTTAAAAAGGAATTGCAAATAGATTTAGTGAGCACCTCTAAATTGTGTTTGTGGGTGTGTGTGTGTGTAAGAGAAAAAGACAGGGATACAGAGGACGGAGAAAACAAGACTGAAACAAAGAAAGTATGGTATTGAAAGCAGGTCTTCTAATGGCCAAGTAAATAAAATTTCAAAACTCAAATTTTTCTGTACTTTCAAAAGTTATGACTTATAAGCCTTAAAAGAAACTAACTAAATTTTTAAAAGTCAGGCTGTTCCAGTATGGTTAGGCTATTTCACTACTGGGCATTTACGCAAAGAACACAAAAACACTAATTTGAAAGATATATGCACCCTTTTGTTTAGTGCAGCATTATTTGCAATAGCCACGGTATAGAAACAATATAAGTACCCATCAATAGGTGAATGATAAAGGAGATGTGGTATACACACACACACACACACACACACACACACTGGAATATTACTCACCTGTAAAAAAGAATGAGATCTTGCCATTTGTTTCGTGTATGGACCTCAAGGGTATTATGCTGAGTGAAATAAGTCAGACAGAAAGACAAGTACCATATGCTTTCACTTATATGTGGAATCTGAAATACAAAATAAGTGAACAAATGAAAAAAAAAAAAGAAAAAAGAAACAGAATCATAAATACAGAGAACAGAGACCAAACTGGTGGTTGCCAGAGGGGAGGGGACTGGTTTACGGGCAAAATTGGTGAAGGGGATGAAGAGTTACAAAATTCCAGTTATAAAATAAGTAAGTCACAGGATGAAAATTACAGAATGGGGATATAGTAAGTAGTAGTGTAATAACACTGTATGGTGACTACGCTTACTGTGGTGAGGGAGCTTTATATATAGAATTGTTGAATCACTGGGTCAAATACTTGAAACTAATATAACAATGTTTATCAGCTATATTTCAAGTTTTTAAAAAGTCAGAGTTTTCCGATTAGCCAGTCTTTAAAATCTTGCCAATTACAGTATGCTCATTGCCCAAATGTGTTCATTTGGCCTTTAAGGGATTTTTATAAATAAGAAATCATTTGATAGAAATTTAGTCATGTTTTTATTTCCAGTCATCCTCCCTGCCTTTCCCCAAGCAAAATTCTATAAGTAACATCACTGATAATTTTTCATACTTTTCTCCAGGTAATTATTTCCCTGGTTTATTGAAACACTAAGATTATTAATAAGATGAAAGAGAGAGTAAGAGATTTTATGTGTTGGTTATAAGATTTGAGGATTTTTTTTAATACCACTGATCTAGTTTGGGCTCATTTAAAACACAATGCTATACCCTATAAAGGATTTAATTAGGGAACACAATATGAAAGGATAATGGATTTGGAAAGAGCTAGTTTGTAACAAATAACTTCCCTAATTAGACACTGTAACATGAGAATTAAGAGTAGGCAAACTCCAAATGGTTTATCATTAGAAGCATCTTTCTATATAAGGATCCCCTTTACTTTTCAACTAAAAATGTCCTTGAGGTAATAATGATATTTTACTATGTAAGATATAAACAGAGTGGTTTGGTAAACATAACCAAATTTATACCTTCAAATTAATATTCCTCAAAGGGCTTTTTATTATACATTTGCTTAGATGTGTCTACCATTGTTCAAATTCTGTGGAATTTCTTTGACATCTTCAGAGCCAATTTTAAATCATGCAAATTTCTTTATAACTTATCCTTCCTTTGGTTCCCCAAACTATTATCTAGCTTAATCCAGCATTTGTGTTCTACCCAAAAAATAAAACCTACTCTCAAAGAATTAGTGGCTGCTTCCATTAAGAATATTCCAGTGAGTGCTCCAAAGGTGATTTCAGAAAGTTCAGAATGTCTTTGAGCAATGAAAACTTCATTAAAATACACCCATGACCTTCCAGAGTGACTACCTTGAATGACAACCATGTCCGGATTGAATGAATTCCAGTGTGTTAAAGAAGATTAGATATGTAAACACCTGCACACCCTGTTCAATAAGTGGCAGGGTTTTTTTTCCCTTTAAAAAAAAATCCTCATTATTTTCAAGGCACACCTTTCATTATGCATGAACACAGCTGGTGTAATAGGCAGGACAGTGGTCCTCCAAAGATGTCAGAGATCTAACCCCTGTAATACGGTACTTTACTAGACAAAGGGACTCTTGCAGATGTGATTAAATTAATGAAGCTGAAATGACGAGATTATCCTAGGTCTTCTGAGTGACCTCAGTATAATCACAAAGTCCTTTGAAAAGAGGAGCCAGAGTCAAAGGTGGCAGGAGATAATGACAGTGGAAGCAGAGATCAAAGAGTCAGAGAGATATCTGAAGATGCTACACTCCTGGCTTTGAAGATAGAGGAAGGGGCCACAAAGCAAGGAATGCAGGTAGCCCTAGAAGCTGAGAAAGGCAAGGCAAGGGATTCTCTCCTAGAGCTTGCAGAAGGCACACAGCTCTGTTAACACCTTCGTTTTCGGACTTCCCACTTCCAGAAGGGTAAGGTAATGAATGTATATTGTTTTAAGCCGCTAAGTTTGTGCTCATTTGTTACAGCAGCAACGGGAAACTAATTCATTGGAGACAGTATTGAATTCCTCCTCACCCCCAGGCAGATTTGAAGGTACTAACCTTTTAAAGGCTGTCTCCAAAAGAAACCAGAAACACACAGAGCAAGAGCAGGCTTTTTTGCCTGTCTGTGTCATTGTTTCCATTTCTTGAGAAGAGATCCTGCCAAGGACCTAATCCCTCTCTGTGGTTACTAAGATACCAGGGTTCCCAATGCCACCTACAGTGTCTCCTTGGAGGAGCATTTTGATGCTGTCTTGTCAGGGATAGATGCACAGGAAAACACTCCTGCATCACGACTGACTGGGTGCCTTTACAGAAGTGCTCACTTTGACTCGATCACTGCACAAAATTCACCTGTAATAAATACATCAAGTAGAAGAGTGTACTTGCGCTTTAAAAAAGAAAAAAAAAACGTGCAGAGCCTGCTTACTTTGGCAATGCGTTTAAATAGATGTGTTTGTTAAGAAATCATAAATCAGTAAAAGTCTATGAGGTGCTTTAAGAATGAAGGGTACAGTCTTAAAGCTGCTGAGACTTTTTAAGACTCAGATCATGACAATTCTAAAAACACCAACCTCGGGGTACATGGGTGGCTCAGTCAGTTAAGTCTCCAACTTCATCTCAGGTCATGATCTTACAGTTTGTGAGTTTGAGCCCACATCGAGCTCTTTGCTGACAGCTCAGACCTGCAGCCTGCTTCGGATTATGTATCTCCCTCTCTCTCTCTGCCCCTCCCCCACTCATGCTCTGTCTCTGTCTCTGTCTCTGTCTCTCTCTCTCTCTCTGTCTCTCTCAAAAATAAATACACGTTAAAAAAATAAAATAAAAACATCAGTCTCTGAGAAGACAGCAGGAATTATTTCTGCCCTTCTTCCTGTCTTCCCTCTTGCTTGTATCTTCTGGGTCAGGGGCCATTTCCAATTCAAGATCCCTTGAACAGAAAGACAGAATACAGTTGAGTATTTTTCAGAGTCATCAAGTGGGAGGCTTTATGGTCAGGTTAGGAGTTTGTGACACCATCTGGGCCAGAGAATGAGGACAGGAACTAGCAACTGCACGGAGCACTCACCTTCAGCTCCTTTGGCCAAAATCATCTCAATACGCAGCTTAAGGGAGTACCAGTTACCTCGGTGACAGCAACTCTCCCCAGATGGTTTAAAGAAGCAGAGGTTTTTCATCATTCAGCATCTACTATCTGCCAGAGAATGAGATAAACACCTCTGGACTTTGCTCAGATGTTACCTTCTCAATGAGTCTTTCCCTGACCACCAGGTTTAGAATCACAATCTCCTGCCCCATTCAGCACTCCCTCCCCTCTCCCCTGCTTTAGTTTTCTCCATAGCTTCTATCACCATTGGCATACTATATCTTTTACTTGATTGCCACTTCCTACATAAGATTCCAAGCTCTGTAAAGGCAAGGAATTTATTATTATTTAGATTTCTTATTTCCTAGAATAGTGCCAGGCACCTAGTAGATACTCCATAAATACTTTTGAGTGAATTAACAAAATATTTAAGGGGTCCTTCTGTATGCCATGCACCATCTAGCTTCAGGAAGTAAAACAGTGCAAGGGAGAAAAAATTCCTTCCCTTATGGAAGGTAGTTGTGCTTTAGCATAATTAAGTACAATTTGATAATACAGAGATCAATGGGAGCCCCTGAAGGGGCACCTAATTTGGATTTAGGAAGCCAAAGAGGACTTCCAGAAGGAAGTGTTGTCTCAACTGAGCTCTGAAAGATAAGTCTGAGCAGGCCAGGCAAGAAGTAGTGAGACAGATGGACATAGGAACTCCAACCAGAAGGAACAGCGGGAAGGAACTATGAATCGAGAAGGACCATGACAGGAAGGAACTACAAATGCTTCTGCATGCAGTCTGAAGGGGGGATGGTCAAAGAAGATAATGAAGGGGCAGCTGGTGACAGACCACAAAGGGACTTCTAAACCACATTATAAGTCACAAAGGGGGTTGGGCTTATTCCTGGGAGTTTCTAGAGTAGTAATGACATGACAAAATTTGTAGTTTAGAAAGTTTATTTGCATGGCCTGATAAGGAAGGGGCGGACAGGATAAGGCAAGGAAAGAGGTTCCAGAGAAATTTAGGTGGCTAAGAAGACAGAACTTGGTGACTTATTTGATGTGTGAGTGAGGAAAGATCAATCCATGTTTTATTCACCCATGTGCTCAGCAAATGTTTATCAAGCATGTATTATATATATCTTTATATGGCTCTAGACATATAGCATGAAGAAGATCATGTTTTTACCCTCATGAAGTTTCCCTTCCAAGTTACAGTTAGTTTTGAGTTTCTTTCTCTCCCATCAGAACGTGAGGGAGTAAGATGTGCAAAGATATGAGGAAGAGAGTTCTAAGCAAAGGGACAGCATAAGGGTGAAGGCCCTGAGAATGGCATGTTCAAGACACATAAAGAGTGGATGAAGTTACTGGAAGCAAAAGATGACACTGAGGAAGGAGGTAGGAGCTAGATAGCATAAGGCTAGTGTATATTATATTATATAAGGCTATTACATGAGATCAAGAAAAGCAGCCTGGATTTTTCCTAAGGAAAATCATTAAAATGTATAGAGCAGGGGATTGATACAACCTAATTGGTATTTTTAGATCACTGTGGCTCTGGCTGCTCATGGAGAGTTGACTGTATGGGAACAAGAGTGGTATTGTTTAGACAGTGAGGAGGCCGCTAACTGAAAGATCTGTTGACTTGAAGCCACGCGCCAACTGGAGGTGGCTTGAGGTTGTCGGATACATTTATAAGATAAATCCAATAGGATTTCCTGAGTATTTGTGTGGTGGAAGGTTGAAAGAAAAAGAAAAGTCAGGAATGATTCCTCAGTTATTGGCCTGAGCCACTGGGGTGTGCCATGCGGTGAAATGAGGAAAACGGGAGAAGAGCAGATGTGGAGCAGAAAATGAAGGTTCTGCTTTGGCCACATAGGTTTGAGCTTCCTGTTAGACATCTAGGCAAACCTTGGTATAGGTGGCTGGGGATATGTATCTGGAGTCCAGGGGAGAGGTGAGAGCTGGGATTATTAATTTGGAATCATTTGCACATAGATGGTGCTGAAAGTTACGGTTTGATTACATCACCAATGGGATGAGTATAAATGGAGAAGAGAAAGAAACTGAAAGCTGAGCCCTGGGACATGCCAACACTCAGAGACTGGAGGGAAAATAGGCTAAGGAGAGGCAAGAGGAGAACTATGTTAGACCCTGGAAGCAAGTCAAGGAAGTGTTTCAAGAGGGAAAGAGTGGCCCCTAGATATCAGGGTTCAGGTTTGAGACCTGAGCAACTAAGTCTCGAGTGGTCCCATTTGCCAAGGAAAGAACATATGAGGAGGGACAGTTTGGAGACAAAGATATGAGTTATGTTTGAGCCATGCTGAGCTATAGGTATTTTTGGTACATCCACAGCAGATCAGCAGACTCTGGAGCTTAAGAGACGGGTCCAGATTTGAGATGTAGATTTGGAAGTTATCAGCATCAAGACGACTTTTAACGCCATAACAGACCTCCTTCATAACAGACATCACTCAGGGTTAGTGTGGAGAGATGAGAAGGCACGCTATGGCAAAGTCCTGAAAGCACAACATATGAGAAACAGGAGTCGATCTGGGAACCCATAGACCAGGAACTCATTAAGGAGTCTCAGAAAGATGAAGTGATGGACAGGGAGCTTGGCAGGTAAGGCCATCAGCAGGAGGAAGTGTCAGATGCTGCACTAAGCAAAGTATGTGCTAAAATGTCTGTGTAGGGTTCAAAAACAGGGAGTATATTTTTGAGCGATTTTGATGGTGCTTGGGGAACAGAACCCAGATTGCACTGAGTGGTTGAATGATGTTGAGGGAGATGAAAGCAGTGGCTGAATGCAACTGTTTGCAAGACGTTTGGCAGGGAAGGAAGTAAGAGGTGGGTGACAGCCAAAGACTGGCATATATAGAATGTGAAAAGGAGAGTGCCAAGGGCTGAGCCCTCAGACATGACAACTCTGAGGGACAAAAAGAACAAAATGAGTCCAGAAAAAAACTCAGAAGGGCAGGAGAGGCAGGAGGAAAAAAAAAAAAAAAAAAAAAAAAAAAAAAAGGACAGATAAAATCAAGAGAGGAGAGAATCCAGTGGGAGAATCATCAGTAATGCCAAATGCTGCAGAAGGTTTAGTCAAAAGTGGCTGTGACGTGTAGCTTTGGTGATCGTGGTGAAGAGAGGTGTCAGTATTGCTGCATCTTGAGGAATAAATGGAGCCAAGATACCAGAGGCAGTGGCTGTAGATGAATCTTCCAGGAAGTTGGCTGTGAAGATGGAAAAATAAATAGCTACAGAGCAACTGGGCCTCAAGGGTGAAATCAGCACAGATTTCAAAGCACTATATGGCAAAGGAGAATAGCCAACAGAGAGGAAGGATCAAGAGAGACGTGGGATAGGTGCTGGAAGGAAGGTTCTGTGAGGGGCAGGAGGTCCTGTTCCAAAGAACAGAGGACAGAAGGTTCAGGGCCCGGCAAGTTCTAGAGTACCACTGGCTGTGAACCTCAAGAAAGAAATGCGTGTCCCTTGGCATCTGTCCGCCTGGACAGAGATGTCGAATGTTTTGTTCACTGTGGTATCTCAAGCATCTGTAGCAGTGCTGAACATGCAGTGGGCATTCAATAAACATCTGTTGAATCAATAAATAAGTGACGAGTAGAAGGTGATGAAAATCTGATTTTGTCTTTTTTTTTAATAAAACCTGGAATAGATGAGTTAAACCTAGAAATAGAGTCCAAAAAGTATAAGATGTTCTCCTGTAGCTTTTGAAATTGTTTCTCCCTGCTGTTTTAATGCTGAGAGGAATCAAAAGTAATGCAAAATTAATATTTTATCAGAAAACTTCATTTCCTTCAAAACGTGCTTTGAAATGTGTGCTTTCTGTAACGTTGTTGTTAATGTTCTTATGTTCAATGAATTTGACAAATAAGAAATATGAGTTAGTAGTACTCGGCTGATTTAAGGCAACCTCTTCTCCAAAAACACTCAAGATAGTCACACAGTATCAAAGACCCATCGCTAAAACCAAACTATCCTAATTCCTTTTTTCCTTTGACAAAAATGTTGGATATGTAAGGAAAAAAAAAAACATTCTAATAGGTCTGTGATCGTCTTCCTGGGAAGAGGTATCATATCACAGAGCGGATGTTGATGAGTAGATGTTTCAGCAAAATATAACCATACTTTATGCTGTAATGATTGGCAAAGCAGCAGTTTCCGCTCTGATGGCACAATTCTAATTTTCGTACACTTTGTCTTGTAACCTGCACTTTATTTAACATAAAAGATGCAGGCAATCAGTGATTATTTTTTCAATACCCTTACAGTCTGCTCACTCTCCCAGAGTGCTCTCACAGGTAGAAAGAGCACCCGAGCCTGCTAGATTGAGTTGAGAGTGACCCAGCCTAGACCAATGTTGTTATCACTGGATCCTATATAGTCTCTACCCCGCCTGGACCTTGACTGCTTACACTTACTTTGTACAAGAAGGGCGGCAGACCTGGGATCACCTCTGGCTTTGACACTTAACCACTGTGTGACCTAAAGTAAGTTACCTGTTTTCTTTAATACTCTGTTTTATCATCTGTAAGATGGAAGGAGCAAGAGCCTAGCATTCTGCCTGTTGTGTGGTAGACATTCAGTAAGTGTGAATTCCTTCTTTCTACTTCTAAAATCCAGTTTACTGATAATCAGAGCTTGTTCTTCAACCTGATGAAAGTGCCAGTGATGCTCACCCAGAAGGAATTTGTCTTCTGGGACAGCTCTTCAGTCACCTGAGGCAGATTTCTTTGCAGCCGAGCTGGAGAGTATGTGTCTCCTAATTATCTGTCTTCCAGTGGTCACCTAGATTTCAAGGTACTTGCCCCAGATTTTCAATGCATGATAGTGTCTTTTTTTCCTTTCATTCTTTTTTTATTTTGAGAGTTGAAGCCCAAAAAGCTAAGTGAATATATTTTAACAACTAGGAAGTTCTGATGGGCTGGCATAAGAAGACAAAAAATTCACACGTTTAAATCCTTACCAGAAGACGCAAGAAAAAGTATGGTGAAAATCTTTTTTTTTAAGTTCTAGAAATAGGACATTTCCTGGAAAATGGCTGTCATACAATCAGCACAATGACACATTTTATTAGTCGGGCTCTCTTGGGCAACATGATGGAAGCATGACTCCATCCACCATGAATATTTTAAGACAATAAAATCAAAACATTAAGTCCTAAGGTACAGGGTTGGTGGGGGTGGAGGTGTCAGGAAAAGAATAACTCTGAGAGGGAGAAAAATCTGGAGAGGTAGAGGGAGTGCGAGTGTCTACCAGCAAAGTCTGTTACTGATGAAAGATATTCCAATTGGATTTTCAAATGCCTCTAGGATGGGTACATGTCCAGGCCCCTGAATTACAATGGTTCTTGATTGCGTGTGAATGTGCATTTCCCAAATTATATTCCACTCTCTTCAGCTGGACTGTCTGCCAGAGAAGGACTTTTGTTGTGTCTGTGATACTGAAGATTGTCTTTTTTTAAGATCCTTCCCTGTTAATGCTTCAGTTTTACTCACCGGAGATGAATTTATAATACATATCACTTTTAGCAACTCGGGAGAATTGCCAATTAGAAGCAGAGGAAGGGAAAGTAGGGAAATGTTCTTTTTCCTGGAATTACCTACTAGTTGCCTCAGGTTTAGCCTCTGACAGCTGGGCCGTGTGAGGGGAGCTTTTTCCCGGTGAATAGCCGGAGGGGAGCGCTAATGAGGAGCCGAAGGCCGGCGGAGGAGTCTGTTTTTGGCAGACAATTAGAAAAGAGGGATGAGATCACCTCCTCATTATGCTCTACTGGAATGGGAGCAGTTGGGTAGCGGTTTTTTGTTTTGTTTTAATTTTTTTACAAACCATCTGCTTCCCTTGAAAAAGACTGATCTGACTCTTGTAGATTTTTTACACTCTCATAGCATGTGTTGTTGTATATATTTTGAAAGCAGTATATGCTCAAGAGAGGAAATTTGGAAACCACAGAGAATTTGGGTGATGGGTTGTGATGATTCACTTATCTTATCCAAGATGACCATTGTTAATGTCTTATTCTTATAGATTCTGCTTTTCTCCTTCCAGAGATTTAAAGATTTTATGACTGATAATATGATATGTAGATCTTTAATCAAGAAATGAACTTTTACATAAATGTATATGTATATGTCTATGTCTATGTCTATGTCTATGTCTATGTATATGTATCAGCAAAACCAAACATGGCATTGAAGGAAGGTAGAGGGACTCCTGTTTTCCCCATGAAACCACCCTAGCCAAGGGGGATATCCATTCCCTTCCAAACATTGAGAGAATGGAATATAACTCTCCTTTTTCTCCATTCCTTCTTCCTTCACCCCAAAGAGGAAATAGCTAATTCAATATCCAATAGGGGATTTTACCACTTGGTGGGGTTATTATGCCTTAATAGGAAAGGAAAAGGAGGAAAAAAACTGTCATCCAAGTATTTCATTTCTGTCTGCTTTCTGGATTGGTAAGGACTGTCCCTTGCTAGAAGGACCCCCGAGACAGGGTCCATGGCTTGATGGCCATTTCCTCCAGTATATCTGCCTAAGAAAGATTAGCTAAGTTAAAATTGAGCACATTTTTCTGGACTAGGTCTAATAAAACTGAATTTCTTCATCAGCCAGTAGGAAACATCTTGTCTAGTTGTTTCATTAGCAGTAACAACTGCATAAAGGTGAGAGAGAACTAGAGAGAGAGAGAGAGAGAGAGAGAGAGAGAGGATGCAGCAATCCAAGGATAGGTACATGATTGGCAGGCTACTATGATGTCATATCACAAGTGAGGTTGTTGGACTTTGCATGGTTCTGAGATATGTCAAGGGGAGGATTTATATTCTTTTCATTATTTAATCACCTTGCATTGATCTTGAGAGTCGTGTAACACAGTTACATTTAACCATCACAACCTTATAATTCCGTGCTGGTGATTATGCAGTGCATTTCTGTATAAGTCAGAGATGTATTATCACGATCATCCAAGTACCAGTCGGCCTCAACTAGTCCAGTTATGTAGTGGCTCCGAGTCCTACCACTTGAATTTACTCACAAAGACATTATAGAGACATAGACACACATCAACCAAATATACTCACAGATACAGGCATCAGTACACATTGAGTAAAGTTGAAGGGGCAAAATTCATATTTTGTACAAGAAATAAATTTAATAACATCAGTGGAATGACAGGCGAGAAAATCATGGGAGCAGTAGAATTAGAGACAGAGTAAGGCCAGAGAAAGTTCAGTAGGTTTCATTCAGCGAACATTATTCAGCATCCACTAAATCCCTGGTTCTGAGTGAGATAGGTGGTGGAGGAAAATACGGTAAGAGAGGAGTGACCATGTTGGAGGAGGGGAGGGACTTATGAGTGAACATGAAAACCAGATGGAGTGTATCTGAATCCAGATCAAGGTGGTCTGGGGAATGCTGGCAAATGGAGTTAGCGCAGAAAGGAAGAGAAAAGCTTGAGTGGGTATTGGTAAGATGAGGGGATTGGGATATGTGTGTGTGTGTCTGTGTGTGTGTGTGTATGTGTGTGTGTGTAGGAAAGAGCATAACTAAATGCGATTGAAGACTGCAGAGGAAGATCCAGTGGTAAGAGATTGGCTGAAGCTAAAAAAGACAGGGAGAGAGAGGAGCAAAAAGTTAAATGAAGCTGCGATTCTCCAAATTACTTTAAAAAAAAAAAAGTAATGTTATTTAATGTCGACTTCTGTTATCCTAAAGCACCACCAATACAGACCTCTTTTATTATTAAATAACTTTTGGAAGCTGCACTTGAACTCTGTGGAGACTAGAAGTCCAGGGACTAGTATTTTAGCTTCAAGTCTGGCACTAACTTGCTTTATTATTGGAGGCTCAGTGTCCTTACCCATAAAATAGGTATAATCGTAACTCCCTTAAAGTGCTGTTTTAGAGATAAAGTAAAAATAATGTGTTTTGCAAACTGTAAGTATAAACTTAATACAACCAACTCTAAATGTTATTAAAAGCTACCAAGTTCACATAATAATCCTGGAGCCATCACCTTGGCTTCAGAGAATGTGCCCTGGCCATTAAGCATGGTGTGCCTCAGTGCCACCATCAATAAAATCAGGTCATTTGGTATTGGACACCTCTCTGGCAGATATCATCTAAAGACTAATGACATGGAAGAATTAATTTAAATCTTTAGGAGAAAAAAGAGGTAAATCTAAGGTTGTAATGAGCACTTTTCTTTCCAACGTATTCTTAATTTTTTTGAGACTTTTCAGAGCATAGGAAGAATGCAATCTTGCCATTTGCAATGACACGGAAGGAGCTAGAGAATATAGTGCTAAGTGAAAGAGGTCAATCGGACAAATACAAATACCATATGATTTCACTCATACGTGAAGTTTAAGAAATGAAACAAATGAGCAAAGGGGAAACAAAAGAGAGAGAGAGAAGGGAGAGGCCAACCCGGAAGCAGACTTAACTATAGAAAACTGATGATGACCAAAGGGGAGGGGGCTGCAGGATGGGTTAAATAGGTGATGGGGATTAAGGAGTGCACCTGTTGTGATGAGCACCAGGGGTTGTAAGGAAGTATTGAATCACTATATTGTATACCTGAATCTAACATTACACTATACCTTAACTAACTGGAATTTCAATAAAAACTTAAAAAAAAATAAACAGAAAAGGGGGAAAAGATAATTACGAAATAGTATTCATTTGTTCATTTTTTTGGTGTTGATATTTTATCATTTCTTTTTGGATATAGAAATGTATGCAAAGAAAGTAAATCTACTAAATGTTCATGACAGAATCGGAAGGGTTTTTGTCTTTTTTAACAGTCCCCATCTCTAGCAGTATCTATTATCATGCTTTTCTCTTTTATTACTCCAACAACCACTTCGCTGAGTAGTTAAGCTACCCGAAAACTATTGGAAAATGATTTTGTCAGTATGGTTCGTGCTATATGACCACAGGGGAAAGGCTGGAGCCGAAAATCACTGCAAAGTAATAGCCTGTTTACTAATAGAAGCTCCCAAATGTTTGTTTCTGTAGTTACAGACACAGTGATAAGACCTCTACCTGTAACAATTTCTGTCATTGACCTTTATTAAAATATTGTTTTGTGGGGGCACCTGTGTGGCGCAGTTGGTTAAGCGTCTGACTTTGGCTTCAGGTCATGATCTCACAGTTTGTGAGTTCAAGTCCTGCATCCGGCTCCGTGCTGACAGCTCAGAGCCTGGAGCCTGTTTCAGATTCTGTGTCTCCCTCTCTCTCTGCCTCTCCCCTGCTCATGATCTGTCTCTGTCTCTCTCTCAAAAATAAATAAACATTTAAAAAAAAGTTTTTAAATACTGTTTAAAAAAAAAAAAACAGAACTCCCACTGGTACCAATAGTTTGAGTGACCTTGAGCACATCACTTCATCTCCTGAAACCTCTGAGTCTCCAGCTTTTAAATAAAAGGGGTGGAGGGGTCAAGATGACTCTAAACTGAGGGGCACTTGTAAATGTGCATGAGCACTTTTTTAGTGGCCAGTGCCCAGTGATACTAAATGCCCTGCAGAGAGCAAGGGACAGTCCTACAAAATACACTGCCCCACCCAAAATGCCAGCAGCAGCCTAAATTATCCCTAATGTCCCTTCTGACAGTGAGTGATAACAAGTGTCTGTCCATTCATTAATTCATTCAGCCACCCATTGTTGATCCCTACTGTATGCTGGGCACTAAACTTCCCTAGATGAATGTTCTAGAAGCCCTGGCTTAAATTGTACCTTTCGTTATCTTTTCCCCTTCCTTTTAAATGTCTTCTCCATGCATAGGACCATGTGACATGTACAAATAAGGATTTTTCAACTAAATCTGTTGAGGCAATACCCCAGGACTTATGTACTGTGGGGTTTCTAATGACATTGAGAACCAAAAAGGCTCACTCAGTCCTCCCCAAAGACTGAATGATGGCCTGGTTTGCCTTTAATAATTCACGAATGAAGGGGCGCCTGGGTGGCTCTGTTGGTTAAGCACCTGACTCTTGATTTTGACTCAGGTCATGAACTCACGGTTTGTGAGTTCAAGCCCTGCATCAGGCTCTGCACTGACATTGCAGAGACTGCTTGGGATTCTCTGTCTCCCTCTCCCTCTCCCTCTTTCCTGCTCATTCTCTATCTTTCTCTCTCAAAATAAGTAAATAAACATTAAAAAAATTTTTAAATAGTAATTCAGGAATAGAGGTCTTCAGCTCCACTAACCAAGGGCTTCCAGCTAGACAGTGAAATCCAAATTATAGAGTATGTAGCTAAATATTTCAACTGCCGATTCAATCATTTCTAATTTTTAAAACAAAACACCAACTGTTTTACACCCAGTGAACAGTTTTCACTGGCAAACTCAAATGTCCTAATATACTTAAATGGCATTTGAGGCCAGTTGTACTAAACTGCCTCAGAGCATTTTACCATATCAAGTAGGATCATTAACTTGCTAATTAACTGTGCATTGAGCAACTCCAGCTGTAGTGCAATCCTATCAGCCGCCACCCTGATACAGAGTTCCTCCGGGAGTGCGGTGACCTCTAGACTCAGCCCCCAGCCATCGCATCCACGTGGCCCTCCATCACCTTATCTCACATCACCCCCAGGGACAGCTTACAATTCTGATTGTTTTTGTTGCAAACGAAACTGCTGCACAGAGAAGCTTGAGGGTCTGCCAGACCGCAAAACCTTTTGGGATAGAAGGGATTCTGAGTGCTGGCTGCTTTACAGAGCCAAAAAGTCATGCTGATGGTCAGGGATGCTCTGCAAACACGCAAAGATTTTTCATCCTTTCATGAATTTTGGGTATTATTGATCATTAAAAATACCGTATGCACTTGTTCAGTCACTATCATTGGATACTTCTCATGAACACAGCAGGATCTGACTAATGAGAATGCAGTCCTGCTTTCATAGACCTCTGGACACGTGGGGAAGTTAGACATTGTGCCAATAATTCTGTGCTCATTAAGTATTATTGCAATTGACACTATAAAGGAAAAGTACGGGATATAAGGAAAGCATCGATGGTCCTGACCTAGCCTGGGGACCCGAGAGGCTCTCTTGAGAAGGCAGTATGTAAGTGCAGGCCTGAAGGGCAATGAAGCGGGAGTTCGGGAATTGAGTGGGGCATTCCAGATGAAGGAGAATGCATGATTGAAGACCCTGAAGCAGGAAGGAGGGGCTTATTCTTTTTTTTTTTTAATTTTTTCAACTTTTTTATTTATTTTTGGGACAGAGAGAGACAGAGCATGAACGGGGGAGGGGCAGAGAGAGAGGGAGACACAGAATCGGAAACAGGCTCCAGGCTCCGAGCCATCAGCCCAGAGCCTGACGCGGGGCTCGAACTCACGGACCGCGAGATCGTGACCTGGCTGAAGTCGGACGCTTAACCGACTGCGCCACCCAGGCGCCCCTGGGAGGGGCTTATTCTGAGTAAGAAAGGATACAAGCTTAGTCCAGGTGGCAAAAATGGGAGAGGGTGGCATGAATGGATTTGAGAGATGTTTAGAAGATGGAATTGACAGAACTTGGTGGCCAACAGGATGCAGGCAGTTAGAGCAGAGGCGTATAGGGATCACTGCCCTGTGTCTGACTGCTGGGTGGTAGAGTTACTTGTCTAGGATTCTAGCAGAGGAGCAGTACCCGGCAGTGGGCCAGAATCACCAATTTCTCGTTCAGTACATGGAGTTTGAAGTCCTATGAGATACAGTTTGTCTAGTGGAGACCCTGTCTCACATGGGTTATCCAAAGGTCACTGTATCTTACCAGAGTGTAGGAGAAACAACCCGTTCCGTGGAGCCAAGAGCACGTGTTGGGAAGCACGGTGATAGACCAGCGTTGACGCCCTTGTAGCTCAACAAAATGTTTTCTCATGTATTATGTCAGAGCTTCACAGGGATCTTTGGGGGAAGTCAGTGGATTATTATCTTCATTGTACTGGCAGGACACTGAGGCTTCCTGAGCTTGTGATTTGCCTATGGTCACACTACTGTAAGTAAGGCTCTGGGACTCAAACTGAAATCTCCTGACTCCGGGCACAAGGGTCTTCTCATTGCACCACATTAACTTGCTGCAAGATTGGGGCCACCTCTCTACCAAGTCCTGAGGTTTCCATGTCACATGGAATCTCGTTATTAGCACAAAATACGTAAGAAATGAAATCAAAGATTTTTTTTTTCTACACTCTGTTTATCCTTCCCTCTCTCACTGTCTTTACTCTTCCCTCTCTCACTCTCTTTACTCTTTTTTTACTATGGTATTTTTTAAAGTCTTTGTAAACTTGAGAGTAATATTTGTATTTAGAACAAATTTACAAGTAGCGAGGAGATAGTTTTTGGGAGAAATTAAGTTCAACCGTTGTCTAAATTCTACTAATTTATAAAACATGGTAAGACCTCTGCCCCCTTACCTCCCATTCCCAGATTTACTCTTAAAATAGTGGAACCATCTAAAATGGCTCAGTGTCCTCTCTCTCAAGTAAGGGGTTCTGGTGGAGTCCGGGCGCTGAGGAAAATGGGAAACAGAGCTGCCCTGACCCTGTAAGGGCAGGCGACTCTCCACCACCAACCTGTCTTATCCACTGGCCTTCTCCCCTTTCCATCCAAGCCTGGAGGATGTTTAAGTAAAGCTAGTTTGTGCTTGTTTCAGAGTCTGTTTTAACCGAAGCAGTTCTGGGTCTACACAGAAACTGAGGTTCAGGGGAAATAGCCTTTCTACAGGGCTAAGTGATTTTTCTTTATTATGTGGAAAGCTTCCCCCTGAACCTCCTCTTGTTTACCTCCCTCCTTCCCTATAGCTCTTGGACTGTTTTGTGATCCCGGTGGTGATTTTGCTCTCCTGGTTCTTCCTGCTGATCCGGTACAAGGCTGTGCATTTCCTCGGCATCTTTGTCTGCATCCTGGGAATGGGCTGCATGGCAGGAGCGGATGTGCTTGTGGGAAGGCATCAGGGAGCAGGTGAGTTTCTAGGTGTTCACCATGTTACGTGCTTATGTGGGTAAGGCCAAAGCAAGACACAGAATGTTCATGGTGGGGTAGAAACTAGGAACCGGGTCTTCTCAGTGCCTGTGTCTTACTCATGTTTGTTCCCCGACACCTCGAACAATGACACATGGGAGGTGCTTAATCCATGTTTCTTGAGTGAATGAAGGAAGCAAAATACAGATATTCTGCCCTTTTTACATGTATTCAGAAACATTCAGATGGTATTTAAAGTTGAGTCAGGACCTATATGGGGGATATTTTGCAGGCCATTGCTGGCTGGCCCAAACCAGCTGGTTAGAAATAGTGTCACTGGGTCACTGGAGCCTTCCCCACACCTCACCCTCCAACTCTTTCTTTCTCATGTCAGAGAAAGACTGAGCTTTCAAACCATTGGGTGGAGGTTGATATATAATTTAAGAGTGGATATTTGAAGTTTGAAGACTAGATTAGGAATACTTCATATTTTTATGGGGGAGAGCTAAATTTAGTCTCATTGTGCATGGTTTTTTGTTTATTTGTTTGGGGTGAGGGAGGATTTGTGGTTATCAATCACAGCTTATAGACCTTCAAGGTAAAGCTTCAAGATTTACTCATCAAATTGCTATGAATCTGATGGGGATCCCTGATCCAGGATGGTTTCCAGAGAACCCTTTTTAAAGCATTGCAGTTCTTTAAAATGTACAAAAATTCTTATGCTACATAAGGTTTTAGGGGACATGAAAAATAACCTCGTTTTTTAACATCAAGAATGGGATAGAAAGTATTTACGTTTCTATAGTTTTTGGATTTGCCCTGTCTTCTAGGTAATTAATTGATAGTCAAAATTGGGGCATTTCTTGTAATGAGACTAGATTGTAGGAAGTACCTGAAATAAATACAGTTTATGTTTTTAAGTTGCACTATAGTACATTACAGCTGAAACAGACCTCGTTCGGCAGCTTTATATATGACACACAAGAACACCAAGGTACAGGGAAGCCAAGTGAGTTCCCAAGGTCACAGAGCTGAGAGAGCAGGGTCTAGGACCCCAGGCTCTTGACCTCTGGGACAGGCTTCCTTTCTTTTTCCACATCTCTGGGAGCTACAGATACAACACAGAGCAAAAGAGAGACAGCCGTGGTCCTCACAAACATAATCAATCCCATCTCAACAGGTAAGCTAAAAATATGTATACCAGCTTTTCCTAGAATCTCTTCTATGAAACAGTGGTTCCATGGGATATCAATAGATGTTTTATGAAAGGACCAGTTTTATGCTCTATAACCATCGTGATCCTGATATGAATAATCTCTTTGAACCAATCAGAGTATGTTTGTCAGAAACAATGTGGTTATTTGTTCTAAAGTCATAATTTAATTTCATTTTCTCAGCTTTACTTGTAGGATGTAAACATAGACTAAGCAGAAGCATGTACCCTTATTTTGAAAATTCTGCTTTGCTGAACCTTAGCCATTGGCCCCCAGCCATCATCTTGCATCTCCTAGTCAAGAAAGACAATTGCTCTAATAAATCTGGATGTTTAAGCCCAGAATGTTAAACTAAATTGAATTGATTTCACTAGAGGATATTCACTACTCCTGGAAAAAAAAAAAAATGTTCTCTTGATTTCAGATGAGGTGTTAGGAAAGGAGTAATAGTATTAAAGAAAAGAAAGTAAGTCCATTTAAGGTCTTTCAAAAGTAGCCATTTTTTTATTATTTAAAAAAAATTAAGTTATTTATTTATTTTGAAAGAGACAGAGACAGCATGAGTAGGGGAGGGGCAGAAAGAGGGAGAGAGAGAATCCCAAGTAGGCTCCATGCTGCCAGCGCAGAGCCCAATGTGGGGCTCAAACTCACAAAACTGTGAGATCATGACTCGAACTGAAACCATTGCTTAACTGATTGAACCACCCAGGCACCCCAAAAGTAGTGATTTTTAAAACAGTGCAGAGTAACTCAAACACACTAGAGTGGGTTTCACCTGTAGAAGACTTACAGCACCATCCTTTTTGTGACATGTGAAGTGCTCATGTTAACAGAATTAAGATTTATCATCTTGGAGTACCTTCTCTGCTGAAGTAATGGTGCCCAAGTAGATGATATGATGTTCTAAGGGCAGCCCAAATACAGGATCCAAGGGTTTATTTTACAAAATAAATTAGGCAGCAATGTAAGCCACCATATAAAATATTTTGAAAGAAGAAAAAGACACACTAGTTTGAAGGACAATATAATCTTAAAATTGGTGTGCATCATTATGCAAAGTATCCCATTTGTTTTCACCTTTGTGGTAGAATTGATTCAATGTTATTACTTAGCCAGGGACAAAACTTTACCAAAATACTTGAGTCACTCACCAGAACTTCAATCGGGCATTCAACGCAATATAAATTGCCATCACTCTATCGAGAGCTTTTCATAGGAAAAGAGAATGTCCGTCTCAATCCTTTTTGTATTGCTGAAGCTGTGGTTCACCTTAGCTTGGGATTTTGAAAATTCTTTCCTCAAGCACAATGATAATGGCCTGTTCAATGTTACCTTGACTTCACTTCATTATAATTAAAATAATTGTTCGAATCCCTTTGTTAGACTGTTTCTTCATCAGCTACCCAGGAATCCCTCATTTTGATTTAAGCCTTGCTAAAGGAATCTTCTCAGATGGCAGCAGGTGATGTGAACTGTAACTGTCAGGGCGCACAATGATGTGCCAGGAACCGTGCTTCTCAGGAAGCTTTGCCGGCAAGTTTGCCCACGGCAGACGGAAGTGGAGAGAAGGTATCCCCAGTCCGTGGCATTGGAGGCTCGGCCTTGCAGCCGGCAGTGTGTTGCGCAAAGTGGGAAGGGAAGGTTAGAAAGTCATAAGATTTAGGTAAAACCCAATTAAAGTAGCTCCCTTTTACAAAATATATGTCTTGCTCTTCAAAATATCATCTTTCTACCATAATACATTTATTGCACCTTTTAGTTCATTTATTTTTTTTTTAATTTTTTTTCAACGTTTATTTATTTTTGGGACAGAGAGAGACAGAGCATGAACGGGGGAGGGGCAGAGAGAGAGGGAGACACAAAATCGGAAACAGGCTCCAGGCTCTGAGCCATCAGCCCAGAGCCTGACGCGGGGCTCGAACTCACAGACCGCGAGATCCTGACCTGGCTGAAGTCGGACGCTTAACCTACTGCGCCACCCAGGCGCCCCTAGTTCATTTATTAAAGCTGTTAGATACATATAACAACATTTTGTTTTCTTATTATTAGCCCGAATTTTATAGTGATTTCAAGGAAGAGAAAATATTTTCTTTTTTTTTTTTTACGTTTATTTATTTTTGACACAGAGAGAGACAGAGCATGAATGGGGGAGGGCCAGAGAGAGGGAGACACAGAATCTGAAACAGGCTCTAGGCTCTGAGCTGTTAGCACGGAGCCTGACTCGGGGTTCGAACTTACGGACCGCGAGATCATGACCTGAGCCGAAGTCGGCCGCTTAACCGACTGAGCCACCCAGGCGCCCCGAGAAAATATTTCAAGGAGCTCGCTAATGGAACACAATCAAGGGACAGTGACAATTTTTTTGGTGCCAGCCACTTTCCCATGCATTATCTCATTTAATCCTCCTAACTGTGCAAAGAAAGCTTTCTTATTCTTCCTTTTGCAGCTGAAGAAATCAAGGCTAAGGGAGATCAGAAGCGTGTGCAAGGGCACACCAATAGTAAATGGTGCGGCCTAGATGTAAATTCTAGCCAGTATCCTTTCTGCTACACCACTTAATACTTATTTTTCTATCCTTGTGACCCTTATAAGAAATATATAGCTGTTCTATTATAGTTAATTGCGATAAATGATGGTCCCAGATTCCCCAGAATGAAAGGGTTTCCTGAGATGAAGGAATTTGGTGTGAAAACCAAGAGAGTCCCAGGAAAACAAGGCAGTTGATCACATTTACAACTCAAAAATATTCAGTGGGATGGGTTCATTTTCATAAATCACATTAATAGTCTTTCAACACTCCAGAATAGTGTAATTCATCATTTATTTCTTGAAATAATGGTACGTAGTAGTCTTAAGTCCTCTTCCCTATTCTTCTTCCACTGCCACACAGACACAAATGTCCCCCCAAACAACGCTTAAACAAAAATCTAATAAGGAAAACCAATTCTTGCAAAGCAATTATGACTGTGTTGATTAGAATCAAGAAGCGATCCAAAATGAGAAATGGCCAATCCATAGAGACAGGTGCTTTTCAAAGAGAATGACTGATTCTTTTCAGTCACCATTTAGTGAACTGTTAGTCAGTGCCCAATGATATATGAAGCAATTCATTTTCTTTAAATTATTTTATGTACATTACTTTGCTGTAATCTCAAACTAACCTCATTCTGAAATAAGGAAACTGATGTGCTGAAAGATTGTATAGCTTGTCCAGTACAAAACATTATCACTGAGCATGGTTTCATACATACATAAATGACAGCTTTTCTGGGTATTATTTCCCCATGAACATTGTACAAAAATTGGTTCCACTGCATCAGGTATCTATTGCACTGAAGGTGCATAAAACATGGAGTAATATGTTGTAATCTCCAGGGAACGAGATACAAATTGTAGATATAAACTATTAGTCCTAGAACTTTCTTATACTTACATCAAACACTTCATTATATGATATAGTTGAATAAAATCATGCCCTGGTTAATTTAGTTATATTTAATCAGCCAAATTATCATACATGCTATATGTATATGCATCCATTTTCAAAGGTTTGAAAACTGATAAATACATTTACAAATGAAAATTTAATAAATAACATTTAAATTTTTATCACTGATAATTAAGAAAGCACTTCTGAACTTGCACTTACATAAAACTGTATTATTCTTAACAGTCATTATTATGCCCTGGTGAAAATTCAAAGTACTGGGGAATAGATTTCATATGGTCAAAGGCCAGGTAACAGAATAGGCTAAAACTGTACAAATGTAGAGTTTAAAAAAGATTAGTGAGACTATTCAGTAATGCAGCATGGCCTCTTTTTAGGACTTATGAAAGATAGACTGATGTTCTGCTAATTTCTATTAAAATATCTCATTATAACTTAGCTTTCCTGAATCCATTCATATAATTTCATTAACCAAAAATTCTGTTTAAGCAGCACTTCTTTACTTCACTAATACAACAATAATTGATATTCATAATAATGACCCCCATGTCATCACAAGATTCTGAAATGGCTCCTGAGTAAAAAGAGACTGAATTATATTCATTATAACCTTACAATTTTAGTAATGGATACTTTTTTATTTTATGGGTTATTCCTCAAATGAACTACTTAAAATTAAAAGCTTTGTCATTATTTTCTACTCGACACATGAAAAAGATGAATCAGGTTGCTGAAGATGACCTTCTCTGTCAAAGCAACCTTAATGGCCCCGTGAGATGCACCCAAGGACCTCTCTGGAGCTTTGGTTGTTCATTGACACCTCTTTGCGCTCTTGGCTCATCTGTTCTCCATGAATCAGGGAGGGCACCCCACCCTCACAGATCCAGATTCTCAGCCCATTCCCTGGAGGGTGATGCCAGCAAGGTCTCCTGCCTTTCAGGGTCTCTCCTCCCCGCCTTCCGATCCTTACCAGGAGTGGGAAATTTGCTTTCGAAAGAGTGACACCTTTAAAGTACAGTTGCCCCTTGGACAGCAGACTTTTGAAATACACGGGTCTGCTTATACATGGATTTTTTTCAATAAATGCAGTACATTTAACATTTTCTTTTCTCTAGCCTACTTTATTGTGAGAATATAGTATATAATACATATACAAAATATGTGTTGTTTGTATTATTGGTAAGACTTCTGGTCAACGGTAGGCTATTAGTAGTTTAAGTCTTTGGGGAGTCAAAATTTATATGCAGAGTTTTGACTGCATTGGAGGTCAGCACTGCTAACCCTCTGCATTGTTCAAGGGTCAGCTGTAAATATAGAATCTCCCAAGGTGACCCCAGGGGCAGGAAGGAGGAGGTCTTTCCCCAAGCCCAGCCCAGATTCTTTTATGTGAAGTCATTTCCTAGAGAATGCTCAGTGCTCCCAACTGAACACAGAGAATCTGGTTCTCCAGTTTTAGATTGTTCCAGCTAATCTGGGAGTCCAGAGCTACTCTAAGGTGAGCCCCTTCCCTAGAATCATGCTGGAGAGAGCACCCTTCTCCTCCAGCATTTCTTGTGCCCCCGAGCAACATACCTGCCAAGCTCCCATGTACAGACCTGTACAGGACAGAGCTGGAGACTACTTGGGTACAAGCCCACATAGGTTGCTAACTTCCACTCTCCCTCCCTGGCTTCATACTTCCTAGAGTGGAATTTGCTTCATTATAGGAAAGAGCTGGGTAAGGCATTTATTAAAAATTGGACCAACCCAAACCAACCCAAATTGATTTTCATGAAAAAAAAGTTAATGTAAGAATGAATCACATGTATTTAGTTCTTACATTACTTACTTTAGGGGAGTTGCAAATTTCAACCCATGATCCCTTTCACTCTCATTTTCTAAGCAAGTACACATTTTGCCCATGGTCAAAATAAAGAGTCTGAAGTACTTCTGTCATAGCTTCTCTCCCTGGATAGCAAAGAGTGGAGATTCAGACTGATTCTGTTTGTTCTACACCACGTTCGCCAAACTGTTAGAAAGCACCCTGCAGCAAATATAACATGTGCACATATTAGCATATATTCCTAGACATATATCTAGTCAGAAGACATGGGGCTTTGTAGAGACACTGCAATCTAGAAGCAGCTGGTCCCTTTTTTTAGGTTAAGGAAGACTTCTGGTTGGGCAGACATAGGCAACCTGTTAATAAGAGAACATATCTGCAGCACAGATAAACAAACTTTACTAAATCATAATTGGCAAGTTACCGGACTTCGATAAAAACATCAGAATGAAGTAGACAAAGGAAGCTCAATGTGCTGGTGCCAGATTCTCATGAAGAAAATGTTAATGAAGCTGTGTTTGTGGTTTTGGTTCCTAGGGGAAAATAAGCTGGTAGGGGATCTTCTGGTCCTAGGAGGGGCCACACTGTACGGTATTTCTAACGTCTGGGAAGAATACATCATCCGAACCCTGAGCCGAGTGGAATTTCTGGGAATGATTGGACTCTTCGGGGCATTTTTCAGTGGAATTCAATTGTGAGTAAAAATCATGAGTAATTCAGATAGTAGATACCCTTAGGGCTTATTCTAATTCTTTTCATTAGGGTATGGTTGGTCACTTTATTTTATAAAAATCCAGACTGGAAACCTTTCACTAATCTCCTACATGAAATCCGAAAATTCAGTATCTTTCTTAGTGAACTTCTTCAAAACTAAAGAAGTTTGTTGTCAATTATTAGAAAAACGCTTAGTGGACTTTGTACAGAATTTACAAGAAAACTTTAGAAGTACATTGATTTCTCCAAACCAGCTAGTGGGTTTTTACATAGAGAAATAGAATAAGTGTAAATGCCATGATATGATGTACTTCCAAAAAGGACATCTGTTTACTAGTGACTATAAAACATACAGTATAGGGGCACCTGGGTGGCTCAGTCAGTTAAGCGTCCAACTTTGGCTCAGGTCATGATCTCGTGGTTGGTAAGTTCGAGGCCCACATTGGGCTGTGTGCTGACAGCTCAGAGCCTGGAGCCTGCTTCGGATTCTGTGTCTCACTCTCTCTTTGCCCCTCCCCTGCTCACGCTCTGTGTCTCTCTGTCTCAAAAATAAATAAAACATTAAAACAAATTTTTTTAATAAAAAAAACATACTGTATAAGTTTGCCCTTTCATAAATGTTTTCTTTTATTGCCTGTGGATTTACCTGAATGAACCATATTTCAAATTCATCTCTTAGGAATTTAGTGTTTCTACTTTCCTTAAACAGATAAAGATATAACACAAACATTCACTAAGCATCAAAAAGTCCAAAACATCAATTTTGCAATAATCCTTCATTGGAGCATATAAGTCATCCCTGACTAGTGCCTCAGAATTGTGAGAATAAGGGTCAAACAAAGTGTAATTTTCCATCAATAAGGACTATATGTTTCAGTTTCATGTAAGGGGTAAAGAATGATATGGAACAGCCTCCAGTGTAATTTCACCAAATCGCTTCCTATGAGGCAAGTGCTTTGTAATTGTATTGATTCAGTATCAAATTATTTACGGAAGATATTTTGGCATCACCTTAACCATGGTTTGCAAATAAGCTATTTCCAAGGATCCTCCAAGTTTTGGTATGCTGAGATATAGGAGGAAACCTCCATAGCAAACAAGGCACCGAGGTGAGGAGAGTCTCCAAAAACGATTTATTTTTGATTCATTTTGAAAGTGAGATGGCATTTTAAAGCTCCTAAATTTGGTACTTCAGCTTTGTGAGAGGAAAAGAAATTGCCTAGTTCAACTATTCATAACCAGCACTTTGTAGATCGATGACTCATTTTATGGATTATTATTCTCGAAGCCAAAAAATATGATCAGACACCTAACACTCATTTGCTTCAGTTATAGTCCATTCGCGCTAACTGAGCCCCTTCGGGCCACTGCTGCCAAAATGACAGAAGTGGCACAGGGGAGTGTTTGGCAAATGGAGTAAATTGAGGGCACGCTGTAACCAACGTAATGCTGCTGGTGGAATGATGCCAGCTTCACCTCCTGGTCCTGTTCGAGAGCAGCGGTTCTCAAAGTGTGCTTCTCTGACCGGCAGCACCGGCACCACATGAGAGCTTGTCAGCAATGCACGTCTCTGGGCCCCACCCAGACCTACTGAATCTGAATCTTGAGGGAAGGAGCATGAGCACCTGTTTCAGCATGCTCCCCAGACAGCTTTTTCGTGCCTTTTAAGTTTGGGAACCACTGCCTTGGAGAATCCTCATTCAGAAAACTGATTTAAAAAAAAATAATAACCATAGCCACAAGCACAATAAATTTCCATACCTCACCATTGACGTTTTAGAACATCTAAGCAAGAAGAAACCAAGGCTGCAGGCAATCTGGTGAAAAGGCCAGTGGAAGGCTAGAGCTCCGCCTTGCCCACTGCACACCCTCACCACTGGTGCTGGCCATACCTAGCAAGATCCTTCACGGGTAAACCTCAGGTTGCCAGATTAGACTTGCCTATCCCTGGCCCGAAGTTATTTTTATTTATTTATTTATTTTTAATGTTTATTTATTTTTGAGACAGAGAGACAGAGCACAAGCAGGGGAGGGCAGAGAGGGATGGGGGGGGACACAGAATCTGAAGCAGGCCCCAGGCTCTGAACTGTCAGCACAGAGCCCGACGTGGGGCTTGAACTCACGAACCGTGAGATCGTGACCCGAGCCGAAGTTGGACACTTAACCGACTGAGCCACCCAGGTGCCCCTACCCGAAATTATTTTTAAAATTCAGTTGGTTGTTTCATGACTTGTATAAATCTGGTAAATAAAAAAAAAAAAAAAAAAAGAAAAGTAGGTTGCATTATAATCTTGCTCATCAGGTCCGCTTTCTTTAAATCTGCAGAGCTATAATGGAGCACAAGGAGCTGTTAAAGGTGCCCTGGGACTGGCAAATAGGTAAGGGGTTTGCTCACCTAACATGCTGTTTTTAGTAAACCCTGAGGGATATATTTGAAGAGTGATGTGGGCGGTAGTGGGGCATGAACCATGAAAGGATTTAAAATGCAGAGGACGAAAGAAAATGTTAAATCCCTTGTCATTTTAGGAATTCTTGTACACAGTAAGAGACTGAACCATATGATTCATAATGTTTCCTAATTGAGCTTCTGCCCATTATCATCGTCAAGATGCCATTAGTGTAGACACACAAGTATGTTATTAGGTTAAAGACCAACCAGAAAGAAAAAATGCCCAGAGGCAGTGGTGGGACATAAATGGTAGCAATTTTCTGTAGCCAAGAAACACAAAACTTATGTGATCATTAAAAAGTGGCACTTCAGCAAAGGGAAAAAAAATGAACAAAAAGGCATAAAAGAAAACAATGTAATGGGCATTTTGAGCCCATAAAAACCTTTTCAGAAGGGAGCATTTTGCACATAAGAAATGGTTAATTGATCTCCAAATGGACTTGGTGGAAAATCCCAGATAAGCTTCGAGCCCATTAATAGTCATCCAGGGCATCTCAGATTCCACCTGTTTCGAAAATCACTTTTCTCTAAAAATAATTTAGGACAAGGATTTAACATCCTAGGTGATTGCTATAATGATCACACAGCAAGCCCTAGAAGGGAATGACATTTAAAACTTTCTGCCTAGATAACCCTCAGTGTCTATACCAAGACTCACGGGGTCCCGCAATGAGCACAGAGCTTGGCTTGCAGGGGTGCTTGGAAAATGTGTGCACTGTGGATGGAAACGGGAGGGGAAGCCAGATTGCCCATGGAAGCTGGCTGCTTGAGCCACCTCCAGCTTATGAGAGCTCTGATGAGATTGACAGCTTCAGTGGAACCCTGCTTCCACAAACAAGGACAAAGCCATAAGCTTCCCTGCACCACTTTACCTACCCCCGACCCAGAAGCGTCCAAGGCTGGCTTGCTACTGACATAATTCCCTCTAAAAGCACGCTGGAGCTACAGAATTATGCATGACCCTCCCTGGGGGTTATAGCTAGTGACTTCAAGGGTTGACCAGCCCTTGTGTCTGTCACAGAATCCTGCCATTTATTTTTTTTTTTTGAGTTTTGCTCTAGATTGTTACAGTTAAATGAAAATCAATAGAGGAGGGGGTGCAGGGAGGAGAGGAGGGGCAGGCAAGGAAACCGGCTGCAGGTTACAGATGCGTTTGCCTTTGTGACTCTCAGAGCCAGGAAGCAAGATGTGACCCATGCTTGGTAACACTTGCCACGCAGTGGTATAAATTAATTTTATATTAATAGTAACAGCAATAATAAAAAATAATTTGTCCCCTAATTATGTGGATGGCATGTGCATGTCCACTGAGGTTCTGTTATAATTCAGTGTTAGTTAAATGTGTCATCAAAAGGTAGTTTTATTCTTAACTCTCTTATTGCCATTAAAATGTCAATCCCCTGTAGTCCAAGATGATGAAAAGCAGTATAAAAGGAATACGTTATACAGCCATCAGTTTAATTCCTGATTGGAAATGAGGCTAAAATGGTCAAGAAAGAGAACCAAATATTCATCCTTTTCTTTCCAAAGCATGAATAGCGTTGGGTTTGAGATGTTTTTTACACGAGGGCTACGTTAATCCTCATTACCTCATCCTGACCAACTACAGGGTTTGGCTGGTTTAGCTCAGTTCTAGGCACATAAGGTTCGGTGTGTAAATGTTTACTAAATGAGTTAATGACAAGCAAGGGAGATGGGGCCTGTTCCGCCATCTCTCATCTTTCAAAACATAGACAAGAAGGAAGTGGTGGGACAATGGCGAGAGGTGTAGGCTTGCATTGCTCTTTCTTTCTGGGGAACCAGGAGATGGCATACCAACCACTGAAACTTGGGGACTGGAGAGGCAAGGAGACATCAGGCCAGGGGGTCAGGGTCCTCCCAGAGCATCCCTGCACTCCTTGGGAAGTCACCCAAGAGTGCCAAGCTCTGATCACTGTGTTTGGTGGAAAGCTCACAGCATCTTATTAAAGAGACCAAAATCCAAGACCGTCTTCATTTCCCACCATCTATCAAAGCACTCCTCTTCCTCCCCTGTCTCCACATCAGCAATCTCCCTCTTGCCATCTCTTGGGTAGCTCATATGGTTGACGTTTTATCAAAGTAAAGACATGTTTTTTCTATGGAGCAAGTGGGATAATAAACGTATTTTATATTTTCTGCACTCAGAACATTTTTAAAAAACAGATTCTGTTATTTTCTTATAACACTTGCAAGATACAGAGAGTAATTCAAAGCAAGAAGACCATTGTTGTTGTTTGTTTTATTTCTTTGTTTTACTCTACTCAACAGAAAGACTGGGTCTGGTTATGTAATCGGTAAATTCCAGTAAAATATACGACCTAACAGAGCTCAAATGTCCTGTGGAGCAGGTGTGTTCAAATCACCGTCAGAAATCTAATAAATGGCTTCAACATTCCCTTTATCCCATTTGCCATATTGTGTTAAAGGATGTGTGAACAAATACGAGATGATGTGAAAGTCGAACGTTAAAGGAAAGAAAAAGTGTGCTGTGGGTCAGCTAGCTCAGGTCCGTGGTGTGCAGGGGGCTTCTTCACTGCCCTTGTGGGTGATGCTTGTTTTGGTTTGGGTTTTGGTTTTCTTCTGGAGGCCAAAACAAAGATTTGACCTTTTCCTGAAGATGGAGTAATGGGACCACAGAGCAGGAAGGACTTTAAAGGTAATTAAGAGCCCACCCTTTTAACTGAGGTTGAGTCAGGGGCCTGGGGAGGTGAGGCCACTCGACAAGTCTCATGGCTGCCTGTGGGGGCTGGGGGTTGAGGGGTGGGTACTGATGTGCACTGTTTGAGCAAGCCCTGCCTGCCTGATGCCCTTTCCAGACTTAGCCTGATGCGTATGTTCTAAGAAGCCATCTTTAAGAATTAAAAATAATGTGTTAAAGATCTAGTATCTTCAAAGGAAAGTGAATCAGAACATCAGGGGGGTAATGAGATAAAAGTATACAGCACACGCACACACATGCACACATGTGTATATCACATCTAAACATACCATATCTAACATATCTAACCATATATCATGTATACCGTGTATATATCATATATGTATTGTATATACATTGAGATGCTTATTAGAATCAGATAGGATGCTCCATCAAAGCCCTGTTTTCTCTCCATAATAATTAAAGAATATAGATTACTGGTAGGTACTCAGAATTTAAAGTCAGGCAGCATGTGTCCCGAGGCCAAGTTACCCTACCTCCATATGATGGTTTTTCCCGTTTATTCACAGATCTGTCTGTTTCTTACCCTTACTCTGCTCTATAATGATTCATGCAAACTGTACTTTCCAGGCTGTCTTATTAAGTGGCTTCCAACTAGATTTGGCCAACTGGAAGCAGTAAGAGACTGGAGGGTGGAAGGAAGGGAGGAAGGAAGAAACCAGGGGGTGTCTCCCTGTTTCTCGCTGTTTGGGGTCAGGTCTCCAGAAACGGCTGAGTGCCCTCTGTGATTATATCTTTGCTAGATTTTCCTACCTTCTGACCCCTAGCAACATAGCCTCCTCCCTGGATCTCTCCAACTCCAAGAGTGTGGATAACTTACTGTTATTGCTAATCTCCAGGGTGCCTCATCATCCCTATGTGCCCTATTACCCATTCAAGCACCTTTGTGACTTGTGCCCCCAATTAAATTTCCTTTATTGAACCAGTCATATGGACTGTGTTTCTGAACTGGTACGTTCTGTTAGCCCATTTCCTTGCCTATATAAAGAGGGTAACAATAGGAATGGTGTTCTACAGTTGTAGATATTAATAATGTGTATTATTAATGTGATAGCAAGCATGCAATTAATAATGTGTGTAAAGTAGCACATAGCAAGCACGCAATCAGTATTGGCTGATAGCAGTATTCTAACTTCTTTAACTTAAATCTCTAATGCATGAGGACAAGAGCTACCAAATGTTGTCTTTTGTGAGAGAGGAAGCATTTCAAATAAGAAATAGTTATACACGTACCTTGTCTATAAATGTAGCTGTTGCAGCCGGTATGTAGCTGTCAGTCAAAAGATTAATCAGTTCATTTTTTTTTTTATCACATTGATTGATTGTTTGAAAACCCTGCATGGACAGCACGTTGGGTCTCCAGATGCACTGCTGACACGTAATAACTAGCTAATGTCCATCTGAGAGCAGCACATCTGCATTCCGACCTTAATAATGTGTTCATTCGGCTGACTATGCTTTGCTCACAAAACAGGATGTTCGCACACGAAAACATTGGTTGACCTAGCTAAATGGTTAACTGTGATGTTGTATATATTCCATTCCTGTATCCCTAAATTTAATTTACGCAGCTTTTAAAAATAGGTTTAGAATGTTTAAGCTTGAAGCGCCCTGACACAGCCTGATGAGTAGACCAAAACTCTGCTACGTATGTATGTATGTATGTATGTATGTGCTTTCCTACTTTCCGTGGCTCTGCCAGTTGTATGGCCCTCTCTTCTCTGAGCCTGCCAATTATACATCCAGCTCCCTACTGGACAGATGCTCTTGGATGATGCATCAGTGTCTAAAACTAACGTGTTCAGAACGGAGCTTTTTATTTCCCCTGAAAACGTGCCCTCTCTCAGTTCTCTCCATTTCGGTAAATGGCGCCATAATTCACCCAGTTTCTAAATTAACCAGAACCCATGAGAACCCATGGGCATCCATGATGCCCTCCTTTCTCTCACTACCCACATCCGGTCTGTCACCAGGGCTTGTCGAGTTCCTTACACACCCGGCCACATCCCTTCATCTCCACTGCCATCCTGAGCAAAGCGACCAGTATCTCCTGCCTGGATTAGGACACTGCACTTCTTGCTAGTCTGCCATGCTTTCTCCATCCAGTCCCTTCTCCACATAGCAGCCAGAGCTATCTTTTAAAGATGTAGATCGGGTGTTGGCCACCTGCTACCAACTCCTCAATGGCTTCCTGTTAACAACTAGAATAGGATGTCAATTTCTTTCTGAGACCTACAAGGCCCTGCATAATCCATCCTTTGCCTAATTTTCCACCCTCATTCCTTCCTTCTGCCCCATTCTGTTCATCCTGCACAAATGTTCTGGCCCTGGCAGCTCCTGGAACACATCAGGCTCTGTCACTGGGGTCCTTCATTTGCAGATCTCCCTACCTGAAATGTTCTTGTCCTGGATCTTCCCATGGCCATCTCTTTTTAGTCCTTGAGCATTCAAGGTAAATGTTACTTGCACAAAGAAGCCTCAGCCAGTCAACTTTCCTAAAGCAAGCCCCCTGCCATTACCTATAAGGAACCATTTTCTTCCTTCTTAGCACCAAAGCAACTCTAAACTTCTCACCTATTCTGTTTTCCACTACTTTTCTAGCCAAAGGCAGAGTAGGTAGTCAGTGAATACGTGGTTGAATAATTGAGTGAATATAAAACATCAGATCCCACATGTGAGAGTCTACAGTGTGCCAGGTAAGGTGATGGAAGGGTAGGATTCTGGAACTTTCTAATTCAATCATATTTAATCTAAATCAGTGAGATGGTAAAAAAAAAAAAAAAAAAAAAAAAAAAAAAAAAAAAAAAAAAGACTGGTGCCTGGACTATGTTCTGATCAAGTTTGACTACTTTTAGTGGATTTTTAGTGGATTAACTTAAGGATATATCTTGTTCCCAGTCTTTTAATCTCAGATTCCTTCAAGAAATGCTGAGATAATTTATGTCTTTCCATGTATTGATCATAGGTTATTTAGTATTGCACTTTTAGTAACTTGGTTTAAAGCAGGATGAATTATTAGTAGCATGAAACCCAATTACAGGAAAAGTGACCGTTTTTAGGGAATTAAAACTTCTGATGGTGAGTCAAAAGCTATCTGATATTACTATGTCTGAATATCTGCAAGAGGACGTGTACTTTGCTGAACTAGGAAAGCGGTTATTCTAGTGTCCTCTTAGGGCATTTCCACCACACTAGAGGGGGCTGTTGTACTGAGTTTGCTTACTTAATGTTCAAAATAATCTTTTTATATAGATTTGATGTGGCTTTCTTTAAACTGAGAATCAGAAATATATAGGATGATGATTTATGCCCTTAAATACTTTTCATATAAGAAAACCAAATTTCTCTTCAGAGGAATCACCAGTCTTCATAGGCAAAGGGACTAGGTGTCCAGCACCTACAAAATCCTCCCGAATTCATAGAATTCAGATGAAGCATTTGTCCCATGGCCTCACCAAAGACTTCATCAAGAATTCCTTTGGACAGGTCGGATACTTTTATTTTAGTAAAATGCCCAAATGTCCACTGAATTATATTACTTGTGTTTATTCTATGCTTTATTCTTTCAGGGTAGAGAAATGAGCATTATTTTTGTACATTTGTGTTGTATCACCATCTAGGAAAAGGTGAACCAAATTCTAGATTTAGCCATAAACTCTTGATTCAGACTCAACAAAATCGTGTAGTTATGGAATCAGTACTAACAATTGTTTATCTAGTTATAATGAGAGACAATTTTAGAGAATGGGGGGGACTGACCATATAGCATTTAAGGACTTTCTTTTATCTTTCTGTTTTATTATTTTTCCTTTTTAAAAAAACTTTTCTAATGTTTATTTTATTTTTGAGAGAGAAGGAGAGAGAGACAGAGTGTGAGTGGGGGAAGTGCAGAGAGGGAGAGAGGGAGACACAGAATCCAAAGCAGGCGCCAGGCTCTGAGCTGTCAACACAGAGCCTGACGCAGGGCTTGAACTCACAGACCCCAAGACCATGACCTGAGCCGAAGTCGAATGTTTAACTGACTGAGCCACACCAGGCACCCCTTATCTTTCTGTTTTAAAAAAACAATGAAGTGAAGCATTTACCTAACTACTTCTAAAATAGCAGAGCCCATATGTGAGAACCCACAGTATGCTAGGAAGGGTGATGGGGAAGTAGGACTGAGCAGGATTCACAGATCTAGAAGAAATTCACAGATCATGGTGTGCTCAGAGAATGAAGTGGTCTGCCCCAGGTCACACAGGATTCCAGTTCAGTACTCTTAGTCCTCCTCTGTGTGATACGTAAGCCCTTCCATTTTGAGGACTATATACTTCTTCATCATTGTGAGCAATACAGGAACCAAGTAATTTTGCAAACAAAAAAGAGATTTAAAAAAAAATGTTTTAAAAGACATAGACAGGAAACGTTAAGTACAGCACCATCGGAAACAGAATTCAGAAGCCTTGACCCCACATTCCGACGCTAGCCACTAAGAGGCACTCCTTCCCAGAAGAAGCAAAATATCAGTTATGGGGTGCGAAGCAGCAAGTTCATTTTCCACACGACGATTTTTTACGTTTTATTTTATGTTTTAGCCATATGTTACCCAGTAATAAAGTCAGTTCGTACGGTGAAGAAAAACGCCCTGTGTGAGTGATCAGCGGTATGCACCGGCCCCTTTGGTCCACGCACTGTGGGTACTCAGAGGCCCCAAGGAGACTGTCACATCCCCTCTCTTTCCTCTCCTCGCAGGACTGCTCTACGTTGGCTTTAGCGCCTGCATGTTCGGTCTCTATAGCTTCATGCCGGTCGTCATTAAGAAAACCAGTGCCACTTCCGTCAACCTCTCCCTGCTCACGGCAGATTTGTACAGTCTGTTCTGCGGATTGTTTCTCTTCCACTACAAGGTGAGTAGAGTCAGTGCTCCTCTGTGAAGACAACACTTGGTGGGAAATAACCCATATAGGTGGGAATGCCCTGCTGTGGAACGCCCCGGTGTTGTGTAGGGAAGCAGGAGCGCAACTCCGTGTGCTAACCCCCCAGACCTTGCCACCAGGAGCCAGAGGCACCATTTTGTCACAAGAGACCAGTAACGACAGGCACTTGATGGTGAATAAGAAACTGCCATGGAGGGAAGGGCTTTTGGAAAATGGGGGACAGTTTTTCTGACGACGTTCAACCCAGAAGCTACTCTTCTTCTCGCCTAAAGCTAGTGAGATTTGTACAGTTCCCAAACTATAACCACACAGTGGATTCTACCAAAGGCACTGGCAGGGTATGTTCTCATTGGAGAAAAGATAACAGTTCCCACAATTTCTGTTTTGCAGATATTTTCATAGCAAGCTTGAGTGGAAAATGCTAACGCACTTGAAATATTGCTTCTTTACTGAAAGATTAGGGCTTGGACTAAATGAATGCAAAGAGATCTTTTGAAGCATTTGCAGTTAGTATATCAGCCCGAAGTAAAGAAGAAAGTATTCAGTCCAAACACGGCAGTCTTTTCAAATCCCAGATGACCAACGTGCTCACCCACAGCAGACAGGACTAATCAATTATGGCTCAGTGGAGTCAGATTCTATCTTTTAAACACTGCACTCACTTCAGACATTAACAGTTGATTGGGTCGGTGGGGACTCTGAACAGGGTGCAAAAGGACCAGTATGAAATATCCAGGCAAACAAGACCAAACTAGGGCAGGCAAAAGAAGAGGCAGAAGGAAGAGATAATACACTCTGGCCGCTTCTAGCCAAGCGCCTCAGCAGTGATATTACAGCTAACACCACTAGCACATGGGTGTGGCCCACTGATGGGCCATGTTGGTGGGCAGGGCATCTACAACCAGGTCAAACCACGTTTGGAGGTTCCCTAAGAAAGGCTGAGCTGGAAAGAGTATGAGATGACCATCTTGAGATGATGCTGGCCCCCAGCGTCCCATATGGCCATGTTCCTGAAAGTCTCCTATCACCAGGGAGACTGGCTAACAATGCAGCTGAGCTGAATAATCAGAAATATTACTGGATGAGCCACAGTCATAGCCAAGAAACAGACTAAGAAGAGCAGACGCGGGCAGAAAAAAGATTACAAACAAGGTTAGCCGAGAGGACCAGAAGCAGATCTGAAAGACAAGAGGTAGAGAAAATGGCCATGGCAGAAGACAGGGAAAGGGCTGCATCCCTGTTTTATAAGGAGCCCTGTACCCAGTGTGGTGGCAAAAAAAGGACAGCCTTTATACGTTGTTTGTAATTTGTTTTGTCTAGAAGGTACAATCTCTGTTTCCTGAGCACACACTGGTCCTCATGGGGGTAAAAGTAAAAGTCACAGCATATTCCTCCATTTCTCCCAGTCACAGTGTTGGGACGAGCAGTTCTCCTGAGATGCCCCCTCCACCACACCCAATTATTTTCCAGAGCCCTGGGGACCACCTAGCCACGGTCTTACCTGTTCAGCACAGTGGCCGCCATTTTTCTTCTCTCCTCTGCTGTTAGGCATCCACATCTAGTGCCTTCCCAAGTGTGACTTCGATCCCCAGCAATTATTCCTGTGATTGTTTTTATAAGCTCCTAAACTAGACAGATCCCTTTCACATTCTTTAAGGAAAGATGATGAGACCTATAGTTCTGACTGAGGACCATAGGCACTTCTTGGACGGCCAAGATCCAGTCTGGCCCCCAGCGTCCCTTATGGCCGTGTTCCCGAATGCCTCCTGTCACCAGGGAGACTTGCTAACAATGCAGATCCATGGGCCGCACCTCTGATCGGATACTGGAATCAATATTTAGGGATGTGTCTGGGGGAGGCTGCACTATTAATAGGCTCCCCTGTGAAGCTGATGTCCTCTGACTTTGAGAACAGAAAGCTGAGAGGGATACCCGAACAGCGCCCCTTCCTATGCTTTCACTGACTTTTGGTTGGACCTGGGGCTCTCCATACGAAGCATCAGGGACTGAGAAGGCTGATGACAGCTCAGTTCTCACTCTCCACGGTCTATCTTCCTCTCCCAGCATGTGTGTGTTGCTTCTTACTTGGGATGAGGAAGTTTGCTGGAGAGGAAGCCATGTAGTAAGCCTTCATCATGCCATCAGAAGGGAGGCTGTGTTATCTGAAAATTGAATTCTTGTGTTCACCAGTTTGGAGGTGTGGTGGATGTTTTTATTTCTCAAAGTAATGTTTCACCATGTACATATATTTTGTTACTGTTTAACAGATACATTTCTTTCCCACGATTGGTTCAACACAATAGGTGTTTTCTCTGGTTAAAATTGATCCCTATTGTCTTTTTTTTTTTTTTAATTAAGCTTCCAGGGCACCTGGGTGGCTCAGTCAGTTGAGCATCCAACTTCAGGTCAGGTCATGTGTTTGAGCCCCGCATCAGGCGCTGTGCTGACAGCTCAGATCCTGGAGCTGCTTCAGATCCTGTGTCTCCCTCTCTCTCTGCCCTTCCCCTACTCATGCTCTGTCTCTCTTTCTTTCTCTCTCTCTCTCTCTCTCTTTCAATAAATAAATAAATAAATAAACATTAAAAATTTTTAAATTAAACTTTCACGATAATAATAGATTCACATGAAGTTTTAGAAATAATACAGAGAGATCCCCATTTCCCTTTCACCTAGTTTTCCCCATTGGTAACATCTTACAAAGCTGTAGCACAATATCCGAATATTAACACTGATGCATCAGCATACAGAACATTTTCATCCCCACAAGGGTGCTCATGTTACCCTTCACAAGCATGCCTACTTGCTTCTCCCCCACCCTTCAGAATGCTGCAAAACTTTGTGTTTATTCTCCATTTCTCTAAATTTGTCACTTCAAGGATGGTATGTAAATGGAATTAACCAGTAAGTAACCTTTTGGGTTTGACTTTTTTCACTCAGCATAATTCTCTAGAGATTCATCCAGATTGTTTCATATGTCAGTAGTCCATTCCTTTTTATTTCTGAGCACTTTTCCATGAGATAGATGTACCATGATTTATTTAACCATTCCCTCGGTGAAGGACATCTGGGTTTTTTTCTATTTAGGGCTATTACAAATAAAGCCGCTCTGAACATTCATATACAGATTCTCATGTGAACAGTTTTCATTGCTCTGCAATAAACAGCCAAGAGTCCTAGTTCAAGGCATATGGTCATAACATGTTTAATTTTATAAGATACTGCCAAACTGTTTTCCAGAGTGGTCTATTGTCTTTTATTACGAATACATGTTCATTGTGAGAAAGTCAAAAAATACAGATAAATGCAATTACAAATTGATACAACTTTATAGTATATATGTTTTTATAGTATATATGTACTTTATAGTTCATTTGTATTTCAATAAAATACGTTTTTATTTAATATGAAAAATATTTTATAAATTACATTTTTATTAAATGTAATTTATTAAATAAAATAAAATTTAATAAAAAACTACTTTGTTACATGCTTTATGTAAACTCAGCATGTATATATCCCCTTGTCATTCAATATCTATACATAATATGCATGTGAGTCTGAATGGGTGGTTCTCAACTCTGTCTATGCATTACAATCACTTGGAGAGAATATAGAACATAGTCATGCCCAGGTCCCACTCCAGAGAGTCTGATACTGTTTGGTCAGGAATGGGGCCTTTTCGAAGCTCTACAGGGGATTCATCACTTATCCTAATACACAACCAGAGTTGAGAATCACTCACAAGATTCTTTTAATGGATATATAGTATCCCATGTAACAGTTTTAGTTACCCAGGTTGTCTCGACCATGGCACTATTGACATGTTAGACCAGGAGATTCTTTGTTGGGCTAAGGGGGTGTGTCTTGTGCATTATAGGATGTTTAATGGCATCTCTGGTCTTTGCCCACTCAATGTCAATAGCATCCCCCTAATAGTGGCAATCAAAAATGTCTCCATCTGTTTATTGAGAACCATTGATTTAACAATCCTTAATTATCGAATTCGGGTGATACCTCTTTTGGGCTAATATAAATAATTTGGGGACTGAGCATATACTAAATTTTTGCTCACATTGAATGTTTCAGTGTTCTTCTTTTTTTAAATAATTTTAAAATAAATCTTATAATTGGTCCGTTTCATTTTTCTTTTGAAACAGAGATCTTTAAAATAGTTTGAGAATCCTATTGACCAATCAGGAACCCTGCAAAGAGGCAGTATTTGCAAAGCCCTGTTATTATGGTAACCAATATTACAACACAGACAATGCTCTAGTCCTCCTTCCCCTTCGCTTGCATTGTACCTACAGTTGACTCTACACCTCTGAGTTCTTGAATAAATACTGCCTTGTACTGTTCTTTCCTTGTTTTATGAATGGAGTTTAATATCTGCAAAGAAATAAGTTGAATACTCGATTTAAATATAGAAATAAAAACCTTTCCTTCTCCCCTTTTCTAAAAGAATCTCCCAAGCAGTGCTTGAATTTGCAGTCAAATAGACATTGTTTGGAAAATTCAGGACTTTTTCCCCCTGGCCCAGCTTGCCTGCCTCTGCAATTGGCCTTGGGTTTCCCCAGATGGGAGGCTTTCTAGAGCTAGGGAGAAGGGTGGGTCTGAATGGCTTGTTGGTTTCCCACTAGAGCCGGATGGGCCATCTCAGAAAATTGATTTTTAAATAATGCTTATTGGTGGTACTTTTATCATCGTAAGCAATTTATGGTTAATGCAAAAATCTTGGCAAATTTTGCAAAGTTCAAAAACGGTGATGTCATGTGATGGGTCATGTGTGTGTGTGTGTGTGTGTGTGTGTGTGTGTGTGTTTGAGTTATTTAGTTTTTTATCACTGATTATAATGTTTCTTTATATATGCTGGGTAGTATATACACTTGTCAGATACATGATTTGTAAATATTTTCTCCCACTCTGTAGTTGTCTCTTCATTGTCTTGTTAGTGTCCCTAGAATCATAAAAAGTTTAGTTTTGATGAAGTGCAATTTATCAATCTGGTTATACTTTTAAAAACATGAAAGGAACCAAGTCAATCCCACCATGGACCCCAGGCCACAAGTCTTCCCTGGGGGTCCCCAACAGTGCTCTTCTCCAGGGCTGCTCAGTTATGATTGCCAGTTGCCTCAAATCCCCTGTTCTGAGGGGATGGATGAAAGTCAGCCTAAGGAAGAGAAAATTCAGCTCAGGTGAGGGTGACTTCTAACTCTATAAAGAGTGTCGTGGAGAAGAGAGTTTAAGCCAGTAACCCTCAACCCTGGCTGCACATTGGAATCATCTAAAGAGTTTTAAAAATACTGATACTTGGGTCCCCCCCTCCCACTGATCCTGATTTATACAGTCTGCAGTACAGCCTGGGTATTAGATTTTTGAAGGCTCCCTAGATGATCCTCTGATGCAGCCAGAATCGAGAGCCCAGTACTTTAGACTGACTTTATGTGGCTGCAGCCATTGGAACTAGGACCAAAGGGCGAAGATGATAAGATTATAGCTAAATAAAAAGAATCTTGTTAGCAATTAGCCATCTGAAAGTGGAAGGGACTGGCTTGGGAGTTACTTTCACTGGAGGAAGCCAGACACGACTGTGAGAGGGACAGTGTGGAGGGGCCTCCCACTTCAGTACTGGCGATTGACCAGTGCCCTCCAAGATCTCATTTGGTTTTACTATAGTCTGCACTTACAGTTTATTCCCTTACTTAATCATGATGTCTTTACTCTAAATAACCTTCTGGTCTGGTTATAAATATCTGCAAGTTGCAAGGGGCGGGGGGCTATTTGCTCACAGATGTTGCTTACCCAGGCAGAACTAAATGATTAAATGAACCACTCCTGTCCAACATTGATTATTTGCTTTTTCTTGCTTTCCACCTTTGGAAGAAATTCATTCCCTTCCCCACTCGTCAGTACACAGTCTGTACCTTCTCCACCTCTTGTGCTGACTGTCATGCTGACTGGGCAATAAAGCCCCATGTCCCAGGGAAGCAAATGACCTAATTCTGAATTAGACTACCTGCATGGTATGGTGCTCTTGCAAACTCTAATTTTACAAGACTTTTGAGAAGCGGTTATATGTGTCTCTTCTTTGTTATCTGACATCATTATTGAATCCAGAACACTAAATCTATAGCAATCCATGGAAGGTACAGAAAATGAGCTTTATTGGGCCTCAGAGACCCCCATCACCAAACCCAGAAAGAGATGTACAATTTGATGGTGTGTTGGCTTTTCAGGATTAGAGCTTGATCAGTTATGAATTCTATCCCCTTATACTTATTGTACAAACAGGACCATTTTGAAATGGAAAGGATTAGATTTCTATGGCTGCTCTAACAAATTACCACACAGTTAGTGGCTTAAACCAACACAGATTTATTATCTTACAGCATTGGAGGTCAGAAGTCTCATGGGGCTGAAGTTGTTAACAGAGTGTGTGGCTTCTGGAGGCTCTAGGGGAGAATCTGTTTCCTTGCCCTTCCCACCCTCTAGAGGCTGTCTGCAGTCCTTGGCTCATGGCCCCAATCTCTATCTGGAAGGCCAGCAGTTTAGCATCTTCAAATCTGACCCTGGTGTGATCATATTGGGCCTGCCCAGATAATCCTTAATTTAATCACATCTGGGGAGTCCCTTTTACCACATAAAGTAACATACGGCTTCCAGGGATCAGGATGTAAACACATTTGGGGGCCATCACTTCACTTGCCACAAGAGGACTGTTAGTAATTACACCAAGATAAGTGAGGGTACATTGGTTCCAAGCCAGACCTGCTGGGACATAACGGCTGTGCTCTTTTAGAAGCTGCATCTGGTCAATGAAGACACGTTCTCTACCTAGATAGACACTGCACTCTGTTGAATTTCCCAGCTGATTTTTAAAGTCGTTCTGGCTACCTGCTCTTATGTGACTTTAACCAAGAGAACACTCAGGCATGTGTGGAGAAAATGGATTAGGGCGGGAGGGCTACTGAATGTCTCCTGGGTGAAGAATGAATTCAGAAACACGGTATGTTTAGTAGACCACAGACTGCCGAGTCAAAGGAGCCTAGACTGAAAGTGTGGCTTCTTTTTACTCTTTAATTACTTTGGACCAGGTATTTATCCTTTCCCAACTTCAGGGTGATGATACCTGCCTTATGGAGTTTTTGAAGGGAGTAGATGGTTTATAAATGGCAACCATTTCTCTGATTAAATGTATGCCTCGGAATTAGTAATCCCTATCTCATTCCACTTTTAGGATACTAACTTATTTTAAGATTTTGTAACAAGGTGTAGCTTTTAACAACGTTCTGTGAGTTTTCTCTTATTCCTTGTTTGAAAAGGCAAAACTGGGTCTCATGCATACAAATTTAGAAAATATTGTATCAGTCATTTTCCGCTGGATTCCTTGATTCCTTCATTGCTTACAATAGGATTTTTAGGTGATAGCCGTAAATACAAAACATTCAGGTGCTATTAAAATAAAATGCCAATAAATTCTTTTACAGTATGCCATCATATGTTGAACATTCTTCAGGAAGATAGCAGCCAGTGTTGAATATGCAGAATATTCCTTTTTGCTTGACATTTAAAATAGAAAATGGCTTACTTCACACATTTTGCTATTACCTTTTCAAGGTTTAATATTGCCACAGAATAGCTGTAATAAAGTTGAGAGTAATTGCATAAGTAGTGATTATTTTTTGTAGCTGCATCAAAATAAACATGAAAAACTGATAGAGAAGAAATGAACATTGTAAATTCTCTCTAAATTCCTTTTAACGCTCCCCCTTGGCCACTGGTCTATATGGTTCCCCACACTGAGCAGCCTGAAACCACAGGTGATCTTATTGGAAGAGTAACATTTTAGGAAAGTAAAGGCTCCATAAAACTTATATTCACACATCAGGAAAAATGTTTTTATCATCCAAATATGCACTACTAAAAAAAAGGGGAGAGAGTAATTTCAGAATCACTTGTCCAAGAAGGCTACTTCAACTATTCCGGGTAATGTGATTCATGTGAATTTTTTAGAATTTCATCTGTATGTGTCCATTAGAAAACATTCTGCCTGTTTAGCCTCATCTTTATACCTGACTGATTTTTGTAATTGCTGTGAGTTGTTTTTGACAAGTAATCATAAAAGTTTCTTACATTGTCAACTGCCTATTCTAGCAATCCACATTACATCCTGTGAGGACAGGTGTAGAGTCCCATGATCCTCCCTGACCCATTCTGTCAGCCACTAAAAATTTCATCCCACATGTGCCAGTTTCTCTAACTGGTTTTGTTGTTCTTGTTGTTGTTGTTGTTGTTATAAGAGACTTGGCAAGAAAAGTTTAGTAACCTCGGATGTGGGTATAACTTAATAATACATGATTATACACTGAATCTCAAAGAACTTCGTTCAGCAAATATTTATTTATTCTATGCCTGCTATGTGCCAGGCACTGTTTGGGTGCTTAACTTTTCATTTATAAATAAAGATGACAAGAACACTAAAAATCACCAAGTGGATTAATGCAAAGGCTGAGATTCCAAACCACTGAAACTTGAATAGACCAACAATCTCAAGCATCCTTAATATCTGAGTGCCAATGCCAGAGAGTTTGCAGAGGTTGCGTTAACGGTGGAATCTTTCATTAGCTGGGGATCAGGATCCGGAGCCAAGCAACCGTTGATCCTCTGCGGCCGTGAGCAATTTGAGTAATGCAACTGCCCTTGAGCAGCCAAGGCAGGCAGCCTCAGCCTGTGGCAGCCAGTGAACATAACAGCAATAGTGCACAATCTTACTTATAAAAATACCCTCAGAGGCAGCTTGTTGTATTTCCTTTGGTAAGAACGGCATCTTCAAAGGCTATGATTTTTAAGTGCATAATACTAATTATAAATGGGAGATTTTGATTTTTTTATTATTTTTTTTTAATTTTAGAGAGAAAGAGCCTGAGCAGGGGAGAGGGGAAGAAGGAGAGAGAGAGAGAGAGAGAGAGAGAGAGAGAGAGAGAGAGAGAACCTTAAGCAGGCACCATGCTCAGCACAGAGCCTGACACGGGGCCCGATCCCACCACCCAGGGATCATAACCTGAGCCGGACTTAAGAGTGGGGTGCTCAACCGATTGAGCCACCCAGGTGCCCCTAAATGGGAGGTTTTTAATTAATGCTTACCTTTTATGACTCTTTTCATATTTTTTAAACTGTCACTGCTGAGTAAAGAATTGGAGAAATTGGCATCATTGAGGCCCCAAAGTATTTCACATGAAATACGGAGGTGATAGAGCAATGAATGTTTGAACTTGGTTTCCCCCTGCCTGAAAGCTTAGTACAGAGTCTTTTGAGAGCACCATCTTCCTAAATTAACTGGGGTAAGTGCTGCTAGCTTCTGCGGACAGGAGGCAATGCTCCCCATGTAGCCATTCGGAAACCCAGACTCCTTCCATGTTGTGGCTCTGCCATCCTCTAGGGCGGGGATTAACAAAGTAGGATCTGCAAGCCAGCCCCTTGTTTTCGTAAATACAGTTTTATTGGAGCACACTCGTGCCCATTTCTTTATATATTAACCATGGCTGCTCTTACCCTACAACGACAGCATTGAGTAGTTGTGACAGACACTGTGTGACCCACAAGCCTAAAATATTTACCATCTAGCCCTTTAAGAAAAAGTTTGCCAGCCCCTGGGCTAGGTTCTTAGAGTTTCTATTGAGACAGCCTGGAGACTTTTATGGCTGTGTCTAGAGTAGTATACATAACCTCTTGCTCATTCTTTTGGCCAGAACTCAGTCACATGGCCACACCTAATCACAAGGGATGCTGGGAAATGTAGCTAAGCTGTTCATACAGGAAGGAAAGAATATAGGTTCAGTGAAGTAGCCAATCTCTGCCACATTAGCAATTCCCATTTACTAGAAATAGTGGAAGGATTAGACAAGTTGGGATAGATTGTGAGGCAGGTCCAGAACTGTAGCCAGAAGTCTGAATTCCTTTTACAAAAGTCTATTTGTAAACTACACATCACAAATATTTTGAACTCACATTATCAGGACAAGCTGTAGGGAAAACAGAATGAGCTAGAAAGGTTGCAGAAGTTTCAAATGGAAAGGCTTGTGGTTGCACTGGAGCATAGCCAGGAAAAACCAGCTAGTTGTCTCCCAGGAGAATGCACGGGATGTGCTTGTCACTAGGTGCACAGTCCAGCCCCCTCCTACATACTCAGACACCTAATTTTGTCATCCAACCTGTATGTGTCCATCTTCCATTGTCTAGAAGATAAATGAGCCAAGCTCACAGAAGCAAGGCATCAGCTTGCTGAGATAAAGAACAAAGCTTGGCTCAAACCTAAAGGCTAAAGCAGAGCCACCCCTCCACACATCTTCAGGAGCTACCAAGACTAGTTTTCAACTCTGTAAGTGTTGAGAGTTTTTATGTACTCCCTTCTATGAAAGATAATACTGTCCCTCCCTCATTTCCTGACTTCTGTTGTACTGTTTTTATATTATCAATGATTTTAACAGTGCATTTTAATCAACATAATCTTTATGGGTTTTAAGCCATATTTCCATACTTAACTACATTTCCTATGTATACCACCAGTCCCTGAAACGCAGGCTCTTGTTTTCTGCATTCTTTATTTTGCCTTATGTCTTAGATTTTATCACTACTGCTATTGTTAGGAAGCAGGGCTGCTATGTACAGTTGTACAGGCTGTCCACAGTGCAATTTGTCCATTTCTAGGAAATACTTTACAACAGATGCTAGTCAAGTGCCTTGAAGAAAGAAAAAGTTCACAGTCACTGGAAAAGTGCCATTGGGCTGGCAGTGCGTCTGTCAGGAAGTGTTCACAGGGACTTGAACAGTATCTCCCAAGTCTTTACTTCCTTGAAGACATTTCTTATATTTATTTATATTCAAAGGGTAACTTTCCTAGGTTACATTTTCTTTTTCTCAGAACTTTATAGTTATTGAGATTTGTTTAGTTTAGTTTAGTTTTGTTTTGTTGAAAAACTGAGAACTATATCCAATCCTTTTCAGTCTTTTGAGTTACTGGATTTTATTGTTCAGTAGTTTGGGGGTTTCTCAAAAAAGGGCCTACAAGTGTCAGATCTCTGGGTTCTTTTTGTTTGAGAATGTCTCTGGTGTCTTTACACTTGTAGGTCAGCTTGGTCAGTGACCTGTCCCATTCCCAGGAGTACAATTCCTTGGTGGCCTTGAACTGCCTCCCCCACCCCCACCACCCCCACTGCCCAGTTCTCCTCAGAGCCTCAGATAATGGTAGATTCCAAGGCCTCCCCATCCCGCCTCCTTGAGAATATGAGGAAGTAGGAAAGGCTGTCTGTTCCTGAGAATGTTTCCTTGACTTTTCCCTGACTTTGCCTAATCGCCATTTAATCTATTCTTTCCAAATTAGAGAGATCTGAAAGTAAGTATATCCACTAAAATGTGAACACAAGGCCAAGGGCAGATAGAATGGCAAAGTTGTTGCATGTCAGGCTCCAGAGTCAGACCACCTGGGTGTTAATTTCAGCTCGCTCTCTACCAAAGGGTCCCTAACTTTTTCATACCATAGGCCCCTTTGTTGGTCTGGTAAAGCTTAGAGATCCTTTTCACAACGTTTTCACATGTCTAAAATAAAATACTTGGCATTACAAAGCAGGCTGATTATATTAAAATAAAGTTAACAAAATATTTTTAAATGTGATGATATAGTAACATACAAATCACGGGATCTAGAAGCACACCTAATAACTACTGTCATTTCAAAGCAGTGATGAGTGCAGATCTGGAATGATCTGCAGCAGTCGTCATATGCTATGAAAATATATGTGATTTCTATTGGCAAAAATTCTAAGGTACTGCCGATACCAGTGCGGCTCATTGCTTACGTTTATAATGGAGAAATGTTAAATGACAGTTAGAGGTCAATGGAGATAAAAATCCAGGGTCTTTGTCTAGGTTTACAGCACCCCTGAATTCTATACAGGAACCCCGGACGCTAGCCAGTTATACAGCCTCGTGCAAAAGTTACTTAACTACTTTCATCTCTAGTTCCTCCTTCAGCAAATGGGGGTGATAATAGTAGATGCTGTGTAACTGGCAGCATCAGAGTTCCCGGTACAGAAATGAGTATAGAAATGTAAATCACTCACTGCAGTGGCTGGCACAGTGAACACTCAGTAAATAATGCCATTATTAAGGATGATACACTTTTGAGGGCTTGTATTTTATGTTCCGCACACTTTCAAGTATTGCATAAATTACGTAGTGCTGAAACCATGTGCATACGTTATTTTTATAACCATAAAACGATAAAGTTGTTTCTATCCCGAAAATACGTAAAGCTAGCAATACCCTCTAATAAAAAGGAGGTCTAAATACGAATCTCTGCCATTGCAAGATGCGCCAGAAGTGCGACCAGACACTGATCCGAAGGTTTCAAGGGGTTTATTCTGTTTTAATAGACAAGCATGAACACAAAGGGGAAGTGCTTCTTTGTGTCTGTTTTCCTCATTATTTTCACGTAGCAAAACTCTTCGCTCATTACATTGCCAAGGACTAACTTAGCCACATGCCAGAGTCTCTTTCTCATTTAAATCGATTTGGGCTGTGGTTTTATTTTATTTTTTTTTTTAATTTTTTTTAACGTTTATTTATTTTTGAGACAGAGAGAGACAGAGCATGAGCAGGGGAGGGTCAGAGAGAGAGGGAGACACAGAATCCAAAACGGGCTCCAGGCTCCGAGCTGTCAGCACAGAGCCCGACGCGGGGCCCGAACTCACAGACCGTGAGATCATGACCTGAGCTGAAGTCGGCCGCTTAACCGACTGAGCCACCCAGGCGCCCCTGTGGTTTTATTTTAAAAATAAATACATTGTAAACCATTCTGTGGAGCTTCATATTCAGGAAGGTAACTCAGTTGAGCTTGAATGTAAATTTGGTGAGTGGCTTTACGTCCAGTTCCTTCTCGATGCTGCATGGAACCCGGGCATTAGTGTGCAGAAGAGTAGCTGTGTGTAGTTGCTCTGTGGAGATCGGTCTCACAGAGAAAGCAGTTATTGATTGTACTGGTGTTTCCTTTGTATACTAACCAGTTCTACCTTTAGATAAAAGGACTGACCTTAAGTGAGAAGTAAGTACAAAGCTCCTGATGACAGAGTTCCCTTTCTGCTGGATCCTTGGTACAGCACCTAGCACAGCACCTGGTGCAGTATGTGTTCAGCAATTATTTATTCAGTACAAGGCTCATCTCTACAAGAAACATTAAAGGTTAAGCCTCACTTTTCTAGGCTGAACATTATCTAGGAATTTTCACATTAGAAGCAAAAAAGCTGTTGATCGATATGGACTCTTACATCTCCAGTGGATGCGACCAGCCAAAAAATAAAGAAAAAAAATAGATCCCACGATAGCAAGCCACTATTTTGATTCATTCTTTGATTGAATTGGTGGATTGCTTAGAGAACGTCTTCAGGTAACACGGAGCTTAGAAAACTGGTTCAGTGTCATAGTAACTATTACAGTATCGTGGGGGTGTGGAAGAATGGAGCTCGCAGCGGGGATTGAAAATTTGCAGAGAGGGGCGCCTGGGTGGCGCAGTCGGTTAAGCGTCCGACTTCAGCCAGGTCACGATCTCGTGCTCCGTGAGTTCGAGCCCCGCGTCGGGCTCTGGGCTGATGGCTCAGAGCCTGGAGCCTGTTTCCGATTCTGTGTCTCCCTCTCTCTCTGCCCCTCCCCCGTTCATGCTCTGTCTCTCTCTGTCCCAAAAAATAAATAAATGTTGAAAAAAAATTAAAAAAAAAAAAAAGAAAATTTGCAGAGAAATGTATTCTTTGTATAGGAAGAATCCTATGTAACATTCAGACATTCGTAAGTCATCCCACAGCGAAATTGTGAATTGAGTCATTATCACATACTATATTGCCATATCTATATTTATATTGTTTACATGCACAGAGTTCAGCAAACTGGTAAGAGATCAGATTATACATATTTCGGGCTCTGGAGGCCAGGCGGTCTCTGTCACAGCTACTCAACTGCCATGGACATGGCTACCTTCCAATAAAACTTTACAAAACCAGGCAGCTGCCAGATTTGTTGGTTTACTGACACCCTATGTAAACCGTGACTGTCCTTGCAAACTTTTCACTAATCCTCAGCACCAGGAAACGACCATCTCCTCTGAAAGGTGTGTCATTAATAAAGCTACTGAAAGCTGTACACCAAATGTTACAAATCTCTTTGCATTTCAAGTGTACAGACTTGCTTGTAAGGCTAATTGTAATAATTCTACCTAGTTTTAGCATTAAGCGGTGCATGCGCCTTCTGTTTCAGTTCTTGGTGGCATCTAAGGCCATATCTGTTAGTTTTGTTACAGGGATACCCACGGCATGCATTCAGTCCAGGGAAATGTCTTCAGTTTATTGGTTTGTTATTTGCATTTTGCACAGAGGCATGAGTGGGGTGCCAGTGCAAACCCGTGGCCCTGAGCGAAGATGTGAAAGGGAAGGGATATTAAAGTCATCACTTACAGAGAAAGATGAAGCAAAGGCATCTGTAGACATGAAGCGCATTCCAAAAGTTTCATATATATAATGTGCCTCAGAAGAACCGGCAATATCAGATAACAATAATATTATCAAATTAACTTTCCCAGAATCACATGTCCAGAGAAAAGAGGCCCTTATACACACAGGCTAGACAATAAAGGAGGTCATTTCCAAGTGACAAATCTCTTTACAGTTTGGTGATATCTCACTTTGCCCATCTCCCTCAAAACTATAGTCAGAGACATCATGGATGGTTATGGTCCTATCAGTTCATGGATATCAAATATAGAAGACAGCTCTCGATTCTGATTTTTTAAAATGTGTGTATATAATAGTAACAAACCCAAAGTTCAAAATGTTTTTAAGCCTTAAGACATTAGATAATTTTATTTTTTTTAGTCTTTTTTTTTAAAAAATATACTTTATTGTCAGGTTAAATAACACACAGTGTATACAGTGTGTTCTTGACTCCGGGGGTAGATTCCCGTGATTCATCACTTACATACAAATCCCAGTGCTCATCCCAGCAAGTGCCCTGCTCAGTGCCCATCACCCATTCCCCGATGCCCCGCCGACCCGTTGCATTAACCCTCAGTTTGTTCTCTGTATTTAAGAGTCTCTTACAGTTTGCCTCCCTCTCTGTTTGAAATGATTTTTATAACAAGTACAAAATTTAATTTAAAAGGGGAATAAGACACTAGCACTATTGTTGAATGTCTATCACATTTGTGATAGCACATTATGGATTTTGAGGATTATACCATACTGTGGAAATGTAGTGATAACGATGTTGTAAGATTTTATTATGGAATAACCAAATATTCTGGGCGTGATGCCAATACTTCTTAGTGATATTTTGGAATTAGAAAGTGAGTGTTGAGGGTTACTTAAGAGAAGGTGGAAGCTATTCATCAGGTACCAAACTTATTTAGAAAAAAATTATTAACTATTAAAACCATAATGTGATTTCCCTCTTGACATCTGCCACATCATGATATTATTTACAATCAATTACTCATCCATTTATTTTATTTTTCTGTCTTTCCTGCCATGACCAGGTACATGTGAGACAAAGAAATAAAGAATCCCAATATGGTTGTGGGAGAAGCTAATTTTTCATTTTGTCAAAGTTTCCCCCCCTTCACAGCCGTGATAATATTTCTTGGTGATTGTTTGTTTCTGTGAATTGAGAAAGAATAGCATCCAACTTCATCAATAATCCATTAAGGTTATTCCAAGATGTGTTGAATTAAAGTTGAGTCCTTCCCATATGCATAAATATATGAATTGCTTTCAGAAGCGTGAATGTAAGCAATAGAAGAACAAAAAGAATTATGTTGCAATGCAGTTAATGAAACAATTGGGAGATGGGAAGAGAATTGGGTGGAGGGTCAAGGCCTTGGGCACTATGTCAGCTGTCACTACAAGATGGTGCCCTGAACACTCTATTGAACCTCCCTCAGCGCCAAGACGTTCATCATAGTACTCCGTACTTCTCTGAAGGTTGGTTTTTAAAAACTGATATGAGATGAAAATACTTTGGAGGAAGTTGACAGCAGCTTTGTTTGCTGAGATTACCATACTTACGCAGTGTTGTTATTAATTGTGCTTTCCTAAATATGGTTCTCTCCACATAGAATACTTCTCAGGTTGCAAGAATGGAGACCGCTGGAGAAATGGGAGAACTTTATAGATTAAACACTGGCAGGAATTATACCTACAACAACAAATAGTTTATGCTAGTACCATAGAAGATGTTAAGTGTACCTCCTCTCTGTTTAAAGAGATGATATGTGAAAATACGGGAAGAAATGCACCATGAGAAATGCTTAGAAAAAAATCACATACCCTCAGAATAGTCAGCTTCAGTAATTGAGATTCAGTCTTCATTTCTCTTTGTTGCTCCTCCTCTAAAATGTATTCTATTTCTATTGCCATCATCTTAGTTCAAACACCAGCATCTCTCATTTAGACCGTTGCAGTAGTCTCCTGGTCTGCCTGCTTCCACTTAATTCATCGCTACAATTAATCACCCACCAGCAGCCAGAGTGATCCTTTTATTTTTTTTTAAGTTTATTTATTTATTTTGAGAGAGAGTGCACGTATGCGAGCGGAGGGTAGGGCAAAGAGAGAGGGAGAAAGAGAATCCCAAGCAGGCTCCACGCTGTCGGTGCAGAGTCTGGACTGCACTGAGCTGCACTGGAGCACTGGGCTCCATCCCACAAACCGTGAGATCATGACCTGAGCCCAAATCAAAAGTTGGACACTTAACCGACTAAGCCACCCAGGCGCCCCCAGAGTGATCCTTTTAAAACACCAATTAGACAGTGCTCTCCTCTGCTGAACACCCTTCTTTCTCATTGCATTTTGAGCAAAATTTAAATGCCATGCTGACCTCTAAGGGCCTACACACTGTTCCTGAGTAGCCTATGCTTTTATGGCTCCAACTTCCACTCTTGGCACTTGCGCACCATATTTTGTTTCCCTTTAAAAGGGGGGAATGCGGCGCCTGTGTGGCTCAGTGGGTTAAATGTCCGACTTCGGCTCACGTCATGATCTCGCGGTTTGAGAGTTCGCCCCCCGCGTTGGGCTGTGTGCTGACAGCTCAGAGCCTGGAGCCTGCTTCAGATTGTGTCTCCCTCTCTCTCTGCCTCTCCCGAGCTTGTTCTTTCTCTCTCTCTGTCTCAAATAAATAAATGTTAAAGAAAAAAATTGAAAAAAAATTTTTTTACATTTATTTCTTTTTTGAGAGACCTAGAGAGACAGAGCACAAGTTGGGGAGGGCCAGAGGGAGAAGGAGACACAGAATGTGAAGCAGGCTCCAGGCTCCGAGCTGTCAGCCCAGAGCCCGACATGGGGCTCGAACTCACAAGCCGTGAGATCATGACCTGAGCCGAAGTCGGAGCTTAATCGACTGAGCCACCAGGCACCCCAAGAAAACATTTTTAAAACGGGGAAATAATCATAGCTTCCTCATGAGTTATTAGGAAGGCAAATAATGTAAATCCCATTAAACAGCACCTGGTACACAGAATGCACTCAACTATGAATTACTACTAAGTGTTAGACATCAGCGACATTGGCTATCCTTCTAGTTATAGAACTGTGCCCTTTCCTCCTTGGGACCCTTGCTCTTGATGTCCCCCTGCCTGGACTTGCTCTTCTCCAGGGCCTCCCATGGCTGTTTCTGTCTCAACTTCAGTGCCTCATCTGCAGAGAACACTTCCCTCACGATCTAAGTAGCTTCCACCAGACTCTCACGTCACCTGTCACCTGTTGGTTTCCTTCATAGTGTTTCCTAAAATCACATTACAGATTAATTCCTTCTAATGTTTTCAGTCTCATCTCCCACAACAGACTGGAACCTAGGAATGGCGTTATATCCAACATATTTATCATTGTATCCTCAGCTCATGAAATGGTAGAAACTCCATTCGGATGGACAATGAAGTGATAGCTAGGGTCTCGGCTCACAGTCAAGCTAAGTTACTGAATGAATAATTCATTGCTGAGTCTATTAGTTCTATATGGCTGCTGTAACAGATTACCACAAACTTGGTGGCTTAAGACAACAGAAATTTATTCTCTCACAGTTCTGAGGACCAGAAGACCAAAATCTGTTTCAAGGGGTGTGCAGCTGCACCCCAGCAGACTCTAAGCCTAGGGTGGGTGATGGTCCAGTGAGGCCAAAGGAAAGAGCCAGAGACAGTGATCAAGAGGTAGGTTTGTTGGGGGAACCTATGCCCAGGGAACATCTGCTGTTGGGATCTATGTGCAGCAAGTGCTTGTATCACAGCAACTTAACCCAGCAACTATCAGTAGCCCTTTCCTTCCTCGCATGGGCCAGCATTTCCAAAACATCAAGGTGTACCACGTGGGCACTCCTCATTACGGGAGGGATGCTCCAGGTTGGCCACCTCCAAAGCACCTGACCTTGAACACTGAACAACACATTCTGCTTTACATTCTGCTTGCTGGGAATGTAGAGGGAGGACAAGATCTCTACGTTTTCAAGATGGTGATTAACAGGGGCATTCAGGATGTGCTTGTACCAACTGGCCGTCCAGCCTGTACCATATACCTGGCCAAAATTCAGCAGTTATGCTCCATCCAGAGTCTCTTGGGGAGAATCTGTTCGCTGCCTCTTCCAGCTGCTGTGGTGGCCTTCATTCCTGGGCTTATGGCTACATATCACTACAGTCTTTAAGGGGAGCATCTCCAAACTCCCTCTGCTGTGTCTTCTCATATCCTTCTTCTCTGTGTGTCTAATCTCTCCCTCTGCCTCCCCTCATAAGATACACGTGATTGCACTCAGGGCCCACCTGAACCTAGCTATGTTAGTGTGTGCTCAGGCCTCCATAACAAAATACCACAAGCTGGGCAGCTTAAACAGCAGGGATTTATTTCTCACAACTGGAACCTGGAAATCCAAGACCAGGGTCCAGCAGGGTTCAATTTCTGATGAAAGCTCTCTTCCTGGCTTGTAGACGTCCACCTTCTCAGTATGTCCTCACTTGGCCATTTCTCCATGTGTATGTGTAGAGGTGGGGGAGGTGGGAGAGAGAGCTCTCTGGTGTCTCATAAGGACACTAATTCACTAATTCACCTTTATGACCTCATTTCACCTTAAATACTTCCATAGAGGCCCCCTTTCTAAATATAAGACACACTGGGGGTCATGGCTTCAAAATACATATTTAGAGGAGTGGACATGATTCAGTCTGTAGAGCCCAGGATAATCTATCACCTCAAAATCTTTAACTTAATCATATCTGCAACGACCCTTTTTCAACTGAAGTAATTAACATTCAAAGGTTCCAGGTATTAGGATATGGATGGGTGCCACTTTTCAGCCTACCACACCGAGGAAGCAAAAGGAATTGCTAAACTTACATATACTTGTAGGTTCTCAAAGATGGTTTGTGCTGACAGGGGGTGGTTGCTCCAAATTAATAAAGTAAGGCAGAATAGAAACTTATGAGGATTCCTGTGACTTATGTAATTACACATCATTGTAAGAGAGCTCAACATGAAAATAAGTTCAAACACTGAGCCTATAAACCAAGGGTTTATTCTTTGCATTGACAAAAAACCTTCCACTCCAGATGGATTGATTGCTGTTGCCAATTCCATAAATGCATTTGCAATTCAATTTGATTCATGCTGACCTTTTCAGAAAGAACTATTAAGGAAATTTTCAAATCTATCTGTGCTTTAGCATTTACTCTTTGTGATGTAAAGCTAACAATAGCTGACATTTATTGAACATTTACTATGTGCCAAGCACTGCACCAAAAATTTCATGTATGTGAAAATATATATATATTTATGAAATATACATATTATGAAAAGTTTCATACACACACACATACACTTCATTTAATGCTCACAACAGCCCCATGTGGGAAGTATTATTATCTTTAGTTAACAGACGAGTGACCAGAGGCCTGGAGAGTTAAGGAACTTGTCCAAGACCACAGAGCAAGAAAGTGGCAAACAGAGATGCGAACCTCACCATTCTCACCAGAGCTCATTCTGTGAGGCCCTGCTTGATATTCCCTGGAAAATATCATTAAATATTCCATTTGTAAAACTTGCCATGGAGAGAAATTGTTATGAAAGGTTTACATCAGCATTAAGACCTTTAGTATAACGAGATTTTCCTTTTGTCAATTGCATTAGGGTTCTCCAAAGACCTAGAACCAATAAGACATGTGTGTGCTTATGTATCTTTCTCTGTTTCTATCTCTAAGAGGGCCAGGACAGCCTGGGGTTGGGTGATCCAACTTCATTGCTGAAGGGTCTGGGCCCTTTAGTGCCTGGATTGGGTTGTTGAAGTTTCCCATTGACTGTAATCACAGGTCATGGTGATACTAAGGAATGCCTAGGGATCTCGTGTATTCCAGACATATTATTCCTTACCTTCATCATGAAGTAGCAGCCCAATTTCCCTTGGAAACCCAGATCAATCACCCCAGCCAGCACAGCGACGAGAACTCCCTTCTTTGTTAACTGAGAAGCATGAAGAGCCCAAAGCAGTTGGGTGGCAGTCTTCACTTTCAATTCAGTGGAATGATTGTTGTGTCTCCTGGTAGCAGTATTCCTCCCTTTGGAACTAAGACTTTTAGATCAGCAGAGCAGAACGGTGCAGTAACAGGAAGCAAAAATTTTACTAGTGGATCACTAGGGGAAATAGGACAGGGTGCCACTCCTATTTCCGCCTCGAGATTCATTGTACCGGAACAGTTCTGTGACATAAGTTGAGCTGCAACACTACCACTTCTATAAACTCAGTATGTTTCACTGGCTTTCAATTTCAGTCTCCTGTAAAATCACTCCAAACCCCATGTGCACCCCTGTGTTGTGTGGAGGGAAAATAGATGTCTGATGATGCAAGAGTCCGAAGGAATGTGGGAGTGAAGGCCACTGCTCAGCGTCCCTCACACACAAATGTAATCCCTTTTTGACTAGTGATAAGAAGAAGGAAGCACAGAAAGGTGACATAAATGAGGCATCTAATGGCCTTTGTTGTAACTGAGCCTATAATTAAACACTCCCACAGAGTAGGCCCCTTTTATTCCACTTCTGGCTTGGCTATTCTGGTCTTCTTTTGCTGGACTGCCGAGAATAGAAATCTGCATGAATGAGGATTTCTATCAGTTCATCAAACCAAGTGAAAATGTCTGTTTGTCATATAAAAGATAATGTCAGAAATCCATTTTTAGCTCCCTGTTGCTGTACTCATGTGTGAAATTACTCACAGGGGAAGATATTTGCCCGTAAAAGAACCCTTATTGGCCTTGGATGTGATTGGTTGCACAAATTATACTGCCAGATGAATTGGTTTTGCAAATCAAACAGAAGGCCTCATAAACTGAACTGGGATCACAGTGCGGGGCACAGCCTTGCCCTGTGACGGTGTCAGGGCCCTGTTTGCTGCTTCTCTCCTTAGCAACATGATGGCTGGAGGATAAGTTGTTCTCCAAGTATGTAAATCTTTGCAATTCCTTGGTTTGTTGAAATAGAGAGACCATTTGGTATTTTGACTGAGGTACTCATTGATTTATTTTCCGTCTTGATTAGATTAGCATGAATTTGGGGTTATTTTCTATCTCCTTTGGAGAAAGAATGGGGAAGGAGGGATTGAGGTCAGTACTGCTGGTCTCTGGAAACAACGGATTTTAGCGTTTGTCAGTAGATTGTGTGCCGTGCCCACATTTGGTATTTTCCCATGCTATGACTTATGACTTAGAAGAAAGAAATCGTGCAATATTTAGCGAGAGATTTAGCCCGTTTTTTTCTTGGAAAAAAAAAGAAAAGGAATGAGGAAAAAAGAGAATGAGGAGGAATAAGAGGAGGCAAGAGCAGGAGACAGAGCAACAATAGGCAGGTCTGAAGAATTTGAAAAAGCTCTGTCCTCTCCAGGCAATTTATTTCCAGTTCTGTAAACTCAGAAGACAAACTTTTGTTTTTTCAATACTCTTAATAATAATAAAAATGATCTTGTTAGTTCAGTGCAGAGCCAAAATTAGGAGGTCAAGCATCAACTTGTTTATGTGGGCATTTCGGTGGAGCCAAGTCTGTCTAGTTGCCTTGCCCTGAATAGCAACTGGCTCAGACCCAGCAGCAATAAATCAGGAACAGGGGAGAGCCTTTCCTTGCAGGAACCCAAGCAGGCCACGGCTTACAGCCTGCCCAGCCAGGACCAGCCTCCCCTGCTTCTGCTCCCCACCGTGGCACTCCCAAGCTCCAGGTGTGATCCCCAACCCGCTGAGACACACACAGCTGCTGAGAGATGAGTTGTCCTTGGTGAGCTGTCCTCTCTCGCTTCTCCACCCCAGGACTCTCAGCGGATTGGTTGTTGCCCAAAGGGTCCACCCTGCAATTTACATATCAAGTGGGAACCCAAGAGACCTTGGATGCCCCTTTTAGTTATAAAAGCCAGTTTTCTCAACCTGTAATATTTGGATTTAAAAATTTCACTATGGCAGCATTGTATTTCGTTGTGATTCACTCTTAACTAGCATTTTGCATTGCTTAGTCACTGATGAATCTTTTTTTTTAAATATGAAATTTATTGTCAAATGGGTTTCCATACAACACCCAGTGCTCATCCCAACAGGTGCCCTCCTCAATGCCCATCACCCACCCTCCTGTCCCTCCCACCCCCCATCAAACCTCAGTTTATTCTGTTTTTAAGAGTCTCTTAGGGTTTGGCTCTCTCCCTCTCTAACTTTTTTTTTTCCCTTCCCTTCCCCCATGGTCTTCTGTTAAGGTTCTCAGGATCCACATAAGAGTGAAAACATATGGTATCTGTCTTTCTCTGTATGACTTATCTCACTTAGCATAACACTCTCCAGTTCCATCCACGTTGCTACCAAAGGCCATATTTCATTCTTTCTCATTGCCACGTAGTATTCCATTGTGTATATAAACCACAATTTCTTTATCCATTCATCAGTTGATGGACCTTTAGGCTCTTTCCATAATTTGGCTATTGTTGAAACTGCTGCTATAAACATTGGGGTACAAGTGCCCCTAAGACTGAGGAATCTTTAAACTAGTATGGAACCTAGAACCGCCAGTCTGCGTCATCTGGTTTTCTGTTGGGAACAAAATTGGCTTATTTGTTCTCATCCTAGAAATCATGATTAGATGTGCCAGTTGGTCTAACTTTATATGTGCATTTTCTATCACAGGGTATGGAACTACAGGGGGAAGTATACTGTTCTACATGGCAGATCATTCAGGAGAGTTTTCACAAACTTAACTAAAAGTCTCATTTTTCCCAGGCATGACTTGCCACTGAAATTGCCAGGCCTTCTCCCTGCATGGAAACTCTTCCCTACAGCTTTGGAACCTCACACTTCCCTGCCTGTGCTGTCTAACCTTGGGAATGACCAGTCACTGCCCTTTATTGTTCTAGTTACCTATGGTTGCATTGACTTCTGAAGCAACTGCTAAGTTTGCACATTCCCAGACTCTACCTTCCTAAGTATTTTCTGCTAAAGAGTTAAAAATGTGGAAAGGTTTAATTACATCTGTATCTGTTTAAAAGAATAAATGTGGGGCGCCTGGGTGGCGCAGTCGGTTAAGCGTCCGACTTCAGCCAGGTCACGATCTCGCGGTCTGTGAGTTCGAGCCCCGCGTCAGGCTCTGGGCTGATGGCTCAGAGCCTGGAGCCTGTTTCAGATTCTGTGTCTCCTTCTCTCTCTGCCCCTCCCCCGTTCATGCTCTGTCTCTCTCTGTCCCAAAAATAAATAAACGTTGAAAAAAAAAATTAAAAAAAAAAAAAAAAGAATAAATGTGGAGGTGCCTGTGTTGCTCAGTCGGTTAAGTGTCTGACCCTTGATTTTGACTCAGGTCATATTCTCACGGTCGTGACATTGGGCCCCGTATTGGGCTCCATGCTGAGTGTGGAGCCTGCTTGGGATTCTCTGTCTCCCTCTCTCTGCTCCTCCCCTCTCCCTCAAAATAAATAAATATACTTAAAAAAAAAGAATAAACTTAATTAAGAACTAGAAAGGAAATCATTATTGTAGCCACATATCTTTTGTTAGCCTTTGTATATGTGAAAAGCCATGTGTAAGGACACTTAGAAATATCCTTGAATTCATTTGTAAGCAGCTTCCTTATGTGGTTCAGAAACCACTTTCAACTCTTAACCATTATCATGCTTCCAAATGGAATGCCTCTTTCAACAGCAGACTTGCATCCAGCTGGGGCAAGACAACAGGTCTATTTAAATTTTAGCAATAATGCCTTCAAGATAAGACATGACCTGACATATTGGTATTTCCTTCTTCCATACTTTATGGATAGCCTTAGAAACACATGAGGGTTTGAAAATGTTGTCCTTTGCTCACTGACCATACATGAGTAGACTTCAGGGATAGTGGTCTTTCACCTACCCAGCTTCTGTCAAGCAAAGTTCAGAAGGCAGGTCCTATCAGGTCAACAGTAGTGGCTCACAGGTGTGTGTGTGTGTGTGTATGTGTGTGCGCACACACACACACACACACAAAATGGGAGACATAGAGAGAAAGAATACATACTGGGTGGATAATTTAGAAAAGAATTACTACTTTTTTGGGTTTCCAGTTATATGCATTCCCTTTTCCTCCTGGCTAGTGAGAAATTTTCTTTACCTGTATCTCTTTTCTTTCTAATTTGACCTTATTTTCTCCCTCTTTCCAGTTGAATTTCTCTGAGGTTCCTTAGCTCTCCAAGTTAGATCTAAATCGGATCTACATTTAAATCTCTCCTTTTTTGTCAAATAACTCCAGGAGCTTTACCCAAATCTCATTTCCCTGTACCCCAGTTTCCTAGGAAACCTCCCCAGCTACTCTTTTCCAGGTCTTTCTTCTATAAATCACAAGTGACAGTTTCTTTTTTTCCATTCAATCTTTGTTTTCTCCTGGGGCTAGAAGCACCATACATCTCCCTGTAAGAACTAAAAGAATCTTTTAACTTTGCATTATCTATTAAATAAAAATTAGTTCTGATCATCTATAGGCCCAGGTGCAGTCATTGAGCAAAAATGACCAGAACCCCGCATCAGGAACCTTAGAGAAGCTACATTACACAGAAGCATGCACCATAAGTACACTCCCCAGGAAAGAAGGAAGCGGCAGGCCCATCATATAGAAGTGGTACATAAACTCAGTAAAAGTAGAGCTTCAATCCAGAGTCTCTTCATCCTTGAAACCTTATGCCTCTCTGAGGATTGCCCATGTTCTTCTCTGCTCACCCGGCCATCTTTTTGGTCAAGCTAGAAAAGGAAAGATGCTCTTGAAAATTGCCCTCTTCCTCACCTATTCTAGTTGGTATATTTATAAATGTGCCTTGAAATGGCTTTCAAACCATGTGGTTCTCTACTTGTAGAGGCCTAAGACTCATTAGAGTCATTAGTTTGTTAAAACTCTGCTTAGATGTTTAATACCACAGCCAAAATAAAAATTTGTTCTGTCCTTAACTGATGTGTTGAATATCCCATTAGCTAAATAGTAATCATACTGAGATGCCATCTGGCTGGAGCTAGGTTTAATCCCTAGCTGGAGGTTGAGGAACTTTGTACAGTTTTACCATCAGCCTTCCAAGCCACCCCCTTCTGGACAATGGCTTGTGTCCCAGTCAAATTGCTTTAAGCAACACACAGGCATTCTTGTGATGCACCATGAGTGCTTTCTGACCCTTGTTAGCAAAGAGACCCAGCAGGATGGGAAAAAGACAGCAGCAAAGTAAACAGTGTGTGCAGCACAATGATGTTGATGCAGGCCTGTCCTTTCTCAGCTTCTCAAAGCTCCAAGTCGGATAAAATGCACATGAAGTGCGTCCACAGCACAGAACATTTAAGCGTCTTCTGATGGGCTGCAGTTGGCTGGGGGAGGACCACGAAGGACACTTCAGACAGCAGCCTGTGCTCTTCAGTGGGGACAGCAAGCCTCCACCTGAACCTTTCCCTCTGTGTAACTCGGAGATGGCTTTCGGGCCTCCTCCGGTGCCCAGGGAGGTCCTAGTTCTCTTTGCCTAGGCAATTAGGCATGAGTACTTCTTTGTAGTAAATGAGTTAAGCAGTCTAGAATATACAGAATTTTTGTTTGACTGATTGGTTTCTTTAAAAGAATGCTCTCTCAGGATAAGTGCAGTATCCAAAACTGGGAATCAGCCTATTAGGTACCCTGATTCAATTTTCTTTCTTCTGTCAATCTATAAAGAGAAAAAATGAACTTTTTTCTTATGTTTAACCTTTCTGTCATTATTTCTATTATTCAGTATTTATCCAGATTAATCATAATGCATGTCTTTCTGGTCTCAATTTGGGCTTGTGTGCTAAATAAGACTTCCTCTCCCATCTATTAATAAAAACTCTTGGGTGACTTCCAAGGTGCCTCTGTCATATAAAATCCCATGCTATCTATATTTTGAACAATTTTAGCATGAATTCTGCACGAATTAAGTGGAAATGCTTTGGAAGTAAAATATGTGCTGTCGTTCTAAAGCTACGTCGCAGGAAAACACTGTGGAGTGGATTTATCATTCCACTTGATGGTTCCATGTTCAGAAGAGGGACGACTTAGGTGTTCGTTCCTACAATGGCAAAAGCATTAGCTTTACAAAGATGAATTTTTAAGTACTCATCATATCGATCAAGTCAGACTATGGGAAACTGAAACCAGAAGTTGAGAGGAATTCAAATCCTTCTTGCAGGATACCGTGCATGAGATCTTTCCTGTTCCTCCCCTACATTGCCAAGTCCTCTCCACCACGAGTCTATGAGACCTCTTGTGCCAATCCACTGATCAGCAGCCCCCCTCTTCTACCCAGACTCTTGCATTGTCCTCCCAAATCGTTGTCTTATCGCTCTCCCCTGACTGACCCCAGATTTGAAGACGACTTTTGGAGTTAATGATTAAGAGTCAATACTATGACTTCCCTTTCAACAAGTTTCTGCTTGCCATTCTATGTAGGAGAAATGACATTCGAGGGGCGCCTGGGTGGATCAGTTGGTTGAGCATCCGACTCTTGATTTCGGCTCAGGTCCTGATCTCACGGTTTGTGAGATAGAGCTCCCTGTCAGACTCCGTGCGCTGACAGTGCAGAACCTGCTTGGGATTCTGTCTCTCTCTCTCTCTCTCTGCCTCTTCCCCAGCTCATGCTGCTGTCTCTCTCCCTCTCAAAAAAAAAAAAAAAAAAAGAAGACGACATTGGATTATCAAATTCAAAGTTAAAAAACGTGAAGTACACCACTGGAACAGGCTGACTTTTTCTTGTTTGTTTCTTTAGTCTGACACTTCACCGTAATTAAATTCATTCACTCACTCAAAATAAAAACAAAGAGCAAATAGCACTTTGTGGATGCCTACCCTGTTCCAGGCTCTGCACTTGACACTGGTCAAGGAAGACACAGTCCCACAGTTAAGGGAGAAAGGCAATTTAATCAATGATTACATAAGAGTGTTACATATATGATCATTGAATATAAGATAATGCTATAAACAATAATGACAAAACAGTAATAATGACAACAAAGGTAACAGGAACTGAATGCATGTGAGGTAGGCGTCAGATAAGTGCTTTATATGCTTTATCTAGTTTAATCTTTACAGCCACTCTGTATGGCTGTACAATTATTATCCCCACTTTACTGATAAGGAAACTTGGACCTGAGAAGGTTAACATACTTCTCCAAAATGACAGCTAGAAAGTAGCAGAGCTAGGATTGGAATCCAGTTTGTGATTAGAAAGCAGTTCTAACCTCAGAGGCCCCTTTGATAATCTCTCCGCCTCTGTCTGCCACAGCCGACTCAGGCCTGAGACCTGCAAGCCTCTTCGCTTCAGACTAGGGTCATGTGAGTGGAGTTTGAAAATGGAAGTCATTAACGAAATATTTGAAATGATTATAAAGTTGGGAACAAACCGATTTCATTTGCCAGAGCTGGGGGTAAAGATTGTAGCTCTCAAATGTAGAATTTCAGGAAGCAAGTTTAGGGGTAAATAGGTTTTCTGAGATCAACTAAAACAGTCCTGAGCAGTCTTCTTTTCCTCCCATTTCATTTTGCCAACAAATTTGTGAATCAAAGAATAAATTTCTTTTCATTGGGAGAAATGGAATTGATTGTTCAAGCTAATTAATTAAGTGAAGCTGTTACTACAGGCTGAGTCTAGTCTATAAATCTGAGGAAGGATTATGATATGGTTTGAATATGAAGAATAAAGGAATTAAAAGGCAGGGTGAGGCAAGGGATACAGGAGTACTTGATGCATAGGGGCACTTGTACCCAATGTTTATAGCAGCACTCTCAACAATAGCCAAATTGTGGAAAAAGCCTAAATGTCCATCAACTGATGAATGGATAAATTGTGGTTTATATACACAATGGAGTACTATGTGGCCATGAGAAAGAATGAAATATGGCCTTTTGTAGCAACGTGGATGGAACTGGAGAGTGTGATGCTAAGTGAAATAAGCCATACAGAGAAAAACAGATACCATATGTTTTCACTCTTATGTGGATCCTGAGAAACTTAACAGAAACCCATGGGGGAAGGGAAGGAAAAAAAAAAAAAAAAAGAGGTTAGAGTGGGAGAGAGCCAAAGCATAAGAGACTCTTAACAACTGAGAACAAACTGAGGGTTGATGGGGGGTGGGGAGGAGGGGAGGGGAGGTGATGGGCATTGAAGAGGGCATCTTTTGGGATGAGCACTGGGTGTTGTATGGAAACCAAGTTGACAATAAATTTCATATATTTAAATAAATACATAAATAAATAAAGTATTAATATTGTTAAAAAAAAAAAAGATAGGGTGAGGAATGAACTAGAAAGACAATCAGAAAATGGTCTGAGGGTGCCTGGGTGGCTCAGTCGGTTAAGCATCTGCCTTCAGCTCAGGTCATGACCTTTCAGTTCTTGAGTTCAAGCCCCGTGTCGGCCTCTGCACTGACAGCTCAGAGCCTGGAGCCTGCTTTGGATTCCGTGTCTCCCTCTCTTTCTCTGCCCCTCCCCCACTTGCACTCTCTCTCAAAATAAATAAATAAACATTTTTAAAAAGGAAAAGAAATGGTCTGTAGTCTTAGCTACCTTGGTGTTGCTAAAGAGAGAGAGAAGGAGGGGGTAGAGGGAAGGAAGCAGAGAGAAGGAGGAGGAGGAGGCAGAGAAGGGGAAGAGTTGAGGAGGAACAGTAGCAGGGAGGAGAAAGAGTTAAAAGAAAAACAGAAAAACCACCACAGTGGCAGGGGCTCTTAGCCTCGGGGCTGTCTTCCAGGAGCCATTTTCCTGACTGACTTTTCCACTGCAGCTGTCTTTCAAGGATTATAGCCTTGCAACTTACTTTATAGACTCTCTGGATCTTCTTCCTGTTCTTCTATGAGCTTCCAATTAATTTTTGTCTTTTTACCAGTTTTTAGTTCTTTTAGACTAAAAATAAAAATAAAATAGGAAACCCAATCAAATTGGTCTTCTGTTGCCCCATGGATACAGCCCGTGGCCAAGACTGCAACAATAGCTCTTGACTAAAATAAGATTGGGCATTCACAGCTGCATTGTATTTTGTCTACCGGTACCTCTGTGTCTCCACTGAGACGATTAAGTCCTTGAGCCATATGTTTTCATTTCTCTTTCCCCAGCATGTAGTTCCATGCGTGATAGAGAAGGGCATACAAGAAACTATTAGTTGAACGAACGCATGAATGAATGAACGAACGAATGAAATAGAAATGGCAGCACTTGTATTGTTACCTTACTCTTCCCCAGTAATTATTCAAGCAACTACGTCCAGTGTAACTACTCAAGGAGGCCCAGAAGTTGTAATTTTTCAAAAACATATATGAATTTTCAGGCACTTGTATAAACTAGTGTTTTCTTTTTTCTCTCTCAAATGTCTATGAATTGTCAAGCAAATACTTTAGGAAGTACCATGCTACATAAACAGCTCTGCTTGGTTGTTGTCAGATTAGTAGAGCAAGAATGGAATGTTATAGTGTTTCTTGCCATCCAAGGATAATCTATTCTTGCAAAGATAGTTACGAAAGTTAATAACAGTTCCTATAGGGAAGACAAATAGTGTCTGAATTGGATTAAGGCACAATAAGAGTGCCCAATACAGTTGTGTCAGGGAGGGGTTTGGTATTTATGGCTTCATTACAACCTTAAATGGAATATCTCTATTTCTTCTGGGTTTAATGAAGCCAGAAACAACCGCTTTGTTGAGTGATACTGGAGTTTGAGGCTTATTGGGGTTTGGGGGGGGGTTGCTTTTAACTTGACTTATTTTAATTCACGCTTAACTAGCTCTCCCGCATCAGGTACTCAGACTGGCACTTTAAGGACAATTAGCTAAGTGTTCCTCTGTGTTCACCACAGAGCCGAGAAAAAAGATAAGGAGAATCAATAAGACCAAGCCAGTTTAGGACAAGAACTAAGTGACGAATTCACTTTCCGTCAAGAGCATTGGCCAACTCATCAAGCTGCCTGTTCTGGGAGGAAATGCTCTGCTGTCCTCCCTCTGTGCCTCATTAATGTGGGAATGGTTCTGCTCTGACTGCTCAGTGACTTTGCTGTTGTGTTACCTAGTTTTCAGGACTGTATCTCCTGTCCTTCTTCACCATCCTCATCGGGCTGGTGCTCTACTCCTCCACCTCCACGTACATAGCCCAGGACCCCCGAGTGTACAAGCAGTTCCGCAATCCCTCGGGACCCGTTGTGGACTTACCAACCACAGCTCAGGTGGAGCCTTCGGTCACCTACACCAGCCTGGGCCAGGAGACCGAAGAGGAGCCCCACGTTCGCGTGGCCTAGGATGCGGCCCTCCCTGCCCCCTGCGGTCAACTCAGCGGCCGTGTGTTCGCCCTCCATCTCTGTATTGTACATAGAGAAAGGTATTTATTAGGTGCGGTTTACACAGGTGGACTGCAAGGTAGCAAATCCGAAAGCCTATAAAAGGCACGAGCTGAAGATCACCGCAGATACGGGCTCCCATCCACCTGACTTAGAGAGATGCCTAGCTAGTGTGTATCCCGACCACAACCCTCCTGCATTAATTACTGTGAAAACTTTTGAATTAAAAGCAAGTATTATTATTATTTGTATTATTATTGTTACTGTTATTACACTAACTTTCAGGAGACTGTTTTGTACTCCTGATGAGAACTATTGCCAGACCCACATGTAGTTAACATAAATCCCACTTTTCTATGGCAAGTCACTTTTTAAGAATCATACTTTATTTTTTTGCACAGTCTATATGAGTGCTGCATGCCACAGGAGCTCCATCCCTGAGAAGTTTCCTTATCCTAGGGACCTGGTGGCTAATGGTTTCCTCTGTTACCTGTTGGATTGCCTGCTCAATAAGTATTTTGTGCTGTGACCATTGTGGGGAGGGGCAACTGACCATATAATTCTCTATTCTAGGAATAGATATAAAGCAAACACTTTAGCCTTTTTATATTTCACTCTCTGACTACTCCAGGCCATTGCCTTTCTGTTGTGCCACATGATTCTGCTGATAAAGTCGCTGTAATAACTGGATGAGGAATGTTTCATTCCTGTGGCTTATAGGAAACCCCAGAAATAATATCATATGTGTTTAGGGTAATATATATACATCTATGTATTTTAAATCTTTCTGCCCCTCCCTATATCCTCTCTTCCAAAAGTGTATTGATTTTACCTTTAATTCCTAGATTTCTTGAGTGATAATATGGAAATTGTTCAAGGCAGTGGAAAAAGCCATGGCCCTCTGCCCTCTTCATTGGGTGAGACACTTTTTAAAATACACCAGCGTGGAAATTACCCTTATCGTGGCATATCACCGGTTGTGTAGCCTCCCAACAAGGTCAAGGTGCTGATGTGGAACAGTCTCTGACAATAGCTTGACTGATTTCACCATTTAGTAGTGATAAAGATGTCGTGAATGAAAAAGTTTGGCAATTGGGTCGTGTTTGGCATCCCTTCAATAGCAGAATATAGCAACGCCATATTCTTAAGGATAGAGAGAATATTGCAAGGTCCTGATAAGGCTTTGAAGCATATGTCACTAAGTCTAATTTTGTTGCCCTGAAAGTAGCTCTTTTTTTCAAACACACAAAAAAATCAAGAAACACTACAGACCTCTTCAATTTGGAATAGATCCTATGTGTCAGTACGTGAAACAGTCTTTTAAGTTTGGCTGGCTTCAATACCATTCAAAAAGATCCGCGATGGGGTACAGGGTTTGTAAAAGGAAAATAAATGCTGATGAAATTGTGGGCAATTCAGACCAATACATTTTAGGCAAACAAAGCAAAACACCAGAGGGGTCCCTGTAAAGGAGGACGGATTACAGCGCAGTCAGGTTTCCAATACACCCTGCGCGAGGCCTAACTACTAGGCAGGCAAACGCGCCCCCTGCTGGCAGTCAGCGCCAGGCGGCTCCTCTGCCTGCCTTCAACCCCCGGGGGTGTAGTCCTGCCCTTGGAGATGGGGAAGAAGAATGATCTCCTCGGATATGCAGATTTTATGGCCATCTCTGTTCAGCCCCCTCAGAAATACGTTTTATTTTCGGAGAAGAAAATATCAATGTTAAAGCTACATCAAGTCAAAACACCTTGCCAATATCTGCTCTCTGCTACCTTCTAAACCAATTAAATACCTTTCTCTGAATATTTTGTCCATTCAGATCTGAAGACCTTTGAAGACTGTGGTTTTATTTTTGTGTTTACATTCCTTTGGTTGGCATAATTTGCTTGACTTATTGCATTTTTAGTATTTATTTTAAAGCCAAATGATTTAGTCTTTTTTATTCATTTTTTATGACACTAATTCATAAACACTTAGTAAAGTCTTATGAGAAATAAGTGGATGAAGATATTCCAAGTCAACTCAGTCGACTGGGAATTTTTTAAAAATTTAAATTTCAGAAAGGTTTGCAACCAATGGATGGCTAAAAGTAGCCATCTGGATTATTTTCTAGGATATTTCAATTGACTCCATTGTATGGAAACCAAGTGTGAATGTTGAGGTGGACTCACTGTATACCCTTTTATCATCCAGTGTCCTTGTGCACAAGACTTTCATGTCACTGGGGTCCTTCACCGTGTTGGTTCGTCCCCATTTAGAAAGGCTGATAACACGTCGAACCATCCGAGATCAGGAGTTCCAGATGGGCCCTTCGGAAAACAAAAGAAAATAGCCAAGAACAAATGTGACAACACCAGTCGGTCCTTCCGGAGTGCGTCGGGACGCGAGAGTAGGACATTAACTCTAGTTATTTTCGTTTCCGAAATATCATAACCTCAGTAGACACCAGCAAAAATCTCAGCTTTCTGACCCCACCGCCACTCTCTCCTCCACAAGTGAGACTTTAGCAACTTGTATAGAATTGGCTTGGGTAAGCAGACCACAGCTCCCCGTTCCCCCGCTGGCGCTAGTGGTGAGTGCTGGTTCTCACTTCCTCACCGGAAACTTGCACTGAGGACAGCGCTTGCCTTGGTCACACCTTCCCACAGCTCCAAACTCTGGACCACACAACCAGGTAGACCAAGCAATGGAAACATTTGCACCACTGTGTCCCATGAAAATGTTTCGATGTTTAGTTTAGATATTGCTAACTCGTGCTATTAACCTTTTGACAAGCGTGTAGTATTGTTTGTTTTGGGTTTGTTTTTGAGTTATAACCAGTTAGTAGTCCCCGGCTAGCTCCCAGTACAGATTTTACCCCATGGGTAGGATTCTATTGTCAAGCCACATAACAAAGCACACTAATCCAGACACTGCAAATGGAAAATATGAACCAAAAAGGAAATTTACACCGAGAAGTTGAACAAACTTTCCATTTTTGATATTTGCATGCTCCCCTATGGACTGGCTGTGGCAATGTAATGCCTGTATAATGTTTTCAAATAAAAATAAATGCTTTATGAAAGCACGGAGTTCTTGGTTTTCTTAAGTGTTTGTCTGCACTATGACAACCGTGGAAGGAGCTCCCCTGGGATGCTGGAAATAGCCATGAAAGTAGACAGCAGGGCACATGTCAAAAGAAACACCAGAAAGAAAATATTTCCAAATTAGGAAAGGCTCAGTTGGTGTCAGAGCTGGAGCTTTGAAAAGCCACAGTAAGCACGTTTGTAATTTGCAAAATTAATTATTTATCTGAGTACTTAAGGTGCTGGGGGCTACACTCTTCAAGTCCACGTTTAAACACGTTAAAACACATGTAGGACAATATCAGTTTTCCCCAAGAAACAGTTTCTTATAAAGGACAAAGTTCTGTGTGTGCTTCCCTTGGCACAATGCCAGACTTAAAAGCCCAACACCACGTTTGTTAAGCAGAACTCTTTGTGTCTCTCCTCTGGGCTGACACCGTATCCTGTGATTGTCCCTCCTCCACTAACTGTAGCCACCAGCAACCCCTTAAGTACTTCAGGATGATGTCTATAAATTCGCATGTTCTTGTGTGTTTTCACAATCAGACCTCAAAAATTAAAGAGCTGGAAAGACTGTGTACATGAGTTATATATTTAAAATATTTTTAAAAGAAAAACACCCATTTTTCAGAAGAATAGGAATAGCAGCACACTGATCCTTTTAAAGTATTCTTTTTTTTTTTTTAATGTTTATTTATTTTGAGAGAGAGAGAGAGAGAGAGAGACAAAGCATGAGCAGGGAGGGGCGGAGAGAGAGGGAGACACAGAATCCAAAGTAGGCTCTAGGCTCTGAGCTGTCAGCTCAGAGCCCAACGTGGAGCTTAAACCCACGAACCGTGAGATCATGACCTGAGCTGAAGTCAGACACTTAACCAACTGAGCCTCCCAGGCGCCAGCTTTTTAAAGTATTGTTGAGTGAGATCCATTATGATCTTCCATTATAAATAGAACAGTCTGTATTTAACACAAATAATTTGCTTCAAAATTGTGACTTAGTTTTAAAAAAGTTTTTTCCTTGAAAAATGTAAATGTTTCTCTAATGTGTTGTTTATTTAGGAGGCTTTTCACCGAAGATGAAATACATTTGAACTTCAAGCCAACCTATGTCCAAATGCCCAGCAATTCATTGGAGTCCAAAGACTATACATAATAAATGCATACGACATGTATACTCTGTCTCCCCAGTGAATTATAATTTTCTTAAGAGAAAGAACTCGGTTTTCTAAATGCTTGGAAGTTCTTGCGTAGGTAAGATAAGGCAGCCCTTGGATGATTTAGCATGAAGAAAAAAGAGAAACAAGTACAATTCAGCAGGAGAGCTGTAATAGATTATATTGTCTCGATGTTGCGTAGGAAAACCAACTGTAATATCAAAATAACAGGGTCTGAAACCAGATCCATTTTCAGGCCTAGCAAAACATCTTGCACAGGGAAGGTACTTGTACATCTTTTTTTTTTTTTTTTAATGGAATCTAACTTCTTAACCCAAAATAGAAAATACAAGAGTAAGATTTCTATTACAAAATGTTCCCTTTTCTACTACTTGAGTACTTTTTTCTGTAAAATTCCTGTTCTTGGAAAGGAAGAAACCACTGGTCCACTTAAATGCACCATCCTGGGGCGTTTTTTTACAAACTCTTAAAATGTTTACCCCTTCAGGTTGGCCCCGGGATAAAAAAACAGCAAAGTGAAGTTCTTTTTTTACTTGCAAATAGTGTTTTTGAATTTATAACATTGCTTCTTAATTATGCACGCTGGTCTTTCTTTTTTCCTTCCTTTCTTTCTTTTTCTTTGATTTCTTTTTTTTTTTTTTTTTTCTTTTTCTGGCTTTTTTCTTTCTGCAAGAATAAACAAAGGGATCGCTATGGGCCACCTAGGCAGTGTCTCTGCCCTTTATTCTCTATGTGGTCAAAAATGTTTAATTCAAAAAAATTACAATACAGCTGGGAAATCCCACACCTACCAGATGGCCTTACATCAGGGCCTGAAAGGACAAGCCATTGTGTGTCACTTTTCAGACAGCCAGACAAGTCGCATCTAAACACTACTGCAGCCTGATTAACAAGGAAAACTAATGATCAGAGGGAGCAGGTCTCTGGGAATAGACTAAAATTAGGGGCTTCCATTTGGATAGACAAAGGCCTGGTGTGGGTAAGACTAAAATCTATCAAATGAGCTTGTTCGCCAGGCCTCAGCATTAGAGCTGGAGACAATCCGATAATGCTTGAAGGATAATTTCAGGATACATAAAGATAAATATTACTTTACACAATGGGGAGTAATCTTCCTGAACTCATTACCTCAAAGTGATATGTTAAGTCACCTAATAGATGGGAGAGCTACAATAAGGCGTTAAGTAGGCTGTGTAATTCATTATCCAATCTGTTAACGCTTTCAAGAGTGAAAGCAGACACTATTAATAATTATGCCTGGACAATAGGCATTGGACCCAGTGTGTCCCAGGCGGGCCTGAATGCATGTTCACCCTGGCTTTAAGAGATAATACCAGCAGGTCCCTCACTGTGGGAAGCTGGCAGCATCGTGGATGGCCATGTCTTTTTGCCACTAGATGTCACTGTCTGAGGTAAAACACCAGGGTGAAGCCCACCTCCTACTCAGGATGGTGAGGCTGTTCCTGGATTCCCATTCCTGGAGGGCAGCACTGGCCTAGGCCCCCAGCTGACTGTTCAGGCCTCCTCCTTGGAAACATCCGTGGATCGGGGTTGGTGGAGAGGTGGCTAGGAGTTCAATGGTAACATCTCCAACATCTTCACACCTTCTTTATCGCTAAATAGATAAAGTAAAAGAGCAAGAAAGAAACACATGAGGGCTAAAGGAGGCTGTACTGCTGGAATTATTCAGAAGCAAATTACATTGGAAGCTGACAAACCCGTATGTTTCGAGAAGTGCTCAACAAGTCAATGCACGCATGAATGAATGCACACTCCTCGTGGGAGGAAGAGAGAGATTCCCAGGTCCTGAAGAACAGATGCCTTGTGGCACTGGATCAGAACCCTTCAGCCATTCGGCACCCACATGTTCTCCAACAGTGTCCACAGATGTTATTTTTGTCAAGTTCTAGCAAGGCTGGGTCTTGTTCATGGCTTTCTTGGCCTTGCCTTTGTAGACAAGGAGAATTATTTCCTCAGCACCTGAAGAGGTTTGATAAATTTTAAGTAATAGTAATAATTGCAGTTTCACAGATGGTTGGCCACTTGCCAATTCCACAGCAAACTAGAAAAGCAATAAAGCAAATCTACTTGTTCTTAAAATGACTACTTTTCTAAATGAAATTACCAAAGAGAGAGGCAACGGGCTAATCACTGGAATAATCAAAACAGTCTCATTATGGGACTCCCTGTGAGCTTTTGTTTGAATTCTCTAATGTAGTTTTTGGCATTAAATAGGATTTTAAAAGCTAAATAGGTCACACATGCATACAAATGGTTGAGTGAATCACATAACTGCTTTATGTGCCCCAAGATTCTGCCTATCAGGCTGCGTTTTAATTAAAAGGAAAATTGTCAGGAATAGAGGACAACTTAATGTGGGGGAGTTTGGTGTCAGAGTTGAAGGCTGAGATTTGACTTGGCATTTACTTTTCAACTCACAATCATGACTTCCAAACAGCAATGGAGTTCATTTTCATTTTGGTTGAAAGCTTAGACACAGAATCAGAGACCTAGAAGGAACACAGAAAGTCATCTTGTTGAAAATGTCAAGTCATTTTATGGCACCTAAGTGTGGGGATAGACTAGTTGAAAGAAAGATGTTTTAGCCTGGAGAAGCCATGTAGCTTTGCTCACCACTGGCAAAATTCTGTGGAGAGCACCATAGAGAATGATTCCCCAGTTAAAGAGGCTGCTCTGAGATCACCGGAAACCAGAGTCATAGAGCCAATGCCGATCCTTCCCACTCAGGGCTCAGGCAGCTTCGTCCTTAGGAGGATTCCTATTTCCACCCAACTCTGTAAGTGCAATCCCAAAGAGAAGAGAAAGGAAAGAGCATTTGTCAAAGGTAAATGGATTAAACTGTGGTTAATTTGCAGCTAGGAAATAGTTCCTCTGCTACTCCTACTCAAAACACACGTGCAAGAGGGCCTATGGGGATGAACATTGCCTATGAGACTCCCAAAACCAGACAAGCTACTAAAAGTTGCAATGGTCTACTTCCAAGCGCTGTCCCAGTGTTGAGAGCTCACTGCTTCAGGACACTCACTAGCTGTCAGTCCTGTATTCTTCGATGACCTGTGGCAGGTTAGCATCACTAGTGAGGCTGCTGCCCTTGAGAACCAAGTCACTGCCCTTGAATGAAGGCCAGATTTGTGAAGGAGCTTTTCCATTCCTCCTGACTACTGGAGCCACATAAGCCACTCAGTAAAGTGACCCTTGTGAGACAAGGATGTGGGGAAATAAGTCATCAAACAAGAGATCATGATATTGGAGCTTTGAAATTTTAAAAGCAAAAGCTGCCCCTGCCTTGTCTGAAGAATGCATACAGATTTTCATGCTGTGACCTCAGTGTCTTAAAGCGCTGGGAGTCCTATAGGGCCACCAGCTCCTGGGTTACCGGGATTTTTGGTGAAAGCACCCTTCTACCATTTCTCTTGTGGTTGCTTGAATGTATGGCTTCTATTTGTAATGCAGTCTTCTTTTCTTGATTCTTTTTTTTTTTTTTTAAAGTAACTTCTATGCCCAGCATGGGGCCCAAACTCACAACCCTGAGATCAAGAACTGGTACAGCCACTCTGGAAAACAGTATGGAGGTTCCTCAAAAAACTAAAAATAGAGCTACCCTATGACCCAGCAATAGCACTGCTAGGAATCTACCCAAGGGATACAGGAGTGCTGATGCATAGGAGCACTTGTACCCCAATGTTTATAGCAGCACTCTCAACAATAGCCAAATTATGGAAAGAGCCTAAATGTCCATCAACGGAAAAATGGATAAAGAAGATGTGGTTTATATATTCAATGGAGTACTACTTGGCAATGAGAAAGAATGAAATCCTGCCATTTGCAGCAACGTGGATGGAACTGGAGGGTATTATGCTAAGTGAAATAAGTCAGACATAGAAAGACAGATAACCATGTTTTCACTCATGTGTGGATCTTGAGAAACTTAACAGAAGACAATGGAGGAGGGGAAGGGGGGGAAGTTACAGAGAGGGAGGGAGGCAAACCATAAGAGACTCTTAAGGACTGAGAACAAACTAAGGGTTGATGGGGGGTGGGGGAGAGGGGAAAGTGGGTGATGGGCATGGAAGAGGGCATTTGTTGGGATGAGCACTGGGTGTTGTATGGAAACCAATTTGACAATAAATTATATTTAAAAAAAAAAAAAAAGAGCTGCATGCTTTGCTGACTGAGCCAGCCAGGTGCCCCTTGATTCTTGGCAATGTAAAGAAATAGACTTGTATGCATTAATGCAATGTTGTTAATTACATTATCATGATAAAGTAGAATATCTTCCACAGGGTATAGCATAATTCCTGTTTCTAATGAGAAGATACTAGCATCTGCTTTTTGGAATCAGATTATTTCTGTCTAATCCTCCTGAGATGATTGACCCAGCTGCAGCACTCCACATGGCTGCCATCTTCTCTGCTTGGGGTTTCCCTACTTCATTAGTTCATTCTTGATAACTGCCTCTTGGAGTGTTTCAGAAAAAAATTTTTTTTTCTTTCTAACTTAACTATATTTGATCTTTTTTTTTTGGTTTTTTTTTTTCCAGCTTTTGAAATATTTATTTATTTTTTTTTATATATATATGAAATTTATTGACAAATTGGTTTCCATACAACACCCAGTGCTCATCCCAAAAGGTGCCCTCCTCAATACCCATCACCCACCCTCCCCTCCCTCCCACCCCCCATCAACCCTCAGTTTGTTCTCAGTTTTTAACAGTCTCTTATGCTTTGGCTCTCTCCCACTCTAACCTCTTTTTTTTTTTTTCCTTCCCCTCCCCCATGGGTTTCTGTTAAGTTTCTCAGGATCCACATAAGAGTGAAACCATATGGTATCTGTCTTTCTCTGTATGGCTTATTTCACTTAGCATTACACTCTCCAGTTCCATCCACGTTGCTACAAAAGGCCATATTTCATTTTTTCTCATTGCCACGTAGTATTCCATTGTGTATATAAACCACAATTTCTTTATCCATTCATCAGTTGATGGACATTTAGGCTCTTTCCATAATTTGGCTATTGTTGAGAGTGCTGCTATGAACATTGGGGTACAAGTGCCCCTATGCATCAGTACTCCTGTATCCCTTGGGTAAATTCCTAGCAGTGCTATTGCTGGGTCATAGGGTAGATCTATTTTTAATTTTCTGAGGAACCTCCACACTGTTTTCCAGAGTGGCTGTACCAATTTGCATTCCCACCAACAGTGCAAGAGGGTTCCCGTTTCTCCACATCCTCTCCAGCATCTATAGTCTCCTGATTTGTTCATTTTGGCCACTCTGACTGGTGTGAGGTGATACCTGAGTGTGGTTTTGATTTGTATTTCCCTGATAAGGAGCGACGCTGAACATCTTGATCTTTTGTTTTTAAAGCCACTTAAGAAGAGGAGAAAACTTTACTGAGCATGAATGATCATATCTCAGATATTGCCTCTAGGCTGTATGCACATTTGTTTTAAAAAAAGAATAGAATTAGATTTTTTAACATTACACTGCATATTTATTATAACACTCTGGGTCCTAAATAACAGTTACTTTAAAATCAAATCATGGTTTTAAAAAAATTAAAAATCATTATATTTTCCAACATCTTTACCTGTCAACACTATGCTTCAAGATTCCCACATTAGTTAAACACTGTGAAATGTCTTACTGCGGGTGGGGTTGGTTCACGCCATCCATCCTGCAGAACAAATTGATTTTTTTTCAATGGGATTATTAGCTAATTTACCTTTTCTTTCTCTTGTGTTTTTATTTCCAAAGTTGAAAAAAAAAATTATTTTTTACACCTTTTTTCCATTCATCCAAAGAGACATTCTTGAGAAGTTTTGACCAGGTAGAATAATGTGGAGATAATACAGCAATTAACTCACTGTTACCCTGATTATAATAAACCGAAAATTTTTCTTTTTTCTTATATGCTCTATCCTTGGAACAGACTAATAAGTAAAAGTTTAATTTTAGAGATGAAAATCTAAAACAAGGCATTAAAATTAAGCCCCCAAACCAAACTAAAGACAAGTTTTGGTTACAGTCAGATGTTTTGTACCAACCAGCTTCTGCCCTTGACTGGTCCACTTACAGCAAATAGACAGGTGTAGACCGGAGTTCCAACAGACTCTGTTCAGTTCACATGCTCAACAATGTGGTAAGACAAGTGCTGCCAAAGTTATGTGCCCACATGGAGGGAAAGTCAAGATGTGAGGAGAGAATCCAAGTTAGCTGAAATTATCCAGGGCACCTTATATTCGCCATGGATACTCCTGATAATGCTCCTATCTGGACTCACTGTAGGAGGTTCTAAAACCTACCTCATCAGGAGGATTTGAGACCATCTCTCAGTCACTTGCTTACAGATTAAGTTCTATTTGTGTTATATACACTAAATGGCAATTTTCTGGGAAGGAAACTAAAGATCTCTTCCACTTCTACTCCTTTGCAACTTGATCTAGTAGCTGTGTCTATTTTTACCTTCAAGGGATTTGTTTTCCTTCATGTTCATCACTTGAACATCTTATTCCACCTGTCAATCTCTGGCAAAGTTGTGAACTCAGGTCTTCAAGATTTTCCTGGGAAGCCCAAGGCCCAAGACTAAAGACATTGGTTTTGCCCAGCATCTCAAGGCACATGTGGCTCAGAATGAGATAAATGGCTGAGAACAAAACAAGTTACATTTCTCCTTCCCGAATGCAACTATGGATATTGTTAGGATTTGATTACACTGCATGCCCTTTTCCGGTGGACAAATGAAGCCTTGAAACAAGCCAAACCTGACTTTACCATTTGCATCTACAGCTGCTCCCTTTATAAAATCAAGCTCCAGTCCTCTGATATGGACAACTGACAATGGACGGAGACTTTCCCTGCCCTTGGAGGGTGACCTAGAGCTGCAGTGAGTGTGAAATCTTCAAGGGGAGGAGGAAGCCTGGCAACGAGTGCCAGACTTCCAAGTCTCTCCCATTACATACCTGTTTACTCATTGCCTATCTTGGAGCATCCTCATTCAAGTTTTTAGAGGAATCAAAGCATCTTCTTTGAATCTGTCACAGATTTCTATATAGCTACATTTACGACCAGTACCATTCATGGTACTGTGTGCTGGGCACTGAGCATTGTAGCAATTGTCTCATTTAATCCTCAAAACAATCCTATGGGGTGGAGTGTAAAATGTATCTTAATTATTTTAATGTGGTAATGGAGGCATGGATGGATTTTATAGAATGGCCAAGTTTGTACAATGATTTTATAAAATGGCCACGTTTATACGATGAGCCAGTGATTATGAGGCCAAGATTCAACAGGTGAGCCTGACTCCAAAGACCTCAGAATACACTATTGGACAAGCTGTCTCATGATACCTCAGAAAAGGATTTAGTTGACCAAACCTTTGAGGACCTGTCCACAAAAATGGAGTGAGGAGCATGGGGGAGAGATATGAAGTGACTCTTGCATCCAAAGAGAGAAACAGCTATATTGTAACGACTAAATGAGTTAACATAAGAAACCAATGCCAACTGCACTCATAGCTCATCTTTTTTTCATGGGCAATGACAAGCAGATTCTCCTTTGTGCAGTACCCACAGCAACAGATGGTCTGAAGGAAAGAAACAGTTCCCTCAGCCAACAGAAGAAATACTGACTTGCTCCAGAAGTAGAGAGATGTAGTCGGGACAATGTCCTGCCTGCTGAAGGAGCGAGTCTCCCACCATGCACCCTCCCCCACACAGACATCTTACACAGGTCACATCTACATTCATTGCTTTATCTGCATACTGAACTTTGCAGCAGCCTTTGGCACAGCCTACCATGCCCTCCTTCATGAAACACTTCTTTCTCCTGAAGTTCATGGAACTTCGCAGGCCACTGCTTTTTGGTGACATTTACTGGATCCTCCTTCTCTTCCACAACTATAAACATTGGGGGTCCCTATGGCTCTGCTCTTCCTTTGCTTGTCCTTTAATCTACACTCAATATCGCTGCTTTAAACATTGCTTCATGCTGTTGGCACACTTGTGTCTCCAGCCCAGACCTCTCCCTGTGTGCCCATCTCCACTTGGACAACTGCTTGGACCTCTCAAACCCTAACTTGTCTGAGACAGAGTTTGTGATTCCCCCCAAATCTGCTTCTCCTCCAGGCCTCCCCATCTCACTTCAGAGGACCATCATCTACCTGATGATTCATGCTCGATTTTGTTCTCTCCATCAGCATCCATATCCAATCCACCGGTCAGTCTTATCCTATGGCTTGTGTCCTAAGTCTGACTATTGGTGCAGTGTTTCAGCCACCCGGATCCAGGCCACCTTCCTATCCTGAACTATGGAAACTGCCACCTTGTGCTCTCCCATTTCTACCACCCTAATCCATTCTCTGCACAGTGAGGTCTATCTAAAAATGTACATTACACCCTGCCATTTCCCTGCACAAACCCAAGTCTCTTTCCATGGATATTAAAATAAAATTTGGGGTGCCTGGGTGCCTCAGTTGTTTAAACGTCCAACTCTTGGTTTCAGCTCTGGTCATGATCTCACAGTTTTGTGAGTTCAAGCCCCATGTCTGGCTCTGCACTGGCAGCACAGAGCCTGCTTGAGATTCTCTCTCTCTCCCTCTCTTTCTGCCCCTCCCCTGCTCTCACTGTCTCTCTCTCAAAATAAACATTAAAAAAAAAGAATAAAGTTCAAATGCCTTATCATAGTTCTCAAGACCCATGGGACCTGGATCCCACTGAGATTTACAACTGTTTTTTTCTACCCTCCCCTCACTCATTGACCACACAGGTATCATCTCTTCTTCTCACAGACTGAGTAAGGCCCTGATGGCCATCAGCCTAGGATGTGTGCCCCCTCAAGCAGCACAGCACTGGTATATCTCATTTGGTTTCAGTTTAGATGCTACCTCCCCAAAAGGCCTGCTTTGGTTAGCCTTACCCCAGTCTCACTCTTTTCAATTGCCCTGATTTAATTTCTTCATGGCATTGCCCACTATTTAAAATAACCCCTTGGCACGCCTGGGTGGCTCAGTCAGTTAAACGTCCAACTTCAGCTCAAGTCATGATCTCAAAGTTTGTGAGTTCGAGCCCCACATCAGGCTCTGTGCTGACAGCTCAGAGCCTGGAGCCTGCTTTGGATTCTGTGTCTCCCCCTCTCTCTCTGCCCCTCCCATGCTCATGCTCTCTCTCTCTCTCTCTCTCTCTCTCTCTCTGTCTCTCAATAATAAATAAGCGTTAAATAAATAAATAACCCCTTAATGTATTTGTTTCATTACCATATTATCCACTAGAGTATAAACTCAGTCGGTGGCTCAGTCAGTTAAGCATCCAACTTCAGCTCAGGTCATGATCTGGGAGTTCGTGGGTTTGAGCCTCGTGTCGGGTTCTGTGCTGACAGCTCAGAGCATGGAGCCTGTTTCAGATTCTGGGTCTCCCTCTCTCTCTGCCCCTCCCCCACTCATGTTCTGTCTCTTCTCTCAAAAAATAAACATAAAAAAAAAAAGAATATGGTTAGATTATAAACTCTGTAAGGCTGGAAAGATTAGGTAGCTGTTTTTGCTTGAAGCAACAGAAACTGGCTCTGACCAGATTAAGGAGAAAGGAATTTGTTGAGCAGGCTCTGACCCTTTGAGGTAGAATTTGAATAGCATTTATGTTCCTAGTACCTCTGACTTACCTTTGAAAAACAAAACATGACATATAATCACCAGGAAGCATTTTTTTTAAGTGAGAAATCGCATCTTAGAAAATATTCAGTCCTTTCACAAATATATAAGGGGTGTGAGTGACTTTGGACCTTAAGACTCATGGCCATTTATCCAAATCTGGGCAAAAAAAGAACAATCTTTAGGGGAGGGATAACAATTCCTCTGTAAAAAATATGAAGTTAAGACAACAATGATGATGAACACTGTCTCTTCAGTAAATTATTCAGCCAGAAAATTAGACTCCAAAATAAGAGAAAATCAGAAAATTATTTATCTTGGTCCTGGTGGCAATTGACTCTAAGCTTTGGCTTAATAAAACATGAAGTAACCCTTGCTATTGTAGGGGAAGAAAAACCTTTTCCTGACTCTCTTAGGGAAGGGACCCTGGCTTCGTCTAAAAATTAAACTGACAAAGACAGGTTAAGAGGAGAAAAGTGTGCAAATTTACTTAGTATAAGTTTTATTTGACACAGAAGCCTTCATAAAGAAATCATGGGGCACCTGGGAGGCTCAGTCAGTTAAGCGTCTGACTTCAGCTCAGGTCATGATCTCACAGTTCGTGGGTTCGAACCCTGCGTTGGGTTCTGGGCTGACAGCTCGGAGCCTGGAACCTGCTTTGGATTCTGTCTCCCTCTCTCTCTGCCCCTCCCCCACTTGTGTTCTGTTTCTCAAAAATAAATAAACATTAAAAAAAATTTTTTTAAAGAAATGAAGAATCACAAAAAGGTTAAACCTGAGTGTTTTTATGCCAGGTTTGATGAAAAGTGAATAATCATGGAGAAATACAGGACAAAGGGAGTATATGCTAAATGTAATAAGCTGAAGAAATTCAATAAGGCCTATTTATTTGGATTCTTCTCCCTCATGTTAAAGATAGGGCTGTTCCTTTCATCCACCTACAGGGAGGGCACTTCTCACCAGAGGTTCTTGCAAACTGCTTCAAGGGAGAAGGGTAGGGGAAGGTCAGAGAGACCTTATTGCTTCTGACATTTTCTCAAACTTCTTCAGCTTAAAATATTCAATGATCAAGGTGTCATATTTGGGGATAACATGTTCCAAATCCTGTCAATGCCAAACTTGCAAGTTATTTTCAAATAAAAAATGTAAAATTTAATTGAAATAATAAGGGTTTCTCCTGAACACGATATGAAATTTCTTTATTTAATAGCTCTTTCCAGATCCTCTTGATTTTCAGTATAATATACTTTCTGGAAACCATAATGTCTGAAACACAAATATTCTTTCATGCCAAAGATCAATTATACTGTCCTGCCATAGAAGGTTTGAGATCCAATAAGCTGGGACTGAATCTTTTCCCTAAGTGACAAAGTCTGGGGAAAAAAACTCAAAGAAACAGGATTTTCCTAGTTCTGTGAGCCAAATGATTCCCTCTAGCAGTACTGATGGAAAGCAGTTGAGGAGTGTCAGCTTGACTTTCATCATGAAATAAATGCATCCTTACATGGAAAACAAGATCCTGCAAAACATTTAATAAAAATTCAAAAATACAAATTTTAAAAAGCATTTTCATTACTGTGTGACCCATCAGTTTTACCCCCAGAGACTCTGGTATCAGGCCAGGAGATAATCATCTTCCAGAATAAAAGGAAAAGCAATAAATGTCATGAAAACCAGGAATGCATGGAGATAAATAATGGGCAAACCGTTCATAATTTCAAATGTCCTTCATAATGTCCCCATGTTTTAACGTTGGGATCCTTTGGGAATTTTCAAAATTAGAATATCAAAGTGATGCTTAACTTCCTGTCATCTGAGCTATGGGATATGAACGGCACAGAAAGAGTGAAAATTCACAGACCACACTAAAAATTTCATGTTAGTCAAGAACTTTAAGCTTTTCCTCACAAGATATTTATCCAGAGAGCCTAGCAAGCAGCAAAGTTGGATGATGGGAGTTTTGATTCCTTTCCTTTCTTCAACCTACCCCTGAAGGTTTCTAGAGATCAGGAAATGCAGGCAGGTGGTCTGCATGCAGTCAAGAGCTCTCTGTCGTTTCCTCATCCTTTTCTGCCTCTTGAGAGAATACTTTAAGGAATACTTCATGTTGCATATTAAGACACAGATACTGCAATTTCCTCTGGAAAAGAAATGAATGTCAGTGCATATTACAGTCAATCTCATTCTTCAACAGTTACTTCCAAGATAAAGAAAAAAATATGACCTGGGGATAGAGGAGAAACAGAGCCAGCTAACACCATGCTTAAAAGTCAAACAGGGATTGGTCTCAGAAATAATGGAAAACAAAATAATAGTGGCAGGTTGGCATTAAATTCTAAAATGCTGGAGTGACTGAAAGAATTTCTTCCTGTGTATAAGTGCAGAGAACCTCTAAAATAAACAACCCTACAAATAAAAAGCTAATAGAAGTTTATTTTTAATGCTATAAATAAAACAGGAACGGGAGCCTTTAGAAAATAAGGACATGGGAGCTTCCCCTTCTATTTTGCCACGCAGGGAGTTGAGAACCAAAAGCCTCCACTGGGAATGAAAGCAGGATGAGCCAGCCACCCACTCACTCCCAGGGCTCTGCCTCGGCCTGGCCCTCTAGCAGTGAGGACTGTAGAGAGAGGGAAAAGAGCAGCCTCTGGCAGCCACCATTTGAACCCAAACAGCCAACAGCAGGAGAGTCCGTTCTCAGGTCAGCATGGCAGCCAACAGAGACCATCCTGTGCTCACTTGGAGGCCTGGACCTGTGGGACCAGATGGTGTAATACTAGGTAGAATAGGAGCCCCTCCAAAAGATACATTTACCCAGGACCTCTGAATGTGAACCTATTTGGTAAAAAGGGCCGTTGCAGACATCATTAAATGAAGGACCTTGAGATACGACCATCCCAGGCTACCCAGGCAGGCCCTAAATCCAATGACAAATGTCCTCACGGGAGACAGAAGAGAGAGAAGACAAAGGACAGGGCCATGTGAAAATGGAGGCTTCACTTGGAGTCACAGCCACAGCCGTATCTGTAAGTATGGTATGTAAGTTCCTAGAAGTTCAGGTGTAAGTTTATGCTTGGTAGGATTGCTTGTTCAGCTTCACAAATTAAAGCCAACTGGCTGGATGATATGATTTGCAGGGGAGGGAAAATAGCTTTTTTCTTTACCCATCTAAGCTCTTGACTGGGACCTCTGTAACAAAAGACAGATTAACAATAGAAAAAACATACAAATTTATTTAATATAAATTTTACATGACACAGAAGCTTTCATAAGGAAATAAAAAAGCTCAACCTGAGTGGGTTTTTTTTTTTTTTAATGTTTTTATTTATTTCTGAGACAGAGACAGAGCACAAGGCGGGGAGGTCAGAGAGAAAGGGAGACACAGAATCAGAAGCAGGTTCTAGTCTCTGAGCTGTCAGCACAGAGCCTGATGCAGGGCTCGAGCTCACGAACCGCGAAATCATGACCTGAGCTGAAGTCGGGTGCGTAACCAACTGAGCCACCCAGGTGCCCCCTGAGTGGGTTTTTTTTTAATGTTTGTTTATTTATTTAATTTGAGAGAGAAACATGAGCAGGGGAGGGACAGAGAGAGAAAGAGAAGGAGACAGAGACCAAGCAGGATCCACGCTATCAGCACAGAGCCCGATGTGGGGCTTGAACTCATGAACCGTGAGATCATGACCTGAGCTGAAATCAAGACTCAAACACTTAAGTAACTGAGCCACCCAGGCGCCCTTCAACCTGAGTGTTTTTTAATGCTAGATTTGATGATGGGTAGAGGGTACCTCTTACATGAGAGTTTTAGGGCTTGCTTCGGGGGATGATCAGAAAGCACTTCCTACAGAAGCCATTTCTCAAATTCCTTCAGCTTGAAATATCCTCTATGCCAAGGTGCCATATTTTGTGGGTAACATGTCCTGAACGCCATTAGATTATTAGGATGCTTGTTCTCTAGTCCAAGATTTTCTACTTGATTAGTAAGCCCAAGCTGATTGTAATCTTTTGGAGGACAAGTTTCTGTCCCCCAAAAAGTGTTCAAGGACCACTGTCAACTTGGACTCTGATTTTGGTCATTTTTTCTGCCTCTATCAGCTCTACAGATGTGGGCCTCTCAAATTACATACAAGTAGGAATTATCCAATTATTCATTTATTATTATTTTTTAATATTTATTTATTTTTGAGACAGCACAAGCAGAGGAGGGGCAGAAAAAAGGGGCAGAGGATCCAAAGCAGGCTCTGTGCTGACAGGCTGACAGCAGCAAGCTCAGTGTGGGGTTCGAACTCACAAACCGTGAGATCATGACCTGAGCCGAAGTCAGATGCTCAACCGACTGAGCCACCCAGTTGCCCCTAGGCTACCCAATTTTTTAAAGGTCCATAAATTTAAGACCTACTGGCTAACTAAATGTTCTATCTCAAACATTCCTTGCCCTATTACAAGATTAGATTTCTCTGTCCTGTCTAGTATGAGTAGGCATGACAGGCATGGGTAATTTGGTACAAACTCTTGGATCGTGGCTAACTTCTGTATCACTTTCTGGAAAAATTGGTCCAGACTAAAGTAATGTTTTCCACAGTTTTTAGTTCCATGAGGAGGAATCTGTTGTGGCCTGTATCGTCGAGATTCTTTATTACAACCTGGATACCTTAAGCAAAAAAGGAATTATTGGAAACAAATATTAGGTAACTCAGAAGCCCAATAAAGAAGGCAGAGAGGCTCGTAAAAGAGGAAAAACCCAAAATAAAGACAGAGTCAAATAGCAGCTGCTGCTGTCATTGCTGAGCACTTCTCTGGTCACTCAACTCAGCTGCCACTGGACACTGTTATCAGTTACAGACAATGCTGTTCCGCCACGACCACAGCTACTGAGAATCCAATCCCACAGTCCATTCATCTGCATACCATTATACTTAGATTCAAAGTTTGAATGTACGCTTAACCAGGTCATGTGCCGGGAAGAATGGAGCTCCCCTAACTCATGGCTTCTGCAATGGTTCCTATCACCCACCAAGACTCGTACAGTAAGGGATTTCCCCACACCAAAAATCTCAACAGCCAAAAATCCTATCAGATGGGCTAATTTGCATGGGTTCTGTGGAGATCCTGGTCATTTCTGTCTATCTCGAACTTAAATAGCACCTATATTGAGACTCAGAATTGGAACAAATAGATTGGATAAAGACTTCCATCAAGCTATCTACATATTATATATTATACAATATACATATGGCTATAAAGCCATATAATCTGATTATCCTTTTAGTTTATGCTTAATATCTCTTTGGGAAGAGCACATCACACCACGAGGCCTTCCCACTTACATAAACAGACCTGAGAAGTCTCTTAGATGCAGGTAATGGGACTTCACAACCGCAAACTAGAGTAGTCCTAAACAACACTTCCTTGCTTTTCTCATGTCACAGACACACATAGACAACAGTAACATTTGTAAGGCACATTAAAGGAAATGGATGCAGTTGTTGGGTTACGTGCATTCGATCTGGGGATGTGCCCAGGTGCCCCAGCGGTCTGAAGTCACCTTAACAACTGCGCACATCAACATCGTAGTTCACCTTAGTTCACCCCACGCCCTCTAATGTCTATCCCTGGATTCAGCCTGGTTAGCAGAGACCTGAGCGCTAGAACTACACTATTTTTACTGAACTAATCTTTCAGGCAGTGCCATTAGGATATACTGAAGGTTGTTAATAAAAGACAGTCCGTAATGATTCATCACTGTATAGACTGTACAGATGGCTGTTGCTCCTTAAACCATGCCTATCCTCTCAATTACACTCACAGCAGAACTTTCTCTCTGATCTCAGTATCAAGAAAAGCTGTGTGCTCTTGAGCACCTGTTTTTGATTTTATGTCACAGACCGGACACTGTAAATCCTGTAATAGATCAAATTTCTCTGCTAAACTGGCTCTGGGAGGGTTAGAATAAAATTTGAAGCCTGTCTCTAACATGTTTACAGGATTCCAAGGCATGTGTACTTACCTCACACACGACTCCAATCTCACTTTCCTATCCTTCTTTTTACATTTATTTATTCATTTATTTGCTCTTAAAATATGAAATTTACTGTCAAATTGGTTTCCATGCAACACCCAGTGCTCATCCAACAGGTGCCCTCCTCAATACCCATCACCCACCCTCCCCGCCCTCCCACCCCCTATCAACCCTCAGTTTGTTTTCAGTTTTTTAAGAGTCTCTATGTTTTGGCTCCCTCCCTCTCTAATCTTTTTTTTTTCCTTCCCCTCCCCCATGGTCTTCTGTTAAGTTTCTCAGGATCCACATAAGAGTGAAAACGTATGGTATCTGTCTTTCTCTATATGACTTCACTTTCCTATCCTTATGCATCCTGACAAATTTTCATTTATTTCAGCCTGTTCTATTGCATGTATTTTTACAATTCACTTTAGATCATTTTAGGAAGTGAGTGTAAATGAAAGGATGAGAAAAAGAGAAGAAAGGGAAAAAAAGGAAAGAAGAAAGGTAGGCAGACTGCCTTAAAATTCCTTGACCAATTATATGTTCAGCTAAGTCACACCTAAAAGGTAAGTTCTCCAAGGTGCAAACTATAACTTACTTATATATACACTTAAACCTGTGGTTCTCAATAAATAAATAAGTTATTGTTGATAAAAATATTACCACAACAATGTGATAGTGCTTAATGCTACTAAAATTGTGCACTTGAAACTGGTTACAATGATACATTTTATGCTATGTATATTTTACCACAATAAAACATTTTTAAATCTATCTGTCAAGATAAAAAAATACTCTGTAGTTCTACTAAATCTTAAGCTTCTTAAAAGAAATAACTGTCTTATTTATCTTTCTGATGAACCTTTACTCTCCACCACGGCCTACAATAATAAAATGTACATATCTGGTATTTGATATTGTTTCTTAAATTGAGCTTCCTGAAGATATAAATAGATTTTCTTGTAGGTGGTTGCTTATAAGTGTGCTTTGGGATTCCCAATGGTTCTGGTGTAAGTATCCCCCCATCATTCATGCTAACTGAATTTCCTACTATTCCTTTGGGGTAAGCCCATATTAAAAGGCGGATATCTTATCCAAGAAGAGAAATATTTTTTAATGTGTAATTTTTAAAACTCTCTAACGAAGAATGTGACTCTGGGGAAGGGAGCTGCAAAAAAAGGTGAATTTATGTTGAAGCTGAAGTTAAGAAGAGAAATGGAGTCAGTATTTCAAAGAGGGTACATTCTAGAACATAACAAGCCTATGAAGTCTGGTTGGAGGGAGAATCCATACACTCCAGTGGAAAGCCATGAGCTTCTAGAAGGTATGGTAAAAGTGCTCACGGTGTGACCCTGGGAGAAAAGGACATTCCAAAAAGTGGGAGAGAGTGCTGAAATTCTGGAAGGTTTTTATCATGAATATAAAGACAGAGCTACTTTCCTCCCAAAGAAGCCTAGAATCAAACAGAACACAAGATCATAGCATTCAGAGCTGGAAGGAATCTTAAATATCATTTAATCCCACACTCTTATAACTGTAAAAGTAGAGACGCACAGAAGAGCAGTTGGTGGCACAATCGAGAGAAAATCCAAACCCCAAGTCAGTGGCACTTCTACTGTACTCATAACTTGTTTATATTGAGTAGGAGATTTTTATTTCCTGACTTGTGCCTGATTATTTGATTCCAGCAGCTAGAACACCAATAATTTCCCAGAGTAATGGAGTGCTTAATGCACATCAGGTTGTAAAAATTCATGACGATGGGGGAGAATTCAAACTGCAAACTGCAGAAGGTGAAAATCCCACCCTGACTCCGGAATAATATGTGTTAATCTTTCCCTGATGAAGGTGGATGATTTGTTTACATCTTAGAAAATACTTGGCAGCCCTTACTGCCATTTAGCCAAGAAAATTCTCCTTCCAACATTATTTCCACTTGGGCATTCATCATTCCAAGCCCACAGGCTAAAAATATAAAGGCATCATGGGAGGGAGTGGTGGGAAAGGGGCAACCATATGCCTTGCTGTGTACTCTACCATCTCATTAGCAGCTCTGTCTTGTAGCATCCAAAACTGGTTTAAGCCATTTTACCAAATAGCTCCCTTGCCCAGCTAGGGGACCCATCTTCCCTCCTATTGATCCTCTTCTAAATTTTCTCCTTTTCTGCCTCCTAAAAGTGCTTATGCTTTTTATAACCAACTGATTCATTTTCAATAGGCAGGGTTGCCTCTTCTTTCTTCCTTTCCTCTATTTCCCTCTTTGCAAAACACGTCAAATGTTCACCAGTGAATCATGTACACGCACTGTGTATGTATTTCTAGTATCTGAAATCCAAACTCAAAGTAATTCAGAAATACTGCTGCATTGATGAATGTTTCCACCCTAAATTCCTCCAAAGATCTGAGGTTTCAGGTAGATAATAGAGTTAAACTCATGTGGAAATGATAACTACTACAAAATCTTTAAGCTACAGATGTTTATATAGCACTATGGTCCAAAAATATTTGCAATGCTTTCAATTATTAATTCACTTAATCCTCATAACAAGTAACTACAAGATAGACACTATTATTATCCCCATTTTTCAGAAGAGGAAACTATTGCATAGAGATGTTCTATAACTTGCCAATGAACTTGGTGGAGGTGGTTATAAAGTTAGACACTTTGGCTTCAAAGTATGTTCCATTAGGCTCTACCCTATGCCCTCACCACACCTACACAAATAGGATGAAAATGATGCCTTTCCTTGTCCAACTACACCAGCTCTAACCACATTTAAACATTAGATTCCATTGCCTTGAGAGTTTAGAGATAGAAATTAGTTGGCAAGTGAGCATACTCTGCATAGTTTAAACGGCCAGTGCAAACCCATCCCAAGGTGCAACAATGGTGCTTTCTTCCTCTTCAAGGCCCCAGCATTCACTCCCTTTTCCTCTCTCATGAGACTATTTGTAGCCATCTCCAACACCAGTCCCCTGCAACTCTGAGTTTGAGAGAAGAGTGCCGGTGAAAATAGTTAACAGTTATTGATTGCATAATGTATCATAGGCACTAGTCTAATTGTGTATTATCTCATTTAATTCTCAAATAATCCTATGAGGCAGGTATTTTTTATCCCCACTGTACAGATAGGAAACAGAGACTCAAGAAGACTATGTAGCTTGCCCAAGACCTTGCTGCCTACTGGAGCTGGAGTCTGGCTTCAGTGTCTGGGCTCATCTCCCACCGGGTATTGCAACAGGGCTGCTGCATGGAATCGTGTTGCTCCCTCCCACACCAGAACTGTCACACAGTCCCTGCCACTGTGTCCCCAGGCTGGAGGATAATGTGCCCAACTCCTCCCCAGAGTCACTGTGTGAACCCCTCTAATTGTCTTCTTCAGGTCATTTAATGCAATGTGAGAGGAGTTGGAAATGGCTATGGAGATGGTGTTGAAAATGGAACTCCTCACTGCTAGTGTCATTCTTGCCACTCAGCATGTCTTGAGGCACTAGGAATCTATGATAAAAGATTCAGGAAGTAGTTTCCTCACAGGTCATCCAAACCCAAACCTCACTTTAGAAGTTAAAAGATGTTAAAATAAATAAATAAGGTAAAAGATGTTGCCTCTCCCTCCCTCAGTCTCTCTCTCTCTCTTCACTCTTCTTTTTCTGTTTGTGACTATATTTTCCTTTCCTTAATTAATCCAAATGCCATTAAACATATTTTCTTCTTTAGGGCAATATTAACCACCGTAGTCAAAAAAGGGTACTATCTCACTCCATCACTACTTAGGAAAAAAGATTTATAAATAAATTTTATGGAGATAATCTCAATTGAATATTATACAGCCAATCCAATTAACCTAACATAGAATTAGCAGGGAACATGGGTCTACTGTGAGCTGAATAGAGAGATTAGAAGGAGCTACGAGGGAGATTAGCTAGATTCACAGTCTCTGACAGCTCACTAGTGTATCTGATATGCCTTGCCAAGAAAATGAGAGTATCAGGCTGGTTTCACCTTTGTTGATATTATTTTACTCTTAGCAAACTATCTAAATTATACTCATTCCTTGATAGAGAAAGAGAGGAGGAATATGATTGCCACTGAAACTGCCTTCACTGAAATTGAATTGAATTGATAATAGAGGAAAAATCTTCTGGGCCTGAATCTATCTATTATCACCCTATTATCTTCTGTCAATTGAAGGTGTTAGGTTACACTGTGGTGCAAAATCCTCTATGTTAAACGTAACTCTCAGAAGGCAAGCAAAGCACTAGGCTGGAGATATTTCACTTACACTGTTCTCATGTTTCCTGCTTCTGCATATCATGCTGAGGAGATTTTTGATCATAGAAACTTAGAATTTCAACAACGTGACAAAAAGAGAAACCCTAAGTGGATGGCCATCTTGAATCAAAAAGTGAGTTACTAAGCATGTCTATGCTAAAGTCCAGTTGGAGGCCAATGTAGAAAGAAACAATTGCATTAATATCCTGCCAGGTGGGAAGTCATTGAGCAAGGTTATCTCAGCAGGTCCTAAAAAACACTGCTCAAATGGAGGGAGAAAACCAGGCCCGCCAACAAAGCCCCATATGGTAGCAGTAGGTATCTAAATATGGTGTAGTGTCCCAGGATGAAAGTAGGCATCCCATCCATTATGAGGGCCAAATGCACAAGCCAGGGTGCCACCACAACTGGAGATTGCTCAGGAGAAGTTCAGTGCATCTTTTCCCTCATTAACCTAATATTTAGTCAATGGGAGCCACTGAAGTCATCTTTGGGGTGATTTTTTTCATTGTAGTAAATGTACATAACATAAAGTTACTACTCAACCATTTTTAAATTTACAATTCAGTGAATTCAGGTGGCATTGAGTACATTTACAATGTGTACAACCATCACCACCACACTTTTGATAATTCTTTCATCATTTCAAACAGAAACTCTTTACCCACTAAACGACCTCCTCCCTATTCCCCCAGCCCCATAGGCCCTAGGAACCCCTATTCTACTCTGTCTCTATGAATCTGCCTTCTTAGGTACCTCATATAAGTGGATTCATGCAATATTTGTCCTTTTGTGCCTGGCTTATTTCACGTAGCATAATGTGGTCCAGGTTCATCTATGTGGCAGCGTGTATCAGAATTTCATTCCTTTTTAAGACTGAATAATATCCCATTATGGACGGATATACCACATTTTGTTTATCCAATTCATCAGTTGAAGACGTTTGTTTTTACCTTTTGGCTTTTGTGAATAGTGTTGCTATGAACATTGGTGTAACCACCTGAAGCATTTGAAGCAAAGGAGTAACATGATCTGATTCCTATTTTAGGAAAATCACCCCTTCTATCAGTCAGGGCATACTCAGGAAACAGAAATCACACCGGTTATGCAGTAAAGACAATACACTGTAAAGAATTATTGACCAGATGAATGAAAAGGCAGGAGGAGGAAAACACATTATCACAGGGGCAGGAGCTGAGGAAAGCAGCTACTACCCCCTAGGCTTGGGCACAGAGGGTTGCAAAGAAGAAAAGCCTTAGAAGGAGCCTAGAGAAGGGATCCCATGGAACTGAAACTCAGAAACTCTCTTGAGAGCTGAAACTCTCCTTGAGGAAAGAGTGTACTCAGCTGCTTCTGATGTCTACCGGCTCAGAGGGGAGGTTTTGCAGGGGCTGAAACCCCAAACTCTGAGAAGAGGGCGCTGTCTGACTTAGCGCTGATGTCTCTGAGTTTTGTGGAGGAAACTTCTGGTGTTGGACTCTCCAACACTGAGGAGAGGGTTGTTCAGCTGTTGCTGGTGTCTCCAAGCTCGGAGGAGAGGGCCCATGTGGCCGGGGCTCCACACTCCAAAGGGGCACATTGCTTGGCTGTTGCTAGTGTCTCTGAGTGGGCAATGTGAGTGTTGGAAAGACTGCAACTGGACTCAAGTGTTGCTACTGGAATGAATGGCACTGCTGGGTGAAGAAGTGAGGTGGGGGAGTCATACTAACAAAAACAGGAAGCTGCCAGGAAGGAGCAAATCCCCTTCTCCCGCCTCCAACCTTGCATGTCTTCTTCTAGTGCCCTTGTTGCCAGATCCCGACAGTGATCATCTAGCTGAGCAGGGAATGTGGTTTGCAGGGTCCCTCTGTTGTATCACACAACAGAGTATGGAAGAGATAATAATACAGTAGTCTTACAGCACAGGGGGGCAAACTGGAGGAGGCAAGCCTGGAGTCAGGAATAAAGTACACGTTGATAGACAATCTTTGGTGGTGACTGACTCAGTTTGCTGTCCCTACATGGGAATAGTTCCCAAAAGTATTGCTGTATTATAACTCCATTCACTGACCATAACTCATTATGCAGGTGATCCCCTAACCCATCTGAATTCAGATTCTCTTTCTGGTCTGTGAAATTTGGAAAAGATACACCTAAAATCTTGGCTCATCAGATCTGAGTCCAGTAATAGATCTTTAGGCACCTGCTTCTGAGGTTTCCAGAGCTTACTGTTCCTTCCTTTCCCATGCTCTTTTTATTAAACCTTTTAATTATTTATTTATTTTTGAGAGAGAGACGAGAGAGAGAGAGAGAGAACACAGTGTGTGTGCAAGTAGGGGAGGGACAGAGAGAGAGGGAAAGAGAGAATCCCAAGCAGGCTCTACAAGAAAGCATGGAGCCCAGTGCAGGACTGGATCTCACCACCATAAGATCATGACCTGAGCCGGATTCAAGAGTTGGACGCTTACCCAACTATGCCCCCCAGGTTCCCCTCCATGCTCTGATCAATTCCAAATTTGATTCCATAAGGTAATCCAGAAACCTTTCCGATAAACTCTCCCTGTTCCTTAAGCTAGCCAGAGCCCCTTTCATCCTACTTCATATTTTCTCTAACTTCCCAGCGCTACATTTCAGGCGAGTCTTAAGAAACATCAACAACATCAACATTTAGGGTTGCTAAGGGTTCTAAGAGAAAGAATTCTTGTAGAGCAAGTGAACTGTGTGAGCACAGAGCAGGAGCACCTAAGCTCATGGGCTGGGACCAAAAGTAAGGGAGAAGAAGGAATGGGGGGGAGGAGTGAGGTCAAATATTCTAGACACCGTGTTCAAGTTGAAGGCCCATAGGAAAAAGAAAGCAGAGCATGTTGGAGCAAATTCTAGCAACCCGGAATGGTTCCCATAAAGTAGGCAAAACAGGGAGACATGATTACAACAGCTCATTAAGGAGGTTTTCCTTTCATACCAGGCATGGGTATAAGCCATTATAGGCCGGTAACTGATAGCCCTTGTCATGATCCCAATGAGGAGGTAATGTGGTTGGGAGACATCTCTCCTTGGGAAGACAGAGACGGATCACTAAATCATGCATGTCTGTTCTAATAAAGATAATGTTTCCTGCTGGAGCCAAGTTCAAGAAGATTTGCTCAAGCCCATTTAAAAAAAGTTGGAATTCCCAAGCTCAGGATTGTTGGCCATGATGCAGACCCTCTGCGTGGGCAGCATCTACTCAGCCTTGCATCCCCATCTTCAGGGGGATCCTGGAGGACAAGAGGAAGCAATACAAACATGAAGCTATGCCATCTGCTGTTCTGTGAGTGATTAAAGTCCTTTTCTCTGAACAGAGTCTCATGTATTCTGCCCGCATCCATGAAAGTGCGGCAAGCTGGCCTGCAAGTAGAGTGAAATCTCAGGTTCTTCAGAACTCTTGACAAATGCGATCTCCTTCTTCCACAGGGGAAATGGAGACTCAGAGGAGTTAAGTACCTTATTCAAGGCCCCAGCAGGGAGCTAGAATATGCACGCATGTGGATAAACTCCAGAGTCTATAGTCTTAACCACAATGATGAGGCTGAAGAAGCAGAAGGAGCTAAATCACACACGGACCCTTATAAGCCATGTTACAGAGTTTAAATTTTTTCAGATGAGTAATAAGTAGTCTATTCATTTGGGTGGGCTAACTACCATATCAGTTAGGCCTTAATATATATATTGGCTTATACTTAACAGAAAATTATTCCTTGCTCATATAATTGTTTGAAGCGGAATATTCTGGTCAGGAGGCAGCTATCTTGTACATGCTGATTCAGGAACTAAGGCTCCTCCTGTCCTCTGGCTCCATCAACCTTAGGGATTTGCTTGCTTCCAGCCAAAAGGGATGAGAAGAGAGCATGGCAAACCCCATTGTCTTCTTTTTTGTTTTTTAATATGAAATTATTGTCCAAATTGGTTTCTATATGACACCCAGTGCTCATCCAAACAGGTGCCCTCCTCAATGCCCATCACCCACCCCCCCCCCCCCATCAACCCTCAGTTTATTCTCAGTTTTTAAGAGTCTCTTATGTTTTGGCTCTCTCCCTCTCTAACTTGTTTTCCCCTTCCCCTCCCCATGGTCTTCTGTTAAGTTTCTCAGGATCCACATAACATTGACTTCTTAAAATGCATGGCCTGGGGATGACTACACCATTTTTACTAACATTTCACTGACAAAAGCTGACCACATGGTCACACCCAGAAACAAGGGGCCTGTCAAACACAGACCCTGTTTCCTAATGATAAACTCCATCCTATGGAAGGAAGCGTGATCTGTGGAGCAGAGGCAGCCACTCAGAGACTTAAACACGTAGCATAAAGGTCAGATTACATTCAGATCACTGGCCACAGTACAGCCATTTGTTTGGAAAGGATAAGACAGGAGATAGGAAAGAAGCCGAGATCTCTTGCAGTAAGTATAAGCCAATATATACATTAAGGCCTAACTGATATGGTAGTTAGCCCACCCAAATGAATAGACTACTTATTACTCATATGGTAAGGCTGGTGGACAGGCAAGAGAAGATGACACGGAAGGAGGGAGGTGCGTGAGACCAGGAACCATTCAGAAGATGCAATCTATAGGAGGCTTTCTCTGCTCGACTACAGCCCTCCTCCTACCTAACCATGTATTTGCTGGCCTATTTCCACTCTGTCCCTGACTCTATGTCCATGTTTATACTCACCTCATAATAATAAATGTTAAAGGAGGCAGGAGGGAAGAGATAGAACTAATATTTAAAAAAGAGAAAATTCAAAATGAACACTGTTAGGCAGATTCACACACTCACTCTCAGAGAGGCACACACCAGACCCCAGATTTTCCTGTCTCCACCGGTCCACTACAGATGGAGCAGCAAAGCGAGTGTAGCAGTGCCTTTGTGAATAAGCTATGCTTCTGTAAGGACTACTTTTGCGTGGGGGGGCACGGCGGACGGTGTGTGAAAGGTTCTGGGGTGCTAGTCTTATCATAAGACGATGAAGACTATGAAGGCTGCGCATGGGTTCTCAGGAAGATAACTCTGAGATGGAGCTTGGTGCATAGAAAAGTTTATTTGGGCAGATTTCGCTAAGAGGCATCCCCTATAGAGGCATGAAGGAAGTGTAACTGGTCAGAGGGGAGAACTGATCTGCAGTGCAACAGAGCTTCAACCAATCCTACACAGAAGTCTGGAGCTTGCAAGGTATATTGGGTTTTTTAGAGAAACAGAACCAACAGGATATTATATAGGTAGAGTATTGGCTCATGTAATTATGAAGCTGGGAGGTTCCACACTCTACTGCCTCCACGCTGGAGGACCCAGGAAAGCACACGGTAGAGTTTGAAGGCCTGAGAACCAGAGAGCCAACGTGCAGATCTGAAGGCCTGAAAACCAACACCAAGGGCAGGAGAAGACTGATGTCTCTGCTGAAGCAGCAGGCAGAGGGGCAGATTCAGCCTTTCTCTGCCCTGTTGTTCTATCAGGCCCTCAACAGACTGGATGATGCCCTCCCACATGGGAGGGCCACCTGCTTTACTTGGTCCCCCAGTTCAAATGCTAATCTCTTCCAGAAACACCCACAGGCATACCCAAAAATAATGTTTAACCAGCGACCTGGGCTTTCCCTTGGCCCAATCAGGCTGACACAAAATTAACCATCAGAGAATTGTCTTAAATTAGGGCAAGGAGACAGGGCATGTGTACTCTTGCATCAAGTGGTCATATTGGGAATGGGGTATCCTCAGGAAGGGGCAAAGACCTTGGACAAGGAATCTCTTGTTAGCTGAGGAAAGTCCAAGAGAGGAACTCAGTAAAGAGCTGTCAGGAGCAACACTCCCAGAAGCTGAGGGAAATGAATTACCTGAGTTCTAGAAAGTGGGGATCAGGACATCACACCTCAGTGCCTATATATCTAAATATATGCATGAGGGCTCCATAAATCCTTAATGATGATTCTGGCCTCGACACCCCCCCCCACACACACACACCTTAAACATGCACATTTTGATAATATGAGTGCATCCTGGAAATAAGACATATATTGTAACATGGGACTTCTATAACTCACATATTATTGGAGTATGCATTTTCTAATCAATCCTTTCATCCCACCCTAGAGGAAGATTGTCTTCTTGGGGGCAGATTTTAGCTTATCCCAAAATTAATAATAGAATCCTTCTTAGAAGTCTCTAGTGCAGTATATGCAATCAGGCATTGGAGGGAGATCAAACTGTGCTTAAATCCCAATTCTACAACATAGAGCTAAATAGTGAGTAGCAGTCAATTAACCTCTATCAGCTTCAGGTTCCTCATCTGTAATAGAGGGAAAATTAAAGTCCCTTAGTGTTGCTATGATGATAAATAAGATAATGTAAGTAAAGCATTTAGCATGATTTCTAGGATATAGAAAACTTATGGCAAATGACGCTATGGTTCCTAAGGGGTGGATTTAAATATACGATGAGTCAGATCCTGCCCGCGAGAAGGGTCTCCAAGAATGGATGTAGTGAGCATGTTCCTGAAAGCTGTATGCAGATGTAGTCCGGTGGAGGTTGTTTCTATTTTGCCACCACAAATGAATTCTCAATAACCTACAAGTGGTGAAAGAGGAGAGATTTTGAAAGACGAGTGTATTTCTTTTGAGTTACACACATCCCGCTCTAAAACCCCGGGTAAGGTTGTGGTAGGAAATGAAGGGGTTGCCTCCTCAAGTGGTTGGTAAATATCAACAAAGGCTTTATTCAGGTTTCACCTCCTGCTCTAGATTTTGGGTCCTGTTCCCACTCCCTGGTGTCTATTTCCTTTTATAAACTAATTCTTAGGCCCCTTGGGTTCAGTGTTTACAAGAAACATTCACTAAATGTCAATGCAGAAAGCTACCCGTGAGCCTGCTTTCTGGGCACATGGGTGGACTGTGTTTCCAGCATCCCTGCAGTCAGTCTGTTATGACCATCTGATGACATTGGAATGTCAGTAGAAGTTAGATGTGCCACTTCCATGGAGGGTGACCAGCTGCCCTAGTTTGCTTAGGAAAGGAGGGTTTCTATAGATATGGGCCTTTCTGTTTTAAAACCAGTATAGTTCAGGGAAAATCAGGTCAAGTTGGTCACCTTACTTCCTGGCCTAGACCATAAAGCCTCTTGCACATCTCCTTTGTGTATTTTTTCTCCCTCCAGCTTTTTAGATAAAGAGGTATCATAAACATGGCCAGCTTCGAAGCTGTGTTTTAAAGCTGGCAGAGCCAAATGTCAGCCTAAGTAGCTACAAGGAGAAGCCATCTTACTACCTCCCCATTGATCTGGAACATCTATCATCGACCTCACATGAGTGAAGAGAACTTCTATTATGTTTGACCCATTACTTGTGGGCCTGTTTCAATAGTACCTTGGCCTCTCCCAACTAACACAGTCACCCTCCAAGCTGAGTTAGACGTGATAGAGACTTTACAAACTAGCGTAACAATAAGGCGAGGGCACCTAAAATATCCATGCTTGCTTTCTGGGAAAGTGTTTGCAAGGATGGAATTTCAGGAGAATGAACCGAAAGGAAGGAGGACAAAGAGGCTGATCTTCGTACAAATCCAGCTCGTGTCCACCATGAAAAATTCCAGATCTTCTCTCAGAGATGAATGTTGCTATTATGAAACGTATCACACACCCAACAGTGCAGGGTGCTCTAGGGGACAGAGCAGAGGACTGAGGTCAGAATATATGGGTTCACACCAGCAGCTGCTGCTATCCCTGGGGGGTAAGTGAGTAGCCTCTCTGGACCTTAGTCTCTTCATCTGGGATATGAAAATGTACTTTACCTCTGATTGAGTATTTTCTATGAGCCAGTCCTGTGCTAGGCACTGGAGATACAGACATAAGATATGATAAATCCCTGAAATAGACCACGGGCTAGAAATGTCTGAACGACAGTGTCACCTGGGACGAAAAGCAAGAGGAAAGGGAAAGACCCATGAGAGGAGTTTTAAGTCCTCTCTTCACATTGGTAAGTGAGACCATGGGAGTGGCTAACTCTGCCCGTGCTGGGGATCTGTAGGCTGAGGAGCAGGGGAGCAGAGTCCCCAAATGCAAGGAGTCTTTTGAGCATCCTGCGGTCAGCGTGCCTTCACACATATATTCAGCACCGACTACATGCCAGGCCTTGTGCTTCCTCTGGAGTTCGAGGGTGAGAAGGACACTGGCCCCTAGGTCTTCAAGGTCCAGGAGGGTGGAGATAAGTGTGTCATACGAAAGGAGAGGTGGCGTCACGGCAGACTGGGACGCGGAGGAGGGGCTCTGTGGCAGAAGGATGTGGCTCCCGATGGCCTCCGGAGCAGCTGATGCTGAGCTGAGCGGCCGCCAAGCCAAGGGTGTGTTGGGCAGGTGGCAGGGAGAGGGGAGGTGATGGAACAAGAGGGAACACGCTGACATGGCTGGGGGGGCTGGTAAGAGTGAGCAAAGTGCAAGGGCTGGTGCCCCCCATGAGAACGCAGGAGCCAGGGCAAGATCTTTTTCTTGGGTGGGGGGCGCGTTAAGGAATTTGCATTTTATCCTTAAAGTTATAAACAGCCTTTAAAGGCATTTCATCAGAGGTCTGGCATGAAGGAACACCCCAGCAGCAGTGAGGAGCAGGGTTTAAAGAGAGAGGAGGAAGGAGAGGAGCATTTTGAGGGCTCTATGACATCCAGGTAAGAAATGACCAAGGCCTGAACGAAGCAAGTGATGGAGGAGAAGAGGGGATTACACACACATGAAGGCAGAATTTACAGGGGCTGGGACTGTTTGCATCCAGGGGTTGCTAAATAGAACCTCTGAGGTGAGAGGCTCAGGTTATCCAGGGAGGCAGAAGGTAAATAGCAAAGCGCAGACATCAAAGGGCAAAGTTAGATTGAAAAGTGAGCAGAAATGGTCTCTGTCCAAAGCTGTAAAGACATAAAGGAAGATTTGGTAATATCCTTTAGTCAGGGTGACAGAGGGCTTCTGTCTGACCTCAGAGAGGGTGGCTGCCTCTCCTGAAATCTGCTGCAGGGTGAAAATGGAAGAAATAGTTGCATAGCTCAGCCACTAACTCAAAAGTCTGGCAATGCTTAGTTCTGGGGAAAAAAAGACATAATAGCCTTGATTCGCCCAGATACACAGTCCCAGTTCTCATTACTAACCACTTTTTGTTAGGCTGCGATTGATTAAGTGATTTGTGATTGACTAAGTAATTTAAAAGATAGTCTATTTAATTGGAGTCCTCAGGACTTCAGAGTCCAATGCATTTGAAACTGTGCTGTTTCTTGTCAGAATTTTTACAGCATCTCTGCCTGCTTACAATTAGAAATTACAATTAAAAACTGGAAAGAAGGGGGAAATAATTCATTTAACTAAAAGGAGGGAAAAAAAGGTTTGCTGTGTGTTAAGAGCTCACTTTCTATGATGGTTGAGCCACCACTTTTTCATTTTCCTAATGCTCAGAAAATTAGGAGGAGGTAGCCTGTAGTAGAAATTTGAGGAAGAAATTGAATTAGAGAATTTAACTTGTCATTTCTGGTTATTCAAAACCCAGAGGATGTATTTCTCTAAGAAGCTTGTTCTGGGGATACCTCTATCCCACAGAAATGTGTTTCCTTGAAATTCAGAGAAATCCCTAAAGATGTACGAGCCAAATTTGTATTTAGCAGGACAGAGGGCTGAACCTGCTCCCAGCTGGCATGCCGTGGGTTTTAAATGAGCCACCAGTAGCCGTGGGAAGGCAGTGCCCATATCCAGGCCAGCATGGCCCTTCCCAGAACCAACATGGCAAGCCCCAGCAGCAGAAAACCTGGGGATGGGGGCTAGAAGGGGGTGGGAGGTAGAAGGTGGCCCCAGAAAAGAGTGTGGGCACTGCAGGCAGGTAGACCTGGGTTTGAGACCTGCTTCTGCCACTGGCTAACCTTTCAGCTTGGCAATATTACCCCACCTTACTAAGCTTCAATGGAACTACTCTTTATTCAAAATGGAGCTAATACTTTCTTACTGAGAAAAGGTCTGGTCCCTTTTCCCTACATGTCCCCACCCCCCAAACTGATACACAGGCTACTCTTGTTGAAGTTAGAAGCAATTTGGTATAGTTAGATGTACCATTTTACAGATAGCATTTTATGTAACAAATTCTACCAAAGAAGATTTTTATCTTCCACAGGTAGGCAGCCTTTGGGAATTCTAATCCTAGTTGATCTACTCTCTACTTTCATATCAAAACCTCACTAAATAAATTGGAAAATCACTGGTGTGACCTATTTAAAGTGAGGAGATAAAGGAAGGGTTCTAACCTCAGGGAGATGCTAAGAGCGTTATATTTTGGAAACTGTATGCTGTATCATAAATATAGTCACATGCTTCTCCCCAGCCACATGCAAAATGAAGAGGCATAAAAGGCATATTCAGGATGCAAAACTTCAGGAACACGCAGGCAGGCGTATTTACTTAGCAAATTCTAAATAAATGAGCTTTGTTTATCTGCATTTATAAAATTTATCCTGGCCCAGATTTAAAGCTCATTAGGAATCTACAGTCTGCTCTAAGTTGTAAGCTGTGTCGCCTAGGTGCCCAAAAAAGGGCAGATTTAATGACCATAAACAAATCAGCTAAACATCATATACATCACACACGATGTTCCAACAAAGGTAGAGCTAGTCAACTGAGGTTTCTGTTTACTTATTCAGGAATTACATAGACAGGCATGCTCCTAGAGTTTCTACCTAACAGGCAAAAATATTCAGTGCTTAAAATTCAGCTTCCCACTATGCTTTTGATGGACCGTGATCTCAGTGATCTTCCTCCTTCTGGTCCAGCTGCTGAATAGGGTTCTTGGTTGTAAAGTCCACCATAATGAGCTTGAGCAGAAACACAGTGTCTTAGAGGATATTAGGTAATGTTCCAGAATTCCTAGAGAGATGAGAGAATGGGAGCTGCAGACTGATTGTAGTCACAGTCCTGGGTGCAGAGCCCCACTGGTAGGACCGCTGCCACTGATGCCTCTAAAAGCTGCTGCCTCTTTCTTGACGGGAGGCAATTCCACACCTTAGCTGCTTTAAACGGAAGGCTCGTGTGAATGAGTTCATTGGCAGAGGCTGGGTCACAGCCTGCCATCCTAGTTCAAGAAAGACTGAGGAAAACAGGATCCGGATTCTCACATTACGGAGGCAGTACTCAAGTGGGAATGTTCTCAGATATGAAATGACTGCTCCCAAGCAGTGGCCAGCTAGAATATGACATGTATCTCCACAACACTGTAAAATATGTCCTCTGCTTCGACTGTCTTGGAAAACATTTAGTCCATAGCAAGATCAAAATTCACAAGGATAAAGACAGCAAGGTAGCTGCCAGTTGTGAATTGATTTAAGACTACAGCATGAACTCCAAGTTAAAATAAATGCATATGTCATTAACAATCATTTTTCTAATAGTCTGCTCAAAATGGGTCAGATCACCAGAATTGATGTGCTTGGATAGTGCTATTAATTAAGCAGCGTAAACATGAAAACAGTAATTTAACTTCTTATCCATCAGCCTAAGTAACTTCACCTGGCTACATCCCAAGAGACCTTCTTTATAACAGATAAAACAAAAGCTTCTTCCTATGCCTAGTAGTTTACATTTTGTATTTTATGAATATCTACTTTGCTTGTATGTCCTTTGCTTCCCCCTGAAAAGAATGTTTTTTAAAATCGTACTCAGAAACGAAGGCAGTCTATAAATCAAGGGAAGAGCCCTTGTATGCATTTAAGTCTATCAGGTGCCTGGATTAAACTGACACTGATGGCACAAAAACAGACACACAGACCAATGGAATAGAATAGAAACCCCAGAACTAGACCCACAAACGTATGGCCAACTCATCTTTGACAAAGCAGGAAAGAACATCCAATGGAAAAAAGACAGCCTCTTTAACAAATGGTGCTGGGAGAACTGGACAGCAACATGCAGAAGGTTGAAACTAGACCACTTTCTCACACCATTTACAAAAATAAACTCAAAATGGATAAAGGACCTAAATGTGAGACAGGAAACCATCAAAACCTTAGAGGAGAAAGCAGGAAAAGACCTCTCTGACCTCAGCCGTAGCAATCTCTTACTCGACACATCCCCAAAGGCAAGGGAATTAAAAGCAAAAGTGAATTACTGGGACCTTATGAAGATAAAAGCTTCTGCACAGCAAAGGAAACAACCAACAAAACTAAAAGGCAACCAACGGAATGGGAAAAGATATTTGCAAATGACATATCGGACAAAGGGCTAGTATCTAAAATCTATAAAGAGCTCACCAAACTCCACACCCGAAAAACAAATAACCCAGTGAAGAAATGGGCAGAAAACATGAATAGACACTTCTCTAAAGAAGACATCCAGATGGCCAACAGGCACATGAAAAGATGTTCAGCGTCGCTCCTTATCAGGGAAATACAAATCAAAACCACACTCAGGTATCACCTCACACCAGTCAGAGTGGCCAAAATGAACAAATCAGGAGACTATAGATGCTGAAGAGGATGTGGAGAAACGGGAACCCTCTTGCACTGTTGGTGGGAATGCAAATTGATGCAGCCGCTCTGGAAAGCAGTGTGGAGGTTCCTCAGAAAATTAAAATAGACCTACCCTATGACCCAGCAATAGCACTGCTAGGAATTTACCCAAGGGATACAGGAGTACTGATGCATAGGGGCACTTGCTACCCCAATGTTCATAGCAGCACTCTCAACAATAGCCAAATTATGGAAAGAGCCTAAATGTCCATCAACTGATGAATGGATAAAGAAATTGTGGTTTATATACACAATGGAATACTACGTGGCAATGAGAAAAAATGAAATATGGCCTTTTGTAGCAACGTGGATGGAACTGGAGAGTGTAATGCTAAGTGAAATAAGCCATACAGAGAAAGACAGATACCATATGGTTTCACTCTTATGTGGATCCTGAGAAACTTAACAGGAACCCATGGGGGAGGGGAAGGAAAAAAAAAAAGACGTTAGAGTGGGAGAGAGCCAAAGCATAAGAGACTGTTAAAAACTGAGAACAAACTGAGGGTTGATGGGGGGTGGGAGGGAGGGGAGGGTGGGTGACGGGTATTGAGGAGGGCACCTTTTGGGATGAGCACTGGGTGTTGTATGGAAACCAATTTGTCAATAAATTTCATATATATATATAAAAAAATAAAATAAAAGCCTACAAGAAAAAAAAATAAACTGACACTGAATGAAATATAACTGAATCACCCCCCCCCAGCATCCCATTAAAATGCCCACAAATTAAAATATGGCTACCGCAATCCACAAGCTATCATTAGACTAAATGGGAAAAAACTAGAAGCATTCCCATTACCATCAGGAATGATGAGAAAGTTACCTCTACATCACCACTGTTATTTAACATTGTTCTGGAGGTTGAGATATACTGGAATTAGGTAAAAATATAGATAGTAGATAAGTAGATGGAGAAATGGATAGATGGATGGGCAGATCAAGGATAGTTATAAAAAAAGTTGGAAAGAATCAACATTGGCTGATGATGTGAGTATATCTCCAAAAAACCTAAAAGAAGTATCAACTTGCAAATAAAAAGGAAACTCACTAAGAGACTAATAGATAAGACTAATAAATCAGTGGTTTTAACACAAGAGAACTGAGTAGGAGATATCATGGGTTGAAAAGCCTTCATTTACAATAGTAATAAACATGATAATGGGAATTTAAAAAAGATAAAAAGGAGTAAAGAGGTATGTATAATATCTTTAAGAAGGTAATTTAAAACATTCCCGAGGAACACAAAGGAAAACTTGGACAAGTGAAAATCATGCCATGCTCTTGGTATCTACATATTTAAAGTGATCTCAATGCAAATACTTAGAGGATCCTTTTAACTAGAAAAAATATTCTAAGAAAAAAAATCACAAGCCACAATATCCTGGAAAATTGCTAAATGAAGAATAATGAGGAGAGAGCAGGAGAAGGCAGTGATTAACTTTGCTGGGATAAAAAGATAAAGATAATTGCAGATAGTGATAAAAATTGAAATCAGAAATAACATAGTTGACAAATAAATATGACTTGAATTAAGAACAAGATAGAGAAATATATAATAAATCCTTTTCCTTTTGCTTACAAAAGAGAAAGCACCCAAATGAAACTAAAAAGGATAATGATTATTGGGGTGCCTGGGTGGCTCAGTGGATTAAGTGACTAACTCATGATTTTGGCTCAGGTCATGATCTCACAGTTTGTGAATTCTAGCCCCATGTTGGAATCCACACTAACAGTATGGAGCCTGCTTGGGGTTCTCTCTCCTCTCTCTCTGCCCCTCCCTTGCACAGGTGCAGCTCTCTCTCTCTCCTCTCTCTCTCAAATAAATAAACATAAAAAAAAAGATAATGACTGTAAAACAATCAGTGTGGACAATTTGTAATTATAAGGGCACACCATGCACAATCTAATGCTACGCATTTTAATATCTTGATGAAGTGAGTATTTCATGGAATATGTAAGCCACCAATAGTGAATCAGGAGATAGGAAACTTGAACTGGTCAATGACAAAGAAAGAAAAGGCAATCAAGGAATAACTCCTCAAAAGCTCCATGCTATGGTTATTTTACAGACAATTTCTTCCAAATTTTCACAGACTCACTCATTCCCATACCATATCTGATATAAGGCAAACAAAACAATGAAAACGTAACCAGCATGTAGTACATAATTAGCATATCCTGAATTCTAAAACCTGGGATTGATCTAATTTTCTTTGTAGGGTGTGATCCTTCACATTTTTTAACTAGGTGTAGAAATATCTTAATAAACTACCAGGAAAACAAATTCAAAAATATATTGAAAAATATAGCCTAAATCAAGTAGTATTTACCTGGGAGAGGATAAGTGTTTAAGAAATGTATTAATTCATCACTTAAATCAAGTGAAATAAGGTAAAGCAGAATTGGTTTGATTAATTTATCTTAAGTAATCTTTTTTTTTCTTTCTTTTTTTAATGTTTATTTATTTTTGAAAGAGAGAGACAGAGCATGAGCAGGGAAGGAGCAGAGAGAGAGGGAGACACAGAATTTGAAGCAGGTTCCAGGCTCTGAGCTGTCAGCACAGACCTGGACGTGGGGCTTGAACTCACGGACCATGAGATCATGACCTGAGCTGAAGTTGGACACTCAACCGACTGAGCCACCCAGGTGCCCCTATCTTAAGCATTATAATTAAGTCTGTAGAAGACACCAACACTCATTACTGACAAATAAATAAATAAATAAATAAACAACTCCTAATGAGTAGCAATAAAAATATCTTAACAACATAAAAAGATATATGAACGGCCAACGTTTTAAATGACAGTGAGGGGCACCTGGGTGGCTCAGTCGGTTAAGCCTCTGACTCTTGGTCTCAGCTCAGGTCTTGAACTCAGGGATATGAGTTCCAGCTCCACATTGGGCTCCACACTGGGAGGTACAATTATTAGATATAAGGATATGACATCATAATTGTTTGTAAATTACGAGTAGCTACTTATTATATCTGAGGTCTATAAAAACTATTTGAATTAAAGAGTTCAGTAAAACAGCTAAATTAAAAAAAACTTCCCTTTCTTTATAACAGTAAAAATTAAATATTTAAATAATTAAATAAACACATACACACACACACACAGAAAAAGACACCATTCATAATAACTATACATAAATTACTAGAGATGTACTTTACATGTATGTACAGGTCCTATATGGAGACAAGTATAAACATTTCACTATAAGACGAATCGATTCCTTATGTTACAAAATTAAAAGATAAATATAAAACATAAAAAATTAGGGGGAAAAGCTGAATATTTCCTTTTTAATTAAACAAAAATAAAATAACCATAAAGGGAAAGAGTAACACAGTTTACTATATAAAATGTTGTAAATTTAATATGCTGAAAATGCCACAAAAATGTTAAACATAATAGCAAAAAAGAAATATTCATAACTCATGTGTCATCTCCTTGATATTTTCAGTAGAAAATAGTTTTTTTTTTTTTTTTTAATTTTTTTTTTCCACGTTTATTTATTTTTGGGACAGAGAGAGACAGAGCATGAACGGGGGAGGGGCAGAGAGAGAGGGAGACACAGAATCGGAAACAGGCTCCGGGCTCTGAGCCATCAGCCCAGAGCCCGACGCGGGCTCGAACTCACGGACCGCGAGATCGTGACCTGGCTGAAGCCGGACGCTTAACCGACTGCGCCACCCAGGCGCCCCGAAAATAGTTTTTATAAATTAAAGATACCACTGAAAAAATTGGCAAAGGATAATAAAAAAGTATAGGTGTACAAAAAGTATATGAAAAAGAATAACCTTACTAAAACATAGGAATTAAAATTAATAAAACAAAATGAATGCCACTTTCTTCTGTTAACTTGGCAAACGATTTGCAAATGAATGACATAGAGCCTCCTACACCTCTGACGCGTGTGAAAATTTGCAAAAACTTCACCAAAAGAAATTCAGCAATTTGATTTGAATCTTGAACTAAAATCCATGCTGTCTGACCAAATGGTTTTAATACTAATACTATTTACTCAGGGAATAATTTTGTAAAAAAAAAATAGACCCAACAATAATAAGGTAGACTACAGCATGAGAGAAGAAAAATGTGGAATCATGTGAAGCAGCCACAAAGGTCAGTTGCAAGAACAGAAGTGAGACGTCCTGTGGAATTCACGGACTATCTAATGTAGGAGGTGTTGGACAGGGAAGTGAATGACTGCTGAAGGCCCAGATGTGCCGGTGATTCTCTGTAGTGCTGAGGGGCACTGTCTCTTAATATTCCACATTCTGTGTCTCTGCAGGCATAGCAGGCAGTTCACGGAGTAAAAATTGTGAAAGTTTCAGCCCGTTATATATTTGTGTAGATTTGAACAATAGATGTAACAAAATCTGAACTTTGATTAATTGCTTATTAACCACTGGGAGTTATCTGCAACAAGAGAGAAAGCCTAGTTGCCAGACCAGCATAGGGTGTGGACATCAAACAACCCAGATAAGGCTTGTTGACATAGAGTCTAACGAAACTTCAAAAGTAATCTTTGTTGGGCAATTATCCTATAATTTCTCTATCCCTGTTCCACCAGAATATCCCAAAGCATCTATCTGAACTATTCAGACCCTTGCTGCCACTCCCGGTGATAAGTCAGGATTTTCTAACTAAGTAAAAACAGAGTATAGGAGAAGAAACTAGCTAAATATAGAAACCACAGCTTAGACAATGTCTCCCTTGGCCAGGTAGAGGAACCTTAGATGAAAGTCAACACATTGCAACTATTGATATTAATTAAAGATTCCTAAAATGCTTTGTGACAATTTTTAACATACCTAAAACTGATAGTCCCAAATGTACCAAACACCCATGGAATCGCATGGAGGCAGACCTACAGCCTGGCTCTCGCTCAGCCTTGTATCTTTCTCATTCTTATTCATTACACTAGATCCACACTAGCCTCTTTTGGTTCTCCAAATACATCAACATTATTCCTTCCTCAGTATTGATGTATATGCTGATCCCATCCCCCAGGAATGTCATTCTCTGGAGTTTTGGGATATTTATTAATCCTTCAGGTCTCAGACTAAATGAGACCTTTCTTGACCTCTAAGCTATCTTCAATTAGCTGAATAATCAGTTCCGAACCCTATGTGTACATTGCGGTCATTTTAAACTATTGATACCTGGGCCCCAGCCCAAAGATTCTGATTTAATTTGCCTGGGAGTGTAGCCTTGGCATTTGAGATGTTTTAAAAGCCTTTGAGGTGATTCTAATTTGTATGAAAGATTGTGAATGACTGGCCTAGATCTCATCACCATGTCTGTTTCCTTTATAGCATTTTGCAGCTATAATAGTGAAATGCACTTGTTTATTTATTGGCTCTTGGCTATAAAGGCGGGATCGATGTCAATTTTATTCATCACTAAAAGTATTTGATGACTGAATGCATAATAGAAAGGAAACCCATTTCATATTCTATATTAAAATATCACAATACCTTAAACCAGTGCTTCTCAAACTTTCAATGTTGATATGAATCACCAGGAGTCTTGTAAAAATGTGGATTAAGATTCATTATGCCTTGGGAGAAGGTTGAGATAGCAAGAGCCTAATGGAGTGTTTGCCTAAAGTTTCCTGAAGATTAGAATTACCTGGAGCCTCTAAGGAACTAAGAACAGATTACTAGTTCCCAATTCAGACCTGCTGAATCAAAATGTCTATGCAGGGAGGATGGTAATCTGCATATACAACGAGCACTGTGGTTGATTATCATCTTCAAGGAGATTTGGTAAACCAAGGAGCAATTCAGATACTATTTCTATTATGTCTCTATTCAAAGTAATGAGGGAATCACTAAGTAAGCTCTTATCCGACTGACCCTCCCTCATATAACTATACCCCTGGACAAAATAGAAACAAATAACTACTTGAAGATTCTAGAAAATAACAAAAGCAGATAGATTCTGGAGGAGAGTTGACATTTACTTAAGGGTTACTTTTCCATTTTATGGCATTTAGCCTCAGATCAGTCACACTGAAGTTAGCACTATGCAGGACAGCTAAAACTGCCCCCCGCCCCCCCCCCCCAAAAATCCAGCAGTCATAGAGGACAGAGTTCATGGCAACTACAGCCACTACAATGTGAGAGGACAGAATGACAGAAAGTAGAGGACCCAGAAGGAAAGAGCCACAAGTTCTATGTACCAACTTTTGTCCACATCTCTGGCTAAGCCCCGAACCATGATGCATGGGTAGGGTGGTCTGCAATCAAACCAGCCAAGGATAAAAGGACTGAATGAAGACCGGAGTGGCTTCCAAGAGGCTGAGTTTGAAGTTTAAGTCCAATCAGCTAAATTAGCAGCTAGAACAAAATTGTCAGCATCCTTTAGAGGACTATTATAGAATCCAGAGTCTCAGCAACATAGCATTCACAGTATCCAGGATAGAATCCAAAGTTACTGGGATTTTCTGTCTGAACACAAAAGAACAAAAATTGTATGATTCCACTATATCAGATACCTAGAACTCAGATTCAAACAGACAGAAAATGGAATAGAGACTACTAGGGGTTGAGAGGAAAGGAGAATAAATTATTATTTAATGGTTACAGAGTTTCTGTTGGGATGATGAACAGTTTCTGGAAATTGATAGTGGTGATGATTACACAACCTTGTGAAATACTTATGTCACTGAAGTGCCCACTTAAAAATGGTTTAAAATGGTAAATTTCATGTTATGCATATTTTTTGCACAATAAAACAAAATAGAAATAAACCCAATGTAACAGAAATGAAAAATGCTTTCATCAGGCTTATCGGTAGAGTACATATAACAAAGAAATGAATCAGTGAGCTTGAAGATATGTCCATAGAAATTTCCCAGATTGAAAACAAAGATAAAAAAGAAGAAAAATGGGGGGAAAAAAGGGATCAAAATATTCAAGAGTCATAGGATGATTACAGAGGTATAACGTGCATGTAATGGGAATACCAGAAGAAGAAAGAGAAAAAGAACAGAAGATTTATTTAAATTAATAATGGCTAGGAGTTTTCCAAGATTAGTGACTGACACCAAAACATAGATCCAGGTAGCTCAGAGAACATCAAGCAGGAGAATTAAAAAAAAACAAAACAAAACAAAAACAAAACCTAACACCTCACCTAGGAATATCATTAAAATAAAATTAAAACTGCAAAAATCCAACACAGAAAGAAAATTTTGGAACAAGCCAGAGAACAAAAACACCTTACTTACAGAGGAATAAGAGTAAGAGATGTATCATACTTATCTTGAGAAACCATGCAGCAAGAAGAATGTGGAGTGAATATTAAAAATGCTTAAAGAAGAAATAGGGGCACCTGGGCAGCTCAGTCGGTTAAGTGTCCACTTTGGCTCAGGTCATGATCTCACGGTTTGTGGGTTTTAAGCCCCGCGTCGGGCTTTGTGCTGACAGCTCAGAGCCTGGAGCCTGCTTCGGATTCTGTGTCTCCTTCTTTCTCTGCCCCTCCCCTGCTAATGCTCTGCCTCTCTCTCTCTCTCAAAATAAATAAACATTAAAAAAAAATGAAGAAATAAAGATTGTCTCAGACAAACAAAAATTGAGGGAATTTGTTGCCAGTAGACCTGCCTTGTATGAAATGTAAAAAAAGTAAAAATTCTTCAGAGGAATGAAAATGATATAGGTCAGAACTCAGATCTACATAAAAAAGGAGCATTAGAAAAGGAATAAATGAAGGTAAAATAAAATCTTTTTTTTTACTCTTGTTTTTTTAGATTTTATTTATTTAGAGAGAGATAGAGTGCATGGGGCGGGGGGGCGGGCGGTGCAGAGAGAGAATCCCAGGCAGGTTTTGCACTATCAGCGTGGAGACTGATGCAGGGCTCCAACTCACCCGACTGTGAGATCCTGACCTGAGCAGAAACCAGAAATCTGAAGTCTGACGCTTAACCGACTGAGCCACCCACATGCCCCAAATATTTTTTTTTTTTTTTTAAAGTTTATTTATTTTTGTGACAGAGAGAGGCAGACTGTGAGTGGGGGAGGAGCAGAGAGAGAGGGGAGAGACAGAATCCGAAGCAGGCTCCCGGCTGAGCGGCCAGCACAGAGCCTGACACGGGGCTCAAACTCACGAACTGTGAGATCATGACCTGAGCTGAAGTTGGACGCTCAACCAACTAGGCCACTCAGGCGCCCCACCAATTTTTTTTTTTTTAATGCTTATTTGTTTTTGAGAGAGAGTGAGAGAGAGAGAGAACAAGGGGCAGAGACAGAGGGAGACAGAGGATTGGAAGCAGGCTCCCATGATGAAAGAAGTCCACTTTACATATGAAAACACAGAGAGATTAAAAGTTAAGGGATGGAGAAAGATATGCCATGCTAAAACTGATCAAAAGAAAGTAGCTATATTAATTTCAGACGAAACACATTTCAGAGCCAGAAAAATTAGGAGCGATAGAGAGAAGCATTATATAATGACAAAGGGGCCAATTCTCAAAACATAACAATCCTTATGTGAATGTGCCTAACAACAGAGGGTCAAAATAAAAGAGACAAAAGCTGACAGAACTACAACGAGAATAAAGAATCCACTATTACAGTCAGAGACTTCAACAGCCCTCTGTCGATAATTGCGGTCCAACAGTCAGAAAATCAGTAAAGATACGGTTGGACCAAACCACACCACCAATTAGCTGGATCTAAATGACTTTTATAGACTACTTCATCCACCCAAAGCAGCTAACACACTCTTCTCAAGCTCACATGGAACATTCACCAAGATAGATCACACTCTGGACCACACAACATACTTAACAAATTTAAAAGTATAGAAATCATATAAAGTATGCTCTCAGTCCACAATGGAAGTAAACTAGAAATCAAACAGAAAGATATCAGGAAAACTCCTAAGTATTTGGATGTTAAACAATAGAACTCTAAATAACAAACAGGTCAAGAACTCTCAAAATGAAAAAAAAAAACACATTTTTAACTAAAAAATCCAACTTATCAGTTAGTGGGATGCAGTAAAAACAGGAAAATTTATAGTATTGGATGCATATATTAGAAGAAAGATCTTAAAGCAATAATCTAAGCTCCCACCTTAGGAAACTAGAGAAGAAAGAGCAAAAATAACCTAAAGCAAGCAGAGAAGAAAAATAATAAAAATTAGAGCAGGAATCAATGAAATTACAAAGAGGAAAGCAAGTGAGAAAATCAATGAAACCAAAAGCGATTTCTTTGCAAAGATCAAAAAATGGTAACAGACCTCTAGACAGGCTAACCATCTGAATTACAGAAAACTCAACTTGTTCCAAGTCACAACTAGGAAATGATCTATCTACTCAGGATGTGAGCCCTGGCATCTGGCTCCAGCTGTCACAGCAGTAACCACTACACCTCATTGCAATTCCCAGAGCGGTGTTGGGTCTTCCTTACACAATGGCATCCTCCTCCCTTGGCATAACTTCCCTCTTACCTTCGCAGAAAACGGGGATTGGGGGCGCCTGGGTGGCTCAGTCGGTTAAGCCTCCGACTTGGGCTCAGGTCGAGATCTTGCGGTTGGTGAGTTTAAGCACAGGGTCAGGCTCTGTGCTAACAGCTCAGAGCCTGGAGCCTGCTTCGGGTTCTGTGTCTCCCTCTCTTTCTTCCCCTCCCCTGTTCATGCTCTGTTTCTCTCTCTCTCTCAAAATAAAGAAACTTAAAAAAAGAAAGAGGGGATTGGTTTAGGTCCTCTTTCTTACTAAGTCTGGACACAATGTTAAAACCTTTTTAACACAGAACTGTATCAACCAAAAGAAGTTGGCATTCAAGTTGAAACCAGCGTGTCATTCCTGACCAGGTCTCCATTTGCCTAAGAACATACTTTCACTCTATAATCGCTCAAAAGCTATTCACTGCACTCTTACTATTTGTTGGGCACTTTTTCCCCAAAGTTATTTTGATTAGGATCTAGAAAAGAGAGAGGCAGAGATGGAAAAGAAGGAAGGAGGGAAGGAAGGAAGGAAGGGGAAGAAGGGAGGGAGGAAGGAAGGAAGGAAGGAAGGAAGGGAGGAAGGAAGGAAGGAAGGAAGGAAGGAAGGAAGGAAGGAGGAAAGGGAGGGAGGGAAGAAGGAAGGAAGGAAGGAAGGAAGGAAGGAAGGAAGGGAGGAAGGAAGGAAGGGGCAAAGGGAAGGAGGAAGGAAGGAAGGAAGGAAGGAAGGAAGGAAAGAAGGAAGGAGGGAGGAAGGAAGGAAGGAAGGAAGGAAGGGGCAAAGGGAAGAAAGGAAGAAAGGGAAGAAGGGAGGGAAGGAGGAAGGAAGCAAGGAAGCAAGGAAGCAAGGAAGGGGAAGAAGGGAGGAAGGAAGGAAGGAAGGGGTGAAGGGAGGGAGGGAGGAAGGAAGGAAGGAAGGAAGGGGAAGAAGGAAGGGAGGAAGGAAGGAAGGAAGGAAGGAAGGAAGGAAGGAAGGAAGGGATGTGTTCAAGTCTCAGAGGCAAGTATTTTTCCATTTCCTTTCCAGGGGAACCACAGCCTCAGCCCTCTCATGTGACTGAAGATCTGCCTTCAGATCTCTCAAAGAAATGTGAGGAAAAGGAGATTGCTCTCAGAAGCCTTGCTCTGTCTAGACAAGGAGTATGATACAGTCACTCATTTTTACACTGATACTAAACTTCCTAAACACAGTCTCACATCTATATTCAGCAGCTAGTAAACCTCTCCAGCATTCATTAAACCTGCTCTAAGTTGCTGGAGAATAAAAATTAGTCATTGGAACAATTACAGATGTCTGAGACCACAAAGTAGTTATGGTTTGATTCATAAATTACATTCCACTTTGCCTTTAGTGAATAATAACTACATCACCAATAGTAATGAAACTGTGCCAGTTTTTCTTCCTCATCCCAAACATTACACACAGAAAAAGAGATAAGACTCTGTCTTAAGCACAAATAAAAGTGAAAAAAAGTGTACCTATAGGGATTTATAAAAAGTACGCTTATAAAAATACGTATTAGTTAAGCAAATGGAATGAAATATTTGGTTAGACACTAACCTAACATAACTAACCTAACATTTTCCTAGCATAGGATGTGCACATAATATAGTGACTCATAAAGAGAATATCGAAGGGAAAGTGTTAAGCCAGCTCTCTGCAAAGATTGAGGTTTGAGACAAGGTTGAGTGTGGCTCCTGGAGGGAACTGTTGAGACTGACAGTTTGAGAAGCTTAAGGAAACGATGTCCAGGAAAGCTTCCGGCAGCTTTTCCTGAAATGCACTATGTCACAGGATTCTGGCTACTCCCTTACAAAGATGGTGCACCACTTAGTTAGAAACTATTCTATCAATGGTTTCAAAATTCCTTGCCTTATCCTCTAATTAACACACAGAAAAATCATTGATGAAAGCTCAGGCTCCCTGATCAAACCTACAGCAGTCTTTCCATGAAGTGGAACACATTCAACCAAGAGAAATCAGAAAAGTGCTGCCCAGGGAAGCCTGGGTGGCTCCGTCAGCTAAACGTCTAACTCTTGATTCGGCTCAGGTCGTGATCTCATGGTTTGTGAGTTTGAGCCCTGTGACAGGCTCCACACTGATGCCCAGAGCCTAGTGGGGATTCTCCCCCTCCCTCTCTCTCTGCCCCTCCCCTGCTCACTCTTTCTCTCTCTCTCAAAATAAATAAACATTCAAAAATTTTAGAAAAGTGTTATCCAGGAAATCCCTGGAGATTTTGGCCCAGCCTTTGAACGCCCAATGTGAAGTATCATATCATGTCCTGAGGCCAGCTGATGTTTCCCAAAGATGAGATCTGGTTATACGTGTAGTTACATAGATATTGGTTGGCAATGGTTTTCAAGATGCTTCTTTCAAGAAGTCAAAAGAAGTCTGGTCATTTCATGATAGAGTAAATAGATGGTGACCAGAGAGAATCTCCAATGGTCTCATTTGCAACATCCTTGCAGACCTAACATTCTTCCTTAGATCGGAATGTGCCAAAAAATGACTTCAGCTCTCCAAGGAGCATCTTGCCTCCAGAAAGCTCACCATTCAGGCGAGAACTTCTCCAAGAATCAGTTATAAATTTTGCTGTGCTTAGTCAAGATACAAAAACTATGCATCCAAATGTCTATACCTTTAAGTATAAAACTATTACTCCTTGATGATATAAAACACCATCACTTTGAACAATTATTAAGTATACGGAATTCTAAAAATTCAATAAGTATTAATCACAATCCGTACAATACTCTTATGTGAGGTGCTAATTATCCTTATTTTTTAGATCTGCAAACTGGGACCGAGGAAATTTAAACTATTTTCCCAAACTGGTCTACAATGGAATAAATGGCAAAGACTGAATTTGGACCCAAATTAGTCCTTTTTCAAAGCCTCTGCTTTCCTTTCTCTCTCTACCTCCTTCCTTCTCTCTCCCTCTCATTCCCCCCCCCACCTCACTATCTTTCTCTCCCTCTGTCTCCCTCTTTCTCTCTCTCTCCCTTCCTTTCTCTCTCTTTTTGTCTTTCTGAATTAAAAAAAAAAAAAAACTTCACCGAAGTGAACTTACATACAAAAAATGGCACCCATTTAATATATACAATTAGAGGGACTTGAACATAAGCACACACTTGTGAAACCATCACCACAAAGTAATAAGCATATCCCACCTGCAAAAGTTTCTTCTTGTCCCCCCCTTTGTGTATGTGTGTGGTAAGAACACTTAATTTGAGACAGACTCTCGGCAAAACTTTCAGTGTGCCAAAACGCAGTGTTGTCAACTACAGGCACTGAACTCACAGCAGATCCCTAGAACTTATCTTTGCGCAACTGAAACTTTACACACATTGACCTCACACCTGGTAGGATGGCTAAGAAACAAACAAAACGAAACGAAAACAAAACAAAAGATCAAAAATGTTGGCGATGATTTGTAGAAATTGGGACCAAACGGGCCAATTATTCACGGGGCGTTAGAGTCACTCTGCTGTTCACCATCTCCCATGTTCTGCCCCCCACCTTTGCGTGACGGGCTCCTGATCCTTCAGAGTATCACCTCCTCATGAGACTTCTTCACCCCCTGAATAAATGTGCCCTCCCCCATTCTAGCCACTCTCCACATCACCCTACCTTATGTTTTTTTGGTCACGATTTTTGCTATCTAAAACCAATTTAGCTTATTTTTTGTTTACTTGTTTCTTTCCTGTCTCCTCCCACTAGAATGTTAGCTCCGTTAGAGCAAGACCCTTCTTTTGCCGGGAGCAGTGCATGACACAGAGCAGGAGCTAATGGATATATCTATAAAATGCGGGATGAATTAATCCTGGAATCGTAAGGTGCCCTTCTGGGATCTAAAGTGTGACTTTTGATGTTCTCGAAGAAATATTGACTCTTGCAGCAGCCAATTCTAAGCAACTTTTGGGAGCAGTCTCCCTCTAATCTTTAAAGTCACATTTGCTTTTTCTCTAGGTAGATCTGAAATACACTAGTATAAGATCTGGAAGGTTCATATCTTAAATGTACCATTGAAGCAGTTTGGGCACCCCATATGAAGATGAAGAACATTTCCATCATGCCAGGGAGTTCTTCTGTTCCCCTTCCAGTCACCCTGCCCCAAACAAGTGTTGATCTGATTTTATCACCATCAGTTTGTTTTGCCTAGAATCTCATTTTAAATGGAATCATCCTTGGGGTGCCTGCGTGGCTCAGTCAGTTGAATGTCCAATTCTTGATTTAGGCTCGGGTCATGATCTCACAGTCGTGAGACTGAGCCCTATGTCAGGCTCTGCACTGAGCATGGAACCTGCTTAGAATTCTCTCTCTCTCTCTCTCTCTCTCTCTCACTCTCTCCCTCTGCCTCTCTCCCCTGCTCATATGCTCACTCTCTCTCAAAAACAAAAAACAAAAACAAACCCCAGGAATCACCCTTTTTTGCGTCCAACTCTTACTCAACATATTCTGGGGATTCCTCTATGTTGTTGCACGTACCAGTAATGCATCTCTGTCTGCTTCTGAGTGGTATTCCATGGGATGGATTTGTCACTATTTGCTTAGCCATTCTCCTATTGAAGGACATTGGGCTCTTTCTAGGTTTGGCTATAACAAAGCTCTAGAAACATTCTTTTTTTTTTAACATTTATTTTTGAGAAAGAGAGAGACAGAGCGCAAGCAGAGGAGGAGCAGAGAGAGACACATAATCCGAAGCAGGTTCCAGGCCCTGAGATGTCAGCACAGATCCTGACATGGGGCTCAAACTCATGAACCGTGAGATTAATACCTGCACCAAAGTCGGACGCTCAACCGACTGAGCCACCCAGGCGCCCCCGCTTCTAGAACATTCTTACACAGGGATTTAGTGGACATATGTGTTTATTCTTGGATATATACTTAGGAGTGGAATGTGGGAGTCACAGGATAGAAGTGTGTGTAAATTTTAAGAAACTGCCAGGGGCACCTGGGTGGCTCAGTCGGTTAAGTGTCCGACTTCGGCCAGGTCATGATCTCACAGTTCATGAGTTCGAGCCCCATGTCGGGCTCTGTGCTGACAGCTCAGAAGCCTGGAGCCTGCTTTGGATTCTGTGTCTCCCTCTCTCTCTGCCCCTCCCCCACTTGTGTTCTGTCTCAAAAAAAAAAAAAAAAAAAAAAGGAAGAAAAAAAGACAAAAATCCTGTCAAATGGCTTTTCCAGAGTGATTATGCCCCTTAAATCCACTTTTAATCTCCTCAAACTGCACTGTGAACTATTAGGCTGTCACATACCTAGAGGTCATCCATAGGTATACACATCAATAAATAGTTACAGTGTGAAGTGCAATAAGCCAGAGAGCTCAGAAGAAAGTGCCTCCCAGTCCTCCCTATCCAAGCCCTACTCCTTTGTCCCTCTGGCATTTGGAGAAGAGGACCTGACTGTCCACATTGCCAGGGCAGAGGGAAGTCACTGTGCCCTTCCCTTAGCAACTATTGCTTTAATCTTTTCCACCATGTGCTTTCTTGACGAGTACAAACTAGAAGCCAATATTCCAAGCAAGATGGCCTGGATTCTGTTTAGTATTGAGTTTTCTTGGCCCCTGCTCTTAAGCAGATAAAGAATGGCACATGCCTGGGGCTATTTCAGGCTCTCAGAGAGATGCAGGAGGCTGTCCCTCAGAGAAAATGAAGCAACCCATCGTTTATCATGTATATATCTGAGCTTTCAGAGGGAAAGTCTAATCTGAGGATGGATTTTGTCACCACTATAGCCACTTTTTTTAGACATACAGCTGATGGCAATGGCATTTGGGGGATTTATTTCCCATCAAGATGAATAGTTTTACTTGGTCAAGACCCGGAGAAGTAAGGCTAATGCTCATAGACCTCTCAGTCAACAATGTTTAGTCAAGTAATAGTCTAACATTGTTTAAAATAGACCTCCTAAGGCCTTTGGATGGCTTCGAGCATTCTTGGGAGAATTCATCTTTCTGCTAAGTGATGGAAGGGTCCAAGAACTTTGGTCTTCAATGACTAAGGCACAAGTCAACCCAGAGTGGACAGCCAAGGGAGTACCAGCATTACAAGCATCTCAGTTTCCCTCAGATCCACTGAGTCCAATTCCATTCTGGCCCTTTTGTGCCTCTCTCAACCCCCAGCAGCCCTAAAGCACCCCTGAAGTCATTCTGGAGAAATGGCTCAGTTTCCCAAAGAGCCAGAGAAATCCTCAGGAACATAGAAGGTAGTGACCACCTAAAACCTGATGCAGAAATCACCCACCAGGATGATCAAAAGTCAGTCCAGTTTTCTTATAGTATTCTCCAGTTTGGACTGAAGCTTCTCAGCCTTCTCAGAGCTGAAGAAGACTCCAAGACTTTCTGAGCCTGGATCCACATTTCTGGAACTAGTAATATATGTCCAAAACAATCCAAAAAGTGGTCATGTTTGTTGAGAATGAGGTTTTTCCTGCACCGTTGTGTTTAAATCTCCTGTCAGTGAAGAATTTGTGGTGGAAGCCATCTCGAATCCTCTGGCTGACTAGGTCTCTGACACAAGATGCCTAAGCATTGATTCCTACCACTCTGGCCAAGAGTCACCTTGGTCTTTGATATCAGGACATAAGGAAATGATTGCCTATCCCATTGTTCAGACCAAGGCCCAAGAGTTCAATTAGGCTATTAAACTGTCTTTACTCCACCCTGGACTTTTTGTAACAAGGTTCAGCCTAAAAACAGGATGGACTGCTTTCTAAAGTTACCTTTAGAAAGACTCTGAAAACAGGATAAATGTTATATTTTCTTGATAAGTCATTTACTCCATCCTCTGTGCTCCTAATTTAATGGGCCAGGAAAAAAAACCCAGGTGCTGTTCTGGTTTGATATAAGTAGTTATCACATGCTATTTAGAGAGCATGTGGATGGATTCCTTGGCTCTTATTGAATCCTGGAATTCTGTTTCCAACATGCTTTCAGCAGCCGTGGCTCTGAGTCATCTGCCTGGTGACCAGAAGTTGGGATCCAACATCATGTGCTGCCCAGATAATGAGTCAAATGTGCCAGACCCCTTGGGAGCCTGATAACTGGCTTATTAACATCCTAAATGATAGACTTTTGATTAAACTTCACATCTCTGCCTGTTCCCTTTCTCATCCTTTCTAAAATTAGAGCTGGTATTTTGATAGCCATGCCCTTGCTTGAACTTTAGGATGGTTCAAGGATAGTGGAAAATCATGACGTCCCCTAGACTATTACTTCCAAGGACAGGGGTTTTCTGGGTCACAAAGCCTTAGGCTTTAATTCAAACCTTGCTGGTCTTCTTTTCTCTTTGGAGTATACTTATATATTTTTCTAAAAAGCCAACAAGGTATAAAAGAAAACATAAGATTTATATTTAGGAATCTTGTGTTCTAATAGGAAGCTTCTGATCCTAAACTAGATATATAAACAAACAGAAGTCAGTTATATCACTGTGCTTCAGTTTTCATCTATAAAAAGGAAAGAATGCTACTTCCTAGAACTAGCAAAAGGATCAAATAGGATAACAGATAAAAAGTCCTTTGTAAATAACAAAAGCAGTATATGAGTATTGTAATTATTATCATATTCCTAGGTTTTCTATTTTTTGTGTAACACCGCTTTGTTTGACAACTGTAATTCCCAAAGTCAATTTGTCCCATTTTAATTTCAGTGTTCAACATAAAATATTACAGAAGAATTTAGGAATATCTTCTAATGTAACCATGGACCTAGGAAATGAAGATGTTCCAGGATGACAGCTCTAAATCTCCATGAAAGTGAGGAGAAGGCCAAAGGCTGGGCTGAAGACAGAGGACGAGTGGACGGTGGATGTCAGTGACCTAGAAAGTGTCTCCAATCACATGGGAGAAAGGGAAAGAGGAATGGTCTTCTTGTCACAGAAGAGAGTGTTTGAGGCATCCTGGGGAACTAGGTTAAGGTTAACATGCAAGAAAAAACCAGAAGTGGGGAGGCCCTTCAAAGAATACTACAACAGTTCAGGAGGAAGGCAGCTGGTATTTTGACATGGATTGAGCACAGGTTGAGGAAGAAGATAGGAAGGTAGGGATAGAAAGTAAAGAATGAACTGAACAAAGACTCTTCAGACTGAAAAAGAAAATGAGGAAGCAGAGGCTCTGGGCTCAGGACTTCAATGTTGAGGATCAGGATGAGGCTGCATAGCAGGTGTGGTGGGCATGAGGGAGTGAGGGCTGGGCGGAGAGTAAGATGTGGGAACTGAGCTATTAGAGGAGAGGAATGTGATTGATGGGAGTGTGTGCATGGGTTTGGAGGTCAGAAATGAGGGCGTGGAGATGATATTCTTTGAAGTGGAAGAAGTCAAGGGCCTATAAGACCAGGGTCTCCGCTGAGACTCCCACATCGTGGCTGGAGTCTCCCAGGATGAAGGCGGGACTTTCGGTTATGAACACGGGAACCAAAGTTTTCCATACATTTGGAGGAGTGACTGAGAGTTTAGAAGATGAGAGTGACAAAGAAGAGAAGGCAATGGGACAGCCAATGACAGGGGCCATATAGAAAAGAATAAGAATGTTATTTGGGGGCCACCCGGGTGGCTCAGTCAGTTGAGCATCTGCCTCTTGATTTCAGCTGAGGTCATGATCTCGGGGTTCATGAGTTTGAATCCTGCATTAGGCTCTGTGCTGATAGCGTGGACCCTGCTTGGGATTCTGTCTCCCTCTCTCTCTGCCCCTACCCTGCTTGCTCTCTATCTCTCTGTCAAAAAAAAAAAAATGTTATTTGGAATGTCAACTCTCCTCTCACTTGTGATCTCTTCTTCCTCATCCCATCTTCAGACTCAAGCCCAAAGACGGTGAAGATGAAAAAGGATAGCAGCCTCCCACGACCCTGAAAGGACTCTAGATTAATGACACTTCCTGTCTTCACATAGTCAGGCTATGGGATGGAAAGAGAAAGTAGGAGGAGCTGCTCTGTGAAGAAGTGGAGGGTGCAGAGGACTCTGACTGCAATTTGTATGGGTGCAAGAAGAGCCACGGACAGACCGGGTAGGAGGGCAGCCATGCAAGGATGAAATCAGAGGCAGAACACAAAGACTAGGTGACAGAGGGGCTTGCATTGGGGTTGTATCAGTGACAAGAATGAGAAGCTGGGGAGTAAACTGACCCCAAGTTTCTAAATGGAACTTTAGGCGAGGGTCAGAAACAGGGTCCTTTGTATGTTCTTCAGGGGACAATGAGTTCGGAGGCACCATCGCCTCTTTTGGCCCACTTGAGTAGGACATAGCTTCTGAACACCCACAAGGTGGGGACCTTCAGCCAGCAAGTGCACCTGCCAGCAATAATCTCTGAAGTGTAGTGGCCTGAGGTCAGCTCCCAATTACCAAAGGCCTGACTGAGCATGATCCTGACGATGCTGTGACATCTAGGTCGTAGATGACAGAATGGCATAGATTGATGCTCTTATTGCCCTTTTTCTCATCCCTGCTTTCTTCCCCACTTCTTTCCACATCTGCAACATTACTGGTGACCACTTAAATGCCAACAATAGGAGAACAGTTAAATAAATTACAGTGTATTTGTGCTTTGGAATACCAAGAGGCAATAAGACGGGGCCAACTTATAAATGTGCATCTAGAAATATCTCTAAGGTAATTATTGGGTTAAAAAAGGCGGAATTGGCAAGATAAAGACTAGAGTAAGATCAAATTTTTGGAAGGAAAGCAGAAGAAAGGAGGGAAAGGAAGGATAGTAAAATTTATACTTAAGTTTAGTGTATGAGTACGTGTATTTAGTTAAGTGTTGGTGAATAGATACTGAACTGATAGCTTTAGTTACCCCAGGTGGGAGCCCTAGGGGGAATGAGAAGGAGGAGAGGGAGAGAGTTTATTACTTACACTATACATTTCTGTAATTCTTTATATTTTTAACAACTGTTATCATGTATTACATTAGGAATTAAAGATAATCCTATAAGTGATTCTATCTAGGTCTGGTCTTTACAGACTCCTAGTACACACTCAAGTTTTACTCACTTTGGATTTGGGCATAACATAAGCAAGTAGCCAGTGTTTACTCGTGAAAGCACATTGTTTGGGGGAAACATGGGAGCAGGGATGATGGAAGCAATTTGCAAAATCATTCAGCAGAAACTGGAGAACGTTGTCAATGAGTTGGAAAATTGTTCCGAACAATTCGTGATGAAGGCTGGCGGCAGGCCGAGGCTAAGAAAGTTGAACCACCTGCTTTTTGTATGCCATTTACTGTCTGCTCTTTATAAGTGAGAGGTGAAATGATTAAAGTCTTAAAATTTTATAAGCAGGCAAGTTTCCCATTCTTAAATAATGAATTGAAACGTCACACACAATAATTGCAGAGTATAGGAATTGTATCTGAAACCTACATACAAACATTTTGAAAAGCTGAATTCAATTTAATTTTAAAATCCTGAAAGGTGAAGCTTTTTAAAAACGATTTTCATAGTGATTTGTTTTCATAATTTTTCTACCCAAAGGCTGGGTGAGCACCCTTTCCACCCCATCACTTAAAAACTGTGAGAGTTCACACCGATGACTTCATCTTATATTAGCTTCCTGTCTAATATACCTCCGAACAAATTATTGCAGACAACCTCAGCGTGAAACAAAGCTTTGTGAACAAACGCAATCTCTCAAACAACTGGTGAACGAGCTGCACTCGAAAATTCAGTTCCTGTCGTTACTTTCCAAAGTCAAGGACACTTCCCTAAGCCCCCTGGCCCTGATCACAAGAGGAGAAAAGGGCACAGATTGGCAGTAGAGAAGGTTTTGTCCTCAGGGCCCCGCTCATGCACACTCTCCTCTGCACCATTTGGCTGGGAAGTTCGTTCTGTGTCTGCAGGGGTGCCCTATCCGCCGGGCCTGAAATCTCCCAGCACCTCTGTAGGGTTCTTCTGTGAAATGAGTACATTTTTAAAAAACAGATCATATGAAGGGCTATTCAGGAAGGACAAGTCCATGCATGTTTGAGAAAGGGAAAGAGTGTGCCTTATGAAAAGGTGATAGACATTTCAAATTGCAGGGGATTATGAAAATCTTTGAATTCAATTTCCTTCTTTCAAAGCTGAAGAAATCAGCTCCCTGGGACCTGCTGTGTGACTGGCCAGAACCGAATGTTATTTTGTAGTCAATTTATTGCTAGACAGAAAAAAAATACCTTCAGTACTCAGATATTTCTGGAACATTTTGGTGATACTGAAAATATGATTATATGAAAAATATAGTAAATTCATAGTAATGCCTTATTAGGTAACAATAGTATTATAAGTGGCCCATTTCTTGACATCTTTTTTTTTTAATTTTTATTTTATTTATTTATTTATTGGGTGAGAGAGAAGGAGAGAGAGCATCCCAAGCAGACTCCACATTCAGTGCAGAGCCCCACTTGGGGCTCCATTTCACAAACCGTGAGATCACGACCTGAGCCGAAATCAAGACTCAGACACTTAACCGACTGAGCCACCCGGGTGCCCCATCCTCTGGTTTTTAACACTAAGATATAAACATTAATTTATCATTCAGCAAGTATTTATTATCTGTTATTTGCCAGGCACTATTCAGATGCCGGGGGGGAAAACTGGGAACAAATGGCTATTGGAGAGTTTTGCACAGAGAAGTGATTTGATCTGACTTACGGTTTTAAAGGACCAGTAAAGGGGCGCCTGGGTGGCGCAGTCGGTTTAAGCGTCCGACTTCAGCCAGGTCACGATCTCGCGGTCCGTGAGTTCGAGCCCGCGTCAGGCTCTGGGCTGATGGCTCAGAGCCTGGAGCCTGTTTTCCGATTCTGTGTCTCCCTCTCTCTCTGCCCCTCCCCCGTTCATGCTCTGTCTCTCTCTGTCCCAAAAATAAATAAACGCTGAAAAAAATAAAAAAAAATAATAAAGGACCAGTCAAGTTGCAGTGTTGAAAACAGACCATGAGGCAGAGGTGAGAGGCTGACAAGGGTAGAAGCAGGAACACAGTTAGGAGGCTTTGCAACAGAGATAAGCAAGCGCCGTGGATTGCACCAAGGTGCCGGTGGAATGAATGACATTTTGAAGGAAGAGCCAACAGGATTTGCTAATGCACTGTGTGTGAATGTAGGAGAAAGATGACTCAGGTAACTCCCCCCAGAATATTCGGCTTCTTAAAATATAGAGCTGAAAGAATTCAATTGCCATTAGGAAATTGAAATAGGAAAAACCAGAAAGGATTGAGGGATACATTTTAGAGATGTATACATTTAGAGAGGGATACATTTTAGGGATGCCCCTGTTTGGGGCATATTGTTTGAAAACTCTAGAAGACCTTCAAGAGTGATATTAGCACAGTCAGACCTAGGAATATGGAGTTTAGAGAAAATTCTGGGTTGGATGTTTTCTAACTTCAATTTTGAAGTGAAGATCTTAATTATAGCTAGTAATCACCCATAAAGGTATAATAAAGCAGTTCTTTATTATAGAGTGCTAGGAACCCATTATATTTTATCGATTCAACGAGTACTTATTTATTAGGTACCAGGCACTATTACAGGTTCTGGGGGACATAAAGATGATATGGCCCTTGTAGTAGGTTTTCTAGATCTGGAGAAGGAGACAGAAATAAGCAACAACAAAAATCTCCAATACTGCAATACTCCAGTGCTGCAAGAATTTGTTCAAGGTGCTAACATCATCACAGAAGCAGAAATAAGGAACTCTGCCAGGAAGTCCAGAGATAGTGTTTTAGCAGAGCCTGAAGGGTCGAGTAAGAGGTTTACATACAGACAAAGGTGGGTTGGGCATCCCAGGCAAAAGAAAACAGGCACATGTGTCTGGGGGCTGGGACGCACATCCTGGGACCCACAGAACGCCCTGTGGCTGAAGCCCAGGCTGTGGAGGGGAAAGTGGCTGTTAATAGCGGGATGAAGAGAAGATCGTAGGTGTGGAGTGCGGAAGGTGCAATGAGCTGGGCTGCCCAGTTACTTCATAAGGAAGAGGGGACGAACATGGGTGGGATGAGTAAAAACACACACGTGTGTGCGAGCGGGGGCTGCCGTGCTCTGCTGAGCTGTGGTTAATCTCCTGCAGCAGAGAGACGGCCCTGCTGTCAGGGAGGGAGGGGACAAGTGCCAGAGCTGGCACAGGCTTGAAGGGGGCCCTTGGTGGGTTTCTTTCCAGTTCCCGAGCCCTGGGACAGGTGCTGCAGGGGCTGGTCAGCGGAAGACCAGGCCCACCCTGGGAAAGGACTCTGCCTCTGCCTGAGAGGCTGGCTAGCTTTAATTCAAAAAGGGGCACAGTGAGCTTTTCCTGAGCTTCTCCTTCCCAGGAGACTTCAACAGGGAATGATCCTTCAACTTCAAGAAATTCATCTCATTTGGTAGAAATGCACCGATAGATCACAAGCCTGTGCAAAGAGCTCGGGTACGGACATCTCTCAGATCCCATCCCACGAAAGGCTAACTATCCTCTGTCATTTAAGACCAGCCTGGAAATGGGAGATTACTGTCCAGTCTCAGCCTTTGAGAGTCACAAAAGGAAAGCTCGTACTTAAGATATTTCAGAAACATGGAGCATCTGCAAATGTTTTATCAAATTTGAACAGGGTCAAGATTTTAAACAAACGCAATGTAAAGGATCATCTGTTAAAACTATGTTCTCTGTGACGTGTGTGTGTGTGTGTGTGTGTGTGTGTGTGTGGGTGTGGGTGTGGGTGTAGGTGTGGAACTGAGGGGATAAAGGAAAAATCTAGGTTATAAAAGAGAATATTCTCCCCTAGCCACGTTCCTCAGGGACCATTTTTCATGGACAGATTGAGGCATTTGTCCCTAAGACATAAGTGTGTGGTGTGGCTTACATTATATACAAGACATGTAGGTACATTGTGCTCAAATGAGCATGGCAGGCCCTAAAAGGCGTACAGAGGATGATGATAATGTTGTGGTGATTTTCCAGGGAAAGAAGACTTTTCCAGGGTGGCTTTCTGCTACTGGCTTTTAGGGTAGGGAGGGTGATCAATATAGCTTGTCATCAGTCTGTCCTGTTGATTCCTTCCCACTTCCTGTCCTTCAGAAAACAGTTAAGGAACATTACCCTCTTGTACAGGTTTCCAGAAATAACAGCTAGAACTCTAAGTCATTTCATTATTCTGGGGGGGAGGGTGTAAAGAAACGAGAGTACAGTACAAAGTCTCCATGTATATTGAGGTGTATGTATGCATATATGTAACATACATGAATGCACATGTACATATATATTTGGGGATGAGCATCTATTTTAAAACATCCTACATATGATGTTTCCTGTGCCTTATGAACCAATCAATGTCCTGACTCCACAATTATGGGAAGTCCAGGCCTTGCCAAGAGTGGTCTGAATTTCTGAGGGTATTAGGTTAATATGGTTACCTCCTTTCTGATCTCTTGCTTTGGCTAGACTGTTTTGTTTGTGGAGTCGCTGCCCCTGAATGTGGGGAACTGCTCCAACCATGTGAAACTAGCCACTTGATTTCTTCTAGTTTCAGAGAGTTGCCACCCAAACCACTCACCCAGCATCTTGAATGTGAAGGCAACTTTACTAAAAGTTTGGAGGAAATGATGGCAAGTTTATATCAGACCAACTCATACAAACTTTAAAGCTAAATGAGCTTTCTCTGTCTCCTTAAAAGTCCCTGGGCCTCTCCATTTCCTTACTCATCCTTCTGACCTCTTTTCTTTTTCGTTTGATCCTCTTCCCAAGAGCTTAAAAAACTTAAAATTAAGAAAAATTAATGTGATGGAGAATTTTGAGAATTCTACATCATGTTATGCAGAATAATTCACTATCTCCATCCTCTCCCTTGAACACACAGCTTCAAACTACATTGTTTACCCGAGACTCTGAGGAGGCTCTGATGCCTAGGTATGGCCCGGCCCTCCTTTGGCTGTGACCCCAAGCCACAGGCAATGACTAAGGGGACGAGCAGTAGCTACCTCTGCCTCCTAAGATTACAGTTGATTGCAGTGTTCTTCTTTGTGCTTTTTCATAGTTTTCAATTTTATATCATACTTTTTATTCAGGTAAAAGTAATCAAATGCTTTAAAAATATTTTGGGAATTGGGGGGCCTGGGTGGCTCAGTCGGTTAAGCATCTGACTTTGGCTCAGGTCATGATATCACGGTTTGTGAGTTCGAGCCCCACGTCAGGCTCTGTGCTGACAGCTCGGAGCCTGGAGCCTGTTTCGGATTCTCTGCCTCCCTTTCCCTCTGCCCCTCCCCCACTCATTCTCTCTCTCTCTCTCTCTCTCTCTCTGTCTCTCTCTCTCTTTCTCTCTCTCTCTCAAAATAAAAAAAATAAAAATAAATAAATAAATAAATAATTAAATGTTTTGGGAAAATAAATCCAGGCTTTTGTGGAAAATAGTTTCCTGAAAGATATTTGTAAAGGGAATTTGACAGAAGCAGAAACTGATGCTAAGTGTGTGGGCTTGGAAACTTTTTCTATAAAGGGTCACAGGGTAAAGTGTTTTAAGCTTTGTGGGCCATGTGGTCTCTGTCATAACTACTGGACTCTTCACTGTTACAGAAAGCAGCCACAGACCACTGCACACAAAAAATGAACATAGCTGTGTCCTAATAAAACTTTCCTTACAAAAGCAGGTGGCAAACCCTTTTGGCCATGGGCTACGGACAGCAAGCCCCCACGAAGAGGATGTATCTCTCAGTGATCAAGTTGTAAATGTGCTTGGTGGGAGCATGAGTGAACACTCTTTAAAAAGAGGAAAGCTGAGATGATGCGTTTCTTTTGTTTCTTTTAAACCCGTGTTTCTTTTAAATATCTTTCAGAAAGTATGGAAAGAAAAAAGTTTGGCTCTTTCAAAAAGCCACAGGAACTTAAAAAGTATCGGATACTCAAGTGCTAGAGTCAATGAAAAAGAAAGTTGGAGTCGAGAAAAGATAAATCTGGTAGAGAAAAAACCTCTCTGGTCAGCGAGGAGGTAGCATGGGGCAAAGACTGCTGGCCATGGTCTCAGGAACCCAAGGCACGTGTCCAGCCTCTGCACAAACTATTTGATGACCAAATCAGTTAACCTCTCAGGAGCTTATGTCCCTTCTCGTAATGATGGTGTTCTACCTGATGAGTCATGAGTCTAGGACTCCATGAGAGATTATCTCAGAATCTTATGGGGAGCTAGGGATGGACACTGCGACATATTTTTCTTTTTTGTCCCTTAATATTTCATAAAGTATTGAGTGCTTCTGTGGGTCAGGTAGTTGCCCCTACATCTCTTATTCACATCCCAATAACCACCACAGCTTTCTCCCTGGACATGTGCAGTTGAGCCTAAAGGCTGGGTGTCATTTTTAAGATCTTTAATATAGATTGCAGCCTCTCGGAAGTTAAATGATTATTCAACAATGGTGAATTATTCAAACTTGGTTATTCAAACAATAACAGAATAGGTAGAACTGACAGTCAAACTCAAGGCCCACCATTTCAGGCTATAGCACCCACCCGTTTAATCACAGCTACATACCTTCCTTTTTCAGGAAAGGAAAAATTGGACAAAAGGCAGGTGGGAACTTTCTTTTGAGACCACAGAGAGATGTCAGTAGGAAGTTTTCAAAGCACGTGCCATAGGTACTATGGGGGAAGTTTTTGATGCAAGAGTGGGTTTAAATGTGAATTAAACGAGCTTTTCTACATAGGCCTAAAAAATAGAAACTAAGGGGCGCCTGGGTGGCTCAGTCGGTTTAAGCATCTGATTCTTGATTTCAGCTCAGGTCACGGTCTTGTGGTTTGTGAGTTCGAGCCCCCAGTGGGGCTCTGTGCTGATGGTGGGGAGCTGCTTGGGATTCTCTGTCTCCCTCTCTCTCTGCCCCTCCCCCATTTTCTCTGTCTCAAAAATAAATGAAACACTTAAGAAAATAGAGACTAAGAATGGGAGAGGACTGGTTGTTGAAGAGAATGTGAAGGAGGATGCAGAAGTCAATGCAAAGGAGAGAGACCTGCATCCTGAGAGGTTTGTTTCCCACACCTGGGAAGGCTTTCCTGCACCCGTGGCGGTGCCTTACAAGGAACGGGCCAGTACACTTGGGACCAAGCTGTGGTTTTCTGAAAGAGGATCCAATTCTGCATTCTTCTACTGCCTCCTGACCTCTTGTTAGTGCCCTAATGAAGACCAATAGGTCATTTCAGATCTCACAGCGGCAGGGCAGGGGAAAGAGGGGGTGGGATTCCCTGCTCGTGGAAGGAAGTCGATACCATCTTTTAAGATGATTTCAGATACAGCAGAGGCAGTGATAACCTTTTGCTTTTGATTACTGACCTTTTGAGTGAAAGAACTGGTTGGTTGTAGCTTAGCCCGGCTTTTTGTTGAGAAACTTATTCTAGCTTTTCCCTCACGTGTGTGTGTGTGTGTGTGTGTGTGTGTGTGCATGCGCACACATGCTTTCTAGTCACAAAATGCCTTTCACTGTCACTGGTGAATGCAAGAGAGACCATTAGAGGAAACTGCATTCTCGCTTTGAGGGAGACAGGTGTGGTGGACAGAGAGACCTTAGGTCTTTTCTGCTGATGATTTTTGGAGCATCTGGACAAGGATCTACATAGTCAGAAGAAAGTGAATCAAGGCAAGATGAACAAAACAAGCACACGGGGATGGAAGATGGGTGAAATCAGGCAAGAGGACAGTCACCCCAGCCAACAGAGCCGTAAGCCTTGTCCCATAGTTTCAACTTCAGACATTCTGCTGATGGTCGTGGGTGAGGTCAGCAGGTCTGTCAGTCCAGGCTCTCTCTGCTGTCTTATCTGTTCCCCTCACCAACTTTTCCCATGAGGAAGAGACGGCTTGCATGACAGTTCAGGCATTTTTACTGGCTGAAATCACCACTGTATCAACATAAAAGTTTATGTCTGCTTTTTGGAGCCATTTTAGTGGATCTTGCCTGCCTGTCAATTTAGGATGAGCATTCATGCCTGAGGACAAGTCTCTATTTTAATATGTGTGTTTTAAGAACTCAACTCATCATTATGCTTCATCAAGCCTTTTGTGATAGAAATCAGGCAAGCAAGGACATCTCTGAGCTGACTGGGCCACTCAGGGGAACATTTGTATCAGTCACATTAAAGGTGTTTAACCAGGGGCACCTGGGTGGCTCAGTGGGTTAAGCATCTGACTCTTGATTTCGGCTCAGGTCATGATGTCATGGTTTGTGGGTTTGAGCCCTACATTGAGCTTGCTGACAGTGTGGAGCCTACTTGGGATTCTCTCTCTCTCTCTCTCTGCCCTTCCCTAACTTATGTGCTCTCTCTCCCTCAAAATAAATAACTTTTTTAAAAAAGGTGTTTATCCAAAGTGTTTTAAAATTGGGAGAGAAATGAACAGGCAGCCAAAAAAGTTAGGTGGGTATATCCTAACTGTGGAGAAGTGGATAAGTCCTGGCTAGAAGTTGTCTTTGGCAAACTGAAAGGGAAAAGTGATCTCACCTATAGAAAGGGTCCTGCTGAGTGTCGACTCCCTTAGTGGGGCCGAGGAAGGCACAGGACAAGGAAAGGCATTTAATGCTTTCTTGGAAGCTTTCCAACCATTGCTGTCTTTTCAATCCCCCATCACCTTCTCTTCTCACAGATCTTCCTAAAGCTTCCATTTTCTACATTAACACCCAGGGCCATGTGCTCACCTTCCCTTACTTGCTTTCCTTTTTCTTTAAGGTGTATCTGTAATATGAAGTCAGCTTAGACCCTGTGACCCCCAAATTCCTCCATTTCATCAGTTCTCCCCTGAGTCTGTTGGACATCAAGGTTAATTGGAGAGAGGACTAAACCAAATTCTCTGAGGAGAATTTCTTCCATGGTTCCTAAATGCCATACAATATAGCACATTTTAGGAGAAAGGTAGCTTCTAGTTTTAGTGATTGTTTTGTGTTTACCAAACACAACTGCTTATATGCAAGTTCTGAAGAAAAGATGATGTGGTTACCCTTAAGCTATGGTCAAATATTTATAGGCTTATTCTGAATGTACTGAAATTCTGGTTACTCCAAAGGAAAAAATTAGAAGAAATAAGAATAAATATTTTGACTCAACATTTAAAAAAAGCCTTTACTACCTTGAAAAGTACTAAACCTCCCAGCACTGGAAATGTTTAGCAAACTGGCAAATGGGTTGTATAAATTAGGGAAAGCTAAGCGGAAGCAACACATACCCCCAAAAGATTCGGTGACTTGAAAAACAAGATTTTTTTTTTTGTTTGTTTGTTTCTGTTCTGTTTTTGTCTCTTCCTGTAACAGTCCAAGGCAGGGATTGAGGGACGCAGGCTGATGACTATTTTAGCATTCCAGGGTTGTTCTGGATGTCACATCTCAGGGTCCTGGAAAGGGGAAAGGGCATGAAGAACCACACAGGGGAAGTGGACCCATACCCCACCATCTTGGTAGCATTGGCCATAACCAACTGTAAGGAAGGCTGGGACATACATCCTACCTATACCTGGCTAGTCACAGCCTCACTCAGCACTTCAAACAGTGAGTGGATAAGAGGAGGAATGGATTTGGGTGGGCAGCTGGAAATCTCTGCTGTAGCAAACAGAAGCGCGGCACTTGGTGTCAGGCCAACAAAGTTTGAGTTGTGGTGCATCATTTTAATAGCAGGGGTACCTTGAGGTGAATCATTTAACCTCTCTAAAGTTGTGTTTCTTCATCTGGAAAATGGAAGAAGGAACCTTAGCAACATCTATCTTACCTATTTGAAGACAAAAAGGAAAAATCAATACGTCTGAGAGCACTGGGGTTATTAGGCCATCTCTGTGATGGTGGCTGTTGTGTTTTAGTCGGAATCGTGAGTGTAGGTATACACAAATGGTAAGCATCAACACCCTCTATGTCTGTGAACAATAACAAATCCAGTAGATTTAAAATGCAGCATGAGGATTTTCGACTGGAAAACAGAACGACTTGCACATGGATGTCAGAAATTAGAGGTGAAAGGAGGATAGGCATGAGCTATTGAAGAGGACCATAGAGTTTCTTTGTCTAGATAACCTTAAAAGAAGATGAGACTCTCGGGGTGCATGGGTGGCTCAGTCAGTTAAGCGTCTGACTCTGGCTCAGGTTTTGACCTCACAGTTCATGAGTTCGAGCCCTACATTGGGCTCTCTGCTCTGCTCTCAGGAAGGGTCTGCTTTGAATCCTCTCTGTCTCTCCCTTTCTCGTTCTCTCTCACACACACAAAAATAAACAAAAACTCTAAGAGAGAGAGAGAAGATGTAACTCTTGTTTCCTTGGGGGTGGATTTGAAAAAACTTCAGGACTAAAAGAGGACTCTACCAGATGATCATTTCTCCAAGCCTTTTCTAGACCTATTTTTCTTTTTCTGGCATTAGCCTATTCAAGCATGACCCAAATATAAGGCACAGCTGAACATTTTTAACAGAAACACATAAAGTTGTCTATCTTTCCTGATTTCACTATAGTATGGAAGAAGGGAAAGAGGTATTACAGGCTGGAAAGCTGGAGATATTTGTACACCATTCATCAGTAGTGCTAAGGAAAGTGCTTGGAGAGAACTGAAGGTTTATGTGTTCTCCCTGGGCCTTGCTGTTTTTAGCATGGCTTTACAAAAAAAAAAAAAACATAGAACTCAGTAAATAATTGATTGCTTTCCAAGCAGAGATGGAACGACACAGAAAAAGTATGGAAATGTATAGTCTCATATTCGTTCATTTGTTCATTCATGACACAATTATGTCCCTGGTACGTGGAATATATCAATGAACTAAACACACAAAGAGCTTATATTCTAGTTGGTGAGATATACAATGAGGAAAAAGTTATAATAAATAAATTGTATATGCTAGAAAACCACAAGTGCTTTGGAAAAGAAAATGGCGGAGGATAGTAAGATTTGGGGGTGGTGATGGAGAGATTGTGATTTTGAATAGGATGGTCCAGGAAGCCCTCACTGAAAAGGCAGTATTTGAGCAAAGGTTTGGAGGTGAAGGATCTGGGTTATATACAGATGTGTAGAGAAAGTATGTTCCAGAAAGCATGTTCAGGGTAACAAGATCAGCAGGGCAAGGGCCTGAGATGGGGACATGTTTGTGTCACATTCACCAGGCTATGCGGGGAGGGCCACCAGATGTGATGCTCTCAGCTACCTCCCAAAGGTCATCCTCTTCCCTTGGGCAAGAATGAGAATGAGAACCAAACGAGGGAGAAGAACAGGAGTTTTTTCTTGGACAAATAAAGAATGAGGAATACAAATTTTTTATCAGGATTATCAAACTGTACAGAAGGAATCTCTTAATTTTAGAATAGAGTCTTTAAATTCCCATTTTAGAACCATATTGTAAAACAAGAATTAGGTCATTCTTATGTTCATCATATCTTTCCTTGCTTAGCCAGTGAATTTCTCTGAGAGGCAGCATAATGTTATGAAAGCAACCTAGATTTGGGGGGCCAGTCTTTAATCAGTTCTATCTTGACTGCTCCACTAACTAGCTGTGTAAGTTACTTAAAGCTTTAAGCCTCGATTTCCTGGCTATTAAGAGAGGAGCAATCACCCTGGATGAGTGAAATAGCATGCAGAAGATAAATACCAGTGTCCACCCCATAGAATGCGAATGATCCAATGAACGTTAATTTCTCCTGAAGCAGGGGACTCAGTGGTGATGTGGGATGGCTGCTTTCTCCTATCCTTGAAAAGGAGCTCTTCTCATGGAAACACTGGCGCTTAGATATGAAATGCAGTTGGCGAATGCTGAAAGAAGATACTTTGCTTTCCATTCCAACACATTTGGCTTCATTTTGGGGCTCCTTCTGAAAGCTTGGTGACCTCAAGCAACCAGACCTCTGATGAAGAACCGTCCGTGGAATTTGGTACAAGGATGAGAAGAATCATCTCATGAAAAAAACCTATTCTTATGACGTCTTCAGCCCTAACTCAAAGTCCTGTGGTTGCCAGTAGATCAAATAAAGCCTGGGATAAAAATAAAATCTCTATGGAGATTTGCTTGTAGAAGCCAACTTGCTAGAAGTTACCTTTCTCAATGATTTTATAGTCTGGTATTTTTATTGATGATATTTCAGTTATAAATACATTACAAATTTGTCTAACCCATAGTAATGGCTCAAAGCTCTTCCTAATTATACAAGATGCTGTGAAGAATCATAAGGTGATTTCAAATACTTGATTAAAATGACGTTCACAGAATTGACATTTAAATGACTAATTAGCTCTTCTTCCATTCTCTAAGTTCATCTATATTCGTGTTGTATGTGAAAAGATATGTGGAGAATTTCAGAAGCAAACCATCACCATCAGCAGCAGTCTATAAAATTAAATCTTCACTGTTCAAAGAAAAAAATCCTGTTGCATATAGACAACTTTATTTTTAAATGATATGAACATATTATTGGATTGGAGTACACTACTTTATAACATTCTTTTTCTTCAGCATTCCCCCACAGTAATTTTTACCTTTGTGTCATGTAGAACAGCAGAGGGAAGGCATTTTGGAGTTTAAAGTTCTTGGTTTGGGGGTACCTGGGTGACTCAGTTGGTTAAGCATCCGACTTCAGCTCAGATCATGATCTTGTGGTTTGTGGGTTCGAGCCCCGCATCAGATTCTGGAGCCTGCTTCAGATTCTGTGTCCCCTCTCTCTCTGCCCCTATCCTGCTAACGTTCTCCCTCTCTCAAAAATAAATAAACATTTTAAAAAAAGTTCTTGGTTTTATTCTCAGAAAAACTAGTTTGATCTTGGGCAAAAGAGCCTCAGCTCTTTTCAGTTGTAATACAGGGATGACTCATAGGATTGTTCCAGATTTAACATGAAAATTTTCAGAAAACATCTAGTATTGGGATTTGATATGTACACAGAGTAAAATGATTACCATGATAAGTTTAGTTAACATCTATCCCTGCATATAGTTACAATTATTTTCTTGTAATGAGAACTTTTAATATTTACTCTCTTAGCAACTAAGAGAGCAAATCTCTTAGCAAATATATGCAACATAGTATTAGTTGTTTTTTTTTTTTAAGTTTTTGTTTTAAGTCCAGTTAACATACATTGTTTATATTAGTTTTAGGTGCAGTGATTCAACACTTCCATACATCACCCAGTGCTCATCACAACAAGTGCACTCCTTAATTCCCATCACCTATTTAATCCATCCCCCCCCCAGCCTCTGGTAACCACAGTTTGTTCTCTGTAGTAAGAGTCTGCTTCTCTTTCTCTCTTTTTTTCCCTTTTGCTCATGTGTTTTGTTTCTTATGTTCCACATATGAGTGAAATCATATGGTGTTGTCTTTTCTCTGACATATTTCACTAAGCATGTATTCTCTAGCTCCATCCAAGTCATTGTAAATGGCAACATTTTATTCTTTTTTATGGCTAAATAATATTCCATTGCTTACGGGGTTTTGCTTGTGTGTGTGTGTGTGTGTGTGTGTGTGTATAACACATATCTACATATACATATATATGTATTTATTGTGTATCTATATATATATGGACATTTGAGCTGCTTCCATATCTGGCCATTGTAAATAATGCTGCTATAAACATAGGGGTGCATGTATCCCTTTGAATTAGTGTTCTTTCTTTTCTTTCTTTCTTTTTTTTTTTTCTTTGTATTTGGGTAAATACCCAGTAGTATGATTCCTGGATCATAAGGTAGTTCTACTTTTACCTTTTGAGGAAACTCCATACTGTTTTCCACAGTGTCTGTACCAGTTTGCATTCCCCCAACAGTGCACGAGGGTTCCCATATAACACAGTATTGTTAAATACTGTCACCATGCTGTATATTACATCCTAGGATTCATTTATTTTATAACTGGAAGTTTTGTACCTTTTGACCACCTTTACTCATTTCCCCCACCCTCTACTCCCTGACCCTGGCAACCACCTGTCTGTTCTCAGTTTCTATGAATTGTTTTCTTTTTTTTTGACTCCACACATAAGTGAGATCACACAGTATTTGTCTTCCTCGGTCTGGCCTTATTTCACTTAGTATAATGCCCTCAAGTTCCATCTGTGTTGTCACAAATGGCATTTGGTCTCATGCCCGAATACTATCCCATTATATATGTACCACATCCTTATCGTTCATCCACCAATGGACACTCATGCTGTTTCCATGTCTTGGCTATTGTAAAATACTGCTGCAATGACATGGAGGTGCAGATACATCTTCAAGTTAATGTCTTCATTTCCTTCAGATAAATTCCCAGAAGCAGAACTGCTAGATCATACATAGATAGTAGTTCTGTAGTCTTTTTTTAATTTTTTAAGGAAACTCCATACTGTTTTCCATAGTAGCTGCACTAATTTACATTCCCACCAACACTGCACAAAGATTCCTCTTTCTCCACTTCTCGCCAGCACTTGTTATCTCTTGTCCTTTTGATAACCGCCATTCTGACAGGTGTGAGGTGATACCTCATTGTAGTTTTGATCTTCTTTCCCTGATGATTAGTGACGTCGAGCACCTTTTCATGTGCCTATTGGCTATTGAATATCTTCTTTGCAAAAATGTCTATTTAGGTCCTTTCCCATTTTAAAATTGGATTATTGGTTTATTTGCTCTTGAGTTGTATGAGTCCTTATATATTTTGGATAGTAACCCTTCTCAGATATGTGGCTTGCAAATATTTTCTCCCATTCCACAGATTGCCTTTCCACTTTGTTTTGTTGATTATTTCTTTTGCCATATAGAAGCCTTTTAATGTAGTCCTGCTCACTGATGACATTATTAAAGGAAACCACCACCAAAGAAGTAAATAAACGAGGCCATCATGGCGCAATGTTAACAGTATCATGAACCAGACATGATTAATCCAATTCTGAATAGCTGTGGTCTAGTACAAAATAAAAATAAAGAAAAGTAGCTAATAAATCATCATATTAAAAGAAGTCTAGTGGCAGATTGATGGATTTTCCTAACAAGGACAGGCTGGCAAGTACCATGATCAAAGTGTCAGCTTTACCTTGTTGGTCTGTGGGGAAACTTGTTCTAATGACCACATATAGCACTTGGCAGACTTCAAGCAAGGATTCAGAGCACAGGTGGCAAAAGCAAAAGTGCCCGGGACGTGCCACCTACCCTTGCACTGAGCACCCAAGCAGGAGTCTTGTCACAGGAATAGGATGCTTTATCAGGGCACCCAGGGCAGAGGCTGGACCATTGGACTATTTTGGAGACAGTCTATTCCCAACTCCTGTATATACAAATTCTCTAACTAGGAAGATTTTTCAATTACCAAAATGCAACCACAATCCTCCTCTGGGCTGATAATGTTCTAAGCACTAGACAGAACGGAAATGCTTCTGAGCTGGGCTAGACCACAAAGGTTGGTCTCAGACGGATGAAGCCTGAGAGTGATCTCCAGACAGGTCGAGGGTCACTTCACTTCAGTTTACTACAAAACCAGCAATTTTATTTTTAGTATCTCTGCTCTACTTTATGGTTTTACCACAGGTACACATATCCCTGAACAAAATGATTATAATTGCCTTATCTTTTTTAAAAAAAATGTTTATTGGGGCGCCTGGGTGGCTCAGTCAGTTGAGCATCTGACTTCAACTCAGGTCACGATCTCGCGATCCGTGAGTTCCAGCCCCGCGTGGGGCTCTGGGCTGATGGCTCAGAGCCTGGAGCCTGTTTCCGATTCTGTGTCTCCCTCTCTCTCTGCCCCACCCCGTTCATGCTCTGTCTCTCTCTGTCTCAAAATAAATAAACGTTTAAAAAAATTTTTTTAAATGTTATTTTGAGAGAGAGAGAGTGAATGGGAGAGGGGCAGAGAGAGAGGGAAAAGAGAATCCCAAGCAGGTTCTGCACTGTCAGCCACAGCCTGACTCGGGGCTTGAACTCATGAACCGTGAGATCATGACCTGAGGTGAAATCAAGAGTCAGGGGCTCAGTTGACTGAAGCCATCCAGGCACCCCCTATAATTGCTTATCTTCACACTCGGTTTATTTATTTTGTTTATTGTCTCTCTTCCCCTGCCAGATAGAAGCTCTCAAAGGGCAGAGATTTTTACCTTTTTGTTTATTTCTATATTTCTGGTGCCTTGAACAGTGCCTGACATATAGGAGGTCTTTTGAATCTATTAATGAACCAATATGAGTGAAAGTCGTTCCTAATGTCCCTCATTCCTCTGGACACCCACCCTGAACATCTGTGTGAACTTCAGCATCTGTGGAGAAAGGACTCATTAGTCACAAGAGCCTAGCCCTTTTTGCTGCCAGTAGTCAAGGATTTGCCCTATTAACTGAAGAAAAATTTCTTGCTGCATTAACTGAAGAAAAATTCTTGGTGGGTAGGTATGCACTTCTGTTTCCTATTTATTGCCTGGCTGTAGACAAACCACCAGTCCCATGGTGGCAACACACAGCTGCTCACTACTCTCTATGGTAAGCTGCCACATCTAAGCTCACCCATTCTAAAACCTCTATATATGGCGCCCCTTCTTCCTGTCATTTCTAAGACAGAGTCAGATGGTATCCTTGTACAAATGGCCTCCTGGCGTGCATGGGTCTCACTGCCTGATTCCTGTGACCTGGAGGTCCAGGGGCCCCTGATAACACTCCTCCCTAGACTGGCCTCAGGCTAATCTGAGCAAGAAAGGAGAAAGAAGGAAACAGGCTCACTAGACCGTTGGTCTCTATGACCTATGAGAACAGAAAACAGGATTACAAACTGAATCCAGGGATCCACCTTGGGTTACCTTCTTGCACTCTCTTACACAGCTTGATGTGGCCTTACTTCCTGCATTCTTTTAGATCTTTTTCCTTGCCCTTGAAGTCATAGGACATGAAGTTCCTCTATCAGATGACAGCTCTGTCTCTCTTCTAACATGGCACCACTTCTTGCCCTTGCTTTGTCTAGGCTGCACCTAATTGATGCCCAGAGACCATGAAGGCCAGTGCCAAGTTCAGCAGAGAGAGTAAAGCCCTGACCCTAAAGTTGCAGGAGGGCACACTTCCCTCAATCTCATAGTGTTTCCGAACTAACATCTTGCATACTTTGGTGGAATAGCTGAGACAACCCAGAACCTGTGAAATAAAAATAACTTCCATCCAGACACATTCTTCTGAATAAGGATGCACTGGATGCACAAGGATACATTTTTGGTCTCAGAAAGTCATTTTTTTTCTTTTTCATAGTACCGTAATTTCCCACTGATTTCTTACAGCCCAGAATAAAGACCTAATGAACCAGGCGGACTTTCTGTACATACTGAGCGAGTGTACAGAGATGAGGAATATTTATAATCCCTCAGATTGAAACAGACAAATTCATTTGAACAAGCTAACTGTCCCCTTGTGATAAGGGAGCCAACTTGTTTCGTGGGGTTGCCATTTTACTTCTAAAAGGGCATCTGTACTTCAAAAGGATTTTGTAATTCATGAGCCACCTCTGTTTCCTCCCGTCTTGGGTGAAGTCACTATGCTATCTTTATAACTTCATCATCATTTTCAAGTAACACACTCAGCAGCTATAAACAGAACATCACGGAAAGTCAAACCCACATAACTGGTAGGGAAATTGGATTAAACATGGGTCTATAATCACGGTCAAAAGAATGACCACAGTGAAAATTAAGGAGAAATATTTCCATTGTCTTTAGTGTTATTCTGCTGCTTAATGAACATTTCTTCCAGGTAATAGCAACTGACTCCCAAAGTAAGATGATGATTTATGAATTTTCTCCCTAAGGAAATTGGTTACTGACAAGGAGAAGCTTCCAATTTGCCTACAAAAATAATTTGGTGTAACTTGCAACTCGTGCAGATGCAATGGAAGATGAGAATTCTCTCTAGAACAGACTCTCATTCTCGCCTTGGTTTCCCTGCATACTCTTCATCCCAACACACATTAGTTATAACAACTCACTGACAACATTAGCTCTTCTTCCCTGACTACTTGCAGTTGTTGTCTGAGTCCTTCCAATGTATCCATTTGGGCCATAATAATTGCAGAGCAAGATATCTCGGAGGTAGATCAACATGAAATGACATCTTTCTGACCTCGTTCTGGCCTTCTCCCTGGAAGTAGAATAGGATTTGCTTATTAACAAGTCTTTGAGCTTTCCTATTATCTTTCTCTGAATTTTGAAGAGTCATTCTGCAGCAAGCTGCTTTGATTTTTATTTAATTGACATACCTATTTGAGTTCTTGGTTTTAACTGGTGATGTGACTTTATTATTTTTTTTGTTCCTCTACAACCATATATTACTAATTTAATGTGATGTGGTTTGTGTTTGATCTACCATGGGAATAAATTTGGTATGGATTTTTTAAGTTAATCTAGAAGGGATAAATATGAACAAATTTTCTCTCCTATTTCGGAGTAGCTAAACTGGTAGCCAAGAAAGTGAGTTGTTATGAATTCAGAGCACAACTCTATACTTTGTATTTAAAAATTGAAAGAAGGGGGCACTTGGCTGGCTCAGTTGGTAGAGCATGTGACTCAAAGTCTCAGGCTCATGAGTCCAAGCCCCACGTTGGGCATGGAGTCTACTTAAAAAATACTAATGATAATGATAAGTAAAATAAAATAAAAATAGAAAAGAGAGGGAGGCAATTTGTCCTACCAAAAGTAGAACTTGGATAATCAAGTTCTTGACGGGGACCTTTTGAGTCCAGGACAGGTAAATATACAAATACCCAGGTGAGGAGTGATTGGTGAGTATAGATTTGAAAGCAGAAGAGCTGGGCAATACAAGCTGGGTTATTAAGACCATATTAACAATTATATGATATAAACTTGCAATTAAATATATCAAAACCAAATATAACACTCAAACCTCACCATTGCCTAATCGTTTTACTACAGTTAACTATTAGCGATGCTCTCAACATGTAATTGACATGTATCACAACTGTGTGGTAGAAATACTATACAGTGACACAGCATTGTGTGCTGATGTGAGCTTGGTAGCTTGAAATTGACCTTGTTGGAGTATTTATACCTCAAAAGTTGGCATATGCTACAAATCATCATTTTATTTCTCTCCAGATCTCCAGTTTTTTCAAACATTACATAGCACACTACTACCTAACAGCTAAGAGTCTTGCTATTGCAAAACATAAGTAGATCTGTGGGGCACCTGGATGGCTCATTCGGTTAAGTGTCCAACTTCGGCTCAGGTCATGATTTTGCAGTCAGTGAGTTTGAGCCCCATGTCAGGCTCTGTGCTGACAGCTCAGAGCCTGGAGCCTGCTTCAGATCCGTGTCTCCCTCTCTGCCCCTCCCCTGCTCATGCTCTTTCCCTCTCTGTCTCTCAAAACTAAATGTTAAAAAAAAAAGTAAATAGATCTGAAAGGACAATCTGGAGACCTGATTGCTGTAAATGCTTTTATTGTTTGTTATTTATCACCCTTTCCCATTCATCTTGTACCATCATTCCTTTCTCTGTGGAATTATCTCTTTCTTATTCTTTTTTTTTTTTTTTTTTTTCAACGTTTATTTATTTTTGGGACAGAGAGAGACAGAGCATGAACGGGGGAGGGGCAGAGAGAGAGGGAGACACAGAATCGGAAACAGGCTCCAGGCTCTGAGCCATCAGCCCAAAGCCTGACGCGGGGCTCGAACTCACGGACGCGAGATCGTGACCTGGCTGAAGTCGGACGCTTAACCGACTGCGCCACCAGGCGCCCATCTCTTTCTTATTCTATGCAGTTGGGCCAAAGGATGGGGGTACAAAGACCTCAGCCCGCCCTGGCCTCAGCAGTGGGCTCATGACTTAGGTCAGACTAAACATGATATTCCAGAGCACTGGCTAGAATGACTAGTTCTGGCATGAACACAGGAGGTGAGCTGGGACCAAGTTCTCCTTAAAATGTAATTGATGGATGCTGGCTGGAATTAGGAGCTGTGATCTTTCCCATAGGTGATGATATGTAGGCAGAAGCAGGGCCTTACAGACACTATTTGGAATTTGTTTGAAGCCAGATAGATGCCCGTTGGACTTCTCAGGTACCTGAGCCTTTCTTGTATGACCAATAAGTATTTATTTTATCTTGGAGTAACTCTGATTGGTAAAATGCCATATAATAAATACGACATATTTGTATGGAAAGCACTGTTGGTACTTTTGGGTTACAGTGATAGAGATGCACTAAGGGGTTACAACTTGATCCACCTTGTGACCAGATCTGTAGACCAACAGGACATTCTTTAAAAGGGGTCTTATTGCTTAAATGTCCATCAACTGATGAATGGATAAAGAAATTGTGGTTTATATACACAACTTGGCAATGAGAAAGAATGGAAATATGGCCTTTTGTAGCAATGTGGATGGAACTGGAGAGTGTTATGCTAAGTGAAATAAGTCATACAGGGAAAGACAGATACCATATGTTTTCACTCTTATGTGGATCCTGAGAAACTTAACAGAAGACCATGGGGGAGGGGAAAGAAAACAAAAAAGTTAGGGAGGGAGCCAAACCATAAGAGACTCTTAAAAAGCAAGAATAAACTGAGGGTTGATGGGGGGTGAGAGGGAGGGTTGGGTGGGTGAGGGGTATTGAAGAGGGCACCTTTTGGGATGAGCACTGGGGGTTGTATGGAAAGTAATGTGACAATAAATTTCATATTAAAAAATAAATAAAAGGGATCTTATTGTATCTATCAACAAGAATTTTGTGTAAATTTATGAGATTGTATTTTAAAGACTAAATATTGTATTTGCTTGATACTTTAAGTTCATGAAAGATAAGGAAAAGGCAACATCTCTCATCACATCCCCAGGACTTCAGCACGCCTTGGGTGGCATATAGTAAGAAATTTCTCAGGAAGTCTTTGTTGAGAGAAGAGCTGTCTCCTGAACACTGCGTTCAGCCCGACCATGGCGATGATTCAGCAGTTTTATGCAATACCCTGCAGCTTTCTTTGTGAGAAAAAGCATATGGTCAACGCTGTTTGATATGAGGCAGAGTAAGCAGATTCAATAAATAAAGAAATTCTAGCTCATCAATATGCTGATTGACCTTGAGAGTTGGAGTTCTTTCTGTATAAACCAGATTTCCCATTTCTAGGTCTCGGAGCTCAAAGGAACCAAGCAAGAGATATACCCAATCCTGTTTTATAACAAGCACAAAAAAAGAAAAAAAATGTTAATCTATTGGTTGTTTACAAAGTAATTTAAAGCTAAAAGCTAAGCTTTTGAAGTTTCATAAACATTTTTCTAATATACCTTGTATCTCCCAGAGCAACACCCAATGAGAATGCTTTCGTCCAAAACAAGTGCAGTGTCCTCATTGTGGTTGGAAGCTGTCGGTGGGAGGGGAGGCATTGCTTCCCCTTCACGTTTCTGTAGAGATGAGGGAGCAGAACTGGAGGGGAATACTTCTGGGTCTTCTCTCTGTCCCTTATTCATTCTTCCTCATTGGAATAAAAACAGATTTGTTTAGCAAGACAGAGAATAATCTGACATGTATTTACCAAAGCTGACCAGGGTGGGGATGAGGCATAGCATTGAAATGCCAACAATATACCAGTCTCTCTTTCAGCTGGCTCTCTCTGTTCTGCTGGCCACTGGGTTATTAACGTCATAATTCTCTGTACGGGTGGTTGGGGAAAATGTGTGCTCTGTGGAAATAGTTCTCCCTACAGATAAAGAACAAGGCCCAGACTGGGAAGAAAGGAGGAAATTCTGACCTTCACCTTCACGTAAGCCTTAGCTTCACCATCTAACATCGTTTATCAGAGGCTGCCAAGCCAACAAGGCTGACCCTACTGCAAGGTGCATTGACTTCTTTTTGCCTGTGTTCACTGCTTAAGAACCCAGAAGTAGCGTCTCCGTGTGATTAGCATTCTAGGCACTAAATACCCACATAGGAATTTGGGCAAGGAAACTTATACCTAGACAGAGGAAGTAGTATTTGGAGGGCAAAAATCCATATGGGGAGCCCAAGATTTTAGAGTGCCTCCTGCAGCTGGTGCCCTTATGGTTTTTGGTGACAAAATGGTTCAGCCTCACAAGCTTCAGTGCTGGAGTATTAATTACAGCTTTGCCTAGTAACTTACGGCACAGGTCCAGTTGTTTGGAGAGAAGAGGATTCGTTTTAGAATCAGGATAGGTTTTTCTAGAACCTAAAACTAGGTTAGAGGAAACGTTCTTGTGTGTAGAGAGATTCACTCCTGTATTTGAGAGAAAGTCTTTCCGGGATCTCAGACCAGAGTGAGGCTTGACTTCTTTAGGGGCCTTAGAGGACAAGGTCCCACTGCATCTTGGTAATGCTTGCCCCAGGCCATCAGAACCTCTGAAGATAGGCATAAGTATGAAAATAAGTTTTAGTAAAATTATTTTTACATTTCATTGGCTAACCAGGAATGTAGCTATAAAACAAATGGTATTTATGTGAGCAAATGATAAAGTGGTGGTGTTATAGTTGCTGGGGCTGCCATTTGGGAATTTTGAGTTTCAGTGCTAAGACCAAATTCTGTTCCTCCTTTACTTTACTTTGAACTACAGAACCAAGGATGGAGATGAGGTTTTAAGGAGGTAAGCTGAAATGGTTAACCATAGGAATTTAGAATTATTGCTACCATGTTGCCTTCAATTTGGCTCTGAATTAATTACAAGCCCTGAACATGACGGTGTACTTCCTATGGTCAGGAAAATATATTTTATCAATAAAGAAAGAAGCATGGACCCTTTATGAGAATATACCGACTTTGATTTGAAAGTAGTAAGAAAGCCAGTGGAGCTACGATATCCTAAAGAGGGATCAAGCCAAGACATTAAGTATCTGGCCAACCAGACTGTGCAACCCAAGTATCACTAGCCGTATAGGAAACAAGTATCACTTTTTTGAATCTATGAAAGCCTTGAACAAACTCCAAGGCAGGACTCTCTGATAAAAGCTAGGTTGGAATACATCATATCAGTTGGGGCTTAAGTGGGTTTTCTAGTATGATATTATGAATCCAGTTAAAAGAATCCTCACACTCTCAGGACTGCCTGAAGCGACAGGAGGACATTTGAAGAGATTCTGAATGCTACAAAAGGAAGGACCATCTGCCATGGAACTTGACCCCATCCAGATGTGCTTATGGCTTGAGGACAGAAAGCAAAGGAGCATCTCCTGTCCCTGGATCCAACGTGAAGGAGAGAGAAGAAATGCCAAACAGATGGAATGAAAGAAAATGAATGGGTAGAGCCTGAATCTTGTTTCTGGGGCCCAGTTATTCTCCCACCAGCCAATTTGGCTCAAACTCAACAGATGTCAAGTTCTAGCCAGGACTGCCCCCTCCTTCTCTCAGGGGGAGAGGGGAGAAGATGGAGAGGAGCAAAGTTTCCCATCATAGCCCTTATCCTACTAAGAAAAGGGGACAGATCTCTTCTTCTGTGAAATAAGACTCCTAACAAGACTTCACGACAGAAAGGATTTGGATTAGCTGCAAAGACAGGGTTTGAGTGTTTCACAGGGGAGAACAATAGTCCAGAGCACAAAGGCAGGACAGGGTGACAAACCCAGGTAGGTTGCAGTCCTGCCAAGTGATCTGCACTTTCCTAGAGCTCCTGTCCCGGGGGAACTAGGTGACAGGACCCAAGTCTGATTGTACTACGTCTGCAAACGTAGAGGTCATTTTGAAAGAGAAGGTTCAAATGACTCGTGGATACATGAAGTTACCACCAGAATTTACAGTATTTAGGGGCAACAGAAATAATTTCAACGCAATCTCTATTCCATAAGCAGAAGTTTCCTAAAGGGTCTCCAAGTCTTATCAGTTGAAAATTAGACAGCTATTCCCCAGTCATCCCAAACCCTAAAATGTGTCCCTTTAATCAAGTTTGCCCTGAAGCTGGCATTGTGCAAAATCTGGCATTTGGGGAACAATGAGTCCCCAGTAATTCTATACAAAGCTATAGTGCTTCCACAGGAACTGTTCATGTGGTATTAAAAATCAACTGAGACTTTAACATTAATTTGCACTTCATTGTATACTGCCCAGAAAGAAAAAAAAATGCAGGAAAACACATTTCCTGGTACCAGACCACAGATGCAGTTCAGTTCAAGAAGCTGAAAGATAGGACCCCTGCCTTCCGAGTGATGCAAAACCCAGCAGGGATTCTGCTTTGAAAATGCAGCTAAGAATAAAGCAGGCTGAGCAAATAACAGCCAGGGGCAGGAAAGAAACTAGCCAAACTCTTGCCAAAACTTACTGTATTAAGTACGAAATCCTGCTAACTTGTGGTGGCAACTACAATTTAGTCTTTTAGAATCCTTCCCTTTCCAAGTAGAGCCCTCTGCTATTTTCTGAGATGTGGAAGCATTGTTTGCAAGATGATTAAAAAAATTTTTTTTTTTTTGACAAGAGCCAGAATTTAAAACCCACATCAAAACCCAGCCACGTACAGCCTGGGAAAAGAAAGTAAACACTGGTTATTTTATCTAGACATGAGCCATTCACATTTTTGATAGATCAATGCCACGTTTGCTGAGAACAAATTAAGGAAGTCTGGTTGCACAAATATCTCCTATCTTGTGACTTTCCTTTCTTCTTTTTTTCTTTTAAATTGTCATTATTTTTATTTATTTATTTATTTATTTATTATTTATTATTTATTATTTGAGAGAGAGAGCATGTACATGAGAGCAAGGTAGGGGCAGAGAAAGGAGAGAGAATCCCAAGCCGGCTCCACACTCAGTGCGGAGCCCCACATGGGGCTTGATCCCACAACCATGAGATCATGACCTGAGCCGAAAATTAAGAGTCAGACACTTAACTGACTGATCCACTCAGGCACCCCTATTTTTATTTTTGTGGAAGTACAGTTGCCATACAATATTATATTAGTTTCAGGTGTACAACACAGTGCTTTGGCAGTTATATATATCACAAATGCTCACCACAGTAAGTGTAGCTATCATCTGTCATCATACAAAATTATTATATCATTGACCATATTCCCTATGCTGTGCCTTGTGACTTTCACGTGCCTCACTAAGTGCATGACTGGATGGCACTGGGGATTATCTGGAGTAGTCACCAGGGGCTGCTTCCACCAAGAGCATCCCAGTTAAGCATTTCCATGGTCTTTTCTTTCATAGGACAAATAGACCCCAGGTGGATGCACCTGGGAAAAGATGCACTTACATGGAGATCCACATGACTGACCATACTGAGGCAGAAACCTGCCAAGGAGGATGTAGAAGAGGTTCTTGTTTGAGAAGACAACGTTGGGGTGGAAATCGTGGAGTCAGGGGAGGTGGGATGCTGTGTTTTTTAAAACATTCAGATCAAAACAGACATGCAGGCTGGGGAGATTCTTCAGGAATACCGAAAATAATGGTATCTACTCTTCATTATGGAGTGCTTTAAAATGACTAATAAGGGGTGCTGGGGTGGCTCAGTTGGTTAAGTGTCGGACTCTTGATTTCAGCCCAGGTGATGATCCCAGGGTGGTGGGATCGAGCCCCCGTGTCAGGCTCCGTGCCGAGCATGGAGCCTGCCTGAGACTCTCTCTCTCCTCTGCTCCTCTCCCCTGCTCATCCTTTCTCTCTCTCTCTCTCTCTCTCGAATAGAATAGAATAGAATAAAATAAATAAATAAAATAAAATAAAATAAAATAAAATAAAATAAGATAGGAGTGCCTGGGTGGCTCATTCGGTTCGGGTAATGATCTCATGGTTTGCAAGTTGGATCCCTGCATCAGGCTCTGTGATGACAGCATGGAGTCTGCTTAGGGTCCTCCTCTCTCTCCCCTCTTTCTCTGTCCCTCCTGCACACACACTCTCTCTCAAAATAAATAAATAAACCTAAAAAATTAAAAAATGAAATGACTAATAAAATGAAAGTTAACTATCTCCCCTTGAACTATTTTCAAAGCTGTCAGTAATGAAACCAGTTGCTTCTTTGTCAATTTCCCAGTTTAAAGGAAATTTTATAATGCCATTAGCATAGGAATTCTGAAATCTAAACCACCAAGTATCAGAAAATATGTAACAATGACATCAATTTTGAGATTTAACTTTGAGTGGTGTTCAGTTTTCCTAAACATCTTCCAATGATCAGACATCCTGATAGGATGATGATATGTCTGTGAAGAAGTTACAACCTTATGCAACATATATCAGTTGGCATTTTAAGAGAAAAACTAATTGATTATTAAGGAAAGATGAGTGAGATTTGGCATGGGGATCCCAGAAAGAAATATCTACAACTGAAACTAAAGGTGAGAAATAAAATACATTCTGGGAAAACTTATGGCCACAGTACCTAGGATTACCATCCCATGAAACCACTACCTTTGTTTGCCATTTCTCCTTTGTCACATAGCTCCATATGCCCTAATTATATACTATATAGCTTATTTAATGTTCCATTCTAATACTTTTTTTTCCTCAATTCTTCCTTCAGCAGATGCCATTGGAGAAAAATATAAAAATAAACTATCTGCACATAAACAAATGCTACAGTTTGTGTTTCTGCATTCCCAATGCAGGTCATAAAATCAGCTTTTGGGTGATACACTTCAGTAGTCTTTTTTCCCTACACATAGTAAGTGCTTGTCTAACCTGGAGTTCCAGAAAGCAGAGATATTATCTGTGATCACCAAGTCCTCTCTTCACACAAAACAGAAATGGTAAAGTAACTGGGTCATAATTTCGCGTGTTCACTGAAGTCTTACCAGGAAGAATCATTTGAAGATTGAAATTTATGAGGATGCTTGCCACAATCAAAGATTTCTACCACCTGAAGTTTCACAGTTATTTATTAAATGCAGGCGTCATGACTTTTCTCTCCATTTGATGATTGCATTAGCCTTGCGCTTCCTGAGTTTTGTGCTCTGTTCTCTCCCTTCCCATCAGGGGGCCGCTACGGATTTAATTTTCTCTCTGCAGACTAGAGCGGGGTACCTTCCAAGTTTGGACCTTAAGATGTTGGGTTGTTCCCCCCACTTTGGGCTCAGTCCAAATAGAAAACTAAGAGATGTCGTCCTGCTAGTGGTTTGGAAGTCAGGCTGGACAAGTGTCACCTGGCTTTTTTCACTTTGAAAATACATGATCTTTCTTCAAAGATTCTACAATTAGCACATACTATTTTCGTGAACTTAAATCATTTTTTAAGTAAATAAATGATTTGTTGATGACGACTGAGTAATGTGGTTACTCTTTGTATGAAATGAAGTGAGGTGAAATTTTCAAAAAGGTTTGCTTCTTTTTAGCTACAGGGGAAGACAGTAAGTCATCTTTTATTTCAGAAAATTGAATAAATACCCATCAGCCTGGGAATAAGGTACAACTGGACCATTTACTTTTTGTGGCTTAATAAAGGTCCCCTCTCTCCCCTTGGAGCTCTGGGAAGTGCCATGATAATGTGTATACTTCTGAAGAGAAGGAACGCTCCAGTCCAAACCCCTTTGCTAAAATCCCAAGGTATTTTCTCATGAATAGAAAGGGCCAGAATGGCTCAGACCAGAGCCTGCTGGTCAGAGAAGATACCACGGACCCCAGAGAGTTGTTTACCTGCAGTACCAGGGAAAATGGCCTTTGGCTCCACCTCAACACCGTGCACGTGGGTGTGTGTGACACTGAAGGCCTAGCAGAGAACGTGCCTGTGGCTGCAAACACCTCCACACCCGGCCAACCTGCCAGTGTCCTGCTTAGTACAAAGGCAGAACTCACCTTTTCTCAACTAATTCAGATTCGTTCCACAATTCCAGACCAACCAAAGGGAGAAGAGAGTCCAAAAGGAAGATGCTATACTCTTCTAAAATTTAGCCACTGATATGGAAAATATAATCATATTTGTACCCTAAGCTAGTGAAATAGACTTAGTTGTATTTTTCTTTGTGTTTACGGTAGGCAAGGTGAGGAGGCAGTATTCCTTCAGCCAAGTTCTACGCAGTAATCAGGAGCATGGATGTTTGTTGATGATGTTCTGAATAGAGCTTAGCAAACTTTATCTGTGTGCCGGCTGCAGTAAACATTATGACTGTGAGTTGGAACATCCAGCTACATAGGAAAAATACTCAGGAGACTCAAGGGCAGCACAGTAAGTGCAAATGTCAGGATGACTCCAAGTGCCATGGATCGTCTGATCCGAGAGGAGGGCGTGCCTGGGCAAGCTCTTTAAGTGAGGGCAGGCTGTGCAGAAGTTCGGGTGTCCGTTCCTTGGACACGTTCTAAGGCAGGAGCTGTAGCTCCTGTTTATATGAAAGCCCTTACTCCAGAGAGAAAAGAAGTTCTTCCATGGTTTCTAGGAAGATTATACTTGCCCTTAAGAGACTTCCTAGCATAGGTGCTGATATGATACAAGCCTTCATTCCTTTGAAATGCACTCACCGGAGTACCATTTAAAGCATTGGACAAAAAAATTCCATTAAACAGTACCTAAACCAGGGGCACCTGGGTGGCTCAGTCGGTTAAGCGTCCGACTTTGGCTCAGGCCATGATCTCGTGGTTTGTGAGTTTGAGCCCTGAGTTGGGCTCTGTGCTGTCAGCTTGGAGCCTGGAGCCCACTTCAGATTCTGTCTCTTTCTAAGCCCCTTCCCTGCTTGTTCTCTGTCTCTCTCTGTCTCTCTCTCTCAAAAATAAATAAACATTAAAAAACAACAACCCAGTACCTAAACCAAAATAAAAGGGAGAGATATCAGTGACCCATTTCTGCAGGTTCCTCTCTAAACATTTAGACCTATATGAAGAAAGGATCTAGAGGAAACAACAAATACTAATTAATATATTAATAATAGAAAGTATTGCCTCATCAAAGTATTGAGAGTTCTCACATACTCATTGCCTAAGTATCAGTTATATAAGCTGAAAAAAGGGGGTTATAAGCTACAAAACTATATAGTCAAGAAGAGACACATAGATCAATGGAATAGAACAGAAAACCTAGAAATAAACCCATAACTATATGGTCAATAATCTTCGACCAAAGAGGAATGACTATTCAATGGAAAAAAAGATGGTCTCTTCAACAAATAATGTTGGGGAAAACTGGACAGCCAAATGCAAAAGAATAAAACTGAACTATCTTCTTTTACCACATACAAAATAAACTCAAAGTGTATTAAATACCTAAATGTGAGACCTGAATCCATAAAAATCCTAGAAGAGAGCACAGGCAGTAATTTCTCCAACACTGGCCATAGCAGTATTTTTCCAGACTTGTCTCATGAGGCAGGGGCAAATGAAGCAAAATAAACTATTGGGACTACATCAAAATAAAAAGTTTCTTACAGTGAAGGAAACAGTCAATAAACTAAAAGCAGGGGCTCCTGGATGGCTCAGTTGATTAAGCGTCCAACTTCTGCTCAGGTCCTGTTCTCACAGTTCATGGGTCAGGCCCTGCATCAGGTTCTGTTCTGACAATTCTAAGCCTGGAGCCTGTTTCAGATTCTGTGTCTCCCTCTGCTCTGTCCCTCCCCTGTTCATGCTCTCTCTCTCTCTCTCAAAAATAAATAAACATCAAAGCTAGAAGCAACCTACTGAATGGGAGAAAATATTTGCTAGTGACATATCCAATAAAGGGTTAGTATCCAAAATATATAAAAAGCTGATAACAACTCAATACCCAAAAACCAAATAATCCAATTAAAAGAATGGGCAGAAGACATGAACAGACATTTCTCCAAAGAAGATAGACAGATGGCCAACAAACACATGAAAGATGCTCAGCATCATTCATCATCAGGGAAACACAAATCAAAACTACAATGAGATAACCCATCACTTCTGTCAGAATGGTTAAAATCAAAAACACAAGAAACAACAAGTGTTGGTGAGGATGTGGAGGAAAAAGGGAACACTTGTGCACTCTTGGTGGAATGCAAACTGGTATAGCCACCATGGAAAACAGTATGGAGATTCCTTAAAAATTAAAACTAGAACTATCCTATGACTCAGTAATCACACTACTATTTACTAAAAAATACAAAACCACTAATTCAAAGGGATATATGTACCTCTATGTTTATTGCAGGATTATTTACAATAGCTAAGATATGGAAGCAGCCCATTAATAGATGAATAGATTAAAAAGATGTGAGATACACACACACACACACACACACACACACACACCACAGTGGAATATTATCAGCCATAAAAAGAATGAAATCTTGCCATCTGCAACAACACAGATGGAACCTGAGAGTATAATGCTAAGCAAAGTAAGTCAGTCAGAGAAAGACAAATACCATATGATTTCACTCATAGTGGAACTTAAGAAACAAACAAATGAGCAAAGGAAAGAAAAAGAGAGAGAGGCAAACTAAGAAACAGACTCTTAATTATAGAGAACAAACTGATGGTCACCAGAGAGGAGGTGCATGGGGGAATGGGGTTAATAGAGGGATGGGGACTCAAGAGTACAACGTATCATGATGAAAAAATATAAAATGATAAAAAACTATACAGGCAATAATCAGGAGAGAGAAATAAGGGAAAGATGTCTCAAAAAGGAGGAGAAAGAGAAGAGAGAGAGCCAAGTGAATATATTTTTTCTAAATAACATACTTAATATATTTCTGGCTGCATTTTACAAATTTATCCCTGTTTCAGTCCTTTGTTGTTTTACCTAAGGTACCTAGTGATGAAACAAACATCTCATTGTCTAGATTGGGTTCAGGAAGAATTCATTAAAGTTGATTGTACCCATAGCCTCAAAATCTTTGAAGTGATACAAATGTCCTATAATTGAAGAAAAAAGAAGCACAGAAAAATTTGTAAAGAAATTTGGAATAAACAAAAACGATTACTGAGTACCTTCAATAGAAAACTGTGCATTGTTTAGAGTACATTCTAGGTTATCTGACTTAAGCCTGTTCTTGGGTTGGAGCCATTTTACAACTCTTATAAGTTGTAGATAACTAATAACAAGGCAAAATAATATTCTATTTGACAATTCTTGTCTACCAATATGCAACAAATTCTGACTAGAAAAGGTTCAATTGACTTCTCTTCCCCATGATGGAATAACATTTTGCAAACATATTTCAATACTCCTGATTTATAAATATGTTGTTCTTTGGATTCTCTTTTGAATTCATTGTAATAGCTTTTCTGTTTCCCTCATTTCATTAATCAGTTACATAAAATCTTTGATGCATGTTCATTTTATATTTGTATGACTTATGTTACTTTTTTTGAAAATTATCCATTAACAGATTTATGAAACCAATTCCCCACCATTTTCAGACTGAAAAGAAGTCTTCAATTTTTACTGAAAATTGAATCTAGCCATTCGATTAAACTTAAGTGAATTTATATATTCCTGTTACATATTTCTGGAATAATACTCATGTATGAAAGCATTAATTCCTGAATAGACTGACACTTCAAGGCTATTAAGTGCATTGTTTTTCCATAGTGTCCTCATTTTTGAGGACTTCTGGCTGGGAAGTTTTCTTACCAATTTTGCTCCAGGGCTAAGGAAAAACTGGGCTATAGCCATAGAAAATGTGAATTAATTTGGCTTGCTTTGTGAATTACCACATCAAAGCTAAGATTGACAGCAATGTAATTCTAAAACTAATTGATGAAAATGCAGTAGCTACTATATTTGAATGATAACTTCACAACTTGCATGTCAGAGAGTAAGTAAAAAAGGAGCAGAGAAGGGAATATACCCTCCAGTCCAATCCTTTATATAGGGGAGGGAGAACAAAATTCTGGCTGCAGGTAATCTCCTCACTCCCACACACTCAGGCCCCAGCAAAATCAAGAATACATTGGAGAATATGACTCTGGTACATTTTAGCTGTCAATTTCTGCCAACCCTTTATGGCTACCTCAAACAGCCAATATTCTCTAACCCAGTCTTTGCTGTCAATAGGAGATTTTGAATATCTCTTTCAAGCTAAAATATTAACAATCTTCAACATGCTTTCCTTCCCAGGAGTTTTATTTTAAAAGAGAATCACAATCCACACATGGTCAATTGATATCTGAGAAACAGCAAAGGCACTTTAATGGAGAAAGACAGTCCTTTTAGCAAATTGGTGCTGGAACCATGGGATATCCACATGCAAAAAATGAATCTATATACAGACCTTAAAGCTTTCACAAAAATTCACCCCAAATGGGTCGCAGACCTAAATGTAAAACACAAAACTATAAAATTCCTAGAAGACAACAAAAGACTCTACATGACCTTGGGTTTGGTAATGACTTTTTAGATAACCCCACCAAAAACATAATCCATCAAAGAAAAATTGAAAAGTCAGACTTCATTATAATTAAAAACTTCTGTTTGAGAAAGACACTGTCAAGATAATGAAAAGATAAGTTATAGACGGGGAGAAAATGTTTGCCAAACATGTATCTGATAAAGACTTATATCTAAGATATACAAAGAACTCTTAAAATTCAAAATAAGAAACCAAACAACCCAATTAAAAAATAGGCAAAAGATCTGTAATAGATAACCCATCAAAGAAGATATACAGATGCAAATAAGCATAAGAAAGGATGCTCAACATCCTATATCATTAGGGAAATGCAAATTAAAATAATGAGATGCCATACCTATTGGACTGGTTAAAATCCAATCCAAAACATTGATAATACCAATGCTGACAAGGTTGTAGAGCAGTAGGTAGGAATGCAAAATGGTAAGTCACTTTGGAAAACAGATTGGCAGTGTTTTATAGAGCTAAACATGGTCTTACCATATGATCCTGCAATTACACTCCTAGGTATATATCCCATGGAGTTGAAAACTTTTGTCCACACAAAAAAACCTGCACAGAAATGTTTATAGCAGCTTAATTCATAATTGCCAAAACCTGGAAACAACCAATTGTCCTTCAATAAGAGAATGGATAAAATGTGATATAACCATACAACGGAACAGTCAATGCTAAGAAGAAATAATCTATCAAGCCATGAAAAGATACAGAGGAACCATACATGCATATTGCTAAGTGACAGAAGCCAATCTGAAAACGTTATATACAGTATGATTCCAACATTTTGGAAAAGTCAATACAATAAAAACAGTAAAAACAAAAATCAGTGGCTGCCAGGGGTTTGCAGGGAAGGAAGAATATATAGAGCACAGAGATTTTTAGGGCAAACTGTTTTGTAAAATACTACAATGTTAGATACATGACATCGTGTATTGTCAAAACACATAAAGCTGTTCAAAGATGAGCCCTGTGAGAGGATGTGGAGAAGAACGGGAACCCTCTTGCACTGTTGGTGGGAATGCCAAATTGGTGCAGCCGCTCTGGAAAGCAGTGTGGAGGTTCCTCAGAAAATTAAAAATAGACCTACCCTATGACCCAGCAATAGCACTGCTAGGATTTATCCAAGGGATCAGGAGTACTGATGCATAGGGGCACTTGTACCCCAATGTTCATAGCAGCACTCTCAACAATAGCCAAATTATGGAAAGAGCCTAAATGTCCATCAACTGATGAATGGATAAAGAAATTGTGGTTTATATACACAATGGAACACTATGTGGCAATGAGAAAAAATGAAATATGGCCTTTTGTAGCAACGTGGATGGAACTGGAGAGTGTAATGCTAAGTGAAATAAGCCATACAGAGAAAGACAGATACCATAGGGTTTCACTCTTATGTGGATCCTGAGAAACTCAACAGGAACCCATGGGGGAGGGGAAGGGAAAAAAAAAAGACGTTAGAGTGGGAGAGAGCCAAAGCATAAGAGACTATTAAAAACTGAGAACAAACTGAGGGTTGATGGGGGGTGGGAGGGAGGGGAGGGTGGGTGGTGGGTATTGAGGAGGGCACATTTTGGGATGAGCACTGGGTGTTGTATGGAAACCAATTTGTCAATAAATTTCATATATATAAAAAAAAAAAAGATGAGCCCTGTGTACACTCTGGACTTTAGTTAATAATAATGTATCAGTATTAGTTAATCAACTATAAGAAATGTACCATAGTAATGCAAGATGTTAATAATAGGGGAAACTGCATACAGGTGGAGGGAGAGTAGGTATGTTTTCTGTGCAATTTTCCTGTAAACATGTAAGTGCTCTAAAAACATAACCTATTAAAATATAATTGACGAATAAAATGTCTAACACAAAAGTGTGAATCACTGGTTATGAAATATTGGCAGATGTTTTGTTGTAAGCAATTCCCCCAATATCTCTTCGATCACATCAAATGAAAGTGAACATTCTTTCTATCAGTAATTTGGCCTTCCTGAATACTATAGAGGGATTTTATTTCATTCTTTCTTCTCCAGCACACTTATTGTCTACTCTTGGTCTAGACTCACTGGTGGGCAAATACTAGCACTGAGTCTTAAATCCTTACACATTTCACTACTTTCTTTGCTGCCTGCACATAAAAGGTACTATCACTTTCATTCTGAACTCAAAAGTTGGATAAAGACACTTTCTATCCCAATTGAACATTCACCAATCCTTGGTGTCTTCTTCTTGGTCAGCATTCCATTACATCTCTCTTCATTCTCCACTACAATATTTATTCTAGGCACCTTTTCCAGCTCTGCCCCAGGAGTACCTGACCTTTTTAGTTATTGTTTTGTATACTGTCTGCCCCTTGCCAGCATGACTTAACTCCTGAGGGCAATATTCAAGATACAACAGAATTTAGTGATTTTTCACCACAGATTTAAATACCGCACAAAGGTAACATTTATGGAAAGGACTGATAATGATCCCATTTTATGCACATTAGGGAATTGGACATTTAGTCTAGCTCTGGAAGTTTTAAAATCCATACCCTTTCAAGTAGACTATTCATGTATCATCCTCTGAATTCTTAACTAACTTACGTGTATTCTTGATGATTCTTTCATAAAATTACCTAGAGACTTGAGAAGAACAGAATTAAAAAGGGGTCTAAATGTTTAAAATATTAGGATTTTTAGGTGCTCCTGGGTGGCTCCGTTGGTTGAGCATCCAACTTCGGCTCAGGTCATGATCTTGCAGTTTGTGAGTTCCAGCCATGCATCAGGCTCTGTGCTGACAGCTCAGAGCCTGGATCCTGCTTCGGATTCTGTATCTCCCTCTCTTTCTGCCCTCTCCCATTCATGCTCTGTCTTTCTCAAAAATAAACATTTAAAAAATAATAATAAATAAATAAAATATTGGGATTTTTAGATACTGGTTACATGGTTTACCTTGTTATTTAAAATAGGAATTACTAGATACAAATTATTTAACTGTTACCAACTGTTTACAAGTTTTAAGAAACCTGTTGATACCCTAACTGATGACAGCCCTTATTTAATGATTGTCATCTAGCTATTTTAATGTTACAAATAACTTCATTAATTTTGCAGTTACTTTAATAATTCAAATACTTGTAGAAAAAATAAAATACTGACAGTACTTCCCAATAAAAGAGTTTATCTTTGCCTCTGTAACCAAAATGTTTTAAGAGAGAAATTATCTGAAGCAAATATTCTAGAACCCAACTCTTATTTCCAGTGTAAAACACATGTTTATTGATTGATGTTTATTGTGCACTAGGTGCCTGCCACTGTGAGGCACACAATAATAAGAAAGATGTGGTAAGACATAATTCCATCTGAGTTGAATTTTGAAAAGTAGAAATGGAGAGAAGTTCATTCTCAAGAAAAAGAAGTATTAAGTTGGCTGGAAATAATTTGTTTAAAAAAATTGTTTTAGAGACAGAGAGGGAGAGGGACAGAGGGAGAGAGACTGGGAATCTTAAACAGGCTCCACGCTCAGCACAGAGCCCGATGTGGGGCTCGATCTCACAACTGTGGGATCACGACCTGAGCCAAAATAGAGTCCACTGTTTAACTGACTGAGCTACCCAGGTGCACCGAATTTGGTATTTTTTGAGCGGAGTTGAGTGTCTATTCTGACCAATGAATGTACACCAGATCAGCAAGAGGGGAAAGCTTGAAAAATAGGATAAGGAAAAACAAAACAAAAACAACACGGAATGTCAGGTTAAGAATTCCTTTAGTAGATAATAATAATTGAAGGTTTTTGAGAACTTCATCAGGGCTGCCATTTTGAAAATTATCCAGAAGCAAAAATGAAGGCTTGATTAGAAGGGGAAAGAAACTTAGCAAAGTAAATATATTACAAAATATTCTAGAGAGGGATTCATTTTGTGTGGTGATAGCAGTTCTTATTAGTATAAAGACCAACTCTAGAAGAACTGTACATCACTATAGCAAACAACTAGAAGAGATCAAAGGTAACAAAGGACAATGTTCCTGGGAAACAATACTTTAGCCAACAAAAGGGGGTGGTGAAATACCCACCGTCAGGCTGAATTTGTTTAAAACTGGTCATAAAATGTCTTACAAGTAACAAAGATTTCTGCTTCCTGGCAAACCATGAAATTCAGATCAACCCTCCCACAGTGAACAATTAGGAAATGCTGAAAAAACAAAAAAACTACTTGAAGATATCAGAGAGCTAATGATGAAATAAAAAAAAATGTAGGGGGGCACCTGGCTGGCTCAGTCAGTTAAGAGTCTGACATCAGCTCAGGTCACGATCTCACCATTTGTGAGTTCAAACCCTATGTCGGACTCTGTGCTGACAGCTCAGAGCCTGGAGCCTGCTTCGGATTCTGTTTCCCTCTTTCTCTGCCCCTTCCCTGCTTGCACTCTATTTCTCCCTCTCTCTCAGAAGTAAACATTAAAAAAATTAAAAAAAAAATTATAGGCCCATGAAGCAGTAGAAGAAAGAAGCTAAGAGAGGTTATCCTAGCTTTTGGGGCTATTTTTCCTTCAGGGCTACCTGCCATTTCTGGAAGAGATTGCTAAGAGGCAGAGAAGCTAGATAAAGCATTCCTCACACTTATGGACCTAGGAGAGGGGTCAGTGAAATTTCCTGTAGAGAGCCATAAATAATTTTGGCTTTGGGGGCCACTTGTTTGTAACAACTACTCAACTTTGCCATTATTACACGGAGCTAGCCTTAGGCAATATATTAATGACTAGGCATAAGGTGTTCTAACAAAACTTTATTTACAAAACCAGCTAAATTTGGTAAGCTAAATTTGGTCTATGGGTCATAACTCACCAATTCCTGGGCTAGAGGTAAAAATTGGAAACCACAGACTTAAACTCTTAGACTTCAAGGCCCTGGTAAAGTGCCCTTGGCTTTGGGTTGGGATTCTGCTAGGTGAGTCAGATGGAGAGTGGCTCTCCCAGGGACTCAACTCTTGCTCTAAATCATCTGAATCCTTGAGTTGATTAAGGTGATTAGTGCCCCCAGCCCTTTAGAAGCAAATTTAAATCTTGTCTGAAGAAATGCTATTCAAGAGCCTCAAATTATGTCTGTAATTTTTTTTAATGTTTTTTTTTTTTTTTTTTTTTTTTTGAGAGAGAGTAAGAGTGCAAGCAGGGGAAGGGCAGAGAAAGTGGGAGACAGAGGATCTGAAGCAGACTATGCACTGTCAGTGCAGGTCCCGACATGGGGCTCAAACTCACAAACCGTGAGTTCATGACCTGAGCTGAAGTCAGACTCTTAACTGAGTTACCCAGGCACCCCCATCTATAATTCTTTTATATAAAATATTCAGGTCTCAATAAAAATATGATCAAACATATGAAGAAATAAGACTTTATAAAATTAAGACAAACAATAGATGGTATAAATAAACCAACTGAAGATGGGCTTTAAAATATTTATATTCAATATGTTCAAAAAAATAAATGGCAAAATAGAAAATGCTAGCAGAAAACTGAAAATTCTAAGGAAGGACCAAATGAAAAATACACTACCTGATATTGAGAACTCAATGGATGGATTTCATAGATAAAACAGTTAAAAGCAGAAATAGTGAATTGAAAGGTACATCAGAACATTCAGAAAGAAGAAAAACAAAATAGTAAAGAACATAAGAGACAGGGGGATAAAAAAGAAGATAATTTTTTATATTATAATTTTTTATCATATAATTGAGAGTCATAAATGGAGAGAAGAAAGCAAGAAAGACATAATATGTAAAGGAATAATAGCTGAGAATTTTCCAAATGTAATGAAATACATCAACTCACAGATTCAAAGAGCCTTATCAAACCTAACAGGGAAAACATAGATAACTAAAACCACTCCTGGGTCATTATAGCAAAACTACTACTACTACTACTACTACTACTACTGCAAAAAAAAAAAAAGAAAAAAAAAAAAAAAGGATTATACACCATGACCAAGTAGGATTTGTTCCTGAAAGGCAAGGATAGTTCAATATACAAAAATCAATGTAATACACAATCCTGAAAGTTTACCAATTAAGGTAAATAGGATCTTTAAATATTTCATATTCTCCATTTTCTCAACGTTCTCTTTTTGAAACTCTAAATTTATTAGACCATTTCATAATATATTCCATGTTTTTCAACTTCCTTTTCTGGAGGATTTCTTCTCGACTATACTCCAGTTTACAAATTCCCTCTTTGTCTGTCTCTAATATGCTATTTAATTATTCCATTTTATTTTTAATTATATTTTTCCTTTCTAAAAATTGGATTTGGTTTTTCCCAAAGTTGCTTACTTTTTTTACTGTAAATTTTTTACTTAATTATACATACAGAAAAGTATACAAATTATAAGGGTACCTCTTGATGAATTTCCACAAGGTGAACACATCTGTGTAAACATCATCCAGATCAAGAAATAGAACAATTCCCAGAAACCCAGAAGTTCCCTTGTGTCTGTTCTTTTATATATGTGTGTGTATATGTATAAATAAATAAATGAATAAGTAAAATATACACACATATATTTATATTTACATATATATAATATATAATATATAATAAATATATAATATATAATATAATATATAATATAATATATATATATATATCTTTTTGAGACAGAAGGGGAGAGAGAGAAAGAATGTATGAGGGAGAGACAGAGCGAGAGAGAGAGAGAGAGAGAGAGAGAGAGAGAGAATCTTAAGCTGGCTCCAGTCCCAGCACACAGTCCAACTTGGGGCTTGATCTCATGACTGTGAGATCATGACCTGAGCCGAAATCAAGAGTTTGACACTTAACCAACTGAGCCATCCAGGTTCCATATGTTGTGTGTCTTCTACTATCTCATAGATGAGTTTTGCATGGTTAAATTTTGTATAAACTTAATCACATAGCATTTTCTATTTATGTGATAATTACATTATCTGAAACATTTAGGGTCTCTGTTATTTATTGGTTCTGAATTTATGTTTTTATCATTTATAATTTTGAATTTTGAGCTTATGTTCCAAGAGACAAATCCATGAGAATTCTGTGGGGACTGATTCAAAATGCTTTCCTACAGGGAAGATTTATTTTGTCCAGGATTCTAAGGAACTATTAATCCAGAACTCTTTAAGTCAACTTCTGGCTTTAGGATTACTTGGCTTATATATGTAGAAAAAGTTCAAACCTCAATCTATATGAATGTTAAGATTATGGCTGCAAACTTTCTAGGAGACATATTTTTATCCCCTTACCTGGAGCTAAATCCTTAAAAACAAATTTCTTTTAATCTCCTTTTACTAGAGGTCAGATTTTCCTCCATCTCTTCTTTCATTGAACATGTGATCTTTGGGGGATTTTGGTTTTATGTAAAGATCTCAGTTCTAACTCTCTACCTTATATGGACTAAAGCTTGTCATCTGTCCTCCATTTGACTGCTAAAATTGAGGGTGATTATTTAGCACAACCAAGTATTTTTTTTTAATGTTTTTATTTATTTTTGAGACAGAGAGAGACAGAGCATGAGCAGGGGAGGGACAGAGAGAAAGAGAGACACAGAATCTGAAGATGGCTCCAGGCTCTGAGCTGTCAGCACAGAGCCTGAAGCAGGGCTCGAACTCATGGACTGTGAGATCATGACCTAAGCTGAAGTCGGATGCTTAACCGACTGAGCCACCCAGGAGCCCCAGCACAACCAAATAATCTAATTTAGCAGTGCCAATAATGTTACATCATGAACCTCCAAATGTGATGAAAAATACACATCATTCATGTAGCATTTTTAACAAAAATGTTTGACCTCAATCTAATCATGAGGAAGAATCAGAAAAATTCAGACTGAGGCATATTCAGTTAAGCATTAGACTCTTGATTTCAGCTCAGGTCATGACCTCATGCTTTTGTGGGATTGAGCCCTGTGTTGGGCTCTACACTGTGCAGGGTAGACTTGCTTGGGATTCTCTCTGCCCTTCTCTCTCTGCCCCTCTCTCCCTCCCTTTCTCCCGAAATGAATACTTGAAAAAATAATAAATAAAAATTCATTTTTTTTTGAGAAGTTAAAACATGGGTCTTACATGTGTTTTCTCGAGTGAAGCAAATACCTGAATCATTAATGATATAGCTTAAAAGGAGACTTTGGAAGCTCAATTTACTTTTTGTAAAGCTCAAGTATCTGACATCTATTTTATAGTAGTTTGGGTCTCAGTTAAACAGAGCAAGGGAAATAGATATGGAAGTACCCAAGACAAACGTGAAAGAATGGAAAAACAGAATCTTAAAGATTTAACTAATGATTTGTTTAGGAAATGATGTGGAAGATATAATAGTAATAGCCTCCATGAAGATGTCTATATCATATTCCCTGGAACCTATGAAATTACATGTCAAATTACATGGCAAAGAGGAACTAAAGACGCAAATAGAATGAAGATTGTTAACCAACTGACTCTAAAATCGGGAGATTATCCTGGATTATTTGGGAGGGCCAAATCTAATCTTAGGGTTTTTTTTTAAAAGGTTTAGAGGGTGGCAGAGAGAACCAAGTAGATGGCAGGGTGAGATGGGTTTGGCCTGCCATTGCTGGCTTTGAAGAGAGAAGGATGGGGCCATAAGCCAAGGAAAGTAAACCTCTAAAAGCCAAAAACACATAGACAACACTCCAAAGAAACAGATTCTGTCAACCCTGTCAGCCCTGTCAACACCTCAATGTTAGCTCAGTAAGAACCATTTTGGATGCATGACCTCCAGAATTGTAAGAAGATAAATTGTGTTGCAATACACTAGTAGGTTTGTGGAAACTGTTACAGAAGGAATAGGAAACTAATATGGATGGATACGTATGGAAGAAATCACCAGAAATGATTCTTGGAATGAAGGTGTAACTTACAGAAATGGAGCAGTTTCACCAGGAAGCAGCTTTGGGAAGGGGTTAATTCTGAGCACTAAACTAATAGGAGAAGTCCAGCGAGTGGCTTAGAGTCAGGCTTTGGAGTTAAAGAGGCCTGGTTCTTATTATGGCCCTGCCTTTTATAAGCTGTTCCAACTTCATTGAGATACTAAACTTTCCTATGCTTCTACCTTTTTGCCTGAAGTGATGATAATAACAGCACCTACTTCATAGAATATTATAAAGAGAAATAAATGATAACTTATGCAAGGTCCTTGTGGTTGGCTGGCATGTGCTCAAATGTTGGTTGAGAATGATGATGATGGTGATGATACAGAAGGCACTTCCTATGTATTGTTTTTTAGTTATTACGGGCCATTAAACAAGCTTAACCACTTGTTTTATGACTAAAGGATCAGTGTAGGGATAAAAATGGAAATTAAATTACCTTGCTTTCTTGTTTAGAAGGGATGCCAGCTGTATGTACTATTTCTGTTTGAATTATTATTCTCTGGACTTGTGCATGTATGCACTCTCAGACTTAAAGTTAGATGCAACTATATCCATTTTCTAGGTCGATATTTTGCTCCTTTTTAAAGCCAGACCTCACATTTGCCCTTATAAAACCTACACAGCTGGCCAAAAGTCTGATGAGATTGCTATGCTCCAGGAGTGCTCGGACTGGGAAATAACTGTATCTTAATCCTATGCCCTGGACCCACAGAAGGGTAGAAAGCGTATAGTCACAGGAGCAATTAACAAGAGATCCAAGAGACAGAGAATAACAGAACTTGGCTAAATAGGATTTATTATCACTTCATTGCCCTTCTATTTAAAGCTCCACACTCACCTAGAATGACCTATGCCTTAAAGACCATGTTTTCTCCTTGGAGATGGAGTTCTTCCTTCCTGGGGCTAATAACAGGTATTTGTACATCTGTTAGTATATCCTAATTGCTCATGAAACACAAAGTTTAGTAAGTCAAAGTGCCTGCTCTAGAAGAGCTCAAGTCTGGTGGGAAACCGGCACCCAAACAACAAATAGCAAAAAACCAAAACAATTTCTTTGTTTCAGGAAGGATGAGACCAAGTACTTCCCATGAACTGTGGACATTCATGGAACATAGGTGGCAGCATGACAAAGGACAGTTCCCCAGAAGAAATTGAAAACAAAAGCGCCTCTGGTAAATAGGAAGTCTGTTTTCCAACTCTAGCTCTCTACTGTCTTTTTGTGCATTAAACTCTACTCTGCTTTTCAAAAAGCATATAGAAAGGAAGCCTGGGTGGCTCAGTCGGTTAAGCGTCCGACTTGAGCTCAGGTCATGATCTCTCAGTTCATGGGTTCGAGCCTCGTGTCAGGCTCTGTGCTGACAGCTCGGAACCTGGACCCTGCTTCGCATTCTGTGTCTCCCTCTCTGTCCTTCCTCGTGTTCTCTCTCAAAAATAAATAAAACATTAAAAGAAATTTAAAACAACAAAAGCATATTGAAGATAAGCCACAATCAATAGAACACAGGATTGTAAAAGAACACTGTTTCAAACTCTGAGAACCCTACCTAACAGACCTCTGGACTATTTCCAGTTTTTGGCTATTACATTCATCTACAAGTTGCTTTTTAGGCATATGTTTATATTTATCTCTCAAAACCCAGAGCAGAATTTCTGGGTTACAAGGTAGATGTGTGTTTAGTTTAAACCTTCTCTTATGAGGGAATCAGCAGTGACCGTGAAGACAGAGTTTAAGTAAATATAGGTTGACTAAAAAAGATTGTTATTTTTGTGATCACATTAAATTTTTGTCAGGACCGCAGTGTTATTTAAATATTTTGGAAATCTTCTATCCTAAGTTCAAGCCTCAAACTGGAACTCCTTCAAATCAAGGAGAATGTCTTAACTGAAAAGATGTTAGAGTGCTATCATTTTTCAAGTGTTTGCTCTTCTGGATCCATACTCTGCCATTTTGTGCCATTACTAATAATGCATCTCACACCTCTTTTAAATGGAGTCCTCTGTGTTCCCACACAGAATGGTTCTGTTTGGTTGGGGAAATTGGCATAAAAAGAAGCTCAAACCATTGACAAAATCACTGGGATTATACATGATCAAAAGCTCTCTGTTGACTCCCCTCATCAAAACACTTTTTTTTAACCAGATAAAAAATCATCATATCTTTCATTCTGAAGGAGAACTCTTCCACAAATCACCTTAAACATATTCTAGGATTTTATCCACTCTGTTTTTATTCATAAGACATTTGCTTGCAACCTAAATGGTCTGTGATACATGATTTCCAAAGTGGTCCTTCTCCTGCTAACTGAATTAGATGCCTCGCGAAAGATGACAGCAATACCAAGTTAGCTGGACTGAAAACAGATACTGCTAATCCAAATATCAACCAACTTCCTAGAGACACTGAGGCTGCTGCCCATATGCGTTAGAACAGAACCAACAAGGACCGAGGGTGCCATCCACAGGGCATCCCTGGGCCTAGGCTAGCAAACCATCAAAGCTGAGATGTCAACACCCCTGCATGGTTACCTTTTAATGAGGTTGTATTTGCATATATTTCAGTAAGGTTTCAACCTTTGATTTAAGGGGGGAAAATAAAAAAAGGTTTAACTTGTCAGTCCAACCTTCCAGCAATAGGGAAAACTGAAACCAATTGTGTCTGTTGGAAAAGTAGAAAGAAGACTATTGATTTAAATAGGGATTTTAAAAATTCAAAAGGGGGACACAGCACTATCGGCTAAAATAAATCTAGGGATGCCTTTGTATTTATGGCACCTGTCATCAGAAAATCTCAGTGTCCTTCATGGCAAGGCCCTGAGGAAAAAAACTTTTCTCAGTTATAACTATAAAGAAATTGTAACAGAGACTGAAAGAAAAATCCATGTTCTAGTCAAAGATTCTCTTGTGTATTTATAGGAAGCTTTTATCTAAAAGTCAAGTCAGCATATTCTTATACTGAGAATTCAGTGGAGTCTACAATTTCCAATACATTCTTATATTAACATTAGGCACTTGGAAGACATTCATCTTTTTATAAAAAATTTATTTCTCTGTAAATACAAATTCCAACATCACAAACAATAGTCCAGTGGAAAAATACTTAGCCATTAACATTGAAAACTTTTTTTAATTTAATAAATAGAACTTTGGCATTCAAAATTCTAGCTGTAAACCCTATTAGAAAACAAAAACAAAAAAACCCCTTTACAAAAAAAGAGGCAAGAATGATAGATCAGAAGGCATAAGCCAACCAGTGGCTTCACATTCTCTTTACAATAACTGTATTTCAATTAAGTCATGACCATTTTATTTACATATGAGGTATTCTGGGTGGTTCAAAAACTGAACCTAGTTTACAAAACCACCAGTCACAGTGACTGATTATACACTCTGCTGTGCTTTTAATGTAACCACCTAGCACCTTACTACTTCTTGTCATCACACCAATGTGATGCCAAATCTTATGTTTCTGTATTTAAATATTTTTACACATATGTACACACATATACACACAAATAACTACATTCCGAAGGAGTTTCCTGCTCACTATACTGGGAAAGGGCTGGGCTCCAAAGACATATCCGATACCCTCCTCTCAAGTTTCCTAAAGTATTTACCTAGTAATGAAAAACTGCTCCTTGCTTAAGAAAAAATCCTTAATCAGGTCTATTTACAGAAGAACAAGGTGCAATAATCATCAACATTCTTATAACTCATGTAAAATAGAAATGAATGCTTACTGCAGGCAAAAAGGCACAAAAGGTTCTCTCTGTATGCAGCTGCAAGTGTTGTTAATGAATTACTGATTTGAAACTACATTAATATACTCAATACTTTTAAATAAGAAAATTCTAAAAATCCAAAAGCTCTCCCCCTTCATGATTAAATGTGTAATATTATCATACAGTAATATGCCACCATGGCAACTTGGGGTAGGTTAGAAATTATACTCTTTATAATCAAATAGGAAATCATTTTTCTTGTTTTGTGAACACCAAAATTTGCCCAAAATGGAAAGAAACAAAATGAATTAACTTTGGCTCTGAGAGCTCCAGCTACTGGCAGTTTCAAATGATATAGTCTGAGCAAGGTTATGAGAACTGCTTCTTACTATAATTACATATCTACAATGATAGAAATTTACATAAAAGAATACCAATAATCCAAACTAAAGGTGTGCATGAGCTGAGCTATGCTATGTAAAAATATAGTCCAAGTTCTCCGCTGCTAAGTTATTCAATGAACTATCACTGATATCGAAAGAACATTTTCCCAATACAGATTTCTTTGAAAATATCCTCTAAGAGATTTCTATTAATGTCTTGAACTATGACAAAATTAATTTATAAGCTCATTAGTGAGTCAGAAATGTACAATATCCATTTTAGCAACACTTTCCGGCCCTTGAGATTGTCTCCAACAAGTTACTGAAAGAAGTCTAATTCAGTTTAATAAGCTGTCATGACCAAAATAAGTTTCACTAAAAAACAATATTGTTAATATTAAATATTGAACCCCATTTCAAACATAAGAAGGGGCCACACTTAAAAAACATTCAGGCATGACTTACCCAGTCAACACTTGAGCTTTTAAAATTAGAGGCCACTGAAAATTTACTAAGTTAAACTAAAGTCATCCTTTTTGGACACCAAATGAAAAGACAACTACTGTGCCTTTGATTCAGTTAATTTTATCTGCATAGGTAACTGGGTCTTTTATTGAGATACTGTTACTTTATCCTTGCTTTAGTGTCACTGGGGCAGAATAAACTCAACTTCAAAACCCAGCAGATCAATAATAAATGTTAATACTGCATAAGACATTTCCTAAGAAGATAAGCATTTAATTCACAGAAGCATAATTAAAATTTTTTCACATATAAGGAAATTTTCAAATAGATTTAACTTCAAAATTTAGGTTAATTTTCATCTCAGATATATATCAGTATAATAACTCCTAAGAACATCCCAGTTTAAACTAGGATAAGACACTACAGTGTTTTCTATCTGCCCATCTTACTTGACCTAATAGTAAAATCTTTGCTTTCAATGAGATATCACTATTACTACATTCTAACACAAGAGGTTATCTAGGGAGAGGGCAATTTTCTGAAAAACAAAATCAAAATTAAATGCTGACAAATTAGACTACTACTAGTTTCATTACCCCCCCACCCCCAATTCCCTCCAAGGCTTTCTACTTATTATTTAGGTCCCTTCACAAACTCCAGACTCCAAGAGATTACATTTTGTAATTCAGAGTTATACCTGAACTATCACATCTTATTTCCCTTTTTTATTTATGGGGGAGTATACATGTTGGAAACTGAAATACATCAGTAGTTTGTCAATTTTTTACTAAGTTAAAACATTTTTATCTCAAGTAAATTAAGTCAAATTCTGTAAGTTTTAGAAAACTTGTTTAAAAAATCAAATTATTTTATCCTAAGCCAGAAAACAAAAATGTATCTACAGTATATTAAAACAAATGACCAGAAGTTTGTTTAAAACAACAATAACCATAAAACCCCAAAACATATACTAAAAAACCTCAAAGGCATTAAGAACCGAGTGACCCAAATCAGTGATTACTTATGTGCATTAGCACTATCACCTTAGGGTGCCTTTATTTCCCAAACCATGGAGGCTGGGGATAAGGGTAGGGATTTCTATTCAGAGAGAATGTAAAAATGTGTGCTGCATATCTCTTATCTTTCTCAGATGTTATTATCTATTTTACTGTAAAGGCCCATTTTTCTAGATATTTTTACAAGGCAGAATTCTTTGCATCAGATTTTTGGTATAACTTTACTGCTCCCTGATTGTCTTCAAACAGCCAACATTAAGAAAACAAATGAACACATTAGAATGCCACGTTCTTACCAGTGACTTTTCCTTATTAAGTTAGGGACCTTGGGATGCAGAATCACTATAATGCACTGATTTCTTAGTGCCCAGATCCTAAGAAGCAAGAGTAAGGAATACTGAGGCACTGAACAGAAACAAAGTCTGATGTCCTTACAATGTATTATGACTGACTGTTGCAACATAACCTTAAAATAACTTACTGAGCACTGCATATAAGCCAAATTTTGAACTGAATGTCTTCGTGGGCAGTTTCCTTGAAGTTCTTATCCCACATATGTTTTCACTGCTGAAAATATTTAAGAAAAATCTTTTCTAGGAGCAGCCTTTATACCAGTATTTAAGCCTGGCAAAAAAACCCAAAACAAAACAAAACAAAACAAAACAAAACAAAACAAAACAAAACAAAAACCAGACACATGATCTGTTCTTGCCCCAAACAGTATTTTCCTGCTTGATTACCACCCCTTATTCCTTCTCTCTCTTATTTAGTCTTGACCTGTATGAGACCTGGTTGCATCAAGAAAACAAACCAGTTTTTAAAGGACAATGATTGCTATAAGTATTCAAAAGAATGCAATAAATGCTCTAAAGGCATTAAAATACATAGTCCTTCCAAAATACCAACTAAAACAGGAATATACTCATTTGGAAGTTTAAATAATTGTGTCTACTTAACAATCAGTTGCATTTCATAGTGATATCCTGTATTCCTGAAGAAGAACTAACCTGGTCAAGTTTGTAGTCTATGAAAAACCCTGTTTTTAATGTACTTTACTTAATAAATGGAATTGAAACATCACCTGGTTTAAATTTTATGTTAGTGATAATTCAGATATAAAGAATACAGACTGGCTTTTCTTAAAACATATACTTTATGTTTTAAAACTTTAAAACATATACAAAACTCCTGAAATGTAAACGTTTGAGAATTGGATAAATAAACTACTGTTCCAGAGTGACTTTTCAGTTAATCCTTCTTTTACAACAGCCTTAGAAGGTTTGCATTAATTCTTTATGGCTTTGTTTACATTGATATATGTAAGTAAATAGTAATTGTAAATAGTAAGGGACATGTTAAAATTAGTTCAGATTATGTTAAAATGCCTTGTGATATATAAATTACAATGCTAATGAAAAAGATCATCACATCAAAATTTCATACCTCTAAGGCAATCCACAATCACTCTGGAAAAATAGCTGACCTATCTACAGTACTAAAATCAACCCAATCCCACAACCTCATCATCTCAGCACAGTGGTTGTTCAAAATACAAAGGGTTTTGCCAGCTGTACTACTATTAAAACACTTGCCTGCTGTTGAATACTCTTGTTCAGCCAGCCCTTGAAAACCCCAAAGTACAACACAAGCTTCTACATGAAAGAAAAGAAATACAAGAATAAACAGTGTGTGCCTTTCTTAGAAGCTTTGCTTTGACCCTAGAAATCCTTATAATTTTGTGAATAACACACATGCACGCACACACGCGTGCGCACGCACATACACACACACACACACACACACACACACACACACAATTACAGATAAAAAAAAATCCTACCCCATTATCTGAAGGGCACTCTTCACAGCTTGGTCCTACGATCAGTAGTTTGAGAATACAGATTTTTTTTTTTTCTTAAACACTTTATCACATTTTTCAAATAGTAAGTCATTCTTTTGGCCTGATTAGATAAGCCCCTTTGAAACCTCATCAAATCCCCTTTCTCACCCCAATAAAACAAATTTACGGAAAAAAATCCTATGTGTAAGCGATATGTCACTTGTGACTTTCCATTATGGCTCCTAAAAAGAAATATGAAGAACTGTAACACAGCAGCATTTAACAATGGGTCATTATTGCTGTGGGACCAATAGTTGATCATTGGGTAATGCAGTTGTCTCCCATGTCCTGAGCATAGCGGTCTGATATTGTAGTCCTTAATTCGTCAATGTCCCTCCGTAACTGGCATACATCTGACAATTTTTTAGTGAGTGTCTCTGGGCTGTAGTCATTCTCAGTCTCTTCAGCTGAACAGTTCATTGCTGTGGAAATAAAATATGGAGAGAATGTCTCAAACTTTTCCAAATAAAGTCACTTTAGGATTTTTAAACCTAATTATAAGTAGAAATATAATGCCATATGCTGAACAAGAGTCCGGCTAAGGTTTAAATTATGTATCATTCACTATTAAATAGATCTTACTACTTAGTCCTGTTAAAATTTTGCTAATTAAGTCGCATTAAACCCATATAGTAATACAAATGTTCAACATGTTTAAAGGATGACAGTATTCCCAAAGTAGGAAAAAACATGCTCTAATAGTTCTCATCAAGCTCAACGACAGCATTCATTTCTTCTGACTTGACAAAAATCTGAAAATCACTTCTGTTTTCAGGGGTGATAGCTTAAATTTTTATAGACTGCAAAGTGGGTTTATTGGCATGGAAACACAAATTTCCAAAATATATGGTAAGTGTATATATATATGTGTGTATGTGTGTGTGTGTGTGTGTGTGTGTGTGTGTGTGTGTGTATATATGTTGTTGAAAGCCTACAACCCCACACAATTGAATTGAACTGATGGCTAGTTGCCCAATGGCTGAGTAACTGAGGGTGAGGCCCTGAGTCAGCTAGCTTTAATTATTTTCATCAGTTCCTTTCTTTGTCAGCCCATCTCAACCTAAAAGCAGACAGAGCCAATAACTGTAAAGTAAGTCTTTCCTTCTACCATCATTGGCACTGGTAGCTTACTGGAGGCATAAGAGTCAGGTTAACTTATTTGTTATTTTAACAAACACTAACTGAACATGATCCAGGCACTATGCTAGATGCTGAGGCCAGCAAAATAATGGATGTAGTGGCTTATTCTTAATGATTTACATGCACTTTCATAAACAAATAAGCACAGTCAAGTACTGTGAGAGACCTAGCACCATACACAAGCTACAGTGGCACAAAGAAGAGGACAACAAGCTTAACTGGAAAGGGTACAGGTTCACTGGATAGGCCAAGGAAGCAGAATGAACAAAGGTATGTATAAAGGCAGAAAACCAAAGAATCTGAGGAACTTCAAAAAAAAAAATAAATAAAGTCAGTAACCAGCTCTAAAATGGGAGAGTACAAATTATGAGAGGAAAGTGCCACAAAACAAGGCTGGAAGAGGCACGTGGGAGCTGCCTATCTCTATTTTGGGGACTGTAAGTATTAAGAAATCAGAATCACCATTAGGTTAGATGAACTCTGGCAGCAATGTGAAAAAATGCATTAGTAGGGGAAAGTGGGCTAGACAGTGCAGATAAAGGAATCTGAAAGCTTTATTTAAGGCAACAGTGCAATGGAGATGTAATGGTAGGAATGAATGCTAGGAAGGACCGGTAGAAATGATACAGCCTAACCATCATGAGTTGGGTAGGGATTAGGGACTAGGCACAGGAAACACACAGATAAAAGAAGGAGCAGGATGGAAGATAAAATTCTAGGTTGGGATGATAGGTGGATGGTGGTGCTACTCACTGAGAGGAGGAGCAGGTTTAGGGAGGGAAGAAAGGTAGTTTCTGTTTTGGATATAGTGAGTCTATGATGCCTGTGGAAGAACAAGGAACATTCTAGGCAGGGTAAGAGATAAACGTCCATATGGGTCAAAGGTACGGTGCTAACAGAAAACTAAAGAATGTGGATAGTATTACTCAGAGAAAAATATACAAAAAGAGAAACAAAAGCATACAAATTGTTGAGGAAGAAGTAAAATTTTCACTATTTGTAGATGACACTACTTGCAGAAAGCCCTGAAGACTACCAAAGAATTGATAGATTAATTCAGTAAAGTCACAGGATACAAAATTATAGAAATATAGAGAAATATGTTGCATTTCTATGCACCAATAATGAGACAGCATAAAGAGAAATTAAGAAAATAATCCCGTTTACAATTGCATCAAAAAGAATAAAATACCTAGGAATACACTTAACCCACGAGGTGAAGACTTGTACACCATAAACTATAAAACATGGATGAAAGATATTGAAGATGACCCCAACAAATGGAAAGATATACTGAGCTCATAAATTGGAACAACTAGTATTGTTAAAATGTCCATACTACTCAAAGCAATCTATAGATTTAATGTAATCCCTGTCAAAATACTGACATTTTTCATAGAATTAGCACAATACTAAAATCTGTATGGAACTACAAAAGATCCCAAACAGCCAAAGAAATCTTGAGAAAAAACAACAAAGGTTGAGGTATCACAATCCCAGATTTCAAGGTGTATTACTACAAAGCTGTAGTAATCAAAACAGTATGGTACTGGCACAAAAACAGACACATATAGATCAACAGAACAAAGAGCCCAGATATAAATCTATGCTTATATGGTCAATTAATCTTTGATAATAGATGCAAAAATATATAATGGGGGAGAAGGACAGTCTTTTCAACAAATGTTGTTGGGAAAACTGGACAAGCTACATGCAAAAGAATGAAAGTGGACTGCTTTCTTAGACCACACACAAAAATAAACTCAAAATGGATTAAAGACCTAAATATGAGACCTGAAACCATAAAACTCCTAGAAGAAAACATAGGCAGTATTTCTTTGACATCAGCCACAGAAACATGTTTCTAAATATGCAAGGGAAACAAAAGCAAAATCAAAATGTTGGGATTATACCAAAATAAAAAGCTTTTGCACAGCAAAAAAAAACAAAAAACAAAAAAAAACCACCAATAAAACAAAAGACAATCTACTGGATGGGAGAAGATACTTGCAAATGACATATTTGATAAAGGATTAATATCAAAATATATAAAGAACTTATACAACTCAGTACCAAAAACCCCACAAATAATTCAATTTGAAAAAAGAAACAAAAAATCAACAACAAAAGATTTATGAGAGACACCAAAATTTAAGTGGCAGAGAATTCCACAGAAGACTGAGACTAAGCAGTCATAAAGATAGAAGCAGAACCTAGAGAACAAAGTCATGGAAACCATGGTAGCAGCGCATTTACAAAAAAGGGTGGGATGAAAAGCATCAATGGACAGTGGATGGAGTGAGGAGATTCAAAATGGACTGGAGATTCAAAATAATCCACTGGTTTTTGACAAGTGAACAGTCTGGTCAGATTTTCACAGTACCAAACTATAAGGTAAGGAGTATAAACTTTAAATACTGGAAGGGGTATACACTGGGAGGTGAATGTGGCAAACTTCTTGAGTCTTCCTTTCATTCACATTTAGAAATCTCTCTTAATCTGATAACTGGAAAGGTTGACAAATACTATACAGGAGAATACAAATGCAGAAGGTTACAAAAGAACTGAAGGCGTGACCAGCTCTAAAATGGTGAAGAAAATAAGTCTTTTGTGTGTGAGCTTTTGGTTGCTCTGAGAGATCACTGCTAACTAAACCACCCCATGTTCACCTGGCAAATTCTCCCTCCTCTAAGATTCAACCCAAACACCAGCTACCCACGGAGTCTTCACAGCCCTTCCCAGGTAGACTTAATTAGTTTTCCCTTTAGGCTCCCATCATCCTCTGTCCATATCTCAATTATAGTACTCATCACAATGCTCTAGTAGTTTATGTGTGGGCAAGGGCAGTGTTCAATTGCATTATCAGCATCTTAGTACCTGGACCGTATAAGGCATTTAAAAATTACTTCCTGAGTGAGTGAATATACTTAAACTTTCAAATATTTTTTACATACCCACACTCACGTGTGTACATACACATCTGTGAAGTGGAAGGGAAAACTCTACTGACATCTCTGAGCACAGTTACAGTTTCATTTAAAAAGGGATATACTTTGATCAAAAGTATTACTTGGTTTGCCAAAACAACTATCATGATGCCAAATGGTGGAATCTTTTTGATGAAACTGCAAATAAAACTAGTCCCCAGTCTAGTTACATTATTAACCCTATTATTAGATAATTGCTCAATACAACATGGTAGGTGCATAATACTTAAAAGTCTTACTCCATTCATGTCTCTTTACTTATGTCCATTTCTTCTGTATTAAAAAGAGACCAACATATATCAATATCATAATGATTCAGAACCACAAGCAGAGATGTGTGTTTCTGCAAAAGTAGCACAGAAGGACTCTAGGATATTCCTGGGGCAGCTCTCTCGCAACTATGTGTGGAGGAAGATGGAACTGAGGGATAATGGGTGGGTGACACACTGAAAGGGACAAAGTCAGAATGTATGCACGACAAGGGCAACAGATACATGGGCCATGAAAACCAGCTCTTGTGACAGCACTGGTACATATATTAAGTCATTGCCATAGAACATACACTGCATAGGAAAGCAAATGAGTATCTTTTCTCAAATAGTTTAACGCAGACAGATGGCTGGGTCATTAACTTAGAGAATTACCACATGAAAGCAAACAGAATCATTGCTTTTAGAAGAGTAACCAGGAAATCACCCCTAACTACCACTCCAGTCACATATTAACAGATTCGGCAGAGCTCATCCACACAGGCAGTCTGCCAAGTGGCAGTCTGAATCAACTATGAACCTGATCACTTCTATAAGGATAATGAAGTAATAACTGTTATTTACACACCTACAGATTTATTCAGAGATTTATAAATCTAAGTAGGAAAGGACATAAAAACAAATAGAAAAAAGGCAGTCAGAAATTCCTGATTCATGAAGACAGGTTTCTAACTGCTAAGCGATATAGTAAGGACAAGGCATCAGCCACTTACATCTGATTCCCAGTAATAAGGAAAGATTAGGCTCCTTGCCCTGAGCACGCTGATTAAGAATACTACACAATGCCTTCAAGTCAAACAAACAATAGGACATTTCCTTGAACAGCTGATCAATCACACTCAAATCAGATAGTGGCCATTTAGTGAGTACTGTCTGCTGCCTGGATTGGTCTCCTTCCTGGCCTTGATCCAATAAAGAGCACGTCTCCGGTCTTTGGTTCTGCAACGCATAAAGAAAACAAAAATCAGGTTGTTAGATCAGAGGAAGGTACTCAAAGGACATACAGGTTAACATTTTCCACCATCTATAAACAAAATGATAGAGTCCTATTAACATTCACATTAACCAAGTTTAACTGCATACACACAGTAGGGAAAAAAAAAAAAAGAAAAAGAATTTAAACAGTGAAAATGATTCAATGGTTCCTCTGGACCATCTCATGCCCCAGGGTAAACCTGAGAAAGGCAACAAATCCAGATTCAGTGTCTAGGAGTATCTCATATCATATAACATCACCTGATAAGCATCTGGGTTATGTATGTGTTTTTTTATGATGAGATTTATCCCAAGAACAAAAAGACCTATGAAGAAATTTTAAACCTCATCCTATAGTTTTACTGTTAGTAGGGATAACGGTTTAGTTACTTTAAACTATCTGTTGCAAACTGAGGAAAAAGTTTTTATGTTTTGTTAATGTTGACAGGTACCAAAAGTTTCAGCAAAAGAGAAAAAGAAATACAAGTATAAAATCAAAGGAAACAAAACCCCTAATAATCTTGAATTGTGAAATCCGAATTGGAAATATCAATATGAACTCATAAATTATCATACTCAGAAAAAGCTACCTTCACCTTATCCCCCAAACTGTCACCATCTATCTACTCTTCATCCTGAAAACTGCTAATTAGAGACAATATAAAGCTTTCCAGTTGGAACTCTATTTAAAAATTACCAAATAGCTTGCACTGATGAGGAAAAGATTTTTTAATAGATGAATGCCAGCTAATAAATATAAAAATAACTAGGAAAAAATATGATTTTAATCACGTAACGATCCAGACAATTATCACCAGTGAATACGAAAACCATCAAGGGAAAGGGTGCTAATAAACCGCATATTCACACAGTTACCTAAGTAGCTCTCCACACATTACCTACTGTTTGCAGAGGCCATAATGTAACAAAGGGAAGAATAAGTCTGTTATTTTAACCATTTTAACCCGGTGAACTCAGTATTTCTGTCACTTACAGTGTGGGATAACCAAACATATATAGTTTGATGATATGAACAATGCCTACAAAGTATTAATGACAAAAAAATGTTTGACTTGACTTACTGACATCTTTAGTTCTTCTTGTAGCTTATAAGAAATAGAAGGGGTAAAGAACAAGATAAATGACACCATGAGGAGGCAATCAGGCAAATCTAGGTCTGACAATCTGTAACTCTGTAAGACAACAGGCCCAGGTTTGTCGACAAGTCACTAACATGGACAAAATGAGAAACTTTAGATTTATAAGACAAAATAAAATGCAACTCATGGTCTTTTTTGATTGAATGCTAGTTTCAACTGTCATTATAAAAAGCATTTGAATTTCCCAAAGGGGAAATTTTAGTATAAACTAGGTATTATCCAATATCGAGGAACATTATTCTTACTGGGTGTGACAATGGTGGTATGTTTGTACAGGAAATGTCCCTAACTTTTGGAGATGCATTCTTGGGTATTTAGAAGCACAATGTCATGATTAGAGTTAAAAAACTAAAGTATTTTCTGTATAATGTATGCCATATAGGTCAGCTTATAATTAAGTGAAGAAAGTATAATCTGTTCCAATGATGAAGTGTTAACATTGCACCCTTCTTAAGGATTTTCAAGGATAATTTTGTTTATATTCAATTTACACTTTATTCAATTACTTTGGGACCTAATCTCTATATAGCATTTGACTGTTGTAGTTAAGTCTGTGGAGTTGTATTCTAAGACATGAGAAAAATAAAAGTTTACCTTTTTGATTATAAGTTTGTAAGAAACCTAATGGATTTAATTAACTGACATATCAAAATCCAGTCTTCAACTAAAAATATTCCATGATATGTACAAAATAAGCATGTGCTTTAAGTACTGAATCATTCTTTGACAGCAATTTGAATTTTTTTTACTCACATCAAGCAATGTTTCTGTTAATCTCTGTAGGTTTCTTTCTTTCTTTTCCAGCTCTTCCATCATCTTTTGAGTAGTCAATTTTTCTTTAGAAAGCTTCCCTTGCATAGACTAGAATAAAGAGAATTGGAAAGCAGAGAATGTTGTTAATGCTAAAAGCAAAATGCAGTCAGGTAGGTAGACAGGAATACAGGCTCTGAAATACTTTGAATCTGTCCTCCCCCACCCCTTGGAAGATAAAAGCCTTCATTTTAAAACAACCCTTACTGCATCTAGAGTGGATGACAACAAAGGAAAAAACAAATATCATCTTTACCAAGAAAGTCGACAGTCTGGGTAATAAAACATGTTAAACCTAAAGCAGCTGGTGTTGAATGCTATGTTACAAACAGCTCTTACTAACTGATTTTTTGTTCATGTATTCAGAGTGTTTTAGCAAATCTATACCTCCCATGCTCCACACCCCATTTTTCTCGTGGTTAATAAAATACAAGATAATAAGATCATAAGACCATCCTCATTTTCTATCATTTGAAACATAGCTAAACACACTTCTCTCAGTGTATGGTATTCTGAGCAGTGAATATGATGAATTCAGGCCAAAGGTCTATTATGGGACTTTGATAAATGAATCTCTTTCTTAACTCTATAAATTACAAATTATCCATTGTAATAAAATTCTGAGTGTACCAAAACAGTATATAGGATATTTTAAGAGTACTTGGGTCACTTCAGCTGCTAAGTCTGATTTTCAGCTACACACCAAAGATAAACTTGCCATAAACTCTGTAGTTATCAGTGGTTTCTAGAGGTTTTAATTAACACTTTTTCCTTTTGTGAAATCACAAGATCAATAAACATTTGACAAGAAAAGAGATTTCTTTTTTTTCCCCCCTCTCAGGACTATATTTATTTAGTCCCAATTCTGAAACTACTTCAGCATGCTGACTGCTTAAATAGTACACAATACATTATGAAGGTTTCCCCCCACTCATATTATCTCTGGCTAGAATAAAAGAAGATAGCTGTCACCATGGGTTGAGATAAGATTCTGTAAATATAAAGCAGTTTTCTTAGTAACAGATATTCAACTTTGTAGCTTATTACTTGGATTTGTTTGCTAAACTCTATACAAAATTTGTTTACATTTAATAACTCATAAGTTGGTTACAAATGAATTATGCTCTGGGGTGCCTGGGTGGCGCATTCAGTTAAGCATCCAACTCCAGCTCAGGTCATGATTTCCCAGTTCATGGGTTTGAGTACTGCATTGGGCTCTATGCTGACAGCTTGGAGCCTGGAGCCTGCTTTGGATTCTGCGTCTCCCTCTGTCTCTGTCCCTACCCAGCTTGTGCACAGTTTCTCCCTCAAAAATAAACATTAAAAAAAGAAAAGTGAATTAAGCTCTATAACAAGAGTATTTCCTTCCAGGGAAAACTTTATATCTCACAAAATTTAATCTCACAGCAGAAAGTCACATGGATTCTGAAATTCCTTTGTAACTGCATGTGAATGAACCAAAAACCTATTTGAATGATATGTATTTATTTATCTGGCTGAAGATCTAAGCTTACAGGCATAACAAGATTATCTGACTGGAATCCAGAATTTATCCTAAATTTTCTTAAGATTTTTGACTATTTATCTTATTAGCATTGTGGAGGAAAGGCATAACAGTTAAGCTACTCTAAATCTAACATTTTAACAATAAAATCTGACCCTGAGAGGTATTTTCACAATACTATAATGTAATCTAGTGTTTTATATTTTTACCAGTTCAGTCATACTGAATGTGATTAATAATTAGCAAGCAAATCTGACTAACATGTTCATATATAAGACTAAATTTAAATCAGAAACAGGCAATTGTCTCCATCAGATTAAATATGAAATGTTTGGCATTAGTGCTATTTTTCATAAGAAAAAAATCTGGATTTGGGAAATATATTAAGCTTAAGATGTTTGTTATGTTGGTTGGGTTCAGGGTACTTATGAAACAGTCCTTTAATAGGGGAAAGAGTTCACAGATAAACTTATCCTAAAAGGCCCATATGTTGTATAACCTCTAGACTAATATGAGGGTATGAGTGCCATAGCTGTCTGACACAACATTCTATCTATAAGATTATTTCTCTATCCTAAATTGTATGAAAAAGCATATGTTTAAAGCTTAAGAAAAAAAGAGAAAGGAAAATTTCCAGTAATCTTAGAATGGGATTACTAACATTAAAAACTTTAATTTTCAAATGTCTACAATATGTCTATAAATTTCCAGTTAATCATCTTTTAAAAATTCTAAGTTACTAACCTATATATATTTATCACATTCTTTTTAAAAAAATTTTTTTAATGTTTATTCCTTTTTGAGAGAGAGAGAGGGTGGGGGAGGGGCAGAGAGAAAGGGAGATAACAGAATCTGAAGCAGCTCCAGGCTCTGAGCTGTCACCACAGAGCCTGATGTGGGGCTGGAACTCACAGACTATGCGATAATGACCTGAGCCACTTAACCAACTGAACCACCCAGGCACCGCTATCACAATCATTCTTAAAGTTGAAAAATGGTTTTAAAAACATTTGTTGTTGGGGCACCTGGGTGGCTCAGTCAGTTGAGCGGCCGACTTCAGCTCAGGTCATGATCTCGCAGCCCGTGAGTTCGAGCCCCGCGTCGGGCTCTGTGCTGACAGCTCAGAGCCTGGAACCTGTTTCAGATTCTGTGTCTCCCTCTCTCTGACCCTCCCCCGTTCATGCTCTGTCTCTCTCTGTCTCAAAAATAAATAAACGTTAAAAAAAAAATTAAAAAAAAACCAAACATTTGTTGTTTTGATCTAAATATCTAGAAATGCTATCTTTTGTCCCATAAACAAAATAGCTCAAATGAAGGAAAGACAGCTGTGCCTTCACCAATAAATATCATGTATTCCACAAACCCGATTTAAGAGAAAGTATTTTGATTAAAAACTTATGTTAGCAGTTTTACTATATAAACACACACAACTCCATCCCAAACAATGCACCCATACGCGCGCGCGCACACACACACACCACACACAAAAACACCATACAAGAGTTTCACAAATGCAGTTCTTCATGCAATCATTCATTTAGCAAAAATTATAACCAAGCACAGTCTGTGCACTGGATGATGATGCCTCAGTGAATAAACAGTCAAAACTCTGGCCCTTTCATAACTTTTACTAGGAAGTAAAAGATCAAAGAAAATAAACAATGTGTAAGTTACATAGTATTTTGTATTAGAATTTGACTAGCGCTTTGGAGAACAAATTAGCATGGCAAGGGAGAGGAGGTGGAGATCGCAAATGGAGCAGAGTATAGGCTCATGGAAAAAAGGTGACGTTTGAGCAATGGCTTGAAGGAGGTGAAAGACTGCATCTCATAGATGTCTACAGTGTGTTTCAGTCAGTGCAAAGGTTCTGAGCCAGATGGTGTCTTCTGTGTTGAGAAAACGCCAGAGAGCCAGGGTGGCAGAAAATAGTAAAAGATGAAGTCAGAGAAAGCACAGATTGTGTAAGGCTGCTGAGCCAGTGAAAAAACTTTGATTTTTACTTTGGAAAAAATGAGGAACCATTGAAAGATTCTGAGAAGAGACATGACATGATCTGGTTTTTGTTTAATAGGTCACTCAGGCTGATGAGAATAGACTTCAGGCAACCAAGGATGCAAGCAGGCAGAAATAATTCATATGAAGAATAAAGATGTGTTGGACGAGGGTGGTCAGGAGAAGTCAGATGCTAGATATATTTTGAAGGTAATAAGATTTGTTCACAAATACGAGGCAGAAGAGAAGGGTAAGTCTAAGGTTTCTGGAGTGAACAAATGGAAGGAAAAATTTTCCATTAATAGAGAAGGGCCTGAACATGGATGGTAGAGTAGGTTTTACTATTTTCTCTTTGGGGAAGGAAAGAAATTCAATTTGGATTTATTATGTCTGATATGTCAAGTGGTACTGTTGAGTAGGGAGTTGGATGTACAAGTTGTAAGGTCAGGAAGAATTATGAGCTGGAAGAAGTTAGGGAGTAGTGAGCAGACACATTACATGCAAAGCCATGGGACTGGGCAAGATCACTAAGACAAATACAGGTACAGAATTCTAGGAAAGAAACAGACCTTTTTTGAAATATGGTACAACTTGTTGAAAGCATTTCACATGTCTGCACAATAAACTTTAACTTAAATATCACAAATACAATTAAACATATCCCCCTAAATTATAAGAAAGAAAACTTCTAATAAGGTACTTTGTCCAATTTTTATACACTAGCCTACTAGTCTGCCTATATCTTTATTATAATAGGATTTATGTTACAGATGTTAAATTTATTGTGTCCAGTTAAATAAAACAAGAAAATAACAACAAAAACTTTAAAAAGAAAGTTCTTCTAAAATTTTTTCATTTAAAATTTTATTGTATGTATTTCAATGATCTAGATATAGGGCATAAGTAAATCAGTTTGAATTTATTATTGAGAACAGATACAAAGTTTCATGCTGTTATGATTCCATTAGTACAAATACCACTATTCTTGTAACAGCTTACGTAACTATACATGAAAGGTAAGATCATGGCGCTACTAGCATTAGAAATAGCGGTAAGAAGCACGTACATAACAGAAAGGTAATAATGGCATCTACAAAGCATTAACAAGGGGAATGCATTCTCTGAATGAAATTGATATTTTTTCTCAACACCTTTTATTTTATTTTAAAATAGTTTTTCTTTTGTTTTAATGTTTACTTATTTTGAGAGCAAGTACGCCATGTGCACGAGCAAGTGGGGGAGAGGCAGAGAGAGAGAATCCCAAGCATGCTCCACACTGTCAGTGCAGAGCTGGATGCAGGGCTTGATCTCACAACCTGTGAGATCATGACCTGAGCCTAAATCAAGAGTCCGATGCTTAACTGACTGAGCCACCCAGGCCCCCATCAACATCTTTAGAAAAACTAGTTAAAAGAAAGATCATCTCCTAAATGAGGCCACTCCTTAAAGAGTGGGAGAGGTGGCTGTTTTACCTAATGCATAGAAACAACCACACAGAGTCAAAAAAATTTTTGACAGAGTCAAAAAGAACCAGAGGAATATATTCCAAATGAAAGAATAAGAAAACCTCAGAAAAAGGCCTTAATGAAACAAAGATAAGTGAGTTCAAAATAGTAGTCATAAAGATGCTCACCAAGGTCAGCAAAACAATGCATGAGCAAAGTGAGAATTTCAACAAATAGAATATATAAGAAAGTACCAAGTAGAAGTCATAGAGCTGAAGAGTAGAATAGCTTAACTAAAAATATAACAGATGGATTCTACAGCAGACTAAATGAAGCAGAAGAAAGGTCAGTGAACTCAAAGACAGGGCAGACTTCATTCAATCAGAATAGCAACAAGTAGAAGAATGAAGATGGCTTAAGGGACTGAAAGGACAATCCTAAGCAAATCAATATTTGCATTACAGGGTCCCAGAAGGAAGAAAGAAAAAGGGACAGAAAACTTATTTGAAGAAATAATGGCTGAAAACTTCCCTAACCTGGGGAAGGAAAGAGACATCAAGAGCTAAGAAGCCAAGAGAGTTCCAAATATGATGAACCCAATGAGACCCAAAGGGGCACATTATGATTAAATTCAAAACTTAAAGACAAGGAGAGAATCCTAAAAGCAGCAAGAGGAAAACAACTTGTTATATACAAGGGAACCCCTACAAAATTCTCAACAGATTTTGAGCAGAAACTGTGTAAGCCAGAGGGTGCAGCAAAATCTATGCAAAGAGTTGAAAGTACTGTTAACCAAAAATAGTTAACCCCACAAAGTTGTCCTTCAGAAATGAGGGAGAAATAAAGAATTTTCCAGGGGCACCTGGGTGGCTGTTGGTCAGTTAAGCTTCCCACTTGGGGTCAGGACATGATCTCATGGTTAAGGAGTTTGAACCCTGCATCTATGCTGACAGTAGAGAGTCCACTTCGGAGCCTCTGATCCCACTTCTCTCCTCCTCTCTCTCTACCCCTCCTTAACTCGCACACACTCTCTTCCTCTCAAAAATAAACCTTAAAAAAAAAAAAAAACTTAAAAAAAAAAAAAGGAGTTTTCCAGACAAGCAAAAGCTGAAAGAGTTTATCACCACTTGACTAGCCTTACAAGAAATGTTCAAAGGACTTCTTTAGGCTGAAATGAAAGGGTGCTAATTAGTAACAGGAAAACATGTGAACGTATAAATCTCACTGGTAAAAGTAAATATATACTAAAATTCAAAATAACACTGTAAGGGTGGTGGGTTAATCACTTATAAGGCTAGTATGATGGTTAAAACACAAAAGTAGTAGAAACAACTAACTGTGATAGTTTGTTAATGGATACATAAGATAAAAAAGAAATAGTGGCAACAAAAATATAAAAAGATGGGAGGACTGCATCAAACTAAAAAGCTGCTGCATAGCCACACACACACACACACACACACACACACATACAATGAAAAGGCAATCTACCAAATCAGAGAAAATAACTGCAAATCATATCCGTTAAGCGGTTAATATCCAAAATATACAAAGAACTCATAGAACTTAATTAGCAAACAAAAACAATAAAAAATCTGACAAAAAATGAAGTAAAACGAGGGCGTTTGGGTAGCTCAGTTGGTTAAGCTTCTGACTCCTGATTTCGGCTCAGATCATTATCACACGTTTTGTTGAGTTCGGGCTCTGCATCAGGCTCTGTGCCGACAGCATGGAGCCACGTTGGGATTCTCTCTTTCCCTCTCTTTCTGCCCCTCCCTTGCTCTTCGTCCTCTCTCTCTCTCAAAAAAACATTTTTTTTTAATTTAAAAAATGGGCAGAAATTCTAAATACACATTTTTCAAAGAAAATATACAGATGGCCAACAGGTACATGAAAAAGTGCTTAACATTACTACCTGTCAGAGAAATACAAGTCATAACCACAATGAGATATCGCCTCACATAGTTAGCATGGCCATTATCAAAGACAAGAGATAACAAGCTCTGGTGAGGATGTGGAGAAAAGGGAACCCTTGTGCATTGTTGGTGGGAATGTAAACTCGTGCAACCACTACGGAAACAAGTATGGAGGTTCCTCAAAATATTAAGAATACAACTACTATACGATTCAGCAATTCTACTTCTGAAAAACACTAACTCAGAAAGATATCTGCACCCCCATGTTCATTGCAGCATTATTTCTAATAGCCAAGACATGGAAACAAACTATCCACTGATAGATGAATGGATCAAGAATGTGTGATATATACAATCTGGTTTATACAAATGGAATATTAATCCAACAATACAAAACAAGAAAATCTTGCCACCTGCAACAAGGTAGATGGACCCTGAGGGCATTATGCTAAGTGAGGTAAGTCAGACAGAGAAAGGCAAATACCATGTGATCTCACTCACCTATGAAATAAAAAAAAAAACAAAAAATCCTCAGAGATAACAGAGAACAAATTAATGGTTGGGGTGGGGAGTGGAATTAGGGAAAGGGGGTAAAGAGGTATAAAGTTCCAGTTATAAAATAAGGCCTTGGGGATGTACTGTCCAGCACGATGCCTACAGTTATATTTGAAAATTACTAAGAGAATAGATCTTAAAAGTTCTTATCACAAAAAAAAAAAAAAAGTAAACTATGTGGTGATGGACATAAAGTAGATTATTGTGATCATTTCACAATATATAAAATAACAAATCATTAGATTGTACGCCTGAAACTAATATGTTATATATCTGAATAAAAAATAAGTTAACAGTTAAAAAAAAAAGGTATAGAGTTAATGGTAACAGCATAAGATTTTGTAGTAACACAAAACTAGGTTCTGGGTCTACACCTTATGTGCTGTGCAACCATGGATAAGTTATTCAACCTTTCTAGGTTCCAAGTTCATCAGAAAGAATTTCCAAACTTGTAAGGTATTGTGAAAATTATGCAGTGTGTATACAGACATTTTGGGTGCCTGCCTAGTCTCAAATCCCACAAGTCACAAGCAGCCATATTTTAAGAATTCTGCACCTCTCAGGATTCTCACTGAATCAAGCAGAGTGAACGCTTAACCACACCTGAGAACCTGGGATGCAGAGTCTAGGAGTTCATCTCTTCATGATTGGAAATGAACTACAGAATGTAAGAGGCTGCGGACAACTATATTCTGCTATGTGAGCTAAAGAATAAAGGGAGTCTGTGTGCACAGAGAGAAGAGAATGCAATGAGAGAAGGAACAAAGCCTCTTCTTTCCTGAAGCCTGGTTTTATTCCTTCTGATGGGTTCCACAGTATCGCTACGTTCTTTCTACACAGTGGTTCTGTTTTTGCTTAGGCTAAAGTGAATTGGTTTTTTGCTTAAAACCAAAAGCCTAAATGACTTTCACTTGGTACAAAATATTTATGCAATAACCACTAATTCTTCTTATACTATTAAAAGGAGCCCATTTCTTATAACCAATCATCATGATGTACACTTTAAATATCTTACAACTTTGTCAATCATACTTCAATAAAGCTGGCAAAAATAAGAGCCTATTCCAATTCAGCACTGTGGGTTTAATTTTCTTGTGGGCAAAGGTTTTTGGTCTGCTTTGTTCTCTAGTTATCCACCAGAAGAATGCCTGGCCCACGGTAGAAACTCAGTTAAAGTTACTGAACAAAAAAAAGATGAGAAAATAACTAAAACCCAATTTAGTTTTTAAGTAAAAGGCTATATTCATTCATTCAAAAATAGTTACTGAGTATCTAGGCTATACTATACTGTACTAGTGTTCATTTGGATAAGGATTATTCAAAGAGCATAGTGCACCTATTACAAAACTCTTAAATAAATATATCAGAAAACAAAACCAGGCACTTTACTTAATCTCAAGGAGCTAATGATACTACCATATTGCAGAGTGTAATATACTAAAAATTTCACTATGGAGGCAAAATTTCCAAATTCTACTTCTAGGCAACTGAACACAAGGTGCCTTCTACAAGGCTAGTTTTCTGACATGCTCCAGCTTAAGATCTTTCATGCCTGGAGAAGACCCTTAAAACAAGTCTTTCCCCTAAGGCTTACATAAGGAAGATATCAGACTAACCTCTTGTGCCTTTCTTCCTTTCTCTTGGGATGCTTCCCTTTGAAACAGCCAGGAGCAATGCCAAGAGCACAAACTGAGGTCAGACAGGAATTAGAACTGGAGCTGAGACCTTAGGCATATCTCTTTAAATCTTGGCTATATCATATATAAAAAGATGCTCTGTCTTACCTTGTAAGCTTACTATTGAGGTTTAGAAATAGTAAATATAATCAGAAGCACAGTTTCTGTGCCACGTAATATATTCCTCATCAGCATCATCACTGATACCTCTGCACTTATTAGGGGCTCCATTTCTCACTTTAGCCTAATTGTGGAGAAATAGTAAATCCCTTTTCCTCCTTCCTACATACTAATAAAAAGAATTTTCAGGGGTGCCTGGGTGGCTCAGTCGATTAGTGTCCAACTTGGGGGTCAGGTCATGATCTCATGGTTTGTGAGTTTGAGCCCTGCACTGGGCTCTGGGCTAACAGCTCAGAGCCTGGAGCCTGCTTCGGATTCTGTCTCTGTCTCTGTCTCTCTCTCTCTCTCTCTCTCTCTCTCAAATAAATAAACATTTAAAAAATTAAGAATTTTCAAAATACTTATAAACTCTAAGATAAAAAAAATAAGGAATACACAAACACAATTAAAACTGCTATTTTTAGGTTTTTGTTTATAATAATCCAAGACCATGTATAGCTCAAATTCCTTTAACTATCACCTTACTACCTGATTTAACTTTTAAAAAAATCTGAGAATTCTGCTTCCAGCATGACAGTATGAGGAGCCCCTCAGACCCACTCCTCAGTGAAAATTATAAAAGAGCACATTTAAAGTTTCTGGAAATGGCCCTAAGAGCACACAGCAAATGAATAAACATATATTCAAGAAAATCTACTGAAAGAACAGCAAAGTCTAGAATATTTGAACCAAAACCCACTCCATCTTTATGTTCTCACAGCTCTCAGAGAGATGGAAATTTCACTTCTGACTGGGACAGCCAGTAACACACTGGGCTCTCTGTCCCTAGCTCCCCAGCGGAGAGCTATCTTCCCAGGAGGGGCTGATATCAGCATTTCTCTTCCTGCCCTCTGCTACCTGCACCTGAGGCTAAGTTCCAGACCAGTACAGCCAAAAGGTGGAGACTCCCTTTCTGCCCAGGCTCCTTCACGGACTGAGGCTTTACCTTGGGTACAGCATTATGGAGAGTACTGGGGACCTGACTGCTCTTGCCTTGGCTTCTGTGGCAGGGGTTCCACACTGGGAAAGGCAAGCCAAGATCTAGAGCTATTGCCCACTCTCCTTCCACCGAGTGTTTACCTTCTGGAGTCACTCAGAAATTTGACGTTGTTCCCACCAGCACTGACCTGGCTCAAAGATTTTGCCTGGAGAGAAGCCAGCCACAGAATAGAGAGCTCTAAATGTCTCTCTAAAGGAACTGAATTCATGTGCAGCCGACTGTGAAGTTCATGCCTAAGGGCACTCTCAAAAACAGTGAAGGTTGTGGCAAAAGGGAGTTGGGAGGAAACTGTTAGATTCATCGAAGGTACAGGCTAAACTACTGGCTGGCGAGATTCTTCGAGAGAAAAAGACAAAGAAATACCTGGGAAAAGCACTCCTGGGAACAGAAAAGAATCTCAAACATTAACCTAAGGAGCTCTTCTTCCAAAGGAACCAGAATACATTGGTCTGTGAAGCAATTTATACCACAGGGCATCACTGAAAGCAACAGAGCAATCAGCTGGCAGTTAATGTGTGGTCAAGGAAAGAGTCACAAAAGATCACATATTACACTTATATGAGATGTCTAGAACAGGCGAATCTATAAAGATGGGAAGCAGATTAGTGATTGAGATGGATGGGGAGGAAACAGGGTTTAAGGGAGTGACAACTAAAGGTAAGGGGGTTTATGAGGTGATAAAAAGGTTCCAGAATTGACTGTGGTCTTGGTTCCATGTATCTGAGCATACTAAAAATTACTGAATTGTACACTTTAAATGGGTGAATTGCAGACTATGTGAATTCTATCTCAGTAAAGCTGTTATTTAAAAATTGGCACAATATAAAGAAAAAACAACCTGCCAGGTTCCTGTTCGTAAGCTCTTGATCTACTTTCAGGCTTACAAGCAAGAACTACCAAAACAACTTAAATGTGTCGAGAACACACCCAGGTTTCTCAGAACTACTTCTCTCTCTCTTTTTTTCTTTTAAATCTCAGTCTTCCCAGTCAATTCCCACTTTGGGAGCAATGAGCCCCAGGCCCCCCGCCCCCTCCCTCCCAAGCACCCCGACCACACTTCCTAGTGGCACCAAGTGGAGGATGCTGCCAGGCCAAGGAAGCACTGCCCATGGAACATGCTAACAGTGCAGATTTCAAGATTCACCCCAGAGATACTGAGTCATCAGGTTCCCAGTGGGGCCCAGAAATCTAAATAATGTGAATGTTCAAACAGCTTTGGTGACCACTCATAGCACACAACAAGCTCGAGAACATTCCTTCTTGATCCAAGTGAGTGGACTCTCTTCCTGCCTCAGAGCTCCCCACCTTAGACAGAAAGAATTTTTCAGAAGTTACAGGCACCTCTTTTATGTTTTTCACATTTTAATTAACAACTATAATGTGCCTGTAACAGGCCTGCATGTACATGAAAGACTGTTCTCTTTAGAAGTACAAACATTGGCAAGAAAGCTTATTTTTTTAAAAACTACTTTTCCTTTGATAAAAGACACTGTTTGGTTGCTAGGTTTTTCAAAAATTAGTATTAATTTCTGATCAGAATATTTTTAGCTTTTCATGCATTATAAAAGCAATTTCACAAAGGTAAAATGTTTTAAAAATTTTAAAAAAACTAGGAAGGAAGAACTTCATGTCAGGTCACATCACAAAACTAGGATAACATAAAAACAGGAGGTAAACATCACATAATAATAAAGTGAAAATATTAAACCAATTTATCTATTTAGGTTACAGGAAAGTTAAATTCTGCTTATAAGACATTCTAAAGGTTTATGATCCATTTTCCCACTGTTTCTACTGAGAAAACCTGCTGGATGAAGGCTTTAAGAGAGACTTGCTAAATATTGGAATAAAATCTTTGGAGGCTGTGAAAACATGTTCTCTTGAAGTGATATAAATAGGACAGGCTGTTACAGTTTTGAGATTGGTGGTTCCAACCATGCCTTTAAAAGTGAACAGTCTTAATGACCTTAAAGCATTATTGTATCTTTTATTGTTACAATGTTCATTGATAGCTGTCAACTCAGAAGGTCAATTTAAATGGGAAAACTCTTTCAGTGAAAAAACAGTTTCAGTATGTTAGGAAAAACAAGTATATCTAACAAACTTTTTTATTCTGTATGTCCTCTGCCGAAAGCTTATAATAGTTATACAAAATGATAACAGCTCACTGGAAACAGGATTATTTATACAGGTGAAATGTACTTTTAAGGAATAAATAGGAGGGAAGGCAATGCCCAATGAACTAATTCACATTCCGACTGAAGTCACATTTATGGAAATTATGGGGAATGTTCTATTACAAAATATCTTTTTATACTGTACACTGACAGAAGAAAAACTTCTGGTTTTTGAAACCAGTTTAGCTATACTGGTTTCATAAATGTAGACAAAAGCATTATTTCTTTTTTTTTTTTTTTTTTTTAAAATATACTGGCTTTTATTTTTTTTTTTTAATTTTTTTTTCAACGTTTTTTATTTATTTTTGGGACAGAGAGAGACAGAGCATGAACGGGGGAGGGGCAGAGAGAGAGGGAGACACAGAATCGGAAACAGGCTCCAGGCTCCGAGCCATCAGCCCAGAGCCTGACGCGGGGCTCGAACTCACGGAGCGCGAGATCATGACCTGGCTGAAGTCGGACGCTTAACCGACTGCGCCACCCAGGCGCCCCCAAAAGCATTATTTCTAAAGGATCAATGAATAAACAAGTTACATGCCTGTTAACATCACCTTGATGGGTGAACAAAATAGTAGACAAATCTGTATTTTTACAGCACTAAACTCAGTTTCAAAATCAGGATACTTTTACATAAAGTACTACCTTTATATATTCAACAACAAATATAATTAAGAGAAGACTGATTTCTCCCCAACATCAGAATCAATAAATGTGCCACTGACCTAAACCAGCTATGTATTTATTTGACTTCTGGTACATAGTGGTAAGCGACAGCTGTATTTTAAATATAGCACTTTCAACTCTGTAACAATGCCTTATTTTTATCTCCTATAAATTGGACAAAAAATGAATATGGCAAGGGATTTCATTTTTCTCTTTTGTCATAAAATTTAAACTGTAAGAATAACCTGCTTACACCCAAGGCAATGCAATACTCCAAAAGTCAGCCAAATGGAATTTGAACAAATTTGGTCATCTCAATAGTTTGCAGGGACATAAAGAAGTAGTGAAACATGACTTCTACTAATACTACATTTGTTTTGTCTACTAAACCCTCTAAAATGGAAGAACTTCCTGGCACTGTGGATGAACAAAGAACATGCAAATTATAATAGCAGTGAAATTTTACAATAAATTTAATATTGTACTGATAGCTTAATGTATAACTCGGGGCACCTAGTGGCTCAGTCAGTTAAGGAACCAACTCTTGATTTCAGCTCAGGTCATGATCCCCTAGTTTGTGGGATCAAGCTCCACACCTGCTTGGGAGGCTCTCTCTCTGCCTCTACCTTGCTTGCACCCTCTCTTTCTAAATAAATAAATAAACTCTAAAAAAATTTTTTTTAAAGTAATTGTATTAATTCATGTTTAAAAAAATGGCTGGAAAGCTCTACTATCACTCACTATAATGTATTTTGTGTTACTTTGCAAATAACATTTCTAAAATACCTCATTATAAGGTATTTTTTTGTGTCATGCAAAGGAATTTGAAGAAATTAAAAACAGCTATAGCATATAGGAAGGACATCATAATCTATACAGAAGTAAGGCTGGCCATTCCTTATGTAAGCAGGTGGGGAAAAGACTAGCAGTTAAGGGGAAAATTTTTTTTTAATGTTTATTTATTTTTGAAAGGGGGGGTGGGGAGAGGGAGGGAGAGGGAGGGAGGGAGGGAGGGAGGGAGAGAGAGAGAGAGAGAGAGACAGAGAGACAGACAGACAGACATAGGGTGAGAAGGGGAGAGGCAGAGAGAAAGAGACAAAATCCAAAGCAGGGTCAAGGCTCTGAGCTTTCAGCACAGAGCCTGATGTGGGGCTCAAAGTCAGGAACGAACTGCAAGATTGTGACCTGAGAGGAGGTTGGAGGCTTAACTGACTGACCCAGCCAGGTGCCCCAAGACTAGGCAGTTTTAAATAACTAGTAATTAAAGGGAACTGCTCTATTATGTGTATCAACTTGATAATAAGCCCATTAACTATAGTACAAAGCGACAAAAATTCTTCTTCAACTCAAAGTGTTCTCTTTAAGATTCTCTCTGTGGGATGCCTGGGTGGCTCAGTTAAGCTTCCAACCTTGGCTTAATTCATGGTCTCATGGTTCATGAGTTGGAGCCCCACATTGGGCTCTGTGCTGACAGCTTGGAGCCTGGAGCCTGCTTCAGATTCTGTGTTTCCCTCTCTCTGCCCCTCTCTCACTTGTGTTCTCTTGCTCTCAAAAATAAATAAAAGTGGGGCGCCTGGGTGGCGCAGTCGGTTAAGCGTCCGACTTCAGCCAGGTCACGATCTCGCGGTCCGTGAGTTCGAGCCCCGCGTCGGGCTCTGGGCTGATGGCTCGGAGCCTGGAGCCTGTTTCCGATTCTGTGTCTCCCTCTCTCTCTGCCCCTCCCCCGTTCATGCTCTGTTTCTCTCTGTCCCAAAAATAAATAAACGTTGAAAAAAAAAAATTTAAAAAATAAATAAATAAAAGAAAATATTTAAAAAATAATAAAGATTCTGTGATTTCCAATGCTAGGGAAATAACTAGTATCAATTTTTTAGAATAAGCAATATTTTTAGATGTTCACAGAGAACACATCTTTTATATTCATCAGAAACCACCAAATAAAAAAACTAGCTTTTTTAACTGTAAGGGGCCAAAAACTCAAAAGTTTTCATAAGAAACACAAAGCAAAAAATTTTGTCATCATTTTAAGCATATTTGTCATCCTCTATAATTTTCTATTTAAGTATCTTGATAAATATAGCTACCTTGGACAGTTATCAACATTTGCTATCTGTCTCTGTTAGCAAACCATATATAAGATCTATAGATCTAGATGGCCACAATGACTTACTCATTGCTTCAAAAAACAAGACAACAGAATTAATGAGTATATTGTCTGGCCCCAAATATTTGGAAATAAATGCATCTCAATAATTTGATTTTCATTCATTAATTAGTTTGAAAAAATAAAGAAATGTTTACTCAAGCATGTTAAGATCAAAGAATAGAATGGCATATAATTACATATTCTTTTACATATTCATTTATATATGGTCATGATATTTAAATGTGACTAAAAGACTTGGTTGATATGTAAAAATAAATTGTATTAAGATGCCACCACAAATAAGTAAAAGGCATATTTCAATTAATATAAATACATCCTGATAATCTGTAATGTGAGAGACAGTATGTGATGAATTAATAAACTCTTACAAGTCTTAGCCACCAAAATTTCAGTGTCAAAGGACCATCTTCACTGTCCTTAATTTGGATGGAGGTAACTTTTATTTGACTGATTTCTTAGAAAATGTTACCAAGTGAAATATAAATTTCTTTTATTATGGCCTATAATAAATCAAATAATAATGGCTGAAGGAACCTAACCATTTTGTGATTTGAATGGTTTGTAGAACAACTGAAGTTATGTCTACAGGAATGCAGATTAAAGAGTATAACCTTGTGAACCAATCCAGCAGGCCCACACACTTGTTGAACTGGCCTACTGTGTGATTAAAATGATAAATCACTTAACATGCGCAAAAGACAAAGTATACCATCTATAATTCTGACACTGATTTTATCTTTTTATTCTTTACTTCCATTTAAAAAAAAATTTTTTTTTTAACGTTTATTTATTTTTGAGACAGAGAGAGACAGAGCATGAACAGGGGAGGGTCAGAGAGAGAGGGAGACACAGAATCCGAAACAGGCCCCAGGCTCTGAACTGTCAGCACAGAGCCCGACGCGGGGTTTGAACTCACAGACCATGAGATCATGACCTGAGCCGAAGTCGGACACTTAACCGACTGAGCCACCCAGGCGCCCCTTTACTTCCATTTTTAAGAAGTAAAACAATTAGGAGGTACAAAAAAAATAAAATTATTCAGCAAAATTATGTCCAACGGCTTTCCATCATACACAGAATAAAATACAAAGAACATCTAGCCCCAGACTACTTTTCACCATCACCTCTCACCACTCTTCCTCACAATCACTGCACTACTCCAGACTAGCAGCCTTTTTGCTGGTCATGGAGTACAAAAGACACCTTCAGGCACTGGTGGCTCTCTTTGCCTGAAATGCTCTTCCCTTGGATGTCTTCATCCAGAACTCTGTTCAAATATTACTTCCTCAGGAAAAACTTCATGACCACTGTATCTAATGCAGCACTGTCTATTCATTGTTCTCTACCCTACTTTTTTAACGGTACAAATCATTCCTTGACATTATATTTCCATTTTGTCCATCTCACCCCACTAGAATAGCCAGGACTTGCTTTGTTCACTGATGAATCCCCAGTGCCAAGAACAGTGCCTGACACAGATGTAGGTGTTCAGTAAGTATCTGGCAAATCAATAAAAAAAAATGAAAATCCATTTAATCCACAAATTTTGGATTGTGTATTATGAATCAGACACTCTAACCTCTAGATATGCAAATGAGCTATGACAGTCTCCCAGGAAACTAAGCAGGAGGTAAAAACACAAATATGTAAACAACATGTTATACTTCGATAATATAGAAGGAATAATACAAGAAGGAAGAGAAGTGTTGGCCAGTCACAATAGACTGGAAACAGTCCATGATCTTTAATAAGTAGATCACTGATGATCGGATCACACATTAACCAATGTGTTCTCAGTAGTAGACTACACCCAATTAAAAGCAGGAAAGGTAAGGAATAAAGAATAATCTTCAAAATATTTTGAATGACTGATTTACCAAAGAGCATTTTCATTCTAAAAAAGTAAAAGATTAATATTAAAGAATTTGTAACTTCACTTCAAGTGCTATTAATCTTTTCATATAAATACATATATGCTTTAATATTTTTAGATTATATAGCCACTAAGAGTAAATCAGCATACAGCTAAATTAAAATATGCACAAAACATTCCTTACCTGAATTTCTAAAATCATTCTTTCAATCTCATCTTGTTGGCTGTCTATTATCTAAAACACAGAAAATATTATCAGTGTGAATTAAAAATTTTTCCACTGTTTTTGAAAAGTACCAATATTTAGAAAACAAAGGAAAACACAGGAAATAATGAATTTATTTTTTTAAATCAGGGTATGATTTTTTTTTACAAAATTATTCATACCAAGTATCCTTTAAATAGACATATTATCTGGATCACACATACATAAATCTGCAAAAGTTTTCCTCTACTTCTTGATAAAACTCTATGTAATTTATAAAAATAACTTTGAGACAGATGTCGAACAATTTAGGAAGGAAAAGAAACCCTTTTGTTTTGCTAAAAGGCAATATAATTTCTTCTTAGTTTGGCTTTAACAAAAATTTGAATTATTTAAATTTACTTAAATTGTCATTTTCAGAGAGACTGGCTGGCTCAGTCAGTAGAGTATGTGACTCTTGATCTCGGGGTTGTGAGGTCAAGTCCAACATTGGGTGTGGAGCCTACTTAAAAAAACGTGGGGAGCCTGGGTGGCTCAGTCATTGACTGTCCAACTCTTGATTTTGACTCAGGGTCATGATCTCATGGTTGTGAGATTGAGCCCTGCATCGGGCTCTGCACTGGGCATTGAGCCTCAAGATTCTCTCTTTCCTCCTCTCCCTCTGCCCCTCCCCTGCTCTCACTCTTGTTCTCAAAAAAAACAAAAAACAAAAAACACATTAAATAGGGGCACCTGGGTGGCTCAGTCGATTAGGCATCTTACTCTTTATCTTGGCTACAGGTCATGATCTTACAGTTTGTGAATTCAAGCCCTGCATTGGGCTCCACACTGACAGCATGGAGCCTGCTTAGGATTCGGTCTCCCCCTTGCTCTCTGCACCCCGTCCCCCCACCCCACTCATGCACAAATTAAACATTTTAAAAAGTATAAATAAAAGAGTCATTTTCTTTCCAAATAAAAACATTCAAACTAAGTTATTAAGTATTAACAAAAATATAAAGTAACTATAACTTATATGTCCATACACACATAACCAACATAACACAGATTTCATATTTATTATCAAAGACATCAACTGACCTTACTAGCATTCTCATTTTGTTCTCTCAGGGTATCATTTTCATTTTGGAGCTGTTTTGCATCTAACATGGGAAGGCGAATTCCATCTTCAAGGCATCTTTCTACTTTTTGCTGCAAGCTGTATGTTTTAGAAAGACAATTAAATAAAGAAAACCCACTCTATGTGCTGATTTTGGTAGATGACTTCAACATAAAAGATAGTCCCTTCTTAGGGCCTATAATATTTTTTAACTGAGTGATAATGAAGACCTACAGACTCCATATGAATAAGAATGAGCACCTACATCTCATAGAAGTAAAAAATACAATGGACGCTGGTCATCTTTTTAGAAATGACAGATTTGAGACCAGAATCCAAAGCTGCTTAGTGTGTGACATCCTTAGGCCCTAATGAAGTTCCTTATGACCCTAATCTGAGCTCTGCAGTCCAAATCCTGTTCTTTCTCCTGCAAAAGCAGAATTCCTTGATTAAGATGATTTTGTTTGGGAGCCTAATTATATGGATACATGTCTTTTACCTTCATTCTGAGCTCAGCCAAAGTTTGTTTGTAAGGATAGTTGTTGCCAAAACCAGTAGAATTATTACATTTCTCCTTCATTAATAACAGCAGCAATGTATTATTCCTCTGTTATTCATGGCAGAGACTTGAATTACAGAGAGAAAACAACAAAAGGAAGCCCCTCGGGTATATTAAAAGATTGAAAGGGAAAAAAACATGTTAATCTTGAGAAAAGAAAGAATAAGTCATGTTCTGGTTAAAAGGAATGACACCATTAACAATAATGACCAAAGTCAAAACAGAAAGACACCTCGGAATAGTTCCACTCTAGCTTACAATCAGACTTAAGAGTTGCAGAGCACTAAAAGAAACACACTTCTTACAGTTTGGGTTTTGGTATTTTCATTATTTTTTTTATTTTTTTAATATGAAATTTATTGTCAAATTGGTTTCCATACAACACCCAGTGTTCATCCCAACAGGTGCCCTCCTCAATGCCCATCATCCACCCTCCTCTCCCTCCCACCCCCGTCAACCCTCAGTTTATTCTCAGTTTTTAAGAGTCTCTTATGGTTTGGCTCCCTTTTTTTCCCCATCCTCTCCCCCAAGGCCTTCTGTTAAGTTTCTCAGGACCCACATAAGAGTGAAAACATATGGTCTCTGTCTTTCTCTGTATGACTTATTTCACTTAGCATAACACTCTCCAGTTCCATCCACGTGGCTACAAAAGGCCATATTTCATTCTTTCTCATTGCCAAGTAGTATTCCATTGTGTATATAAACCACAATATCTTAGCTCTTCATTTTAGCCACTGACTGGCATAAGGTGATATCTCAGTATGGTTTTGATTTGTATTTCCTTGATGAGGAGTGACGTTGAGCATCTTTTCATGTGCCTGTTGGCCATCTGGATGTCTTCTTTAGAGAAGTGTCTATTCATGTTTTCTGCCCATTTCTTCACTGGATTATTTGTTTTTCGGGTGTGGGGTTTGGTGAGTTCTTTATAGATTTTGGATACTAGCCCTTATTTTTCTTCTTTCAAGTATTATGGCTTTCCTGTGCTTTCTCTCTCTTCTAAAAATAAAGAAGTGAAAGAAGTGCCATACCTACATTCTGGGCAAAGAACTCACAGTCCTACCTGGCACAAAAGCGCTTCCAATATGTTACTAAATAATGGCACCAGACAAATTTTCATGTATTATGAATGCAGTGCACTGCTTTGTAATATATTGTTACTTGTCATAAAACTATTTGCTTTTTTCAGTCTAAAAGTGACAAGTGTATTATTTCTATTTCAGAATGAGCTTTCTCCCTCCAAATCAGTGTCAATACACTGCTTCTATGTAGTTACAACATTCTAAGAAAAATAAATTACATTAAAAACTATTAAGGTCTTTAAAAAAAGGAACCAGCTATGAGAAGGGAACAACATACTGTGTCATGAAAAAGTACCAAATAAGTCTTTTTTCATGTACACATTCTTGTTTTGTTTATATTATGAAGCATGCTCACTTAGGAAAGTAATAAATCTCTTGAATAGCAAAGGTATCAACTTTATTACTAGGGATCCCACCCACATATCTTACTTACATTTTCACTTCTAATGAAAAATTTTATCTGATGTTTAAATACCAAGAGTTTTCATATATTAATAAAGTGGGAAACTTAGAGACATTACATAGGCACAGATAAATGTAATGATATAATTCATAGTCACATACACATCTGAAGTTCTTCTGGAAACAAGAACTTCAGTTTATCATATAGCTGAGGAAACTGAAATAACACCCTTACCTCCAAGTTCAAGTGACACCATAGCTATATAAGTACTGAAGAATTACAGAAGACCTTATTTGGTCTTTTATATCTACTTGAAATTAAAAGAAAATTTCTGGGATGCTAACATCTCTGAAAGTATCAAGGTAAAAAAATGGAACACGGATTCTGAAATGCACTGTACTAAGTCTAATGAAAAAGACTAGGCTCAATTTTGAGAAAATCTAAATATTTGATTTTTAGATATTTGAGAAAATCTAAATAAAAGAGAAGGTATAATATCATATTAAATATATAAAAGCACACAATGGAACAAAACTAATTATATTCAAGTGTTCCTAATTCTATTCATAAAATGGCACAGTTTGAGTTTGTGATCAAAATGCCCTATAAAATCTCTTCTCATTTTCTCTAAGAAAGAAAAAGAACATATGGTTGAAATAGTGGAGGTCAGGAAGCTGTTCTGAGAATAGAGAATAGACTATAAGATGTGGAGTTATAGGAAGGGAAATTAAAGAGCAAGAAAGCAAAAACCAAGGGAAAAATAAATGTAAAGCTAAAAGTATATGAATTTTAGGGGGCACCTGGGTGGCTCAGTCAGTTAAGTGATGGACTCTTGATTTCAGCTCAGGTCATGATCTCATGATTTGTGAGAACAAGCCCCGCGTGGACTCTGTACCGACGGCGGGGAGCCTGCCTGGGATTCGATCTCACTCTCTCTCTGCCTCTCCTCCACTCACTCTCTCACTCAAAATAAATAAATAAACATTAAAAAAAATTGTATGAATTTTTTGAAGCAGAGATTAGAAACACTGAAGACCATAATGTCTCAGAATCAGATGTTTTCTGCACTGAAATCTAAGAAAAAGAGTAGACCAGGCATATTTAAGGCTTTCAAAGTAGTAAAACAATATTAACACGGAATTATCAGATGGATTTTGATTAGAGTTACATGCAATTGGTAAAAGCATGAGGAGTATATTTCTTAAATTTAGTTTTTGTTGCTTTGTTGTCTTATTCTTCCGTATAGTTTTGGCTATTTATATTTGATCATCTATTAAGGTTTAAGTTTTATAAAACAGAGTGCATGTAGTTGCATATATAACATAGTTCTCTAGGTTTTTTAGCAATCTAGTATTAATTTTCCAGATTAAATATATTAGCTAAATATACTAATAAATGATATTCCCTGTCATTCTAACTATATTAATTTAAAAGAGAAGAGTACCATTAGGCAAGATACATGAGTAAACTTGGAAGATACATGACAAAATAGCCATACCTGTTGTTCTACAGTAAGGGAAAATGGGAGTCAATTATTTCACTTTGATGTATCTCATTAAGGAGTGCAGTCTGAGTATTTGCTTCTCTTTGTTTACTTACTTTTTGGCAAAGCCATCAGATTGTGTTAATACTTTCAGTTTCTAATTGTGTTTTTGTTTTTGTTTTTGTTTTGGCAGCGGGGGGTGTTACATTTTCACCATTCTCATCTAAAACTTTTGGCAAGATGTCAGTATGTTGCATTAAAATGTGAAATCAGGGGCGCCTGGGTGGCGCAGTCGGTTGAGCGTCCGACTTCAGCCAGGTCACGATCTTGCGGTCCGTGGGTTCGAGCCCCGCGTTGGGCTCTGGGCTGATGGCTCAGAGCCTGGAGCCTGTTTCCGATTCTGTGTCTCCCTCTCTCTCTGCCCCTCCCCCGTTCATGCTCTGTCTCTCTCTGTCCCAAAAATAAATAAAAAACGTTGAAAAAAAAAAATTAAAAATAAATAAATAAATAAATAAAATGTGAAATCATAGCCAAGACAACCTGCTTCAATGACATTAATACTTACAGTTCTTAAGAGTTCACCTTTCAATTTGACAATAAATTTCATATTAAAAAAAAATTAAAAAAAATAAATAAAAGTCCCCTACTATGGAAACTAATTTGACAAGAAATTTCATATAAAAAAAATAAAAATAAAAATAAAAATAAATAAATAAAAGTCCCCTACTATGGAAGCCAATTTGACAATAAATTTCATATTAAAAAAAAATAAAAAGAGTTCACCTTTAAGATAACAATATAGTAATAATTACAAATTAATGTATCTTAAGTGAAATGCTTTATGAAAAATATGAGTAACAAAAATAAAAAATTACTAAAGGTTTGTTTACCTCTGAACTGTAGTTACCAACTCCTTTTCTTTCTTTTTCTGGCATATTAGTTGTGCCTCTTTTTCTTGACACTGTTTTTTGATCTCTTCAAGCTTTTTTTCTGCATCCAGCAGAGTCTCTTGCAAATTCTTATTTTTTTCTTCTAGAATCTGAAGCTAAGGAGAAAATTCTTAAAGTTTATAACACATAGAATATTAAATGTGTTTCTGCTAGAAACTGTGTGTTCTAAATTAACAAGCTTGTGATTAAAATCACAGTATATTTTATCTAGAGCACTTAATAATACTTTATTTCTTCCTTTGTGTGTAACAGGAGCTAGGAGAATGAGATTACGAAGAAGAAAAGAATGGGGTCAGAAATTTCTAGAGGACAGAGAGAAAGGTAAATGATCTCAATTTGGGGATACTTTAAAATTTTTATTTTTAATTATGCTAAAATATGCAGAACACAAAATTTACCATCTTAACCATGCTTAAATGTACAATAAATAGTATTATTACATTCACATTGTTGTACAACTAATCACCAGAACTCTTTTCATCTTGCAAAACAAACTATATTCATTAACAACTCCCCTTCCAGCTCTGCCCTCAGTCTCCAGCAACCACACTTTGACTTTCTGTCTTTATGAATTTGACTACTTTAGGTACCTCATACCATATTTATCTTTTTATGTCTGGCTGATTTCACTTAGCCCAATGGCCTTAGGTTTATCCATGTTTCAGAATTTCATTCTTTTTTATAGGTGAATTATATGGATATGCGACATTTTATCCATCAGCGATTGGGTTGCTTCCATCTTTTGGCTGTTGCAAATAATGTTATTATGAACATATGTATGTACAAACATCTGTTTGAGACTCTGCTTTCAACTCCTTTGGGTATATATTCAGAAGAGGAATTGATGGTTATTGTTTAAAGAAGCATATCATATGGTTTTCCACAGTGGCTACACTATTTTACATTCCCATCAACAGTGCACAAGGATTCTAATTTCCTCACATTGTCACAACACCTGTTACTTTCTTTTTTCTTTTCTTTTTTTTTTTTATTAGCCAACCTAATGGTGTAAGGTGGTATGAACATGTGTTTTTACATCTGTATTCCTCTCTGTTCCTGCTCATGCCAACTTCTGTGGTACTTCTTTAGTTCCTTCCTGACATTATCCTCTCTTAGTCTTATAGACAGAGAATCCCTTGTAGGCCTAGAGTCTGTAAAATAATGACCCTCCATGGATTAAACCAATGATTCTCAACTGAGAGTGATTTCTCCCCCAAGGTGATATTTGGAAATTTTTGTAGACATTTTTGGTTTTGGGGAGGCAGGAGGGAAGGAGCAGTGCTACTGGCATCTAGCAGGTAGAGGCCAGAAATGCTGTTAAGCATCCTTTAATGCACGGGACAAAATCCTAGAACAAAAATTATCCACCCTTTAATGTCAATAGCACTGAGGTTGAGAATTTCATGATTAGAAAAACTGAAAAAGACTGAAGAGTAAGTTTCACAGATTTATAAATAAGGTTTTGAGAAGAAAGGCTTCACCAGAGTTGGTAGAAAGACTCTGGATAAGGTACTTGTAAAAAAGAAAAATGGTCAGAAGAGGTAAGAGGAGTGAATGGAGACCACAGACTAAGGTGTACGAATTTATGGAAAGGTTAAGATGAATGAAGAAAACAAATACCTGGAAAGACAGTCAAAAAACGTCTTGTTGAGCCTTGGCTGAGCCAGAGATTATTGGGTAAAGCCAGAGAACATATGGTGCATGCATGTATGTGTGGGATGGGGCTGTGAGACTGGTTCAGAAACTACCTTTTAGAGTAAAATGTTAAGTAAAAGAGTTAACATACAGGTTTTTCAGGCAAATAACCATATATTAATTAACAACAAGAAAGATACACTCATGCTTAAAGTTTCTAATTAAAGTTAATTCTAAAGACAGCAATTAAACACATCAATTTAATATAATTAGCCAAATGTAGAACCAAAATTTTAAATTCTAAAAATTATGAAGTTTCTAAAGAGTCAACCTAATAAAGTGGTTACGTTTTCAAGTCATTTAAAAGTGAGCATTTTATTTCATGTTACCTGAAGACTCTGACTCTGTACATCATCTAGAGTTGGAAGATCAGCCAGATACTTTTCCAAGGTCTCAATTCTTCTCTGCTTTTCTTTATTTTGTTCGGATTCCTTCTGACATTTCTTTTTCAGGCTACTGATATATCTATCTCTGGTTTTAAGCTAAAGAAAAAAGATTATGGATCTTCAGAGGCTTTGTGCCATTAAAAAAAATAACAACAGAACCAACAGTTCCAGGTTATAGTTTAGAATAGCACCAACTCGGGTAAGATTCACCTTATTTCATCAATTCTAAGATTCACATTTTTAGAAACTGTCATATCACTGAAGTCAAGAAATTTTTTGAAATTTTTGTTTGCTTTCGCAACTGATGGCATCCTATGAACTGCAGTTAGCCAGGTAGCAGGGATGACATAGCTTTTATTGCCTGCACATGTACAAACTTGGTCAAAGCTATTCATCTCTGTCATTTCAACACTGTGTATATGTTGCAACTATGGGCTGAGTTTGAATGATATTTAAAATACCTTAAAATATTACATTATAATTTGGCGTGGAAAAAAAAGTTACAATCTGGAAAGACAAAGAAATAGAGCCACAGGGTTTAATTTAAGAATTTTAAATTTGAATTTTAAAATCAATGAAGCAAATATTCGTCTCTGGAGGGATGACTTCAATTTCTTATTTCTAACAAAGCTATATCCAAACATTTCATGTGAAATGAGAAAGGAAGATACCCGGGGCCCCTGGGTGTCTCAGTCAGGTTAGCGACTTTGGCTCAGGTCAGTGTGGAGCCTGCTTGGGATTTCCTCTCTCTCCCTCTCTCTCTCTGCCCCTACACCACCTTGCATGCATGATCTATCAAAATAAGTAAACTTAAAAAAAAAAAAAAAAAAAAGAAGGAAGGAAGATACCTAAAAGTAATTAAAGCTGTTTTGTTACTGACTTGCAAAGAAATTGTTTATCATGTACTCAAGAAATGCAATCAAAACCAGGAGAACATACAAAAATCACCAGATACTTGGAAAGAGATATGGGCACTAGTGAGACCAGTCCATACTTCAAGCCAAGACTACTGTTAAGGTATTTATTAGGTCATAATTGAATTTGTAACATATTTTTTTTTTCTCAAAGTTACATATGATAAAGGTTTGCCATACCACTGATGTCATTTTAGGATTGACAGAACATGTTAATTGAACACCTATTATAGAACACTATATGGTACATGATTCCAGTATATCTTAATTTGTGAAGGGTGAACCTCAGATTTTTATGTACTAATTTTTTCACCTTTCCACCTGAAATATACGATCTTTAAATTTCATAGCACAAATTCAAAGTTCTTTCATATTTCAGATCAATTACAAATAACATGTGTACACAGTTACCTAAAAAGTAAACTCCAGACTCTTATTCACCTTAAATTACTAGTCTTCCAAAAACTTACAGGTTTTTACATCCTTTTCCCATATTCACCAGGGAAATAAGTGTCAATAATTAGTAGTATAATAGTTCACTTTCCCAAATTTTATTAAAGCTAACACTTGTGCACAATCTGGTTTCTTTCATGTCTTATCTAATTTCTTTTAAGTCCACTGTGTAACAACTTTTATTAAAACAAGTTCAATTGGAAAAACAAATCACCTCTCCTTTCATCTATTCATTCCATCAACAACTTTAAGATATATTTATTAACTTGGGTAAAGAGCAACATTGATAAAATAGTTAAGTTCTAATATTTACTGGGGCTTTCTCTGTATTAAAGGCAAATGTGATGCTGTGACAATTTGTGATCTTTCAGAACTCACAGGTTGTTGTGACTGGTGATCATCTGAAAGACCACATAATGCCATTCCCTTTTTTCTCCCCTTTTCTCTTTTTTTTATTGGAGGATAATTATCATGCAGTGTTATTTTAGTTTCAGGTGTACAATAATTCAACAAATATATACATTCCTCAGTGCTCATCAAAGTAAGTATACTCTTCACCCCCTTTATCTGTTTTACCCTCCAGCCACCCAACACACACTCGGCCTCTCTGGTACCACCAGTTTGTATTCTGTATTTAAGAGTCGGATGTTGGTTTCTCTCTTTTTCTCTTTGTTCATTTGTTTTGTTTCTTAAATTCCGTGTATGAGTGAACTCATATGGTATTTGTCTTTCTCTGACTGAGTTATTTTGCTTAGCATGATCTTCCCTACATCCATCCATGTTGTTGCAAACAGCAAGAACTCATTCTTTTTCATGGCTGAGTATTATTTGGTTGTGTATATATGCCACATCTTCTTTACCCATTCATTTAACAGTAAACACTTGGGTTGCTTTCATATCTTGGCTATTGTTAAGTAATGCTGCAATAAACACAGGAGTACATGTATCTTTTTAAATTAGTGTTTTTGTTTTCTTTGGGTAAATACCCAGTACTGGGATTACTGGATCATATGGTAATTCTATTTTTAATTTTTAAGGAACCTTCATACTGTTTTCCAGAGGCTACACAAATGTGCAGTGCACAAGGGTTCTTTTTCCTCTTCATCAACACTTGTTATTTCTTACATTTTTTATTTCAGCTATTCTGACAGGTGTAAGGTGGTATCTCGTGGTATTGAATTTCTCTTACAAATGATATATCCAATAAGGAAGTTAATATTCAAAATATATAAAGAACTTATACAACTCAACACCAAAAAACCAAATAATATGATTAAAAAATAAGCAGAGGATGTGAACAGAAATTTTTCCAAAAAAGACATAAATTATTCCTTTTTTGAATATGAGGTCCAGAGATCTTTAGTGACTTAAGTACAAGTCACTGAGACACAGGTGGGATTCAAATATAAACCTATGACTGAAAAGCCAATGTTCTTTCAGTTCTTTCATACTCCGCATAACCAAATTCCCCCAAATTCTCTAGCAACCAGTTCTGCCTGTATTCCCCATCAACAAAGCCTATTCTTGCCTTAGCAAATGACCCTGTAAGTTACAGAAATAAAAATAACCAGCCTATTTTTATTAACGTCGCCCCAATTTATATTTAATTTTTTAAGTGTCTTAAATGTGACACAACGATGTCCTCAAAGAGAAGCCAATGGAATAGGTTAGTCATGCTATCTTCTCCTGTGCAAAGATGTCCTAGTTTGCTTTTTTTTCTTTGGCTGGACAACTGTCTTCTGTGCTGTTGTGTCAAGCTTGCTGCCCTTGATCACAAATATCTGCCAATACTCTCCTACTGGATACTGTTTATGCTATTTGTTGACCACAAGCTGATTACACATAATCACTAAGTCTGGGTTGTTGTTGTTTTTTAAGCCCTGTTCACTGATGAGAAGCTCTTTTGTTTTCTTTTGTTTTGTTTTTAACTTAAAAGTTTTATGTTGGTTACTAAAATCTGAGCTCCAGTAATTACCTCCAGGTAAATCAGCTATCACCAAGAAATCTTCCCTATTCAATTTATAAAAGGTTACTTTTTTTTGTTCAAGGAAATATTATTTAGTATTGAGATTATTTCTAGAAGACAATAAGGAGGGCCCTGTTTTCAGAAGAGGTTTACAAACAAATATATTTTTATTTTAAATACAGTTATTAGAACAAAATAGATTACTGAGGAAATGTTTTCCTCTAAATTTTCTTATAAATAAACCATTATTATTAGAACAAAGCATCAGCTGTAGAGTTAAACCGTCCTGAATTTTACTCCTTGCTTTTCAATAATTTCTACCTACATCCAACTGGACAAATTATTCAACTTGTCTCAGAGCTTCAATTTGCTCAGTTTTTAAAATGGGGATATAGTATATATCTGCCAGGATTTTTGTGAACATTAGTTAACATTAAATGAAAAAATGCACTTAATGTACCTTCACATGCTATCTGGCATATACAAGAAAGAGCTTATCAAAAGGCAATTTCTGGGGCACCTGCGTGGCTCAGTTGATTAAGTATGTGACTTTGGCTCAGGTCATGATCTCACAGCTTGTGAGTTCGAGCCCCACATCAGGGTCTGTGCTGACAGCTCAGAGCCTGGCGCCTGCTTCGGATCCTGTGTCTCCATCTCTCTGTCCCTCCCCCAATTATGCTCTTTTTCTCAAAAATAAACAAACATTAGGGCACTTGTTGGGATGAGCACTGGGTGTTGTATGGAAACCAATTTGACAATAAATTATATTTAAAAAAATTTTTAAAGCAACTTCTATTTGTTATTTTTCACATTGAATGCTTTTCTGTCGTAGTATCAGTCTTGATCAGGATAACAGACAGAAAATGCAGAAGGAAACAATGCAGTCCAATCTCATGTGGGCCTCAAGTGCTGATCAGTTAATGTGTTACCCATGAGTCTATTCACTAGCTTTTACACTCCCTTCAAAAACTCACATCATCTCCATGGCCTCTGACACAAACTCTAACACCAACTCCCCTTCTGAATTTCTCTGGTATACACATTTCCATTCTCAACTGCCTCACTCCATATAAAGACTGTTACTCTTTCCCAAAAGTAATTCTTCCATCTTGGCATCTGTTATCAACCTTTTCCTATTTTTCTCAGGAATTTGCTCTATCATACACTCACTCTGACATCTTTAATATCTAATTTATTCTTATCTCACTCTTATCTCTCTTCTCTCCTCTCTTGGCAAAAATCACTTGAAAGCATTAATTAATTAATTAATTAATTCATTCATTCATTCATTCAATATGCCAGGCACCATGGCTGGTGTTACATATGCTACAGTGACAGACTGATACATCCCTGCTTTCCTAGAACTTACAGAGAAATATTAAAATACAATGATTACTCAAAATTGTGTTAAGTACTAGAAAAACAAAACAAAATGCTCTAAACATACAAAAAGAAGGGGTTACAGGAGAAAGATATTTAAGCTGAGACTTGACAAAATAAACGGGTGAGTGAGTAGTGGGAGAAGAGAGTCGAGTATTAACCAGGTAAAGAAGAAATTCTGTGTAAAGACTCTGATACCAGAAACCAAGACTGACCTGTTGGAGCAACTGTAAGCACTGCACTGTGACACCGTGTACCAGAGGGAGACAGCTAGAGCCAAAGATTATAGTTAGGCAGGGCCTTTCTGGTCAGGGGAAGAATTTGATTCTTACTTTAAAGAAAATGAGATGGCATTATTGGGTTTTATCAGGTAAGTCAAATGACTAGGTCTTCATTTTAAAAAGTTCAGTCCTCCACACGATCAAGAATGGGCTGGGAGGCTGTGGAGCAACTGGAACTCCATGCGTTGATAGAAGTGTTAAATGGTACAAAGCACTGGGAGAACTCGGGTGGTCTTTCCTTTTCTTTCTACCTCACAGGTACATTTATTCACACCAGAAACAATACAGCACTTCTACAAATGTATAGCGATGTTCCATGTTCCCATCTAACAGAGCTTGCTGAAATTTAAAGCCAGCTGACCAGGTTCCATCTGATGTGTACTCCATGTAAAGCTGATTAATGATGACCATAAATAAGCAGCTGCAGGACTTGGAGCTTTCAAAGCTTTACTTCTTTTATGAGCACTCCTGATTTTACAAATGACGAAGCCCATCAACCTCATTCCTACCTCCAAATCTCTTGCTAACTTAGGTACAGCAGGCCTCTAAGTGGGGATCTAAGCATTTTTATAAGGCTTTGAAGCATCTCAGCACAGGATCACTGGCTCAGGATGCCCCAAACCATAAGGCCAACTCAGAAAGGTCACTAAGTGTGCAGAACTCAGGTAGTTTCTTGTAAGTTAAACCTCTATCGTATGAAATGTATGATTCAGAAATTCCACTGTTAGGAATTTACCCGGGAGAAATGAAAATATTCATATAAAAAATGTCTGTTACAGGAATGTCTACAGCAGCCTTGTTGATAATTTCCCCAAAATGCAAACAATTCAAATATCCATTAACAAGAGAGTAGACACACCATGATATATCTATATAATACAATGGAACTCAGCAGTAGATAGGGACAAACTACCAATATATATACAACAATATGAATAAATATCAAAGGTATTAAGTGAAAGAAAACCAACACAAAAGAATACATACAGTATGACTCCATTTATATGAAGACCAAGAAGATTCAAAACTAATCTGTAGTGGTAACAGTGTTTCAGAAACAGGAAGGAAACTAGACTAGAAAGAAGCACAAAGGAATTTCTTGTGACTGAAATGTTTGCTTATTAAGTAAACTCTATGCCCAACATGGGGTTCAAACCCATGACCCTGAGATTAAGAGTTGCATATTCTACTGACTGAGCCAGCCAGGAACTCCTAGTGATTGAGAGGTTTTGATTTGACTATATATAAATTATGCTTCAATTTAAAGAAAATATAATAAATAAAATACACGGAATTGTAACAATAACAACAACAAAAAAAGTGACTGGAGACAGAGAGGAAAGCAGACAGGCAGGGAAAGATTGGATTCAGAGACACCAATGAAGAGGCCCTTAAAAAAGCTTTTGCCAAGAGATGATAACTTGGACCACTCTGGTAGTGTTAGATGGATTGTATATATATTTAGGAGACCGGCTTAATGTTGGCAAGGTTTCCAGCATGCATGAGTAACTGAATATACAGTAATGAACACTAAAGAAAATCTTGTTTTATATTATTTAGGAAGAAGAGGGCACTCAGAAGGCAAAATAAGAATTGTCTTTTGTACATGAACAGCTTGAAATATTTTTCAAGTAACAAAAGATGAGAAAAATCTAGATAAGACATAAAAATATATTTTAAAGTCTGTATCCACCGAATCATCGTAATTTGCACACAATCTTTCAATTAACAAATCTCAGGTGAGAAAATATTTTAATCCCACATCTCCCACATCTATAGAACCAATAAATATTTTCTTAGCTCCCTCCAGATTATGGTATTGCACGGAGCCCCCAAAATACAGAAAAGAAACAAGAAACAGGTACCTAAGTTATTTTCAAGTTAGCCAACATAAAATACATCATACAGCTAAGAGAAACCATGTACATTTTTGTCAGGTTTTGGAAGATCCAAAATTTAACTCACATGTATACATATACAAACACACAAAAATGTCAAATGAGTGCTCTATTAATAACTCCAAACATGCCTGCAGAAATCACGGTGACTGTTTCAAGATCACTTGAATGGAAGTTTCAATTAATAGAATAATAAGCTGGGCATATCAAGAGTCTAAAACCAGTTCTGCAACTAAGTAGCAGCTTAAGGATCTATGCTTCTTCAGTAAATTAGGACTAGCAGGTAATCTACTCGATCTTTAATGACACTATAATGGAATGAAAGGAAATACAAAAATACTTTAATAAAGGTAGAAAGGTCAAATAAATATAAGGATATATCACATGCATAAAGATTTTGTTTTTTCACTACTTGTTCTGAATCAGGGGCTTCAGCTTAAATAACTTTAAGTCATGTTCTTATGAAAAAAGACCACCTTTATTTCATTTACCAATCCTTCATACTCAACAAGACAAAGAAACAGGGACCCAAAAAAAGAGAAGAAAAAGTTATTTGTGTCACATCTCAGTGTAGGCAACAAACTTAAAAAAACGTTTCACTACTAGTTAGCAAGATGTAATATACTGCGGCATTTTTAATCCCTCAAGAAAATCTCTAGATTTTTGTAGATGGCACAGACTTTCTTAAAAGTTACTACAAAACTAATCATTTTAATCTAAGTGTACAACCTGGTATAACACCTAAAATATAGTAGATGACAAAGAATTATATGTTGAAGCAATGTTATTGACCTAATTCAACTTTATTAAAAATATCTACCTTTTCCTCCAGTTTCTTCTTTTCTTCACTAAATTGGCTTATTCTTTGTTTGAGAAACTGGTTGAGCTGTAAAACCTCTTTTTCAGTAGATGCAAGCTTTTGCTCAAGTTCCTCTTGCTGGGAATGGGATACTGACTGATCACAAAATGGAGTTTGGAGTGAACTGTTCTCATACTGTGGCTATCAGGAAAGAAAAAAATAAAACAGGTTAAAGATTTACTTGTCCTGAAAAAATGGAAAGAAACTGGAAATAAGGTATTGTACAGAGAGTGTATATATAGGCTTCTGCAACAGACAGCCCTTGGCATGAATCCCAGCTCTCCCACTTCCTAGTTATGTGCCATGATTAAATCACATTACTTACTTACCAATGCCAAACCTGTCTTCTCATCTATAAATCAGAAATAATAAAGTCTATCTTGCAGTGTTTTTTTTTTGAAGAACAGAGATAAAATACGTAAAGTTCCTAACACACAAAGAAAAGCTTAATAAAGGCAAGGTTTTTGGTTAAAAAGTATAATTAGAGACATAAATAATACATTAACCAGAAATGAAAGGTCTAGGGAGATAAAAACTAAAGAACTAATTCTTCACAGGTGAGCATTTCCAGCTAATATTAAACTCAGTAAGTAATTTTTGAGAGGGACAAAGAGAGTGCATGCGCACAAGCATGGGGTGGGGAGGGGGTGGGCAAAGAGAAAGGGAGAGAGAATCTCAAGTGGGCTCCATGCCCAGCGCAGAGCCTAACACAGGCTCAAGAACACGACTATGAGATCATGGCCTGAGCTGAAATAAGAGTCAGACACTCAACCGACTGAGGCACCCAGGTGCCCCATCAATAAGTATTAATTTTTTCCTCTAACTAGAATGTAAGGTCCATGAAAGCAGGAATTATTGTCCATCTTAGTTGCCCTTATATCGCTATTTCCTAGAATAATCACTGGCATAAAATAAGAGCTCAAAAAATAATTGCTGATTGAACAAATGCATTCTTGTTTCTATGAGCGAGGTTTTATAAGGAATTCAGGTTAGATCTTTCCCCTACCGTGCAGCATTATAATCAGGAAAAGGCAGACAGAAAATACAAATATTTCCTCAAAAAATTAAAATGTTCTAAATACTGTAAAAGATACCAATACAGTAATGTGAAAGTAAACAGACAATTTATTTTTCCACTTACTCAACACATATTTACTTAAGCACATATATTAAGAATTGTGTACTAGGGATTCAACAGTTAATAAAGCAGGTCTCAGCAGTTTAATAAAGTATCACACAAAGAAAGACAATGAAAACTGTCTAAGTGCAAAGACAGTTGTACTGTAGTACCTATGGAAAGGTTTTACAGGAAGTGAACTTGAACTAGACCTTGAAGAACTCATACTTCACCAGAGGAGGAGTTATAATTCAAAAATTATATAAGTAGCATTTATCGTGTGCTGAGTATTTCAAAGATGACAGACTCTACCACTGTCCTTTAAAAACTCAAATTCTAATCAGAGGCATCAGAGAAACCCTCAGATGATTATATATATATAGGGCACCATACAATATGGTAGCCAAAGAAAAGTCGTTTTAAGTAAAAAGAATGGGGAGGTGGGAGGACAAATGAAGACAACATTGGGAGAATGAGGAAAAAGGCTTTACTGGGAGGTGGCTTTTGATACACCCTTTGAAAATAAGGAGGATTCTGGCAGAAATGGAGAAAGGAAGAGCTCAGGTCATGCATGATCTCATGGTTCATCAGATGGAGCCCCACGTCGGGCTGTGCTGAGCATGCTGAGCCTGGCTGGGATTTTCTTTCCCTCTCTCTCTTCCCCTCTCCTGCGCGCTCTCTCATTCTCTCTCTCAAAATAAATAAGTACAACTTAAAAGAATAAATAAATGGAATATATACAGAGAATACCCATTGCTGTTTAAAGTATGGATTGTAAGAAGGAGGATGGATATAAGGGGAAATTTAAAAATCTACGTGGGACCATACTGTTGTATAATCACAAGATTCAGAGTTAAATCTTAACTCATAGGAAATGAGTTAAGGCCATAAAACCACTGGTTATAAAACCAGTGATGGTTTTATAACAACAAAGTAACATGATTTAAGAAGACTGTGAACTCTGTTTTGTAAATCTCTATTCCCTGGCATTTAGCCCAGTAGGCAGACTCTCAATTACTTTGTTTGTGTATTTATTTATTAATGTTTATTTGTTCTTGAGAAAGAGTCAGAACATGAGTGGGGGAGGGGCAGAACAAGAGAGGGACACAGAATCTGAAGCAGGCTCCAGACTCTGAGCTGTCAGCAGAGCCCGATGTGGGGCTCAAACTCACAGACCCGGAGATCATGACCTGAGCCGAAGTTGGATGCTCAACCGAATGAGCCACCCAGGTTTCCCAACTTTCAGTAACTTTTGATTGAAGGGAAAAGAAAAGAGTAAAGAGAACAAAGAGTGCTACAACCACTGGAAGCAGTGGACAACAGGAATTAGAGGATACTGAGAATGGATGAATGGATATGAATATGTCACTTTCAGAAATTATTCTAACCTACTTAGCTGATAAAAAAGAGGAGTTAAACAAGAGCATGGAGAAAAGAATGAAGAAAGTCTGGAAGTAGAATTGAGAGGATTTAGAGAAAATTATTTTTTAAGAAGTGTACAGACAGGAAATGTTAGATAACTAAGGTTTGAGATTTTTAGGGAAGATCCTATTCTGAGCCAAGGTAAGAAGGTCATATAGGAGAACAGCTCTAAGCAGATGTACTTAATTACAATTAGAGCTTATTAAGATTATCATTTGAACATACAAATAGAGAGGAAGTTAGAGAGATGGGTCTAAAATTCAGAAATATGGGTGGGCCAGGATAGGAAACTAAAAAAAAAAAAAATAACACAGACTTATAGTTTATAATCTGGCATGTAATGAGCTCAGAAATTTCCATTCCGTCTGTTTTATTAACAAGTGAAAAAGCTGAACACACTGAAAAATCAACAATTCTTAGATATATCAGAAGTAAGGTCACAGGGTAAACTTCTGCCCCCTAAATTGAAGAGACAGATGAATATAGAAAGTCACACTTACTAGAACAAAATCCTCCTTGCAACCAATGCTGGAATAGGAAAACCAGAACTGAAGTTGATGAATTGCTGGAGGCTCAGAATGGACAATTCTGAGAGTCAAAAACTCCAAGGGAGATCTAGTCATAGGAGACACTCAACTTTTTTGAGTTTTACTGCCACGAGCTCTATCAGGTCCTCACAGTGATTAATTATCAGGGGAAAATCTCTTCATGTTTCTAGCAGGAAGAGGATAAAAGGAACCATTTGGAAATACACCAGAACACTACATTCTTCTTAACAAGACCTGTCTTCAGTAGAAACTATTAAACTAGAGACTACCCTACCTAGAAGGGAACTAACCTACCTAGAAGAGAAATATTCAATTCTAGTTGTCTCTAGCCATCCTATCTCACTTAAGGGTAGGAAAGAAAAAGACAGAAGCACTCACTAAGTTCAGAGTCCAAAATCACAGGCTCACAAAAAGACTAACACCTAACCAAAGGACTACATAATACTTCTTTCTCTACACCTTACCATTATATTATTATTTACCACATTTCCTTTTACCTAGTACATCTGATCTAACTTTCAACAAAAAATTACAAGGCACACTAAAAGACAAAATCACAGCTGGACAGACTAAATAAGCAACAGAACCAGAGTCAGATATGACAGGAATGCTGGAATTATTAGACTGAAAAATTTTTTTTTTTTTAATTTTTTTTTTTCAACGTTTATTTATTTTTGGGACAGAGAGAGACAGAGCATGAATGGGGGAGGGGCAGAGAGAGAGGGAGACACAGAATCGGAAACAGGCTCCAGGCTCTGAGCCATCAGCCCAGAGCCCGACGCGGGGCTCGAACCCACAGACCGCGAGATCGTGACCTGGCTGAAGTCGGACGCTCAACCGACTGCGCCACCCAGGCGCCCCTAGACCGAAAAATTTTTAAGACTATGATCAATATAGGACATTAATGCTAAGGCAGAAAACAGGCAAGAACATATGGTTAATGTAATAAGCACAGAAGTGGCTATCCTTAGAATAAAAAATAAATTTTAGAGATCAAAAATGCTGTAACAGATATAAAGAAGGTCTTTGATGGGCTCATCAGTTGACTGAACACAGTTCAGGAAACAATCTTAGAGCTTGAGGATATGACAAGAAACTTCCAAAACTATAGAACAAAGAGAAAAAAACACTGGAAAAAATAAAAGAGAATATATCCAAGAACTGTGAGATAACTACAAAAGGTATATAACAATACAAGGAGAAGAAAGGAATGAAAACAGCATTTGAAACAAAAATGACTGAGAATTTCCCCAAACTGTCAACTACCACATCTCAGATTCAGGAAGCTCAGAGATCAAGCAGAATAAATTCCAAAAAACTACATCGAGGCATATTATACTTAGATTTCTGAAAATCAAAGATAAAAAAATATCTCGAAATAAACCAGAGGAAAAAACACCTTATCTCCAGACAGGCTAACATAATAGTTGTATCTGACTTCTCAGAAACTGTGCAAACAAGAAGAAAGTAGAGTGAAATATTTTGTGTTGAGAGAAAAAAACCCACCAACCTGTAATTCTATACTCTGAAATTATTCTTCAAAGGTGAAGAAGTAAAGGTTTTCTCAAACAAAGTTGAGGGAATTTGTTGCCAATGGACTTGGCTTGGAAGAAATGTTAAAAGGAAGTTCCTCAGAGAGAAGGAAAATGATATAGGTCAGAAACTCAAATCAAATCAAATCAAATCAAAGCTTTTATTTGTCTTAATCTAATAGATATGCTTATTCAACAATAATGGCAACAATGTGTTCACTTAGTGTGTGTTTGTGTGTGTGTATGCTTAAGTGAAATGAATGACAGCAATGATACAAGAAAAAGGAAGGAAGATTTAGTAGTACTTAATTATTACAAGGAATTTGCACCACTCATGAAAGGTACAGTGTTATCTGCAAGCAGACTTGGGTTGGTTGTAAGTGTATATTGCAAACTCTAGGGCAACCACTAAAAAAAAAAAGTGTAATCTATATGCTAAGAAAGGAGAGAAAATGGAATTATATTAAATGCTCGAGTAAAAGCACAAAAGGCAGACAAAGTGTGGAAGACAAAAATAGGAACAAAGAACAAGAGCAAAAAAACAGTAACAAACATGGTTGGTTTTAACCCAACTGTATCAATAATCACTTTAAATGTAAATAGTATAAATACATCAACTGAAAGACAGAGACTGCCTCAATGGGTCCTAAAACAAGACCTGACTATATGCTCCCTACAAGAAACCCACACTAAAAATAATGACACACAAAGATTAAAAGCAAAGGGATGGAAAAAGATACGTCATGCTAACTTCTCATCAAAAGAAAGTAGAATAGCTATATTAATTTCAGAAAAAGCAGACTTTACAGCCAGGAAAGTTATCAGGAACCAAAATGAGCATTACATGAAAGGGTCAATACTCCAAGAAGCCTTAGCAATCCTTAATGTGTATATGCTTAACAACAGAGCAGCACCATATGTGCTGTAAAAACTGAGAGAGCTACAAGAGAAACAAATGAATCCACTATAATAACTGGAGACTTTAACAACCCTCTATCAGAAATGAACAGACCCATCAAGTAGAAAATTACTAAGAACACAGTTGAACCAAACAGCATCAACAATTGCCTGGATGTAATTGACATGTATAGACTACTTCAGATTACACATACTTCTCAAGCTCATACAGAACATTTACCAAAATAGACCACATTTTGGGTGATAAAACATGTCTTAACAAGTTTAAAAGAAGAAGGATCAAACAATATATGCTCTCAAACCATAATGTAATTAAACTAGAAATCAACAGAAAGGTAGCTATAAAAATCCCAAAATACTTGAAGATTAAATAGTACACTTCTAGATAACTTATGGATCAAAGAAGAAATATCAAGAGAAATTTTAAAATATTCTGTACTAAAGGGAAATGAAAATACAGATTATCTAAAATTTGTGGGATGTAATTAAAGCAGTGCTTTGAGGGAAATTTATAACGTCAAGTGCATATATTAGAAAACAAGAAAGGCTTAAAATCAATTTTCTAAGCTTCCACATTAGAAACTAGACACAGAAAAATAAATCAAATCCAAAATATAGAAGAATAAAAATTAAAGCAGAAATCAATGAAACTGAAAACAGAAAATCAATATAGAAAATCAACAAAATCAAAACTCATTCTGGAAAAGATCTATAAAATCAATAACCTTCTAGTTCAGGCTAAGAAAAAAAGAAAGAAGACACAAATTTATTAATATCAGATTTTAAGGGCAAACATCACTACAGATCCCATGGACATTAAAAAATATAATAAAGGATTATTATGAACAACTTTATGCCAATAAATTTGATGACCTAGATGAAACAGACTAATTTCTTGAAAACCACCACCTGCCAAAACTCATACAAGAAATACATAATCTGAAGAGGCCATTAAAGAAATTAAATCAATAATTAATCACTTTCTAACACAGAAAGCACCAGGCCCAGATGGGTTTACTGGTGAATTCTACCAAGCATTTAAAAATGGAAGAAATCAGGGGCGCCTGGGTGGCTCAAGTCAGTTGGGTGTCCGACTTCAGCTCAGGTCATGATCTTGCGGTCCGTGAGTTCAAGCCCCGCGTCAGGCTCTGTGCTGACAGCTCAGAGCCTGGAGCCTGTTTCAGATTCTGTGTCTCCCTCTCTCTCTGACCCTCCCCCATTCATGCTGTGTCTCTGTCTGTCTCAAAAATAAATAAACGTTAAAAATAAATTTTTTTTAAAAAAAAATTAAAAAATAAAAAATAAAAATGGAAGAAATTATACCGACTTTCTACAATCTCTTCCAGACACAGAAGCAGAAGGAATACTTCTAACTCATTCTATGAGGCCACAATTACCCTAATACCAAATGAGACAAAGACATTACAAGAAAACTATAAGGGCATCTGCCTGGCTCACTTGGAAGAGTATGCGACTCTTGATCTCAGTGTCATGAGTTCAAGCCCTACGTTGTGTGTAGAGATTACTAAAAAAAAAAAAAAAAATTGTTTTAATTTTTAAAAAAAGAAAGCTACAGACCAATATTTTCCATAAATGGATCCTCAAAAAAATAGCAAACTGGATCTAACAATGTATAAAAAGAATTATTCACCATGACCAACTGAAATTTATCCCAGCAATTTAGGCTGGTTCAACATTCAAAAATCAATTAATGTAATCTATCATATCAACAGTCTACAGAGGAAAAAACATTATGATCATATCAATTAAATGTAGAAAATAATTCTGACAAAATTCAACACTCATTCATGCTAAAAACTATAACTTGGAATAGAGGCAAACTTACTAAACTTGATAAAGAACATCTAGAAAAAAACTATAGCTAGCAGCAGTTAATGGTAAGAAACTTGAAGCTTCATCAGGAACAAGGCAAGGATGTTCCTCCCATCACTGATTTTCTACACTGTACTGGAAATCCTAGGGAATGCAATAAAACAAGAGAAGGAAATAAAATGTATGCCAGTTGGGCAGAAAAAAGAATTAAAACAGTTTTGTTCACAGATGATATAATCACTTATATAGAAAATCCAAGAAAACAGACCAAAAAAAAACCAAAACCAAAACAAAAACAAAAAACAAAAAACCCACCTCCTGAAACTAATAGGAAAATAATACCTAGGTTGCAAGAAACAAGATTAATATATGAAAGTCAGGTGTTTTCCTATACGCCAGCAATGAACAAGTAGAATTTGAAATTTAAAACACATTGGCATTTACATTAGCACCCCCAAAATGAAATAAGTATAAATGTAACAAAGTACAAGATATAAGGAAAGTTACAAAACTCTGATCAAAGACACCAAAGAAGGATGAAATAAACAAAGAGATATTCCATGTCCACAGACAGACTCAATACTGTCAAGATGTTAAGTTTTACCCAACTTAATCCACAGATTCAATGCAATCTCAGGCAAATCCAAACAAGTTATTTTGTGGGTAGCAACAAACTGATTGTAAAGTTTCTATGAAAAAACAAAAGACCCAGAATAGTCAACATAATATTGAAGGAAAAGAACAAAGATGCAGGACTGACCCACCTAATGTCAAGACTTATAATAAATCTACAGTAATCTAGAGTGTATGGCATTGAGGAAAGACCAAACAGGTCAGTGGAAAAGAAATGAAAGCCTAGAAATAGATCCACATATAAATAAAGCCAACTGATTTTTGACAAAAAACAAAGGCAGTACAATGGAGCAAAGAAAGTCTTTTCAACAAATGATGCTGGAACAATGGGACATCTATATGCAAGAAAATGAATCTAGACACAGGCTTTACACTTTTTACAAAAATTAACACAAAATGGACTACAGACCTGTTAAAATGGAAAACTATAAAACCCCTGGAAGATAACATAGAAAAAAACCTAGATATGACAGTAACTTTTAGATACACTACTAAAGGTAAGATCCATAAAAGAAACAAATGGGGGCACCTGGGTGGCTCAGCTGGTTAAGCATCCAACTCTTGATTTCGGCTCAGGTCATGATCTCATGGTTCATGGGATTGAGCCCCGCATTGGGCTCTGTGCTGACAGCATGGAGCCTGCTTGGATTCTCTCTTTCCCTCACTCACTGCTTGTGCTCTTGCTTTCTCTCTCAAAATAAATAAACATTTTTTTTAAATGTTTAAAAAAAAAGAAACAAATGATAAGCTGGATTTCATTAAAAATTTAAGCTCTGCAGAAGACATTATCAAGAAAATGAGAAGATAAGCCACATACTGGCAGAAACTATTTGCAAAAGACACATATGATGAAGGATATGTATCCAAACTATAAAAAGAACTCCTAAAACTCAACAATAAAAAACAACACAAATTTTAAAAATGGGGGAATGACCTGAACAAACAGTTATCTCAGAAACTGATTAACTCAGAAACAGTTAACTCAGAAAATATACAGATGACAAATAAACATATGAAAAGATGTTCAAAATCAAATGTCTTTAGGGTATTACAAATTGAAACAACAATGAGCTACCTACCACTATATACCTATTAGAATGGCCAAAATCAAAAACTCTGCACCCAAATGCTGGTGAGGATATGCAACAGAAACTTTTATTACTGGAGGGAATGCAAAGTAATATAACCACTTTGAAAGACATCTTGGCAGTTACTTAAACATATGATCCAGCAATTGTGTTCCTTGGTATTTACCCAAATGCATAGAAAATATGCTACACAAAAAGCTTCACATGAAAGTTTACAGCAGCTTTATTCATATTTGCCAAAACTTTAAAATAACTAAAATTTCCTTCAGTAGATGATTGGATAAATAAACTATGGTACATACAGGCAATGGGATATTATTCAGCACTAAAAAGAAATAAGCTATCAATATGATGATGGGGCACCCTGGGTGGCTCAGTAGTTGAGCATCTGATTCTTAAATTTGGCTCAGGTCATAATGCCAGGGTTGTGGGATCAAGCCCCACACCTCAGGCTCTGTGCTGAGTGTGGGGCTGCTTGGGATTTTCCATCTCTCTCTCTCTCTCTCTCTCTCTCTCTCTCTGCCCAGCACCCACCCTACTTGCCCACGTGCATGCATGCCTGCACGCTCTCTCTCAAAAAAAAAAAAAAAAAAAAGACACAGAGGAAACTTAAATGTGTGTCATGAGGTGAAAGAAGCCAATCTGAAAGGTTATATACTGTATGATTCCAACTATATCACATTCTGGAAGAGGCAAAACTATGGAAACAGTTAAAAGATTGGTTGTTGCCAGAGGTTAAAGGAGAGGAGGGATTGAACAGGTAGAGCACAGAGTTTTAGGGCAGTGAAACTATTCTGTACGATACTACAATAATGCATATAGGTCATTATACATTTGTCCAAATTCACAGAATTGTAACACCAAGTGTGAACCCCAATGTAATCTACGGCCTTTGGGTGATGATAATGGGTCAGTACAGGTTCAACTGTAACAAAGATATCCTGTGACAGAGGATGTCAACAGTGGAAAAAGCCGTAGGTATGTGGGGGCACAGGATATATGAGAACTCTGTACATTCTGCTCAATTTTGCTGTGAACCTAAAACTGTTCTAAAATATAAAATTTATTAATTTTACAAATAAGTTAATACAGATGTTTCTACTACAATGAAATATTCCTGGAAAAGCACTCAAAAACGAAGCACTAAAAATAGGGCTTAAGGGAAAAGGAAAGGCAATAGTCCATTCAAAGACTACGCAACTTAAACCAGATTACTAATCAAAATAGTAACTGGGGAGAAGAGTTGAACTTCTTGGGCAGGCAGTCACAGTTAATATTAAATGCTGGCATCACTTTAATTAGAGCAGGTCTGGTGGGTATTGAGATGATAGAGGTAGAACTCGACTACATTCAGGTGGGTAGGAGGCAACACGACCTGCCAGGAACTGAAGCTACTAAAGGAGGGAGTGCATGTCTCAAGGCAGTACAGTACAATTTTCTGAAAATGAAACTTGAAGAGGCTTCTGCTGCCAAGGCAGCAGGTGAGCCTAGGCCTGTTCTGCAGCCTGCCGAAGATTCTAATTTTACTCACACTATTCTAAATCCCCTTGCCTGGAAAAACAAAACAAAAACCACATATGAACCAATGAGACTTGAAAACTATACTGACCTCATTGTACCATTCATGTATGAGCAAATCTGCACTACAGAAATGTGTTTCATAACAAGACAAATTGTAGAACTTGTACATGAAATTAAGCAGACAGAAAGAGAAAAGCCTGAAGCCAGAACTGCTTTAAGTCCTTAAATTGCTTTTTCAGCCAGAGTGTCTCACAACCACTGAGTCTGTGAAGAAAGCGGGTCTTCCCTTCATTTCTGTAACAATACGCAACCCCCACTCCCACGCCCCTCCACCATGCTCCTTCACAACTTGTGCTCTTTTACTGACTCTAAAATACTGCTGTTCCCTGTCGTTACTTACGGGTCCCATTTTCTTCACTCCCTGGAAGAAGTGATCATGCCCAAGCTTCAACCACCACCTGGGTGGACTGACAAGTCCTATATTTCTAACCTCTCTCTTAGACCTACCTATGAATATCAGCCTCATTCTTCATCTTAGTCCCAAATTTACAATATAATAATATGTAAGCGTAACTCATTATTCTCTAATAGAACTTACTCCTGATGTAGTTGTCTCTATCCTGGCCTTTGGCAATAAAAGCCAATCAATTTTGCCCATCTGAAACTAGGCAATCACTTCTCTCACCACATTAAAGTCATCAAATCAAGCCCATGCTTGGTCACACAGATGTGTAATAAATATTCTTCCTTTTGTCTTAACCAACATTGTTGTTAAACTCAGATGTCCATTTAACTTTTGGACTATTGATAAGAGCTTTCTGCCTGGTTTCTGCCCCAATACCATCCATCTTAAATCCAGGGTCTATTACACCCCAGGGGTGACCAAACTAGGACACTTCAGAGATTGAAAGGGGGTGCTATTAATCACTATGGGAGTACAACAGGCATTAACTGAAACTGTAGCTAAAACAGGGACAAATGGGTCCCTTACTTTTTAAGCCCTTGATACAATTTGACCCCTGCCTTACCTCTCTCTAAGCACACCTCTTACCACTACTCTCTCTCACTTTGCACTTCATCCATACAGAATAATTGTGTAGTTTTCCAAATGCTTTATCTTTGGGCCTCTTCACACACAATATAGCATGCCTGAAGCACTATTTCTCCATTTCCTTAACCTGCCTAAATTCTTTTACTTCATCAGGTTCTCAGATCAGATGTCCTTTCCTACAGGAAGCTTAAGCCTCCCTCTGCAAGGCTAGTTTATCTGTTCTTAGTAGGGATTCCCATATTACTTCATATATATCCCATTTGGGCACCTCCAACTTACTGCAATTATCTCTTGTTTATCAGTCTTCCTCACTGGATTGTACACTTTTTGATGAAAAAACCAACTTCATTCACAGTAAACAAGTTATTTCTGAAGAAATGGATAAACATGTTTTTTGATACAGTCTCTCTCTGTGGGATTGAAGATCATGAATACAGAAAGTATCCTTCACTTTTGCTGCCCCAGAATTTAACACATTAGGTGTTTATGTTTTGTTGAATGAGCTCATTCGTAAAGGTGGGACTCATTTATAAAATGCTCATTAAAACCACAAAACTTGGTAGTAGAAAAAATGGCTGAAGGAAAATGAAATAGAAAAAAATTACATAAATAGAAAAAGGATAAAATGGAAAGACAACAAGAAATGATGCATCAATGAAGCGTAATTAAATATTATCTGCTTGGTCTATTCCAAGGTTCACACCTATGTTAAAAGAAGACATCTCTTCTTCAGTTTTTAACAAAAGATAAAAAGGATCCTTCACATTTTTCCCCCTAAGAAGCCTTGTTAACCACAGGTTAAAATTTTGGTATAGGGCATTATAAAGATAAATCACTCTTCAGTTCCAGCAATTTTACTACTAAAACAATCTAGGAAGTGTGAATTTTTGGATAAAAACCTAGTTCTCATTTTCTACCTATGAGATTTGCTGATGGTTAACTTTCAGGTCATCTTGATCGTAGGCTGTTCAAAGTTTTTAACAAATAGAGTTATTTACCCAAAATATGTTTTACATCTATAAATTCATAAAAGAATGTTATTTTATGTCAAAAATTGACTTTCTTTAACCTAGAATATACAGAATATGAAAAATATATTTTTCTTTGTTTAATTTGCTATGGAATTAGGATGAGCAAGGTATGTGCCCCAAATTATGCACATATAAAATGCTATGCATAAAAAATAACATTGTTCATACATCTAAGATAAAAATTCCTTTGCTCTTCTTCACAGAAATTGAAGAAATAACTCTAAAATCTGTGTGGAACCACAAAAGACCCCAAATACCGAAAGTAATCCTGAGGGGGAAAAAAAAGGAAAAAAATTAAAGCCAGAGGGATCATGCTTCTGGATTTCAAACTATAGTAAAAAGCCATAGTAATAAAAACAGTATGATACTGGTACAAAAAAGACAGATCAATCAATGTAACGGAATAGAGAGCCCAGAATTAAATCCTGGCATATACAGTCAACTGATATTTGACCAGAGAACCAAGAACACCCTATGGGGAAAGGAGAGTCTCTTTGACACGTGTGCTGGGAAAACTGTACAAACACATGCAGATCAATGAAATTGAGCCCCTATCTCACACTACTCACAAAAACTAACTTGAAATGGATCAAAGACTTAAAAGGCAACCAACGGAATGGGAAAAGATATTTGCAAATGACATATCGGACAAAGGGCTAGTATCTAAAATCTATAAAGAGCTCACCAAACTCCACACCCGAAAAACAAATAACCCAGTGAAGAAATGGGCAGAAAACATGAATAGACACTTCTCTAAAGAAGACATCCAGATGGCCAACAGGCACATGAAAAGATGTTCAGCGTCGCTCCTTATCAGGGAAATACAAATCAAAACCACACTCAGGTATCACCTCACGCCAGTCAGAGTGGCCAAAATGAACAAATCAGGAGACTATAGATGCTGGAGAGGATGTGGAGAAACGGGAACCCTCTTGCACTGTTGGTGGGAATGCAAATTGGTGCAGCCGCTCTGGAAAGCAGTGTGGAGGTTCCTCAAAAAATTAAAAATAGACCTACCCTATGACCCAGCAATAGCACTGCTAGGAATTTATCCAAGGGATACAGGAGTACTGATGCATAGGGGCACTTGTACCCCAATGTTCATAGCAGCACTCTCAACAATAGCCAAATTATGGAAAGAGCCTAAATGTCCATCAACTGATGAATGGATAAAGAAATTGTGGTATATATACACAATGGAATACTATGTGGCAATGAGAAAAAATGAAATATGGCCTTTTGTAGCAACGTGGATGGAACTGGAGAGTGTGATGCTAAGTGAAATAAGCCATACAGAGAAAGACAGATACCATATGGTTTCACTCTTATGTGGATCCTGAGAAACTTAACAGGAACCCATGGGGGAGGGGAAGGAAGAAAAAAAAAAGAGGTTAGAGTGGGAGAGAGCCAAAGCATAAGAGACTGTTAAAAACTGAGAACAAACTGAGGGTTGATGGGGGGTGGGAGGGAGGGGAGGGTGGGTGATGGGTATTGAGGAGGGCACCTTTTGGGATGAGCACTGGGTGTTGTATGGAAACCAATTTGTCAATAAATTTCATATATATATATATATATATATAAAAAAAAAAAAAAAAAGAAGCCCATCCCCAAAGTCTTAAAGAAGTAATAAGTAGGACTGAGAAGGAAAGAGGACAAACAAGAAAAAGCAATGTCTTGGACCTGCACTGTTTGGAGCAACTGAAAAAAAAAAAAAAAAAAAAAAAAAAGATCTGATATCATAAAACTCCTAGAATGAAACATAGGGGAAAACTCATCAATACTGGTCTCAACAATGATTTGCTTTTTAGACATGATGCCAAAAGCACAAACGACAAAAAGCAAAAATCAACAAATGGAACTATATCAAACTCAAATGCTTCTGCATAGCAGAAGATCTAATACAACAAAATGAAAAGAAAAACTATAGAATAAGAAAATATTTCAGAAAACTATGTATCAGGAAAGAATTAATATCTAAAATATAAAAAGAACTCAAGTCAATTTAATAATAAAAAATTAATCCAATTAAATATGGGGCAAAAGACCTAAATAGACATTTTTCCAAAGAGGGTATCAAAATGGCCAACAGACACAGGGGAAAATGTTCCACTTCATTAATCATCAGGAAAATGCAAATTAAAATCACAGTGAGATACCATGTCATACCTGTTAGAATGATTATCATCAAGAAGACAAATAGCAGATGCAGGTGAGGATGTGGTGAAAAAAGAACTCTTACACACCACTGGTGGGGGTTAATTGGTACAGCCACCATGGACCAATAAAATAGATCTACCATATAATCTAGCCATCCCATTTCTGGGTATATACCAAAAGGAAATATGTAAACAGGATTCTGAAAGTATATACCCTCCCATGTTTATCACAGCATTATTCATAATAGGTCAGATATGGAAATAACCCAAATGCCTATCAATAGATAAAAATGATGTGTTAAATGTACATAGTGGAATATTATCCAGCCATGAAAAAGGAAGATATCCTATGATTTATAACAACATGAATGGACCTTAAGCACATTATGTTCAGCAATATAAGTCAGAAGGAGAAATATTAAGGACTATATATCACTTATATGTAGAATCTACAAAAAGTTAAACCTGTAAAAAACAGAGTAACTGGTGGTTACCAGAGGATGGGGGAGTTGGGAGGTGGAAATTTGAATAATAGTGTATAAGGATATAAACTTGTGTAAGGGTACTAAGGAGTAGTAAATAAGCCATAAAAATTTAATGCGAAGTGTAATGAACATGGACAATAATATGTACTACAATTATGTAATGTAATAAATACTGCTACTTTAACAAACATAATACATAAGTGTGTTAAATAGTGTGCTGTGCACCTTAAACTTATACATTGTCAAATTAATCAATAAAAAATTGAAAAGCACTGTTCAAACATCTAAATACTTTATTTGCTAAGAAATATTTTTTATTATATTTATTGGTTCTTTTAAACCCTTGCCATTTATCAGCTCTCTATATATATCTACTAAAAAAAATTCATCTCCTATATTTATAATATCCATTTAGTACTTTGGGTTTTCCTTGATTCCCTTTTATTAATTTACCTTATCTTTTGAAGACTAATTTCTCAACCATATTTTAATTCCCCACATAATTTTAAATCCTTCTAACATTTTCAGCAACCCTCTTTTCTATATCTCTTCAGCTATTTCTATATGTCCTTGTAGACTGACTTGGAGAGCCCTCTACTGGCCTGATGCTATGTCAAAAAACAGTTTCTTCAGCTTTCAGATGCATACTAAGATACACATGCCTCTGGTAATATAATAATTGTGTGATTCAAGTTAACCCTTTATTCCGAATAAGAAAGTTACAAAGAAAAACTGCATGGTTCTACAGAACTGTCTTCAAAAAAAATTATACTACTTACATAGTATAAAAATACCACTTTTAAATAACTGTACACTATTAATCTCAGTTCCATAGAGCCTTACTATCATGGGATAGAACTAGTAGATAAGATCACACTGCAATGACCTATTCTGATGTATTAGTAACTGAAGTATGGTAAACAAGCTGGAGTCTCTGTTAAATGTTTTTGCCTCAAGTATTCTGATAATTAGTTGGTCTTCAATATTTCCTGACTTTAATACACCAATTCCTTGAACATATGTAAACAAGTTTGAAAATACAATGGAAGAAAAAAAATCCCACTTAAAATGATTTAATTCCAGAAATAAAGACCTTAATTAGGAAGACAAAAAAATTCCACAAATAGAAGTATATAACTCTATAAAGTTATGAATTCTCACTTTTGACCCTAATAAAAATGCCAATAGTTTATATTCTTTGGGAAATAAGCCAATCATAAAGTCAATACAGAAAAACATACAAACAATTTTTAAGATAAATTCTTTAAAAAAAAAAGTAATAATTGGGGAAAGTCACCCTTCCAGCCATATAAATTTTGTTATAAGGTCTCAAAGACCCTCTGTCTATGTTCCAATTAGACTGTACTCTCAATGGCAAAACTAACCTCATTCACATTTCTATTCTGTGCACCTACACACTGCTTTACCCACAGTAAACACAAATTTTGAAGGAATAGGTAAACATGTTTACCTATATAGTCTCTCCCAATGTAGTTTGAGATTCATCAAGGTAGGAACTATTCTTTACCTTTGTGACCTCATAATTTAACACAGTGGATGTTTAGTAACTGTTCTGTTAAATGGGTCCATTAGTGAAGACAGAACTTATTTGTAAAATATTCATTAAAATTATAGAGACTTCATGATAGAAAGTAATAGATACAAGAAAAAGAAATAGAATGACATAGATAGAAAGAAAATATTATGACAAATTCATAAAATGTATTTTCAAATCAAATTATAAGACAAAGGGCTTCTAAAATCAGTAAGTAAAAAACCAATACCTAACAGAAAAACAAGCAAAGGATATGAAATGACATTTCACGGAAAAGAAATATGAATGGGGCCTTAGATATATAAAAAGAAATTCAACATCACTCAGGAGAAAAACATATTAAAACCATATGAAGAAAACGAGAAAGATCTTACATCAACAACCTAACTTAACAACCTAAAGGATTAGAAAAAGGAGAATAAACAAAATCCAAAATTATCAGAAGGAATGAAATAATAAGGATTAACACAGAGATAAATGAAATAGAGAAAATAAAAATAGAGAAAGTTAATGAAACCAAAATTTGGTTCTCTGAAAAAAAATCAACAAAATTGACAAACCTTCACCTAGATGGTTTAAGGAAAAAAACTCAAATTACTAAAATCATAAATGATAATGAGGACATTAATATCACTTCTGCAGAAATAAAAAGGATTGTAACAGAGTACTGTGAGTAATTAACTGTATGCCAACAAATTGGATAAACCAAACGCAATGGACAAGTTACTAGAAACATAAAACCTCGATCTAAATCATGAAGAAACAGAAAATCTGAGCAGACCTATCAGTAAGAGACTGAATCACTAATCAAAACTCTGCCCTTTAAAAAAGCCCTTGCCCTGGACCTGATGGCTTCACTGGTGAATTCTACCAAACATGTTAAAACAAAAACAAAGAAAGAAAAAAACGAACACCAATCCCTTTCAAACTTTTCCAAACACCGAAAGAGAAGAAACTACTCTTCCTAAGTCATTCTATGAAGCAAGCATTATTTGATACCAAAGCCAGACAGCACAAGAAAACTACAGACCAGTATCTTTGATGCCAAAATCCTCAACAATAGTTACAATCTGAATGCAGCAGTATTTTAAAAGGATTATAATCTATGACCATGTAGAATTTATTCCTGGAATGCGAGCATGGTTCTATATTGAAAACTGATCACATGTAATATACCACATTAACAGAATAAAGGGAAAAACCCATACTCATCTCAATTGATGTCAAAAAAGCACATGACAAAATTCAGTATCTTTCATGATTAAAACACAAAAAACTAGGAATGGAAGAAAACTATTGAAAGAAAACTATTTCAACATAATAAAAGCTATATAGTAAAAACTGATAGCAAACATTATACTCAATGGTGAAAGACTGAAAGCTTTTCCTCTAAGATCAGGAACAAGGCAAGGATTCCACTTTCCCCACTTTTATTCAACAGAATACTGGAAGTTACAGCCAGAGGAATTAGCCAAGGAAAAGAAATACAAGGCATCCATATTGGAAAGGAAGGTAAAACTATCTCTGTTCACAGGTGATATAATCTTGCATGTAGAAAATCCTAACAATTCCACAAAAAACTTGTTAGAACTATTGAGTAAATTCAGCAATGTATTCGGATACAAAGTCAATACACAAAAATCTGTTGCATTTCTATGATGCATTAACAATGAACAATCTGAAAAGGAAATTATGGAAACGATCCCATTTATGACAGTATCAAAAAGAATAAAATACTCAGGAATTAACCAAGGAGGTTTGTGAAAGACTTGTATAATAAAAATTACAAAACACTGCTGAAAGAAATTGAAGAAGACATAAATAAATGGCAATACATTTCATGTTCATGGTTTGGAAAACTTAATATTGTGAAGATGTTAATAATACTCAAAGTGATCTAGTGATCTACAGATTCGATTCAATCCCTATCAAAATCACATTATTTTGCAAAAGGAGAAAAAGCCACTCTGAAGTTCATATAGAATCTCAAGGGACCACAAATAGCTTAAAGAATCTTAAAAAGAAGAAAAACCTGGGGGACTCACACTTCCAGACTTCAAAACTTAATACAAAGCCATAGTGATCAAACAGTGTGGTGCTGTTATGAATAATGTGTGGATAATGAAAGACATATATAGACCAATGGAATGGAATATAGAGCCCAGAAATTAATCCTGGCATACACGGTCAAATGATTTGGATCAGGTGCTAAGACACCTTGTGGAAAAGAGTCTTTTCAACAATAGTGCTGAGAAAACAGGATTATCCACATGGAAAGAATGAAGCTGGACCCTTGCCAAATACCATATACAAAAATTACTCACAGTAGGTCAAAGAGCTAAACATAAGACCTAAAACTATAAACTCGTAAAAGAAAACATGTAGCAAAAGCTTCAAGACAATGAATTTGGTGATATTTCTTGGATATGACCCCAAAGGCACAAGCAATAAAAGAAAAAGTAGACAAACTGGACTTGAAAAATTAAAAAATTTTGTGCATCGGGGCGCCTGGGTGCCTCACTTGGTTAAGCGTCCGACTTTGGCTCAGGTCATGATCTCACAGTCCATGAGTTCGAGCCCCGCATGAGGAGCCTGCTTCAGATTCTGTGTCTCCCTCTCTCTCTGTTTCTCTCAAAATAAATAAACATTAAGAAAAATTTTTGGGGTGCCTGGGTGGCGCAGTCGGTTAAGCGTCCGACTTCAGCCAGGTCATGATCTCGCGGTCCGTGAGTTCGAGCCCCGCGTCGGGCTCTGGGCTGATGGCTCAGAGCCTGGAGCCTGTTTCCGATTCTGTGTCTCCCTCTCTCTCTGCCCCTCCCCGTTCATGCTCTGTCTCTCTCTGTCCCAAAAAATAAATAATGTTGAAAAAAAAAAATTAAAAAAAAAATTTTTTAAAAAAACTTTTTGTGAATGAGAAGACATTGTCAACAGAGCTTGAGATTTTTCTCTTTCCTCCTCTCTCTGTGCCTCTCCCACCGTCCCTCCCACTCTCTCTCTCAAAAATAAACAAACATTAAAAAAAAAAGAAGACATACCAAGAGCCAATAAGCCATAAAAAGATGCTCATACCACTAATCTTTAAGAAAATGCTTATCAAAACTACAATGAGATATCACCTCGTACCCATTGGGATGGCTACTATCAAAAAACAAAACAAAAATAACAAGTGTTGGTGCCATATGGACAAACTGGAACCCTGTAATACTGCTGGTGGAAATGCAAAACGGTACAAGTCACTATGGAAAACAGTATGGTGCTTCCTCACAACCTTAAAAATAGAATTACTATATGATCCCCGTAATTCTACTTCTGGGTATATACTCAAAGGACTGAAGGCAGGGTCTTCAAGAGATATTTATATACCCATGTTCAAATAAATATAAAAAATGTTCATGGCAGCATTACTTACTAGAGCTAATATGTGGAAGCAGACAAAATGCCTGTCAACAGATGAACGGATAAAACAACTGTGATATACAAATGATGGAATATTATTCGCCTTAAAGGAATGAACTCTGACACATGCTAGTGTATGGATGAACCTGGAGGAAACTATACTAAGTGCAATAAGGCAGTCACAAAAAGACAAATACTGTATGATTTATTTTATGCAAGATAATTGGAGTAATCAAAATCATAGAGACATAAAGTAGAACAGTAGTTGCCAGGGGTTGGGGAGGTGAATAGACAGTTGCTGTTTAACAGGTACAAAATTTCAGTTTTGTAAGGATGTGAAAGAGGTATGGAAATGGATGGTGGTGATCGTTGCAAAATATTATAAGTGTATTTGCACCACTGAACTGCACACTTGAAAATGGTTAGGATGGGGGCGCCTGGGTGGCTCAGTCGGTTAAGCGTCCGACTTCAGCTCAGGTCATGATCTCACGGCTCGTGAGTTCGAGCCCCGTGTCTGGCTCTGTGCTGACAGCTCAGAGCCTGGAACCTATTTCAGATTCTGTGTCTCCCTCTCTCTCTCTCTGACCTCTGCCGTTCATGCTCTGTCTCGCTCTGTCTCAAAAGTAATAAACGTTAAAAAAAAAAATTAAAAAAAATGGTTAGGATGAAAAAAATGGTTATGATGGTAGATTTTATGTTCTATGATGTTTATGTTATGTTATGTTTGTATGATGTAGAAATTATGTATTTTAACAGAATTCTAACATTTTTTTAAAAACCACGGAGATAACTCCACCATCCTACCCTTTATGCAACCCACTAGAAAGGCAAAATCTCACAGTGTGTTAATACAATAGCGATTTGACAACATCAGTAAAAGTAACCAACTCTTATTATACCTATAAATTTCACTTCAGAGAATTTAAGTTAAAAACACTCGCATGAGCAAAACAGTGTTTTATTCTTCACAACATTATTCATAGTAGCCCCAAACAAGAAACACCCAAATTATGACTAGTAGGGACAAGATGAATAAATTATGCTATCTCCATAAAATGGAAAATCAATCAGCTGTAAAAGCAAAGGAAAAGGATGTTTGTCTTGTGTAATGACATAGAAATAATCACTGAAATTGTTTTAACAGAAGTACAATTGACCCGCATTACTTTAGTTTCAGGTGTGCAACACAGTGATTGACAAGTCTATCTGTTATGCTGTGCTCACGACAAGTGTAGCTACCATCTGTCACATACAACACTATTACAAGACCACTGATTACATACCTGTTCTGTACATTTTATCCTCCATGCCTTATCCATTCCCTAACTGGAAGTCTGTAACTCCCACTCCCTTCACCTGTTCTGCCCAATTCCTCCAGGCAACCATCAGTTTGTTCTCTGTATTTCTGAGTTTTCTCTGCTTTTTAATCACTGCATTTTATATAATTAATGTAATATAAAGGAGAAAAGCAAGATGAATAGATAATGTATATATTTGATAATTTTGTGAAGATAGAGGAATAAAATACATTTATATCTGCTAGTGATACATATCAACTCTAGAAGGATACACTAGAAACTGATAGCAGTAATTCCTGTGTGGGGTGTGAACCTGACATCTAGAAGGGGATGTGAACCTGACATCTAGAAGACAATTCTTGGGACATCTTTTACTATGTATGTAAACATGAACATGATTAATTAAAAAGCATCCTAATATTACAAGGTCAGCATATAATTAAACACATACTTTATTAATTAAACTACAAAATTCTCTACACCTTACCTGCAAACTAGCCACAAAAGAATCTTCACAGTTCACATAATGTCCTAACATGGCATGTTGTGCCCGTATTTCATTATCCCTTATCCTCTCGTGTAAGTGGCTAATTTGCTGCTTCTGCCTGCAAAACATAAATTGAGGAGACATTATAAAGAATATGCTTTTCTAAGAGACCATTTAAGAGTAGAACTTTATTCCAATAATTTGATGTAAGATTAAGAGTATTATCAATATTAACATTCATAATAGGGAATTTAAAAACCACCACACCATGGGTTATGCCGAATACAGAAAGGGTATTTATACTGTAGAGTATTTCTTGCGTTTTATAAATACAGTATTTTGTAGACTATCCTTCTTAGTAATACAAAGTCATGTTTTGCTTCCTTTTCTCTTGTTACCTAATTTAATAAATGTTATGTCCTCAATTTAGAATGCCTTACCTTAAAATCCATTATTTTCATCCATGCAAATTCTGTTAACACTGACAGTTCTTAGAATCTCACTGTCAGAGATGAAAGGTATTTTCGCAAATATCATCTAGCATAACTGCTGTTCTAGGCCTGCATCTTCTCAGCAACATCCTAGGTTACACAGTCTACACACAACCATCGCCAATGATGGAGAACTCACCTGGTGACAGAGTTGCTCTTTGGAAAGCTCAGACATTTCACTTTAACGTAACTTCATGTTGGAAACAGACACACTGAAGTCAAATCTTTTCTCAGCAACTCATAGCTTACTTTAATCAAGTATTAAACTTTTGTGAATATGTACCCTTATACACAGTGATGCTGAACAAGTGGGGTTATGGGCACTGACCCTCCCTGCCCTGTCATGCAGTTAAAACCAGCATATAATATTTGACTCCCCAACAAGTTAACTACTAAAAGCCTGCTGTTGACTGGAAGCCCTACCAATAATGTAAACAGTTGACTAACACATATTTTGTATGCTCTATGTATTATATACTATATTCTTATAATAAAGCTAGAGAAAATGTTATTAAGAAAATCATAAGGAACAGAAAATACATTTATAGTACTGTATTTGCTGCAAAAAAAAAATCCATGTTATAAGTGGGCATATGTAGTTCAAACCTGTGTTGTTCAGGGTCAACTATATTTGAAAACGGTTATGTAGCTGGTATCCTGTTAAGAGCTTTATATGTATTTTTGAGAATCTTCAAAAATCCTTTAATAACAAGTCTCATCATAAGGTTATGAGGAAGAAAGGCTTTTAAGAAAAAGTAAGCATACATGTGGGTAAACATATAGCTTGGTATTTTCCAAAATTACTCACAAAGTAACTTTTGGAGCAAGTTAGCTTATAAGTTTCAGACTGAATCAGAGAACTTATTCTACTCTGAGCCATTTAATTTTTTAGATACACTATCCTTAAAGAAAATTCAAATAGAAAACATCAAATAGTAAACAGATAGGGGCTCCTGAGTGGCTCAGTTGGTTAAGCATCCGACTTCAGTTCAGGTCATTATCTTGCTGTTCCTGGCTTTGAGCCCTGCATCAGGCTCTGTGCTGACAACTCAGAGCCTGGAGCCTGCTTCAGATTCTGTGTTTCCCTCTCTGCCCCCCCCCCAACCTGCCCCCCTAGCGCTCTCTCAAAAACAAATAAATGTTAAAAAAAAAATAGTAAACAGATAAATTAGGAGAGTCACGACACTTGTCAAAGAATTTCAAGCTTTACCAAGAAAACTAAACTTCCTCTTCTGGCCAAGACACAGTAATAGACACAAGCTGTGCCTTTCTGCCTGACACAATTACAAAACGGAACAAAATACAGGAAACAATGATCTCAAGACACTGGGTATCAGTTAATTAGGAACAGTGACTTCTGAGGGATGGGCAACAAATGAGGTGAGCTCTGTGACTGCCAGAGCCTACTGCTGCAGGCCCTACCCAACACAGGGAAAGAGGCCTCTCTCTGAACTGAAAAGACAAAGCTGGGATGCTGGAGAAACCAAGGCAATCAGAGCTCACAGTGCAGAGTCACCCTGAATATTTAGTTGAGTACTAATGAATAAACACATGAGGAGCTACTTAGAGTGCATATGTGGGGAGGATGGCAGGTGGTGGTCCACCAAAAGATAAGAATGAACAGTGCCTGAAACTTACATGGGTCCTAGAACTGTGCTTGCTTTCAAATGCCACAGTGGAAAACTTCATAATTCACAGGGCATCATTTAGCAGCACTTTTCAACAAAGGGCAATTCTGACTCCAGAACAAAGTTCAGGAATCCAAACACATGTGACATCCAAAAATGTTAAAATCTGTAATGCCTGGCGCTTGATCAAAATTACCAGGCATGCAAAGAAGCAGGATAATATAACTTATATTTTTATTTTTTAAGTGTATTGATTTATTTTGAGAGAGAGAGCAGGGGAGGGGCAGAAAGAGAGTGAGAGAGACAAATCCCAAGCAGTCTCCACACTGTCAGCGCAGAGCCGGATGCAGGGCTCGAGCCCATGAACTGCAAGATCATGACCTGAGCATCAGTGAGCTGTGGGATTTAAGAGGACAAATATATATATATATATATATATATATATATATATATATATATATACACACACACACACACACACACATATATGTAATATATGTATGTATATATATATGTATATAATTAGAATCTCTAAGGGGGTTAGAGACAGGAAAAATATTTGTAGAAAACTGGCCAAATGTTTCCAGATTTAATGAGAACTGTACATCCACAAATCTAAGAATACCAGAGAACCTCAAGCACAAGTAACAAGAAGAAAACTAAACCAAGGAACATTAAATCAAATGGCTTAAAATCAGTGATAAAGATAAAATCTTAAAAGAAGGCTGTGAAAAAAAGATAAGTTCAATCACAAAGACGAAGGTAAAAATGATAGATGTCTCATCTAAAATAATACAAACAAGAAGACAATAGTACTTTAAAGTATTACATTAAGTATGAAAATTTAAAAGGTATCAATCTACAGAATTTTTGCCCAAGGCAATTTTAAAGCAAAATAAAAACTACCAACCTAGAATTCATCAAAGACAGAGGTGAAAGAGACTTTTTTGAAAACTTAAAAAGCTCAAAGAATCCATCACAGCAGACTTCAACTATAAGAAATGATAAAGGAACATCTCCAAGTAAAGGAAACCAATACTAAATGAAATCTGGGATCCACACAAAAGAAAGAAGAGCACTAAAAACGATAACTACATGGACAAATACATAATATACTGTTCTTATTATTTAGATATCTTAAAAGACAACAGACGGTGTAAAGCAAACAAACAAACAAACTGATAATGTATTGTGGGGTTTATCATCTTTGTAGAAGTAAAATGTATGACAAAATATCTCATGGACTGGGAGAAGAAAAATGGAAGTATATTTAATAAGATTCTTATGTTATACATGAAACAGTATATGGTAAAGTCATGCTTGAGGGTAGACTACTGCACTTTAAAGATGTACTATTATAAACTCTATAGCAACCACTATAATAACTCAATAAAGAGTTATAGCTATAAGCCAACAAAGGACATAAAGGGAATTATAAAAAAAAAAAAATACTAATTTAAGAGAAAGAAAAGGGGAACCCAGAACAGATTGGAACAATTAGAAAACAAACAGCCAAGACGGAAATTTAACTTAACTATATCAATAATTACAAATGTAAATGGTCTAAATAACTCCAATTAAAAAGCAGACATTGTCTAAAATGGATAAAGAGAAGATTCAACTATATGCTATCTACAAAAAACAAAAAACAAAAAGCCCCACTATTTTAAAATGTTTATTTATTTATTTGAGAGAGAGAGAGCAGATGCAAAGTGGGAAAGGGGCAGAAAGAGAAAGATGGGGGCGGCGAGAGGCGGGGGGGGAGGGAAGATGAATGAGAATGAATCCCAAGCAGGCTTCACTGTCAGCACAGAGCCCAACACTAGGGCTGGATCTCGTGAACCATGAAATCACGATCTGAGCTGAAATCAAAAGTCTGACACTTAACCAACTAAGCCACTCGGGCACCTCCCCCCTTTTTTCAATGGGAAAGGAAAAAAACACGTTAAAGATACAATTTGGCAAATCTTATTTCTAAAACTATCTGGATCTAGAAGACTTATGATTGTTGATTATACTTTTTTTAAGTGAAGTATAATTGATATATGACATATTAATTTCAAAATATAACAATGATTGAGTATAACACATTGATGTGTATATTGTGAAATAACCACCTCAATATATCTTTTTAAAAATTTTTTTTTAATGTTTTGATTTATTTTTGACAGAGAGAGAGACAGAGCATGAGCGGGAGAGGGGCAGAGAGAGAGACACACACAGAATCCGAAGCAGGCTCCAGGCTCTGAGCTGTCAGCACAGAGCCCGACATGGGACTCGAACTCACAGACCACGAGATCATGACCTGAGCCGAGGTTGGATGCTCAACCGACTGAGCCACCCAGGCACCCCACCACCTCAATATATCTAGTTAACATCATCTGATTATATTCCTTGAACATTACTTATTTATGCAAGTTTTCCATTCTTTTCAAGTCAATTTTGGTATTCCTTTAAAATTATTCATTTTCTTCTGTGTGTTCAGATTTGCTGATGTAAGTTTATAATACTGACTTGAAATCCATAATTTTTTATTACTAATATTTTGAGTCTTTCTTTTTCCCTGATTATAGAACTAAGAGATTTATCCGTTTGATTAATTTCTGTTCTTACTTTTATTATTTCCTTTGTTCTCTTTTATGTTTACTATTCTTTTACTGGTCTTCTTAAGTTAAACATTCAATTAATTCTCTTTCCTCCCCTTTCTCTACTTTTCTTAATAAAAGAAAAAGACATAAGAAATGGTGATAATTGTCTAACATAGATATTTTGCAGTCCTAGTAAAAATATAAGAGAAAGCAATAGAATATTTGAAAAGATAAAGACCAAGAATTTTCCAAAACTGATGAAAAACATTAACCTGGAATCAGAAGTACTTTAATCTCCAAAAATACGAAATATGATGAAAACCACCACAGGCACATTGTAGCAAAACAGCTGAGAACAAATAGAAAAAATGATTACATCCAAAAAATGACAAAATTCAATATGGCAGCAGGAAGACTTGTGGATGACAAGAGAAACCAGAGAGCAATGGAATAAGATCTTCAGAGTGCTGAAAGAAAATAGCTGTCAATCAAGGCATTACATATCAACCAAAATATCTTTGAAAAACAAAGGTGATATTCATAATAGACAAGAGAAAAACACCCTAAATGTCCATCAATGGATAAATAAAGAAAAATGTCATATACATACAATGTCTAAAAAGCAGAAGAAATTCTGTCATATGCTACAACACGGATGAACCTTGAGGATGTCATACTAGGTGCAATAAGCAGTCATAAAGGGACAAATACTGCATCATTCCACTTATAGGACGATTTGACTGGGTTCAGGACATGCTAACCCAAAATATGGCACCTTGGTATACTGAATGTTTTAAGTCAAAGGAGTTTGAGAAAATAACAAAAGCAAGGTCATTCTGACCTCCTCCCCACCCTTGCCCTTCTTCCCTAAACATGTCACAAAACACTCAAGTGGAAGGTGCCCCCCCGCCAACCAAACCCAGAGGAAAGGTACATCCCTATCTCTGAAGACTAAAGGACCCAAGGAAGAATCCTACCAAGAATGCCTTCCTAAATTTCTCCCAGTTTACTACACAATTACCTCATACTTCTTAATCTATCATATTCCTCCATGACTATCCATTCTTCAACAAGCTTAGCATAAATAGGTCAGTTACAATGGGTCTTCACTTCCTTATAAAGGCTCTTACGTCACATAAAACTTGTATTAAATAAATTTGTATGCTTTTCCACTGTTCATCTGTTTTGTCAGTTTAATTTCAAGATCCAGCCAGGGAGCCCTAAAGGGTCAAGAAAAACTTTTTCCTCCCCTACATTATCAAAAAAATGTGGTCAAACTTATGGAAACAGAAAAGTATAATGATGGTTTCCATGGGCTGGGGTGAGGAGGACCTGAGGAGTTGTTGCTGAATGGGTACAGAGTTTCAGGCATGCAAACTGAAAAAGTTCTAGAACTCTACTGTAAAAAATTATGCATAAAGCTAAAACTGTACTGCATACTTAAAGATGTGTTAAAATGACAGATTTCATGTTATGTGATTTTTTTTTTCTTCACAGTTAAAAAAAAAAGTGAGGGGCACCTGGGTGGCTCAGTCAGTTAAGTGTCTGACTTCGGCTCAGGTCATGATCTCACGGTTTGTGAGTTCGAGCCCCGTTATCGGGCTCTGTGCTGACAGCTGGGAGCCTGGAGCCTGTTCCAGATTCTGTGTCTCCCTCTCTCTGCCCCTCTCCTGCTCTTGCTCTCCTCTCTCTCTAAGAATAAATAAACATTAAAAAAGAAAAAAGTGAGAGCTGGTACCCAGTGAGTCCCAGACCTTCCTTTTGCCAAGAATTGACTGAAACAGACAGTAAGGTCCTGACCAGAGTAGGGACTATTACAACGAACAAAAAAGGAATCAGGTAGAATACTTAATAAATATGGCCTTTAAATCAGAAAATATTTAAAAAATTTAGGTCAAAATTGTGAAATCAAGGAGCTGCTACAACAACTATGTGACTAAAAGAAATATTGGACCTACCTAGAAATGCAGTGATCCTGTCCCTGATCCAGGGAACAAATAAGAATATGCACAAATTCAGTCTCTAGTTGAGAAAATACAAAGCAAAAGTATGTATCTGTTACCTTTGAGAAGGTTCCTTTTCTTTTCTAATTAAATTTGGTTTCTGAAAATAGTTTCCCTTGTGAGTTTTAAAATCCTTAATGGCTGGGGCGCCTGGGTGGCTCAGTCGGTTAAGCGTCCGACTTCAGCTCAGGTCATGATCTTGCGGTTTGTGAGTTCGAGCCCCCTGTTGGGCTCTGTGCTGACAGCTCAGAGCCTGGAGCCTGCTTTGGATTTTGTGTCTCTCTCTCTATCTGCCCCTCCCCTACTCGCACTCTGTCTCTCTCTCTCAAAAATAAACATTAAAAAATTTTTTTGTTTAAATCCTTAATGGCTTCTGAAGCCATTATGGATACTACCACCAAATGAATTATGCGCAATATACCATCTGAAATAATTTAGCAGAAATGGTTATCAAAGAGACACCCCCCATGCATTACCAAAATAAAAGGAGAGAGGGGAACTGAAATAAAGGCACAGGTAGCAAAAGATCTAGGATGGAATGAGAAAGACTGATGAGAGTTTATTCGTTTTTTAAGTTTTATTTATTTATTTTGAGAAAGAGAGAGAGGAGCAGAAAGAAAAGGAAAAAGAGAATCCCAAGGAGGCTCCATGGTCAGCACGGAGCCCGATGTGAAACTTGATCTCACGACTGCAAGAATGATCATGACCTGAGCTGAAATCAAGAGCTAGACACTTAACCGACTGAGCCACCCACGCACCCTGAGATTTTATTCTTTTAATTTTCCATGCATTTCCTTTCTCCCAATCTGTTTCAAAAGAGGGCACATAAAAGGAAAAACCTATAACCATGTATAAATGTATCCTCTATTTCATTAGTTCACATTTTTCAAACTACCTCTAGTACTGTAAACAAGGGATAAAACAGTTTTTGAAGAACCTGTCTCCTCACCCTTGGCTTCCAAAATGAGCTTTCACACATGTTGGGATAATATGAAATACGACCCTGGGCTTTAGTTTCGAAATATACTTCTAAATGTACTTTGTTAGTATTTTTTAATTTGAAAAAAAAGAGGATGGATTGTATTAATTTTTCGGGCTAGTCAGAATTTTCAATTTCTCCAAAAGTGGGCCTGCCAAACAAAGCTAAGTGTATAGCTTGAAAATACTCCCAAGGTATATTAAAAGGGTTCTTACATGTGTATCTTCAAATCTTAAGATTTTACAAATAATAGAGAATCAATAAGAAAGAGTTATAAAGAAACAGCCTTTGTTCCTGGGAAGGAGACTCTAAATCTTTGGAGTCTTTATTATTAATGAGCTCCCTGGAAAACTCTCGTATTTATGAGAACGAGGTGACTCACAGGCTCTAGATAGCAGCTTTAGGATGGTGAGGGACTATTCACCAGAAAGCCAACCATGTTACTGGAGGTCTGTGACTCTGAGCCAATCTAACCGCCAGGGAGAGGAGGAGCCTGGTGACCAAGTTCAATCACACAGCCAATGATTTAATCAATTGTGCCTACACAATGAAACTCCAATAAAAATTCTGGGAACTCACCAGATTTGTAGCCAGTTGGTTAGAAGTGTGGATATCCTGGTGATGCCACCTTCAGACTGGCATCTGAAGATAGGCAGTCTTGTTGGGGACTGTGTGCCCTTAAAGCTGTGGAGTCTGATGCTAACTTAGGGTATTAGTGTCAAAACTGAATTGTAGTACAGAAGGTGGGACTGAACTACAATATGACTCTTGGAACAACAAAAGTTTGAAAGGTGCAGATCCACTGATATGCAGATTTTTTTCAACAAATAACATATTATACCATTAAATGTTCTTCTTCCTTATGATTTTCTTAATAACATTTTCTTTTCTCTAGTTTAAGACTACAGTATGTTATACATACAATATATGTGTTGATTGACTATGTTATCAGGAAGGCTTCAGGTCAACAGTAGGCTATTAGCACTTAGGTTTGGGGGAAGTAAACAGTTATACATGGATTTTCAACTGTGCAGAAGGATCAGAGTCCCTAACCACCACGCTGTTCAAGGTCAAATGTAAATTTAGAAATTGATTCTATAATACTATATGCCTAGGTATAAACAACCAAAATATCTTAGCTAGAAATGAACTATTAAAACTAAATGTTTAAAGCAGTTGATAAAAGTAATCAAATCTTGGGGCGCCTGGGTGGCTCAGTCAGTTGAGCAACGGACTTCGGCTCAGGTCATAATCTCACAGTTTGTGAGTTCGAGGCCCGCATCAGCCTCTATGCTGACAGCTCAGAGCCTGGAGCCTGCTTCGGATTCTGTGTCTCCTTTTCTCTCTGCCTCTCCCCCACTAATGCTGTGTCTCTCTGTCTCAGAAATAAACATTAAAAAAAAAAAAATTAAAAAAAAAGTAACCAAACCTCACTTCAACACCTGTGATGAAAAATAACTATTATTGCATTATGGAGTCCCTCTCAAAGTAAAAGACATGTACTACAAATTGCCATGAACAAAATCTCACATGTTAACTGATCAAATACCTAAGGATGGAGTTCCAATAATTTTTAATAACCATAGTATGTACATCTAGGCCTTGCTTTAATAAATCTGATCATAAACCTTAGCATGTAAAGCAATTAAAAGGATGCTATGATTTCAATAAAATAAGTATCCACACTACACCAAAGAATGCACTACTGATTTTTAAAAGCTTACTAATACAATTATGTGATTTTACTTCCACACACAATTAAATAGCAAATATACATATTGCAAACTATAAGTAGCGATAAAATGAGAATTCCCCTCTACTCTGCCAGTGTCATTTACTAATAGCATTAACTCACTGTGTCATTGCAGAAGGTTTAAGGGTGGCCTCTCTGGATCAGTCTCAAGTACAATGACTTATCCCTAAATTTTATCTGATCAATCCAGTAGCAAAAGCTGAGCAATTATAAGAACTACTAGTATCAGTAACAGCACAGGTTAACCAGCAACTTTAACCTCTTTTCCATTACAATGAAGTTATTTCCCCTTAATGAATGTTTGGTGAGTACCTATTATGAGGAATAAAATGTACAAGAAACAGTCTTCTGTGAGGGGGCTGGAGTCTACTGAGGAGAAACAAGCCCAGAAACAAAACTATCATTTGCAAATCATGTGTATGTGGCTACTATTTGCTGATGGTACTCATGCATCTGGCAGTATTAAGATTTTTAAATACACTCACTGAAGCCTCATGCTCTAAAACTCGGTATAAGAAGGGAGCTGCATAGGTAAATGCGACTAGATAAAGAAATGCAAAATTGAGCAACTTGAATTATTTTAGATTATTTCCTTAGTACCTTTCTACAGGATACAAACTTGGGAAATATATATATTTTTAATAGACTATGTTAATAATTATATGCATTTCCTACTGTCATAGACTGTTTGTGCCCCGCCCCAACAAAAATTTATATATAAATCCCAAAGCCCAATGTGATGGTGTAAGGAGATTAGGGGCCTGTGGGAGATGATTAGGTCATGAGGGCAGAGTCCTCATGAACAGAATTAGTGCCTTTATAAAAGAGGCCCCAAGGAACTCCCTCACCTCTTCTACCATGGGAGGTTGCAGGAAGAAGACAGCCATCTATGAAACAGAAAGAAGACCCTCACTAGACAATGCATCTTCTACTGGTGCCTTCAACTTGGACTTCTTCGTCTCCAGAACAAGGAGAAATAAGTTTCTGTTGTTTGTAAGCCACCCAGTCTATGATATTTTATTAAAGCAGCCCAAATGAACTAAGATACCTATTAACTTATTTATACCCAGTGGAACAGTAATTACAATGGTGTTTAAAAAATAATAAAAGTCAATAGATTCTGATTGTTTTGAGGGAGAGTACACCCATATTAATAAAATTCTGAATTTCAGTCTGCTTAAAAATATTAATTTCAAGTATGTACAGTGAAATTAAATTTCTAAGTGTACAAAACATATGTCCATCAGGGTCTATAATTACCCACTTATAAAATTCACTTGTACTAAAAATATCTAATACTTTTATACAGCCTTTTCATAAACTCAATCAAAACTATCTTCTAGAATCTTCATTCATTTATCAAATATGCAAGTGATGTCAGACGGGCAAGGCCTCCAGAGGGAGGGTGTCAGGCCCATGGCCAAGAGGGTTCTTAACTTTGTGTGGGAAAGAATTTAAGAGCTAGCCATTTAGAGAAAGGGGCAAAGATTTATTAAGTGTAGAAACAAGAAAGCTGCTACTTCACAGACAACGTAGTGGTCTCTCCTCCCAGGTGAGGAAGATGGCTCCTCTTTGTCTCTAACAAAGGGTTTTATAAGCTTGTTTTAAAATTAGCTAACCATACAGAAAGGAGCGTACTCTTTAACTTGGGGTTTTTCATTCACATTGGGCAGTTTGGTTTTTCCACTGTTTTCCAGTTTTGGAATTACCCACAGGGAACAATTTTAAGAATGTCCAACCTATGTGGCTTTTACTGCCGGAGGGAGTGGGGTCTTGTGGTTTTCTATGAGTCAGATCTTGTGACTCTTTTTTATGACTTGCTGACCTTCAGGTTAAGAGTCAGCCTAAAATCAAAATGGTTTTACTCTGGTCAACTTGTCTCTCAAGTCTTTCTTCCCTCCTGCCTCACAAGTATCAAACATTAAGCATATACTAAGTGCCAGGATCTGTTCAAGATGTTGGGAACATAGTAGAGAAAAAAGTTCAGATATCCGTGCTCTAGTTACCCTCCAGTAGATACTGCTTAATAATGGTAAATTCCTAAGCAAAATCTTTTGAAACTTCAGCTATTAAATATACTTATCTTTTTAATATCTTTTAAGTTTTATTTATCTATTTTGGGGAAGAGAGAGTGTGTGTGAGCACACAGGTGGGGGAGGGGCAGAGAGAGAGGGAGAGAGAATCCCAAACAGGCTCTGTGCTGACAGCGCACAGCCCGATGTGGGGCTTGAGCCCACAACTGTGAGATGATGACCTGAACCAAAATCAAGAGTCAGACACAACAGATTGAGCCACCCAGGTGCCCCTAAATATATTTAAAGATTTGAACTGGGATTTAATTTTAAGGCTAAAATGTCTACTACTTTATCTCAAATAAGCACATGAAAATAAGTAGTAACTAGCATTAAGAAAAAAATGTCTCCTCAATTTCCCCATTACTACACACACAGGTTTAACTAACCCTAAAGTATACATAACTTATGTAGAACTAATATACATCAAGGATAATATAATTAAAAATTAATGTTTATTGCTCAAAATAATCAGGAGACTGTCTATTAAGTACAAAAACTTTTTTCAGAGCTTTGGTACTCAAAAATGCAACATTTCTGAACTGTCCCCCCAAATTTCCAAAATTCTTATCTGTAAGTCATTTAATTTTAAACATTCATGATTTTCATAGTTTCTTTGCCTTCATATCTAAACACACTAGTTAAAAGTATTAGCACTTTAAAGTAGCTTTCCAATTTGATAGTTTCCAAGTATAAAACACAAAGATACAGCCTGTAGCTCTGACAGTTCATTAGCATTGCAGCTAACTTTCTACATATAAAAAAAAGACAGTGGAGTTTCCAAATGAGTTACTCTAACATAAATGAAAGGATGGTAGAAAACAGAAAGAACACACCAACCCTCAGTTCTGATAGGGGCTCTTTAAGGGGGTGGATGAGGGAGGGACAGAAATGAGACAGTGTATTTGTAAGATTGTATTTCTTAAACTCTAAGTAGTAGATACTATTTGTTTTAGTAATCTACATTTCTGTGTGCCTGAAATATTTAGTAAATAAGAAAATAGACTCACCGATCAATTACAATTTCTTTCTGCCTTAGCAGTCCTTCTTTTATTTTCAGCACTGATTCCCACTTACTGAAATCCTGATAGCCAGAAGGTGAATAACTTTGACGAGAGGATCCGGTCAAAACCTGCACAAATATTTATACTATTAGTACACTAGAAGTGTTTAAAAGAAATATTTATGTGTCATCTAATATTTTCCCAACGATTTTTATTAAAAAATGAGAAAACTCAACCATTGGTTTTTTTAAGACTGTCTGAAATCATACTTGCGAATACAACATAACTTGAAGAATTTCAAGAAAGTTCTGAAGTAAAAGTACAAGTCTAATGATGTAGTGACAATACAATATTTAACCTGCCTTATTACAACACTATATACAAGATTTTATTCTCATCTTGTAGAAGCTTTCTGTAAGTGAGATATTAATCACTCACTGCCTAGGAAGAAGTACAATGAAACAACGTACCATGGTTAGACTAGACAAACATTACTGGAAAGGTTTCTACAAGGAAATAAAAACAGTATCTGTAGTATGCTGACTTCAAATTATCATCCATCACATCACATTTAATTACATTAAAATTTCAAAAGCAAAAGTATTTTCACAAAATAATAAACATATTTAAAGAAAATATGACTTAAGCACATATGATTTGGGTGATTACTGGTCTCCAGTGTAAAGTACACAATTTAGAAAAAAATCTGCTTAGAATTGAAGAGAAATTTCAAAGATTTAAAACAAATCAATACTGATAAAAGCCAATATGACAAATACCCTCAAATTTCTGAAACAAACAAAAAGAAAACCCTAGTAAGTATGACTTAGTATAGTCAGAGATGGATTGCATCTCCTCAAAAAGATATGTTGAAGTCCTAATCCCCAAGAACCTCAAAAGGTAACCTAATTTGGAAACAGGGTCTTTACAGTAATCAAGTTAAGATGAAGTCCCCGGGGGAAGGGGGGATGCCTGGGTAGCTCAGTCAATAAGTGTCCAACTTTGGCTCAGGTCATGATCTCACGGCTCATGGGTTCAAGCCCCATGTCAGGCTCTGTGCTACCAGCTCAGAGCCTGGAGCCTGCTTTGGATTCTGTGTCTCCCTGTCTGCCCCTCCCCTGCTCACACTCTGTCTCTCTCTCAAAAATAAACAAACATTAAAAAAATTTTTTTTTAAAGATTAAGTCACTGGGGTGAGCCCTAATCCAATATGATTAGGATTGGGGAATCCAGTATGATTCCCCAAACTGTGTAATGGGGAAATTTGAACACAAATTCTATGCAAAGAGATACAGAAAGAACACCATTTGAAGATGAAAGCAGAGATTGTAGTGATGCATCTAAACGTCAGCAACATAAAAGACTGCCAGCAAGCCACTAGAACTCAGCCTGGAACAGATTTTTCTTCACAGCCCACAGAAGGAACCAACTCAGCCAACACCTTGATTTTGGACTTGTAACTTTCAGAACTGTGAGACAATAAATTTGTTGTGGACGCTACCCAGCTGTGTCCTTTGTGCAGCTCTAGGACACTAATACAATTGATAAATCAAGTAGGAACATAAATTCCTTGGCAGGATAAATAATCCTATAGAAACACTCCAAAGCAACTTTAGAAGAATTCAAACATTCAGTGATATTTTATCCTTTGTTTTCCAAAGATGCTACTGGCAAGACCTATTTCTGAAGAAACCACTAATTGTGTGACATCAACTAGTCCCATATTAACCCGTTCAATTAAGATGGTTTTCGGGGCGCCTGGGTGGCGCAGTCGGTTAGGCGTCCGACTTCAGCCAGGTCACGATCTCGCGGTCCATGGGTTCGAGCCCCGCGTCAGGCTCTGGGCTGATGGCTCAGAGCCTGGAGCCTGTTTCCGATTCTGTGTCTCCCTCTCTCTCTGCTCCTCCCCGTTCATGCTCTGTCTCTCTCTGTCCCAAAAATAAATAAATGCTGAAAAAAAAATTTTTTAATAAAAAAAAAAAAAGATGGTTTTCAAGTATACTAGGATAGGATGTTTCAGGCAGAAGACAGAACAAGATGAACAGACTAGGAAGGACAGAAACCAGGAGATAACAGGGAACATAACTTTGTCAGATGAGCAGATATTTGGAGTGTAAGTGACACATAACAATATATAGCCAGGTTAGTCAGAGATCCTTCTCTGAATTTCATTCTTTCCTTTGCCTAACATACAACCCAGACTGATAATCAGCCATATGCCCTAGTAAAGATACATCAGTTGCTACAGTACTCAAGTTTTTTTTACCGTGGTTGGTAACTAGCTGTTGTCCAAACCCCCAAAGGTCCTCTCCACTATCCAGGCCACTCCTCAGAACTCTCCATCATCCAACAAATGAAGAGTTACTTCTTGACATTAAAAGGGGCCTTCAGGGGCGCCTGGGTGGCGCAGTCGGTTAAGCGTCCGACTTCAGCCAGGTCACGATCTCGCGGCCCGTGAGCTCGAGCCCCACTCAGGCTCTGGGCTGATGGCTCGGAGCCTGGAGCCTGTTTCCGATTCTGTGTCTCCCTCTCTCTCTGCCCCTCCCCCGTTCATGCTCTGTCTCTCTCTGTCCCAAAAAAAATAAAAACGTTGAAAAAAAAATTAAAAAAAAAAAAGGGGGGCCTTCAATATGCTCCATCCATAAATGGCATCCTTTCTGATTGGTTGGTTCCCTGCAGTAGTCAACCCTCCAAAAATTTTCCATCTCAGAACTACCTACCAGCTTGTATTTAGTTGGCAGAACTGAAATTCAAACAGGGGCACCCCAACAAAAGAGCATGTGTTCTTAAGGAAATTGTTACACTGCTTCTACTATGGCCTAAATAAGGTATTCACAAAATATCCTATCATGAGAGTTGAAAACATTTTTGATAGTAACTGCTCTTAGGAGCTAAAAGAGAATTCCGCACCATAAACAATATTGCTGAAATTATGAGAAAGTCTCTACTTATTGCAACTCCATATTACTTAATGACTACCAATTTAGTGGGTTAAGTCACTTGATTAAATTTATTTTGTCAAATTATAGCTCAAACAGGAATTCATTAAAACTAGTAAAAGCTAATAAGCAAAATAAAAAACCATCTCAACAATTCCAAAACTCAATGTAAGATTTGGAAATTATCAAATTAATGATTTGGTAAGCCATTTGTGCTATAACACTAAACATTTCATTATTTGATGACTAAAAATGAATATACACTTTACATATATATTGAGTTATATATTAATATCCTGATGTCAATAGACAGATATTTAAATAATGGTTTTTGTATATTGTTATCATGACAAAAAAAAATCTCAGGTATAGTTTCTTCTTACAAAGACTTAAGAAAGGCTCCTCCATTTCTGATTACCACATGTCAGGAACGACTGATACTATAATACTGAAGCTATCTTTACCTTCTATATCTCGTTCCTATTTCAATAAGACAAATGCCCACAGCTCAAAAAAGTAAAAAAAAAAAAAAAAAAAAAAAAAAAAAGTAAAAACAACAACAAAAACAACACAAAAGCCCAGGCAAGAGATGATGAACTACTCTACTCTTGATATGTCTTCTGCTAAAGAATTTCCCTATGGCTGACAATTCCCTAATGAGAAGGCTTTTCTTGTTTGAAATACTTCTTGGTATCAAGAAAGAGAGTAAAGAGAACGAAAAAGTAGGTTTGCAAGAGAAAAGCAAATAAGAATAGTTTTGAAGAGAAAAGCAAATAACGATACTGCCTGGCTTACAGCACCTGAATCATTGGCAGAATGGACTGCTAAAGCACTTACCAAACACTTCCATGAATATACACAAAACAACATGAAAATTTATTCTTCTGATTTGTAGCTCCCTTGATCTAAACTCTTTGGAAAACAAATCAAAATTGAGCTATGAAACTGAGCAAACAGAAATAAAGGAAAAAAAGAACAGCTTCCCTTATAACAAAGATGCATTAACATTTAAAAATTGCTAAAAGAGTAAATATTAAAAGTTTCATAATGGAGTGCCTGGCTACCTCCGCCGGTCAAGTGTCCGACTCTTGATTTTGGCTCAGGTCACGATCTCATGATTCATTAGATCAAGTCCCGTGTCAGGATCTACGCTAACAGCGTGGAGTTTGCTTGGGATTCTCTCCCTCTCTCTTCCCCTCCTGCGCTCACTCTGTCTCTCAAAATAAATTTTGTACAAAATAATCCTATGCTAACTTCCGTCAGATTTCTTTTAGCCTTGCCAAGACTGAAGTCTGAACTGCTTCAAGTTATTTTCATCAGTTGTATGGTGACGGATGGTAACTGGACATAATGGTGACCATTTCATAGCATATACAAATATCAAATCATTATGTTATACACCTGAAACTAATATGTTAAATGTCAATTATACCTCATTTTTTAAAAAATGTAACAAAGAATTACCAAATCAGCAGCATGATAGTCTTCCTTACTGAACCTTAACTCTAACTCATAAAAGATTAAAAAGAAGAACAAAATCTGACACACAACTAAATGTTATAGGTAAACTTAAAAGCAATTTTTAAATTTCATTAGTTGTTCCTTTTCTTTAATAGTAAAGCATTGTTTATATTCTATGCAAAATCATAAAGGTACAGGGGTGCCTGGGGGGCTCGATCAGTTAAGTGTCTGATTCTTGATTTTGGCTCAGGTCATGAGATCAAGCCCCAGTTTTAAATATTTGTAGTCTCATATATATACTACACATATACAATATGAGCCCCGTGTCAGGACAAGCTCATGCTTGTGCTCTCTCTCAATATAAATGAATGAATGAGTGAATGAATGAATGAATGAAATGAAATAAATTTTTAAAATATCATAAAGGTACAATGGCTGCCTTGCTAGTTGAGACTTCACAATATGATTTTTTTACAAAATCTTTTAAAACTCTACTTCAGGTCGAATTTTATAACTTTGTTTAATATGGTTTTATTATATAATGATATGACCTTGTTATAAAAGCCTTAGATGAAAAAGTCTCCATAATTGTCATTTTTAATGACAGGCATATATAAACAAAATTTTATGACATAGGAAAATTATATGAAATTTAAAAATCAGGGCTCATAATTAAAGTTTTATTGGAACATAGCCATGTTCATTCTTTTAAAATTATCTATGGCTGCTTTCCCCATCAAAGTTGGGTAGTTGCAAAAGAGACTGCATCTCTCTCTCTCTCTCTCTCATATATATGCAAAGAATACTTTAAACTGTATTTAATATATACAGCATATCAATAAATCTAAAATTTTACATGAAATTGCAAACTTTTTGAGAAAATAACAATTACCAAAAGTGAGTCTACTACTTATTACATCAGGTAGTAATTTATAGGTAGTTTCTACCTAAATGTTAAGAAAAGATAAAACAGTGCAAAAGAAAAATTTTGAGAAACACAGTAAGGGAAGGCTTGAAGAATAATAATAAAGCATGTTATCAACTAAGATTTAAAATACACTTCGCAGCAAATGCAGAAATTCACATTAAAACAGTACCACCATTTTAAAAACACACTTCTAAATAATACATAGGTTGACTGAATGAAATTGTAAATATATCAGAATTTGTGAGATGTAGCTAACACAGGACCAAGAAAAGAATTTATAGCACTAAATCATTAAATTAGAGAAATGGTCTCAACTCAGTGATCTAAACTCCCATCTTCAGAAACTACAAAATATACGCCAAAGAAACCAGATGGAAGAAAACAAGGGTAAGAACAGAAATCCACTAGGTTTTTTTTGTTTTTTGTGTTTTTTTTAACATTCATTTTTGAGAGACAGAGCGTGAATGAGGGAGGAGCAGAGAGAGATGGAGACCCAGAATCTAAAGCAGGCTCCAGGCTCTGAGCTGTCAGCACAGAGTCAAACTCATGAACTGCAAGATCATGACCTGAGCTGAAACAGACACTTAACTGATTGAGTCACCCAGAAGCCCAGAAATCCACTAGGTTTAAAACATGAAACAAATACACAAAAGTCAATGGGGCCAAAAAAATGCAAATTCTTTCAATAAAATTGACAAAACTGGCTAGACTGAAAAAGAAAAAAGGGAGAAGATGCAAATGACCAATATTAGGAATGAAACAAAAGATATCACTACAGATCCTGTAGATATGATGAAAAAAAAAAAAAACGGGAATTATTAGGAGGAACTCTACACACACAAATTGAACCACCAGTGAAATGGGCAAACTTCTCAAAGAGTACAAACTATCAAAATGCATCCAGTATGAATTGGATCATTGAATAGCTCTGAAACTATAAGAGTAATTGAATGTAGAGATTAAAAACAACAACAAAACTCCTGAAAAAAGAAATCTCTAGGCAAACAGTTTCATTGTAGAATTCCACTGAACATTTAAAGAATTAACACCAATCTTCCACAAACTCAGAAGAGTGAACATTTCCCCACACATTTTATGAGATTGGCAATATTACTCTGATATCAAAGCCAGAGAAACAGGGAAAAGAAAACTACAAATCATCATCCCTCATAAACATAAATATAAAAGTTCTTAACAAAATCAATTAAAATAGACATATGGATAGATAATATGACCTAGGTTTACCACAGGAATGCAACTTATCACATTAATAGAATAATTTTTAAAACCTAAAATAACTTTACCAAGGTTGCACAATTCAAGAGCAACATAAAATAATAATTCTATGTGTAGCATATAAACAATTATAAATTTAATTTTTTAATATAATTTATATCCATGAGATAAAAACTTTAACAATACACATGGCAAGATCTGTACATTGAAAACTATAAAATATCACTAAAACATTATGAAAAACTATTTTTAAAAAGGAGAGATGTACGGGGCGCCTGGGTGGCGCAGTCGGTTAAACGTCCGACTTCAGCCAGGTCACGATCTCGCGGTCCGTGAGTTCGAGCCCCGCGTCAGGGTCTGGGCTGATGGCTCAGAGCCTGGAGCCTGCTTCCGATTCTGTGTCTCCCTCTCTCTCTGCCCCTCCCCCGTTCATGCTCTGTCTCTCTCTGTCCCAAAAATAAATAAACGTTGAAAAAAAAAATTTTTAAAAAGGAGAGATGTACTTCAGTATTAAGATATCCTTTGTCTCTACACTGATTTATAGATTAATCACAAACCAAATTAAAATCCAAGCAGATGTTTTAGAAGTTGACAAGCTGATTCTAAAATTTCTGTGGAGGGGCGCCTGGGTGGCGCAGTCGGTTAAGCGTCCGACTTCAGCCAGGTCGTGATCTCGCGGTCCGTGAGTTCGAGCCCCGCGTCAGGCTCTGGGCTGATGGCTCAGAGCCTGGAGCCTGTTTCCGATTCTGTGTCTCCCTCTCTCTCTGCCCCCCCCGTTCATGCTCTGTCTCTCTCTGTCCCAAAAATAAATAAACGTTGAAAAAAAAAAATAAAAAAAAATAAAATTTCTGTGGAAATTTAAGAAAGTTAAGAGCTTACAATATTTGATTTCAAGACTTATTATTATAAAGCTGCAATATTCATGAGAGTGGGGTATTAACATAAAGATAGATGAATGGAACAGAATAAAGATCTACAACAGACCTACCCATAATGGTCAACTGATCTTTTTTCTTTTTAATTAAATTTTTGAGATAATTATAGATACACATACAGTTATAAGAAATAATGCAGTGAGCTCCCATGTATACTTACCCAGCTTCTCTAATGGTAATGTTTTGCAAAACTCTATCACCACCAGAATATTGACACAGCCAAGATGCAAAACATTTCCATCACCACAAAAGAATTCTTCTCATTGGCCTTCACCCCCCCACCAGTTTTATACAGATTTAACCTACACAATGTTAAATAACATAATATTTATTATTTATTAAAAACATTAAATATTATTATTTAAATATTATTTAACATTGTGTACATTGTGTAGGTTTAAGACATACAACTGCTGAATTGATAATGACCCCAAAAGAGTTAGCTAACACCTTCACCACCTAACAAAATTACTATGTTTGTTTTTCCTTGTGAGGAGAACATTTAAGATACTCTTTCAGCACGTTTCAAGTATATCATACAGTATTATTAATTATAATAACCATGCTGTACATCAAATTTCCAGACTTAATTTGTCTTATAATTTTTTAGTGTATACTTTTTTTCCAATATATGAAATTTATTGTCAAATTGGTTTCCATACAATACCCAGTGCTCATCCCAAAAGGTGCCCTCCTCAATACCCATCACCCACCCTCCCCTCCCTCTCACCCCCATCAACCCTCAGTTTGTTCTCAGTTTTTAAGAGTCTTATGCTTTGGCTCTCTTCCACTCTAACCCTTTTTTTTTTCCTTCCCCTCCCCCATGGGTTTCTGTTAAGTTTCTCAGGATCCCCCTAACCTATGGTATCTGTCTTTCTCTGTATGACTTATTTCACTTAGCATAACACTCTCCAGTTCCATCCACGTTGCTACAAAGGGCCATATTTCATTCTTTCTCATTGCCACATAGTACTCCATTGTGTATATAAACCACAATTTCTTTATCCATTCATCAGTTGATGGACATTTAGGCTCTTTCCATAATTTGGCTATTGTTGAGAGTGCTGCTATAAACATTGGGGTACAAGTGCCCCTATGCATCAGTACTCCTGTATCCCTTGGGTAAATTCCTAGCAGTGCTATTGCTGGGTCATAGGGTAGGTCTATTTTTAATTTTTTGAGGAACCTCCACACTGTTTTCCAGAGTGGCTGCACCAATTTGCATTCCACCAACAGTGCAAGAGGGTTCCCGTTTCTCCACATCCTCTCCAGCATCTACAGTCTCCTGATTTGTTCATTTTAGCCACTCAGACTGGTGTCAGGTGATATCTCAGTGTGGTTTTGATTTGTATTTCCCTGATGAGGAGTGACACTGAGCATCTTTTCATGTGCCTGTTGGCCATCTGGATGTCTTCTTTCGAGAAGTGTCTATTCATGTTTTCTGCCCATTTCTTCACTGGGTTATTTGTTTTTCGGGTGTGGAGTTTGGTGAGCTCTTTATCGATTTTGGATACTAGCCCTTTGTCCGATATGTCATTTGCAAATATCTGTTCCCATTCCGTTGGTTGCCTTTTAGTTTTGTTGGTTGTTTCCTTTGCAGTGCAGAAGCTTTTTATCTTCATAAGTTCCCAGTAATTCATTTTGCTTTTAATTCCCTTACCTTTGGGGATGTGTCAAGTAAGAAATTGCTGCGACTCAGGTCAGAGAGGTTTTTTCCTGCTTTCTCCCCTAGGGTTTTGATGGTTTCCTGTCTCCCATTCAGGTCCTTTATCCATTTTGAGTTTATTTTTGTGAATGGAGTGAGAAAGTGGTCTAGTTTCAATCTTCTGCATGTTGCTGTCCAGTTCTCCCAGCACCATTTGTTAAAGAGACTGTCTTTTTTCCATTGGATGTTCTTTCCTGCTTTGTCAAAGATGAGTTGGCCATATGTTTGTGGGTCTAGTTCTGGGGTTTCTATTCTATTCCATTGGTCTATGTGTCTGTTTTTGTGCCAATACCATGCTGTCTTGATGATGACAGCTTTGTAGTAGAGGCTAAAGTCTGGGATTGTGATGCCTCCTGCTTTGGTCTTCTTCAAAATTACTTTGGCTCTTCAGGGCCTTTTGTGGTTCCATATGAATTTTAGGATTGCTTGTTCTAGTTTCGAGAAGAATGCTGGTGCAATTTTGATTGGGATTGCATTGAATGTGTAGATAGCTTTGGGTAGTATTGACATTTTGACAATATTTATTCTTCAATCCATGAGCATGGAATGTTTTTCCATTTCTTTATATCTTCTTCAATTTCCTTCATAAGCTTTCTACAGTTTTCAGCATATAGATCTTTTACATCTTTGGTTAGATTTATCCCTAGGTATTTTATGCTTCTTGGTGCAATTGTGAATGGGATCAGTTTCTTCGTCTTTCTGTTGCTTCATTATTAGTGTATAAGAATGCAACTGATTTCTGTACATTGATTTTGTATCCTGCAACTTTGCTGAATTCATGTGTCAGTTCTAGCCGACTTTTGGTGGAGTCTATCAGATTTTCCATGTATAATATCATGTCATCTGCAAAAAGTGAAAGCTTGACTTTATCTTTGCCAATTTTGATGCCTTTGATTTCCTTTTGTTGTCTGATTGCTGATGCTAGAACTTCCAACAGTATGTTAAACAACAGCGGTGAGAGTGGACATCCCTGTCGTGCTCCCGATCTCAGGGAAAAAGTTATCAGTTTTTCCCCATTGAGGATGATGTTAGCTGTGGGCTTTTCATAAATGGCTTTTATGATGTTTAAGTATGTTCCTTCTATCCCGACTTTCTGAAGGGTTTTTATTAAGAAAGTTGCTGAATTTTGTCAAATGCGTTTTCTGCATCGATTGACAGGATTGTATGGTTCTTATCTTTTCTTTTATTAATGTGATGTATCACGTTGATTGATTTGCGAATGTTGAACCAGCCCTGCATCCCAGGAATGAATCCCACTTGATCATGGTGAATAATTTTTTTATATGCTGTTGAATTCGATTTGCTAGTATCTTATTGAGAATTTCTGCATCCATATTCATCAGGGATATTGGCCTGTAGTTCTCTTTTTTTACTGGGTCTCTGTCTGGCTTAGGAATCAAAGTAATACTGGCTTCATAGAATGAGTCTGTACTTTTTGGCCAACATCTCTTCACTTCCCCACCCTTCAGTCTTTGGTAACCACCATTCGAGTCTGTTTCTATGAGTTTGGCTTTTTTAGATTACACATAAAAGTGACATCATAAAGTATTTGTCATTCATTGAATTCACTAACCAAAAGAAGGGAAACCTTATGTCTACAAAGACCTATAGGCAAATGTGCATTGATAATTACCCCAAACTAGAAACAACCTGTATGTCCATTAAATCGACAAATGGTATGAACAAACTGTCCTACATCTATAAAATGCAATAGGACTCAACAATAAAACAAATGATATATGCAACACATGGATGAATCACAAAAACATTACACTGAGTAAAAGAAGCCATACTCAAAAGGTTACACACTGGTGGATTTTATTTATATGATATCTGGAAAGAGCAAATCTATGGAGACAGGAATCAGATCACTGGTTGCCAGACCTGGGATTGGGTGTTGACTACAAAAGGAAAAAGGTAACTTTCTGGGGTAATAGAAATGTTGTACAACATGACTATTAAGACATACATGTCTATATACATTTTTCAAGACTCCAACTATACATTTTTAAAGGTTCAATTTCACTGTATATAAGTTACACCTCATAATTCTATTTAAAATAGGTGTATTTTGTTTCTTAAGTACCTCAATAAAATTGATTTTTCTAAAAATAGTTACAAGTAAATATGTACATATATCCCATTCAACAATACTAGAAGTAAAAGAATTTATCATGAATTTGAAACAATCCAAATGTGTGTCAACAAATAGTATGTTCTATAGGTATAGAACATAATACTACTCAGTATGTTCTATAGGTATAGAACATAATACTATACTATCTGTTGAGTACAGATACTCAACACATGGATGAGATTCAGAGACATTATATGAGGCCAAAGAATTCAGATAAAGAACCGTACATATTCAATGATAATAAAAGCCAGAACAGTGAAGATGCATGGGATGTTACTACACTATACAAAGAGGGTCATGTTAAATTTATTGGGCATTGGAAATTTTTATATCTTCACTTGAGTGGTGTATATACATTATTAAATAGAATCTTCACTTGAGTGGAGTGTATACATTATTAAATAGAATGAAGCTATTATTACATGGTAAGACCAATTACAGTTATATACTTTACTGTATATATGTTAGACTTATGTTAGACAAAAACCATATATGTATATGTTAGACAAAAACCATACATATCACCTATATTTTATTTCTCTCTCTCTCCCATAGAGTAGGGCTAAGGGGAAATGAAGGCCTTGTTTGCTAGGGGAGAATACTTAAGTACTCAAAGGTACACTGTAGAGAATACAATATACTATCCTGAATATTATTTCATATCTCTTCTTCACTTTGGGGCTATCTTACATCTACAAATAATCAAGAGATAAAACACCAGATGAAGTAAATATAGTACACCAAGAATGCAAGAACAAACTGATAATGAAGAGTAGCAGAATATGCCACCCCATTATTTTGAGCCACAGGCACTTAAAAACAGCAAATGTTGGGAGAGGCTTTCTCTGAACTCCATTATGTGCCTAAAGACAGATCCCCCAAAAAGATCTCAATTATCATAAATCCCCTCCTTGGAAACTTCATCAACCAGGGGAGGACTGACACTTATCATGGAAGATGAGACTTGTAACAGACAATGACTGCACTCAGACAAACTTTCTCACAGACTATCATAGCTCCCATCTATTCTTCTTAGGGCCCATGCATCTTTCCTAAAAATCATTTACTCTCCCCTTAGAGGCCTATATCTTACCCCTACTTTCCTCATTAAAATGATATTTAATCCTGAATTCCAAATCTGCTTCTTAATGACTTCCTCATTTTCCCCTATGTATCTTCCATGGGTATATGATGTATACATACTGATAAACCTGTTTTTCTCTTATTAATCTGTCTTTTACTACAATAGTCTCAGCCAAGAACTCAGAAAGGTGGAGGAAAAATTATTTTTCCTCCCCTACAACAACCTACAACCTGATTCTTAAGAGTTGTTAATACTCCACAACAAAGAAGGCTTCTTTTAAGACAGAGGACAACCTGCTCCCTCATATGAAGAGAGGAAAATATTTTATATTCAAATAACCTCTCCCCTATTGCCCATTAGTAACACATTTTTATCCCAAGTAGTTAGAAAACAATGAAGAATTTCTATTCTATAAAATCACAACTGGACATGAGAGGCATAGTATTTTGTGGCAATTATATATGTTAGTAAAATACACATTTTTACCATATTCCAGAAAACATAGGTACTGCTTTGATAGAAGGTGAATAAGACACACTGAAGAGAGTTTTGAATATTTCTAGAAAAAAATATATATTAAAATTCACATATCAATAAAATAGAAAATTGCTGTTGTGATATTGTTCTACTTAGAATTTCAAACAGTCAGTCATGTTTCTATGTGACTATAGCCAATATAAGTAATCAAGGAGACATTGATAACTTCATATATCGTTTATATTTATAGGCTATGAATAATAATAAAACTTTAACTAGACATGAACATTAAATCTAAAAGATAATTATAAAGGCACGTAACTGTGTGAGCTAATTTGAAATATAGAACAGAAAGGATGTCATCAAAGTAATGAACATTTCAAAATCTGTGCAGGTCAAACAAGGACACTTTTCACAAGTAAACATTTTTCAGACATATTTGGGATTAAAAAGTATTTTATATTCAAATTACCAAACTCAAGGAAAAAGTAGAATTTACCTAAAAATGCCGAAGATACATTATTGCAATTGTGCTTTACAGAAGAAAACAGTAATTTCCTGGTCAAAGAAGAATCATCACTCTTCTGCATCTAGACCCCAACCACCCAGATTTATAGACCCATAATACATATATAGGCATTTCTTATTGTAAACAGCCAATTCCACTCCATAATTGAATAGAGATAGCAGGCATCCACAACCCCAAATACATGCTACTTAGATGAAATCCAGATGCTGTGAAAACTTGCCAAAATATGTCACTTAATGGTCAAACATGCTTCTAAAATAAGCGTACCATACTGCAGCTGAAAATAGCTCAAAATTCTTTGGCCTCAGCTTGGACAAATACTGTTAAATTTAGATAATCTAGTGCTACCACACTTAACTGCAACACAGCCTCTGCAATTCTTCAAGTTCGTTATCTCCTTCATTTGCCTTTGTTCCTTAGCTCGTTTGTTCATCACTCATAACATGTCATACAACACAGTAAATCTTCCTGTTTCTTGGAATTGGTCTATCTGAAGCAATATCCTACAAGTGCTTTTTGGTAAAACAATCATGATACTTCACCCAAAAGTAAATTCACAAAACTCAGTAAGGAAGATGAAAAAAACCTACTAATTACATAGAATTCAGACAACTTCTATTCACCAAGAGTAGGAAAAACATGGATTATATGATTACTTAAAAAAAAAAAACCTGTACATTAAAAAAAAAATATTATATACTATATTATTATTACTAAAAGAAATGTGCACTTACTTAAAAATCTATATCTTAAAGCCCATGTAATTATTTAGAGTGTATTACTACAAATTTTCTCTAACAAAATTCAAACCAAAAGATCATATTTAAAAAACATTCTATCTATAACCTCTTCCTAGTGAACAACTATAAACCGAAGTCTGCATCTTGACTTCTGAAATTTAAATTATAGAAGGAACTGCATTTTAATAATCTCATTATTTCTTCAATTTGTCTTTATTACTAATTCTATAATGCTAGCTATCTTTGCCATCCTAATATGCTTTACTAAATAATAATGCAAATATACTGAGTAACTTCAAGGGCAAAAACCCTGAAAAAAATTGTAAGAACAAACCTGATGAGAGGAAAGGAATACACACCTATATATCTTAAAAATACATGTGTCTGAAAATAATGAGAATCCTAAAAATATTACCTATTTCCACCTTGCTAAACAACCAAATTACTATTAAATTAACTTTTCTTTTAGAAGAAGCGACATTTTTCCTCTCAAAGATCAAACTGCTTTCTGTGCGATCTTTGTTAGTGTTACCATGTTTTCAGAAAATGCCAACTGGGTGGCTCAGTAGGCCGAGCGTCCAACTTCCACTCAGGTCATGATCTCACAGTTCCTGAGTTCTAGCCTCACACCAGGCTCGCTGTTGTTGGCCTGCCAATGCAGAGCCATCTTCGGATCCTCTGCCCCTCCCCTGCCTGTGCTCTGTCAAAATTAAATAAACGCTTAAAAATAAATAATTAATTAATAAAATGCCAGCAAAGGAATGATCCACCATGAAACATGATCTCATTACAGTCATAATTCAAAAGTGAAGGGAGAAATGGTACATCCAAGATTAAGGAGCAAATCATTTTCCTTAAGTAAATCAATTAGAAGACTAAAAAAAAAATAATAAAGCTTAAGTCTTCAAATTTAATCATTAAAACAGAATGTAGCCTTATCCAAACCCTTTATAATTTACTTTTTAAAAATTTAAGATAAAATATATTAACAGCAGAATTTAATAAATTTAATTTAATTGTAATTAATAAACCTGACAGCTTCAGCTTTGGTAACCAAACTGAAAAAAAAAAAAAATATATATATATATAACTGATAACTTATGAAAGGGATACTGCATGAAATGGAAATAGAAAGAAGTCTATCAAAATGAGATATTTAATATAATGTGGGTCTATCTGGGATCTTAGCCAAGGGTATATTTAACAAATATACACACTATAGAACCAGAATCTACTAAAACGGAGCTGTAACATAAGCACTAACAAATTTCATTTATTTTTAAAAGCAGGTTACCAAAATATGTTTTATTCAAGTTGTTTATCGTATTTTACCATCAAGAGATAAAAGAAAAATACATAATAGATGTGTTTTAGGACCAAAGCACTGTCTACATTATTTTAAAATGTACAAAAGGATTTTTCTAAAAGGACAAAAACAACTGTTAATGATGGTTATCTTGTGGAGAGAGAGGAAGGAGGCTTTTACTTTGTATCAGTTGGATTATTTGACTTTGCTTACCATCCACATACTTTTTCTTTTCTAACAGTACAGCTATGGGCCATTCCATGTTTTCTTTTCCTAGATGTTAAGAATACTGTTTTTAAAAAATATTTCAAAGGTCGACAATGGAAAATATTCTCAGGGCAAAGTTGTTGAGAGGAGTTAGAGTCCTCTCTATGTTAGAGCATAAAACATGAGCAAGTTGATTGCTATTCAATTTAAATATCCCTTCACATTGTTTTCTAAAAAATTGTTAGAATCAGAAATATTAGAATTTTTTAAAATCCTGAGTCCAGTTCAACACCTGGCCCACAGCACACAATCAGCCAAATGAATGTGAATAACTACAGTCCTTCAAATATTTTTCAGACATCAAAACAATTTGTAAATATTTCCAACAGCACAAACAGGTATTATAATTAGAATATCACAAAACTAATTATGACAGTGGTTCCTTTCCCAGTTTAATCTGGATCATAAACCATGCCCTATTCTTTTATAATCTCTGGTACTCACAGAACTTGTGCTAAATACTGAGTGATCTAAAAATTTATAATTACTTGGGGTGCCTGGGGTGGCTCAGTCGGTCAAGCGGCTGACTTCAGCTCAGTTCATGATCTCAAGGGTTCGTGAGTTCGAGCCCTGCTTCGGGCTCTGTGCTGACAGCTCAGAGCCTGGACTCTTCTTTGGATTCTGTGTCTCCCTCTCTCTCTGCCCCTCCCCTGCTCACACTCTGTCTCTCTCTCTCTCTCTCTCTCTCTCTCTCTCTCTCTCTCAAAAATAAACAAACATTTAAAAAAACTAAAAGTTAATAATTACAAAAAGCTATCATCTCTCAAATTATGACTACTTAAAATCTCATTATATTTAATAGCAATAATATACATTATAAAAAGAAATATATACACTTTAAAGATTATAGTTCAAAGATCAGTTCATAAACTTACATGTGAATAAAAATATTTTCCTGCCCTTGATGTCTAGCCTCATTTCTTTCAGACCCAGCAATTCTATGAATAATCCACACAACTAATTTAATTTTATTTTGCATTTTAGAGATAAATTTGAAACACAGTCTTCAGTGGCCATACTGCATTCTATGTTGACGATGTGAAGTCTTAAAAGCACATTTGGTCTCTAACATTTATGACACAGATTTACAATTATACAAATATTTTCAGATATTTATTTTAAAATATTTTTAAGATATTTATTTTTTTCAAGATAGATTTAAAAACATCAATATAGTAATGCTGGAGTCAACAATCAATTCTTCAAATATCCATGATCCCAACTAAGCAATAAACCTATAAAAATGAATACATTAAAAAGAGAGGCTCATGAACAACTGTGCCAAAATTATCCTCTTGATAACAATATTAGGGCTGGTCCTAAAACCCACCTATCACCTTTGATCAGTTATTCAAAGGCAAATGCAAACAGCAGATGATGAGATACATCCTTTTGCTTTGTTACATAAGCCTTCAATTTCGAGACGGGTTTAAGGAGGAAGTACAGATGTACTGAGTTGTATCAAAACCAATGCACAACTGCACAACTCTCATTAAATTACAGATAAAAAGTTACAATGCCTAGTGGCACCTGGGTGGCTCAGTCAGTTGAGTAGCTGACTCTTGATTTTGGCTGAGGTCATGATCTCATGGTTCATGAGTTCCAGCCCTGAGTCATGAGTTCAAGTCTCATGTGCAGAGCTTGCTTGGAGTTTTTCTCTCTCTCCCTCTCTTTCTGCCCCTCCCCCATTCAATTGCTTGGGCTTTCCCAAAATAAATAAACTTAAAAGATTTTCTCCTTAAAAAAAAGTTACAATGCCTACACAAGAAGTTGAGCTTATTAATCTTTTCCACTGGGACACTTTATAGCTCTTGCTTTATAAGGTAAACCATGAATTCCACTTTTCAAAATTCCCTTCACATAACCTTTTCAAGAATGCATCTATGCTGAAAAATCAAGAGCTAATTGCATTTGTATTCCAACAACTTCAAGAGGCCTTAATACACAACTGAAGAACAGAAGCTATTTTTTTCCTTCCCCTCCCCCATGGGTTTCTGTTAAGTTTCTCAGGATCCCCCTAACCTATGGTATCTGTCTTTCTCTGTATGACTTATTTCACTTAGCATAACACTCTTCATCCAGTTCTATCCACGTTGCTACAAAGGGCCATATTTCATTCTTTCTCATTGCCACATAGTACTCCATTGTGTATATATACCACAATTTCTTTATCCATTCATCAGTTGATGGACATTTAGGCTCTTTCCATAATTTGGCTATTGTTGAGAGTGCTGCTATAAACATTGGGGTACAAGTGCCCCTATGCATCAGTACTCTTGTATCCCTTGGGTAATTTCCTAGCAGTGCTATTGCTGGGTCATAGGGTAGGTATACTTTTAATTTTTTGAGGAACCTCCACACTGTTTTCCAGAATGGCTGCACCAATTTGCATTCCCACCAACAGTGCAAGAGGGTTCCCGTTTCTCCACATCCTCTCCAGCATCTACAGTCTCCTGATTTGTTCATTTTAGCCACTCAGACTGGTGTCAGGTGATATCTCAGTGTGGTTTTGATTTGTATTTCCCTGATGAGGAGTGACACTGAGCATCTTTTCATGTGCCTGTTGGCCATCTGGATGTCTTCTTTCGAGAAGTGTCTATTCATGTTTTCTGCCCATTTCTTCACTGGGTTATTTGTTTTTTTCGGGTGTGGAGTCTGGTGAATTCTTTATAGATTCTGGATACTAGCCCTTTGTCTGATATGTCATTTGCAAATATCTGTTCCCATTCCGTCAGTTGCCTTTTAGTTTTGTTGATTGTTTCCTTTGCAGTGCAGAAGCTTTTTATCTTCATGAAGTCCCAACAGTTCACTTTTGCTTTTAATTCCCTTACCTTTGGGGATGTGTCAAGTAAGAAATTGCTGCGACTCAGGTCAGAGAGGTTTTTTCCTGCTTTCTCCTCTAGGGTTTTGATGGTTTCCTATCTCACATTCAGGTCCTTTATCCATTTTGAGTTTATTTTTGTGAATGGTGTTAAGAAAGTGGTCTAGTTTCATTCTTTCTTCTGCATGTTGCTGTCCAGTTCCCCCAGCATCATTTGTTAAAGAGACTGTCTTTTTTCCATTGGATAGTCTTTCCTGCTTTGTTAAAGATTAGTTGGCCATACTTTTGTGGGTCCAATTCTGCTGGAGTCTCTATTCTATTCTATTGGTTTATGTGTCTGTTTTTGTGCCAATACCATGCTGTCTTGATGATTACAGCTTTGTTTTTTTTTTTAACCTTTTTTTTAATGTTTATTTATTTTTGAGAGAGACAGAGACAAAGTGTGAGCAGGGGAGGGACAGAGAGAAAGGGAGACACAGAATCTGAAGCAGGCTCCAAGCTCTGAGCTATCAGCACAGAGCCCAAAGCGGGGCTCAAACCCACAAACCATGAGATCACGACCTGAGCCAGTCAGACACTTAACCGACTGAGCCAGCCAGGCACCCCAATTACAGCTCTGTAGTAGAGGCTAAAGTCTGGGATTGTGATGCCTCCCCTTTGGTCTTCTTCTTCAATATTGCTTTGGCTATTTGGGGTCTTTTGTGGTTCCATACAAATTTTAGGATTGCTTGTTCTAGCTTCGAGAAGAATGCTGGTGATTGGGATTGCACTGAATGTGTAGATTGCTTTGGGCACTATTGACATTTTAACAATATTTATTCTTCCAATCCATAAGCACAGAAAAAAAAAAAAAGTTAGAGAGGGAGAGAGCCAAACCATAAGACACTCTTAAAAACTGAGAATAAACTGAGGGTTGATGGGTGGTGGGAGGAAGGGGAAAGTGGGTGATGGGCATTGAGGAGGGCACCTGTTGGGATGAGCACTTGTATGGAAACCAATTTGACAATAAATTTCATATTAAAAATAAATAAATAAAATCTACTCTCAGAACTCATCTTGTAGTTCTGAGATGAAAAAAAAAAAAAAACAGAAGAATTATATTTTAGAGATTCTCACCTAAGGCAAAGACTTCTCTTAAATGTTGATATTATCAATGTCTTTCTATGAAAGCTCAGACCTAAATTAGGGTAAGGTTATCTCTCCCATCCTTAGTGCAGGGGCACAGTTCAAGAGGCCACTTGATCTAAACTAAAAGTGTTACTCTTTCAGCAGGTAGGGTGGCCATTCACATCATTCTGAATATTTACCAGTTTGCGTCTAACCCTCAACCAAAAAGTTCCTGTTCTTAGGTCATTTTCTCAAAGAAGTTCATCTAATTAAAAGGAAATGCTATCAACTAAATACCTAAATTTTGAAAATTATTAAATTGGATTTCACACAAATCAAATTCATTTAAGACCTTGATCATCCTTGAATAGATTAACAGTTAAAACATGTTTACAGAGCCAGGAGACTGAAAAGGACAAAGAAAGATATCAGGTTTACTCATAAAGATGTTCATCACAGTGTTTTTATGGTTTACAATGGCAAAAATTATAAATCACTAAAACCACAAAAGAGACTAATTCAATAAATTAGGTCACGTTTATATGCCAAAAATAACAGTCATTAAAATTTGTAATATATATTGTAATATATAATAACATCAAAGATGCCCAAATTAATAAATAAAAATTATTCTTCAATGAATATGTTGATTTCTTGTAAGAGTCTTTTAAAATATAAGATGCATAAAGACATCCTTTACCCAGTAAACCTGTTTGACTAAAAGAATGAATTAGTAACCAATATGTAAAATTTACATGTTTAATTATTTTAACAGAACTAATATAAATGGCCTTTAAAAATAAGCACATTTTTTGGGGGTGTTTGGATGGCTTAGTCAGTTAAGTGTCTGACTCCTGATTTTAGCTCAGGACCATGCATGATCTCATTTTCACTGAATCTCAAAGAAATCAGTTTGTCTGAAACCTCAGAGGGTCTCTATTCTCACTTCTTCATTGTTCCTTCAACTTATCCTTTTAAAAGCTCATTTATAATAATGGTAAAATAATATTCTAAATATCCATTAAATTTAACTTTTAAGGGATAAGCAGTATAAGGAGAATAGAAAAAATAAATCAGCCTCTATTCATGAAGTTCATGGCAAAGAAAAAATACACCCACTAAATATATAAAATCCCCTTCCAACGACTGGTTTATTTGATTTACCTGAATTATAAAAGATATTACTTATGCAATTAAAAACTAGAAACTAACAAAACAGCCTCCTCCCTACTGATTTTGAACAATGAAGGCTCTTCAGGGGAACAAGAAAGTAAGGAATGGGCTCCAGAAAGAAGAAATAACATATACAATCAAATCCATTATGGTTAGAATAGATGACAATGACAGATCAGGAAAGACTCTATGTAAGGCTGCAAAGTCTGGGCTTTTCACTTTGAAGGAGATGATACAAAGAAAAGTTCTCAACATGTGACAGTCAATTTTGCACTTGAGAAAGCAACTTGGATAACAGGGTAAAGGTTGAAGAGGAGAGGGTCAAGTCAGATGGTAGCAAGACTAGTTACAAGGCTTGTATAAAAGTTCAGAGGACAGCTGATGAAGAAATGGATAAAAGATTTGTATCTGGTAATCTGCATTTTATTTCTTAGTGAATGGGGAATCTGGTAGAAGACAGAAACAAAAATGAGCCTCAAATTTCCATTCTGGATGACAAAATAAATGATGATGCCACCACAAAAACTGGAAATGCAAGGGGCCCAAGTGCTGGGGTGCCAACCACAAAGATAATGAGTTTAATGTGTGGAGAAAAGAACCAAACATCATGGAACTGAATTAGAATCTTAACCACAATGGAATAGCACCATGGTTTATAAAGTTCTGAATAAGTAGCTAGAGGCCTGAATGTTGTTTTTGTTGTTGTTACATCTGTACTCTGGCTTAAGTGTGTGTTTCCATTTCCTATATGGCTTTGGTTCCATCAGCTCCCTTTGTAAAAATATGCAGTTCTCTTAGAAAACCTATTGTTCCTTATTACATGTGCTAATTTCATTCTTAATCTTGAATTTCCTTGTCCTCCAGATGTCATCTTACACTAGTAGTTAACTTCCAAATGTTAAATATTTCATTTGCATAGTACTTGTGTACTGACAGACAAGTTCTTTGAAGCCACAGACCGTACTAAACATTTCTTTCTACCACTCAGAACGTGTTTCATAAATTTTCCAAAAATTGTGCAAACCTTAGGTTTATGTGAGCCCTTACTTAAACTAACTGGCCTTTATTGATGTCAAACTCTTCCCCATTGCGAATTGGGAAATTTAACAAGGAAAGAGAGTTCGAGAGTTCAAACATTTAGGAAAAAATAAAATGTTTGGGCCTCCAAGTATCTGGCAAATCAATTCTAAAAATGAAATCTACCTCCCTCAAATGACCATAAGGTTTGCAGGTTACTTCAGAATTGGTCTTTCTTTTGGGGAGCCTAGGTGGCTCAGTTGGTTAAGCGTCTGACTTCGGCTCAGGTAAGGATCTTGCGGTCTGTGGGTTTGAGCCTTGCCTCGCATTGGGCTCTGTGCTGACAGCTCAGAGCCTGCGGCCTGCTTTGGATTCTGTGTGTCCCTTCCTCTCTCTCTCTCTCTCTCTCTCTCTCTCTCTCTCTCTGCCTCTCTCTCTCTTTCTCCTCCCTTTCTCTCTTTCAAAAATAAATAAATGTTAAATAAAAATTTAAAAAGAATTAGTCTTTCTTTTTTCCCCACTAAGTGAGCCTATTCTCTTTCTTACTGCCTTAGGTACTTCCCTATCCCTTCAGTCTAGGACTACTAATCTTATTCTTTTTTGTTCTTGGATGTTTTTTCAACTAATTCTTCCTTAGGTGGTTTTAAATTTTAAGGCAGTAATTCTCAAACTTTTAACAGAAAAGTGCTCGTAAGAGTTAGGTAAAATATTTCTCCTGGCTTGTCTAGCAGGTCTAACCTAAGAAAGCTCCCTATCTTTGAAATGTTGTATGTCTCGGGGCACCTGGATGGTTCAGTCAGTTAAGCATCCTGATTTTGGCTCAGGTCATGATCTCATGATTTATGAGTTTGAGTCCTGCATTAGGATTGGGATTTTCTCTCTCTCCCTCTCTCTCCGCCTGTCCCCAGCTTGCTCTCTCTCCCTCTCTCTCTCAAATAAATTTTAAAAGAAAAATAGGATGTTGTATGTATCACAAAAACTTACGCAAAGTGTGCAGTTTGCTGTATTATTTTTGTACTGTATTATATTTTGCTTTAATTTCATCACCACTTAAGTTTCCTAAAACTGGTCTACCTTGAAACTTTGCCTCCGACACACCACTCTACAAGTTGCAATGTAAATATTCCATGTAAAAGATATATATCATGATTTCCTTTACATAAAGTTAACTAAAATTAAAAAAAATAATAATTTCAAGGAATACATTAAAAATGTCACAAAACCATATAAAAACAAATGCAAATAAATGAACCCAGGATCCAGAATAATCATTTGCTTGGGTGGGGAAAAGGGGAACATGGCAGGACCAGGTGGTTAGATAGGGGTTATTATTAACATCCTGCCTTTTGTTTTAGGCAGTAATCTTAAAGGTGCATATAACTACAATTTTAAAAATTACTATTAGAATAAAAGCTGAGTAACTACATAAAAACAGGCCATACAATATTCAGAGTATAGAAATTACCACAGATTGCTATGAATCCAATGGGGAGAGAAAATTTTTTTTTTAGTTTTTAAAAGGCTCAATTTGGGAAGCATGAGCTTATCGTGTAACCTTCCTTGGCTCTTAACCTCCAAATATATGTTCAACAATTTTAAATGACAAAAAGGAAAATTATTTTCTGTTATTCTACTCTTGTCCCAAGTGCCTCAATCATTCACATGCTTCTCCTCCTCTCCCACAGTGAGCTTTGAAATTTAGAAGGATTTTTTAACTGTCCTTAACATTTCCTTCTTCAGGATTACACATTCACTACCACCTTGCAATCTTCCTGTTTTTTTATTCACTTGTCCAATCATTCAATCAGTATTTAAGAGTTATAATGAGCCAGGCTCTACAGTAGGTATAGTACCACAGAGAGTAAGTAGTGGTATAAATATGAGTTATTGGATCAGCTCTCAAGGAGACTAAAGTCTAGGCAGATACCACTAACAAACACAATAAAAAAAGACAACAGAGTAACATGCAAAATTGGCACAAGGCAGGGAGGGCTGTGCTGATGTAAACTGAAACAGCCCTTTGCTGAGAATAAAGGTTGGTAAGGAGGAAGGAGGCTTAAAATAGAACAACAGACTGTTGAGAGGGCCACAGCACAGGTTCAGAGCACAGGATACAAAGGAATGTGATAAGAGACAAAGCTAGAAAGACAGAGCCTAAAAAAACAAACTAAGAGGTCTGGATTTTAGCTTATTTGAAAACTCAGTCCTTTTTTCGAAAAAGGGCTGCCCATACAATTACAGAAACACAAAAATTAACTTATGTGCCACTGACTTTTTATGGCAGAGTGCCAAAGCCTACTGATCTGTTCTCAGAATGTTTTTATATCCATCAAATATATAGGATTCCAAATAATTTTATAGACACATCATTCTTAAGGTAGTGAGGCCTAAGTGTGGGCGGTACATAGTTACAGTTCTTCTAGAGAACATGGCAAGGAAGGGGGGAGGAGGAAGTTTATAGCAGAGAATGATGATGGATGCCACACTTCAGCAAGGTGATCAAGGTCAGCAATGGTGATGTCATGTTGATAGTATGTACTCTTAATATGTGATAAAAATGGTACTTCACCTCTCTGGTCTTCCTCTCAAAAACACATTAACCAGTCTAACTAACCATGAGAGAAATATCAGACATATCCCAATTGGGGATCATTCCACAAAATATCTGACCAGCACTCTTCAAAATGGTCAGGGTCATTCAAAAAAGCAAAGTCTCAGAAATTGTCAAAACCAAGGAGACCAAAGGAGCCATGACTAGTAAATGTAATCTAGTACCCTGGATACGGTCCTGGAAAAGAAAAAGGACACTAGAAAACAGAGGAAATCTCAATAAAGTATGGGCTTTAGTTAAAATACTGTTGCAATTGTTATGACAAAGCTCCTTCTAAACAACTTTTTATTTGAGCAATCAAGCTAAAACTAAACGGCAACACTTCCTAGAGCTCCATTTGGACTAATAACAAGCAGCAACAGCAGGTAACCAAAGGGAAAAGGGTAAACCCAGAAGCTCCACACCTATGTACAAATCTACAAAGTAAGTTTTTGTCTCCATTTTCCAACTGTGACACATACAGTCAGCATCCCTTCTAAGGTGGGTGTGTGCACATGCCTGTGTATGGGTTTTAAGCAAACATGTCAACATGTGAGATATCTAGGGCATATTTTCTTCAATCAATGGCAATTTCTTAGTTTATCTCAGTATTACTAATTGTATTTTCTTAGAACTAGAAGTGCTTATAATATAACGATCTATCCCCTAAGCTTCATTTTCAAGTGAATGCATAACTAACTGGCAAACAAGCTTAAAGCAGACTTTCTAAAAATAATAACAGTTTTCAATAATTCACCTACCATCTTAAAATTTCTTACTTGATGTATGCTACTCTGTGAAATCTATATTCACGCTATGACTCCGTCCCCCCAACATGCCCATCTATCAGGGAATTGCTAACTAAATGGATCCGGATCAGTCTGTGCTTAGCAGAGGTGTGATCTTTGACAAACCACTGTGTCCCACTTTAGGCTTGTACTTCAAACCTAGGTTTTGTATTTCAGTTATCACTGGAAATTGATAGTATTAATAAGAGATCCTTGATATGTAAGGACTGAAAAAAAAAATGCTCGTAGCATTTTGAGCAAAATGTCAAAACACTATTCATGCAATTTCTTTAATTTTGGGTTTTAAGTTATAAATTTTCCCTTAGCAATGTTCACAGAGGGTCTTTTGAAGTATTATTTTTCTATTAGTTTTAGTTGATTCCTTAAATAACAAGAGATTTGCTCTAGAGAAGGATTTTATCTTTCTTTGGAAGAAGCCAAAACCATCTCCATTTAAGGACACATACGCAGCTGCTGCAACACATTTTAGTTACCCATAAGAAAGTGAAGCAGGCCGAGTTCACTCTGCTATGAATATATATATATATAAAATCAACAGATAACTCCTCCAGAATTACAGAAAAGATTTAAAAATTAGAATTTGCAGGTATGGTGATTTAAGTAAATCAAATATACAGTATAAACAAAAAAGCAGAGTAAATAGGAAAATAATGCATAGCTTTTCAAACGAATTATTTCCCAGCTCTATTCTTAAACTGTTCTAGAAACTTCATATATCATTCCATTTACTAAAATTTCATTTGTATAGTAATTTTCATGGGAACAACTGATGCATTGAGTCAAACCTTTCAGAAAAATTACACAACTTAAATGTCTAACAAAATGCACGTCTATTTTCAATAAAGTATCATTAACTAGGATGCCACTGATTAGGAATCTGATTATTTCATTTTTAGCAGAAAGTTCCTCTTGACACTGTCTGAGCTTATTAAAATTTAATAATATTTTATGGTAGTTGAATGCAGATGCTAAAAAATCTTCAATTCTGAAATTTGCAAAGTGTAACTTTTCCTAGGGTAATATACATCAGTTTAAATATGATAATTATTGTTCATAAATATTGTTAAAGCTCTAACTGAAGAAAACACAAATACACGTATTAGTTCTTATTTTAACTGTATGATAAGCTATTTTTTTAAACTGAAATCAGTAGCCTGGGTTTCTCACACACACTCCATCCCATATACATAGTGGTATGAAGAAAGAAAACTAGATAGTAAAAGGTATAAAATTTCATCCTGTGAAAATGTTTAATTACTGTATGTTAGGAACTAGCATTATGAAACTATAGTATTAGAGCAATAGCAGTAACAACACAATGAAAGTTGTTTAACTTAAGCTAGTAATATTATCACTTATTAAAATTCCTACATATCTATTTTAGTTCCTCAACATTATCACCATTAGTACACAATTATTTCTAAGCCTGAAGATTCATGAATCTTTAAAAGGAGCTTTATACTACTGAAAACTTAGGTTGGTTTTGTTTTCTTTTGTTTTCCATTTATCTCCCATATACTTTTTAAAAATACAAGCAAAAAAATGTGGCACAAAGTGTTAATGACCTTTCCACACCTAAAGTAAGATAGATGACATTCTAAAAAGTTTGGTGTGATAAGACTATGGAACCAATCATAACTTCAGAATGCTTGTGTGACATCATAAAGACCTCCCTAGAATACTTTTCCTCCTACACCTACTTCATTGTTCCCAGAAGTCTGGTAACAAGTCAGAAAACTTTCTAACTAAACACCGATAAGACTTCATACAACTCACAATACTCTCTATATTGTGATCATCACAACAGCCAAGGTAAGAAAAAGATTTCACTGATTTTGGTCATTCTTGCTTTCTAATATTCAAAATTACTTAACTTTTTCAAAACTTAATCATATTTTATAAATTTCAGTTCAAAGGTTAAATAAAATGCTTAATATGACAAAAACCTTAATCTCTAAATAAATGCATATCCGTTGAGCGACAGTAAACAAGATTTAAATTTAAAATAACAAGGGTTGCATCACCTTTGACCCTGGTTACTGGTTTATCATTTTTGACTTTCATTTTTATTTTGCTTTTCAAAAATGAATTTCTGCCAACTAAAATATCTTTCAATTATGTTACCCTATTTGGTGGTAGTGGAGATTTTATTTCTTCACGCAAAAACAATGGCTTCATCTTGATATGTTACTGTGCTGAAAATCAGGATAGGACTGGGCTTCTATTTGCATCCGTGACACTATGAACAGACATGTGATTGTAAAACATGCATATTGCTGGCATGACTATTCCAATATGATGATTCCTTACAGTAGATATTTAATAGAGTTTTAAACAATATAAAACAACCTACCTTTAAAATGTGTTTAAACACTTTTTCCCTCTCTATAAAGTCCACTAAACTTTTAACAAACACTTCTAAAAAGAATTCTAAGATTTAATAAATTCGGTTACTTATATGAAATCCAGCGTTATATCATGAATACCAAGTTTAGAAAATTTTAAACACCCATCAAAAACACATGTAAAATTAGGGAATACTAATTCAGCATTTTTTTTTAAATACAGAGACATTACTTTGGCAGAATATTCCTAAGTATCTCATTTGAGTTAATTTGATAAAATGTTTATTCTGCCTATTAATAATGAACATGCTGTTATCAAGTTACCATTCTCCATGGTTTCTCATTATTCTATCCTGCAATTAGAAGGGGGGAATGACAAGGGAGAAAGAAATTTTAAAAATGCCCAAAAATGAAGATGATACAATAAATTTTATGACCTCTGTTTGAATTCCACTTACTCTTCATATTACCAATCCTCAGTTTAATATACAAAATGTGTCTTCCTTCTTAAATCTCTGCCAGGACACAAAGAGTATTACATCAATTTTATCTAATTTTTATTTTCATATGTATGCCACAAAATAAAATTTACCTCTAGAATTCTAAGTTCTTATGACAAATTAACTCTATTGCTTTTTACAGAAAAGAACTTATAATTCCACAAGCAGAATTCCTTCAGACATGCAAAAACATTTCTAATTTTTGTCTACCACTGAGGTACTCTAATTGTCTCCTATTACCTTTATACTCATAAAATGTTTTTCCTTTGCTATCATATAAAAGTCACTTGGTGCTGGTGTTTTATATATATATATATTTATGCATTTTTACACAAATACCTATCAAATTACATTCTCACACTTTAAATGAGATATTCATGAGCTCTTTTATGACACCAGAATTTCACCACGTCACATATTACTCCAAAAAGTTAATAATTTCTAGAAAGAGCACAAATTCTGCTATTAAAGCTATCCTTAGATTAAAAATGTGTACAGGTTAATAGAAATCACACAGTTACTGTGATTGTTGTTCAAATTTCAAACATAAATGCCCTAGTGCCAGACATTTTGTCCCAATTTATCTCTATCATAAGGTGAAATTTAAGTACTGCTTTTATTGCTGAAGACAGGATTTTTAAAACTATGGGCTAAAAAAAAAAAGTATCAGATGAAATAGGAGAAATATGAAGGATGTTTTTAAATTATGAAAAATGTTTTAAAAACGTGAAAAAGGCTAAAGTAAGTTGCTTTACTAAGTCAGTTACTATCATTTCCTAAAACGCAAATATCAAAATGTTTTTGACAGTGGACATAAAGGAAAATAATATTCTAGAAAAAAGTGCATTTGGTTATATATTTTTATATGTTATTTCTTATTCTAATTAATTGGAAATAGAACATCTGTATAAACAAAATATTTGTATAAAAATTTGTAAAAAAAATAAACATTGTAATGTATTAAATGTATTATGTCATATATTGTGTAATGTGTTAAATTAACACATTAAATGTTTAAGTAAAAATTAAATGTAAAGATTAGATTAACTCTCTAAGTTAGACTGTATATTTATTGCCAATTCTAGAAATAAAGAGGGTCCATTAAAACTTCCTTCTTTATTATTGAACAATCTTCTAAATGTACTGCTGTATACAAATATTTCATTTGATCCTTTTAACTCCCTGTATGTTTGGTGCTGCATCTCTATTTTACAAATTAGGAAACAGATGCAAAAAGGTGAATTACAAGGTCACAAAGCTAGGAAATGGTGGTACCTTGGCAGGAGCCAAAATTTTAGAACTCTAAACCACATGCACATCACATCCACTGGTCAACATGGCTTAAAAATACATCATGACATTGGCAAAGCAAAATAAACTAAAAGACTTCAAATACTGTTAATGGTACTCTAAATGTAAAGTTAGAGGACACAAACTTCTATTTCAATTTGAAACCACTCCATTTCATTTAAAGCTATTTTACACATGGGGCATTATACCCTTAAAAACCTATATAATATCCTCCTAATCACTTTTAAAGTCAGGGATATTAGAAAGTTATAGATATCCTTGTTATTAAGCAATAAACCATGGACGGCAAAACTCAAAATAACTGCACAGGCTTTAAAAACAATGTAACATGCTACAATCAATGTTTCCTTTTATTTAATTTGTTTCATTCCCAAAATATTCATGCCTTTAATCTATTTAGCCTATATACCTAAAAACTAAGTTTAATTTCTCAAATCTTTTCACAAAAACCACAGTTCTGTACTATATTCCAGTTCCAATATTAAACCCTTACCTTTCCTCAATTTCATTACTGACCTCCTCACACTCTACCATTTAAAGTATCCCACCCCATTTATTGTGAAATGCTTGAAGAGAGGAATCTTGCCTTGTTATTTATGCTATGAAAATGACTCACTTAAATCTACACAATTAACACTGCTGGTCAGAGCAGCAAAGGAATAAACCTAAAGGTTAAAAATCAAGGAAATAATCTATCTAAATTACAATTATGTAAATCAGATAATACATTGTCTCTCTGAACATTTCTAGAAATTGTACTTCAATATTCTTACCCTACATAATTCTGAAGCATGTATTACCAAATAACCACGTGAAAATGAAGCCTGGGCCTATGGCTCCACTCAAGTGCATTCACAGTCAACTGAGGACCTCTAGTGCTTTTATAAATGTACTCCACCTCAAGGACTTAAAAAAAAAAAAAAAAAAAAGACCAATTCACTCAGATTAGTGGGGGTATATTTAACTGGCATTCATTTTTCCTTAAAACTTCCCCCTACACTCCCTTCACACATCTTTTCCCCCAAAAGAAGAATCTGAAGTCTCAACTACTACAGGGTTAAAAAGAATATTTTAACTGTGACTAAATTAATTTTAACATAATAAACAGATAACAAGGACAAGCTTACAGACAAAATAGCAACAGCAATGTGACAATTTCAAAGAGAAAAATCTCTCTATGCTGTTGTTTAACGGATCTTCCTCAAGGCAGAGCTTTACAGTGATAATGTCATTATGGGGTCAACTTAGAGGTTGAGATTTTTATATTTACACAATTCTTTTCATAACTAGGCAGAAGCAGCCTGAAGATTCTTTAAGATAGCCAGTGTGGACCAACAAAGTTGTGGAATACCGCTGCCACAAAGTAACTTCAAACAGAACCTCCAAGTTAGGCAATCTCAAACGGAAAAGTATTTCACCAAAGTGAACTTCTGGATGCCAACAGATTGATTATGATTCTAATGACGAACTGTCCTGATTTAATTCAACAAGTCAAAAAAATACATACACAATCACTTCCAGATTATCTGTGAAAATGACAGCGAAGAGTAAGACTAAATAAAACCCCAAAATAATCTTAATATACATAGGTCTAATCTTCTGAACCAATTACATGGGAAAAATTCTTAGAAAGTATTTGTCAGACTATAGTGTTGGAAAACTTGAATTTACTGGGAAAATATGTGCAGATTTACTAAAAGAATAAGCAGCCAAAAAGGAAGCAAAATTCTGAATTCCCCAAATATAAAGAATCTCAGGAATTTATGGTTTCAGCAGAGAAAGCACCCCCAAACAACTGAAGTTCAGAAAGTCATGCAAAGCACTGAGGATGAAGATTACTGCTTACCATACACAGCATTGTTAAGGCTTCAATGTCCTAGCAAGTAATAAAGCAGACCACTAAAAGTTTTCCAAAGTCTACTGAGACTGAGGATTGTTTTGCACAAGAATGTATCTCATAAATTAAGAAACAGGAAACACTACAAAGTTAGGACCCCTGCAGAAGCTGACACAGTACCTTCCATCCAAAATGTTGCCTACCATGGCATATTAGTTGAAAGATTAGCATCCCATGTGGTTTGTCTCTTTCCTTTTTCTACTTCAAAGAAACAGAGTATTATCTTGAACTTGACAGTATTTACTTCTCAATTTCACTTTTTTGAGCAAATCAGGAAAAGTGGACAACCAAAAACTTTATAAATCCTACAAAGAATAGTAGAGTTATTCTTCCCATTCCTCTAAAAATTAGAATAGATCCCACAGACATACAACAAAATACTCTGTGGGTAACCTTCTGTCAAAAACTCCTATCAAAGAGTATTTCATAGTTTGAATATTCTGATTCTAGGGCCTGGGTGATGAATTAACTTTTAAAGTGTTCTATTCCTGCTGTCCCAAACAACTAATCTACACATTTCTTTTAAAAAGGGGAGCAGGGCTAATTTCTATCTCCATTGCTACTGGTGCCAGATGCAAGTTCACAACTTCCCAATACAATCTCTTTCTGATTATCCTAAATTAATGAAACTACTTTTTCTATGCCTTCCATCAAGTATTACTCTATTACCAGCTAAGGAATGGAGGGGTAAAAAAGACTGTAGGAGTTCTAACCTCATAGGATGTTGTGAGTGCAGAGAAAAGAATGGTAAACACCTGACAACCATGTCATAAATTATGATGCACGGAAGGTCACAGACAACTCTAAAGATAGGATTGTTCTGTTGCCACACAGCTTTTCAATTTTCAATGTGCGACAGGAAGACCCATCTTATAGGGATGAATTCTGGGTTAATTATCATCATACATATTTTGGAAGTTCAGTAGAATCAGGACTCAACACATTTCAGGTTGTGCACTGGGAAATAAATCAGGCCCAATAAATTGAAGGCATACAACTAACATTTCAGTATATAAAGCAGATTTGGTTTTGGTTTTAGCATAAGATTCTAAGCAGCTACAAATTAGTTTAGAATAACGACATATTTCTAAGTTTGACAGGAAATGACACTATTTTTGATTATTGGCTTTACACTCAATTTGTTTTCAGGAACATAGCTGCCTGTTGCTATGATATCTTTAAAACGTATTCATCATACTTTCATCAGAAGAGTTCATCTTTCTAGGGCCTAACTGTTTATATTTCACAAACACCAAATACCCATCTGAACAAAGCCTCGTTCAGGTTAATGTTAACATTAACAACAACTTATGTAAGCTGTAATCCTCTGAGCTTCATTTCCTTCACCTGTAATAGAGACTTGAGAAGAATATTGGAGATTATGTGTTCAACTATCAAATTCTGTTATTCTAACTGGCTAATCTGTTAGCCACAGCACTAGAAAATTAACAATCTTCTGGAAACAGTAAAGTAAATCATAAGAATTCCTTGTTCAACTTCATTGATTTATTCAAATAGTAACAATCATGCACTGCATACCAGAACACAAAATAAACATGTGGTTCCTTATACTCATGAACTAGAAGCCTACTTGTGGGCAAGGACATGTAAATAAAAATTGTAGCACTGTTGAAATAGGTAACACTAAAACCCAACTGAAAACCAGCAGAGGTGACAACCAATTTTACCTTAATGAGTAATGGAAAGTTTCATTAGGAAGTGATATTTAAACTGGGCCTTAAGGATCAACTGAAGTTTGCCTGGCAAAGAATCAAAGGTAGACCGGGAGGGGGGAGGGTGGAGGGTAGACATTCCAGGCAAAGCCAGAACAACATGTGCAAAAGACAGAATCAAAAAAGGCAATGAAGTATTTATGGAAAGGTGACATGTTTCATGTGACTGAAGTACCACTCATCAAAGTGTCAGGGTAGGGAATGACTCGTGTATACACATTTCGTGAGGAACAACTAGACAGCTTCTTCCTTTTCTATGTTTTATCTCAAAATAATTTACATTCAGAATTTTTAGACCATTTAAGTTGTGGGACTTCACAGAAATGTAAGTTCAAATAGGGATGACCAATGTTAGTTCGCATTCCTTTCTTTACTATTCTGTTATATAACCTCTTACAAACTAGTCAAATACATAAAAAAATTAATAATGGGATCCTCCCCACCATTACCCAATAGTATAAATTCATTATATCTATAACACACAAATAAATATAAGCAGGAAAAAACTTTAAAAATTCATTTTCTTTAAAAAAAAAAGCTTTTATTCCTATAGTATTTTATCTGAGGAATTCAAACAAAAGTAATTAAATTAAATAAACATACTTAAGCTGCTCTAAAATCTACTAAGTAGAGGGGTGTTATAAATTAACAGCCACTGCTGTGGGACAGTGAGGAATATATGCTACAAACATACATATGCCAGAGAAACACAGGCTGTAACCAAGTCTTTAAGAGAATGAAGTTTGATGTTAGTAAGTTGTTTGGATCTCCTCACTACATACCAATACCAGAAAGGAGGCCAGAGCCTACAGCCAAATGAAAACCCAGTCTAATATATGATTCAAACCTAACAGAGCCAAGATGAGGTACCAGAACTACAGAATGTAACCATATACCACACGGTGTTTTGGGAACACGAAATGCCTCCTTCTCCCTGATCATGCCTAAAATATATATTCCCCTCTCCCATTCTTTTAGTTCTCCCCTCTGCTCTCTTCAGCACTGGTCTCTCTCAGAAACAGAGCTTACTGGTTGAACTGGGTTTTCACATGATGTATACAGATTAGGGAGAAAATGAAACCTGGAAGCTGGGGAAGGTGGTAATATCTTGATCAACAGCTACATAACAACAAATGTTAACAGCCATGATCTCTGGGCAGTTGATTATGGTTATATTTTATTCAATTTCTAATTGTTCTTGTTTCAAAATTTATATAGAAATATCCTAATTGACAATAAAATATCCCCAAATCTTTGTAAACTATTATCTCCAGACATTCAATTTATAATTTCTAATCTCTAATTTTTCTATAATAATGCATTAAGTTTTATTTGTCTCATTAATTACCACAATTAATTAGGCAGAAACTAATCAATTAATTAGGCAGAATAATTTATGGAAGCTCTGAAAAAAAGCAAACGGAAACCACTGCTCTTGAGTACAGGCCATTTCTAAATAACAACTACGTAGGGGCACCTGTGAGGCTCAGTTGGTTAAGCATCCATCTTCAGCTCAGGTCATGATCTCACGGTCGTGGGTTCAAGCCCCACATCAGGCTCTGTGCTGACAGCTCAGAGCCTGGAGCCTCCTTCAGATTCTGTGTGTGTGTCTCTCTCTCTGTCCCTCCCCGCTTGCACTCTGTCTCTCTCTCAAAAATAAACATTAAAAAAAAATTTTTTTAATAAGAACTGTGTACACAGTGAGATAGTGATGGTTTTATTACTATGCCTTCTGAGCCTGACAGTCTTCAGTATTTAATATCGTCTTGTTAAAACGTAACTCAAGACAGCATATGCTACAAAACTATAAAATCATAAAAAGGAATGACAAACATTTGAATCTATAGTTCTGATAAAAGACTTCTCATTTAACTATTTTATTTTGGACTAAAATCAACATCTGGAAAATAATTTATTGTATGCATTTCTTTTTATCAGATTTTCTCTGAAGCTATCAATGCACTAATGTTCACAACAATAATGCTCTCAGAGAAATAGTCTTAATAAAACTATGTATGTGAGAACTTTTGCTCAAGGGAATAGTGGAAAATGAGCTGCACCCTAAACCTAACTATACTGCTAGTCATTTTGAGAGGCAAAAACTGCAGTCATTAACATTCCGAACATAAGACGAATGAGACATCACGGTGACCCTACCAAAAAAGACACACTCAGGACAGATATAGGGAAACACGTATGTGCGTGTGTGCGTATGCATGAATATTTGATGTCATATCAATATGTACATATTTGATGTCATAAATACAAATAACAATGAAGAAGATGAATTAATAACAAAATTGTGTTTTTACCTGTTCAGAGAATAGGTTACACATATGATCCTAATCCATTCACTATTTTATCATTCCAGGCTACCTAACGGAAGACAGTGATTGAGCTCACAACTGGCTGCCAGCTTTTACCTTCCTCTTCACCATTTAAAACTTCAGACTTCCTGCTTTCCTTGCATCATGGAGAAAGTCCAATACCTCACTCGCTCTGCTATAAGAAGAGCTTCAACCATTGAAATGCCTCAACAAGCACGTCAAAATCTCCAGAACCTATTTATAAATTTCTGTCTCATTTTAATATGTCTCTTGTTGATCTGCATCATTGTGATGCTTCTCTGAAGTTCTGCTGCAATCCCCAGTGATGCAACTTGTCACCAACAGCATAAAATCTGTCATCCCATGAAGAACGGGAAATACTACATACCAGACCACTTCCTAAGTAGAAGAATTTCTTTGTGAAAAGGTCAAGATTCAGAACAAAACAATTGTTAGCAAATGTATTCATCTGTGGGATCTTGTAAACATGAAAGGAGCTTTATTTTCAAAAATTAACTTCAAAATGACTATAAGTGTGTATAATGTAACTACCAAATTCCTTTACAGAGCTTGTAAGTTTCTATCCCAAATTTCTTCTGAGGATGAACTAGAAGTTTAGTTTTGAAACTGCACTGTTAACCCGTTCACTTCACCTATAAAGCATTAGCTTCACTTTTTGGGGTAAATGTATATTGTACTGCAAAAGCCTCTCCGATGTTTAAGTATTTTTCAGGTTTTCACCAAGTTTGTACCAAACTAATCACTCAAATGAAGTGTCATCATTTGAAATAGCCTATGGATTCCTCACATCATTTACTTTTGTTATTATTCAGAAGTCTTTGTAGTAACTCTCAAAACCTACATTTTAAAACAGAAATTGTATTCTTTCTCTACACTACACTAACATTTTTAAGCTTTATGAAAAACAAATATGAAAAGGCAAGGCCATACGCTTACATAAATAAAATTTCTCTTAATTTTTTCAAAGAATTACAGAATCTGTATACATAGGCTAACAATAAATCTGTCCTCTCTAGTACATTATGATCGTCAGATGAGAACTACTGGTTAATTTAACAGCTGACAGTATAATTAGCCATAATTATTAATACACTACTAGAATCTAACCTTAATTTAAGGCACTATAGTTGATCATCTGAGTATATAACTTACTACACTATGTCTTTTGAATCATGAAAGCTTAACACTTTAGAATGATTTTATAGATTGTCTTCTATTCTAACCTCATACTCAATGTAGGCAAGGAAAATAATTTTTAAAAGAATAAAAGAAATATATATTATTTAAAGCATTTAAAAAATAAAAATTTGGGTTCCCCCAAATTAATTATTTGATCACATTTTGACACAAACTTCTTGTCCTACTGTTTATTAAGAGGATATAGCTATTTTCCTTAATCTATCAACCAGATGGTCAATACCTACCTACTTGGCAGGCCATTCTACCATGCTAAGTTATAAATCCAGCAATGCTAATCTACAATTATTTTCTTGCTGAATACATTTTCAATTTCCCCTGTGATCATTTAAAAATACCTTCCAACTCATAATGGAAGTTAAAAAAAAAGTGGTGTTGGAAAATACACTCACCAAAATGTCATGATTTAAGTAATCTGACTCAGTTTAAAATCAGGCCTAAAGTAATTTATACCTATACTGCATAATCCAATAATTTTAGCTTCAATTCAAGACATATTACTAATATAGCAATTACTAAAAGAGTAGAAAACACATAATTTACTGACTTGCCAAAATGAGGTTACTAAAAGAATTTGAAAAGTCAGTATACCAACTCTGGTTTGTAGTACAAGTGCTACTAACAGTGTGGTCTAGGAGACACTGCTTTTTTTCTGGGCATCTGAGAGGTACTGGAGATGGGGAGGGAGACAGTTTTGGTTCACTGATATCTGAGAAAAGAGGAAAAAGGGATCTCATACTGACAGGGAGATTTCTTCAGCAAAGCCTCATCTATGGTCTGGAAATCCCTAACATCAATTAAAAAGCTTATAAATAACAAGCAATACATTTACCTCACTGGTGTCAGTAATTACTTATGAAAAAAGTAACCAAGTTCTATTATTAGCTGCACTGATCTTAAAAATAAGTGGAAAATTCGAAATGCCAAATTTTATGCCTTCCATTATATTGTTCTCTCTAACATCAACATCAAACTATAAAATGTGAAGTCATGGGGTTTTTCCTAAGTAAAACAGAAGTAAGTTTTTTGTTTTCATTCTGCCCTTAACAGAAATTAAAACCTTTTTCTTGAAAATTACAGAATACTGTAACTCAGACTATAATATAGAACAAAAAGCTATTCTTTAAATGGAACTTATTTATTCTGTTTATCATGATATGTAAAGAGTAAGAAATAATAAAACAATGTATTTAAAATTTTTTAAATATCAAATGTTCTTTCTCCTGTAGAATAAATTCTACTCTTAATTTACAGGGTACTAAAAATGAACCAATTTTTCAATGTTTAATGTTCCTTTTATACTTTAGTTGGTTCAAAATGTTTGTTTAATGTAAACCACCTACAATAAAAAGAACTGTTTTGAACTCGGTGAAATCTCTCTTTAATAAACTCATAACTGATATGACCATAAAACAATCTAATTATAAGTAGTTTTGATCTTGTAGGTTTTCAGTGGCTTTTCTCAAATAAAATAAGATCAAGATTTCCTGATACAGACACAAGAGGGCAGACCTACATAAAGTAATGAATTTCCTATTGTCTAGATTTTTACTTCTCCTTTTGATTATTTTTTAGACTTCAGGCAAAGTGGGACAATAATAAATTTTCAGAAAATATTTGCTCTGCCGGTAAGTAAAAGCACAACTTTAAAATGCATAAAATTATGTGCCAATACTATGTAGAAAAATTGAAAGGTTAAAGTCAAACACATTACTAATTTACTACAGCATGTATACAAAACCAATTATATGCTTTTTAGCTACCTATTAAATGTATCACAATCTCACATCCTAACTATTTAGACTGTCATAGGGTCCACATCTTTCAATGCACAGTTACATTTTTTTAACCAATAAAAACAAACAAAAAATTAAAGATAAACAATACAAAAATAAGAAAAAAAGAAAACTTTTTTTTCATAGTATGTAATAGAGTACAAAAAACACTCTCATGTTAAAAATAAAACTTTTTCAGGGGCGCCTGGGTGGCTCAGTGAGTTAAGCCTCCAACTTCGGCTCAGGTCATTATCTCACCTATCCTGAGTTTGAGCCCCACATCAGGCTCGCTGCTATCAGCACAGAGCCCACTTGCGATCCTGTCTCTCTCTCTCTGCCCCTCGCTGACTCGAGCTCTCTCTGTCAAAATAAATAAATAAATAAACATTTAAAAAAAGGGGGTGCCTGGGTGGCTCAGTCAGTTGAGCATCCAACTTCAGCTCAGGTCATGATCTCACAGCTTGTGAGTTCAAGCCCCATGTTGGGCTCTGTGCTGACAGCTCAGAGCCTGGAGCCTGCTTTGTATTCTGTGTCTCGCTCTCTCTCTGCCCCTAACCCACTCACATTCTGTCTCTGTCTTTCTCAAAAATAACCATTAAAAATTATAATAAAAAAATAAAATAAATAAAACTTTTTTCAATCTCTTATCATGTTAAACAAAAACCAAGTCATTTCACTTAAGGTCATTTGATCAAATTTTATTTACATTTTTGATTTAATATCAATTTTCCAGAAAAAATGTTGAAATCATTAGGTGTCATATCTTGGCTGATCAGCCCCTGCATGATTTAATTAGGAAGAAAATCCTATCTTCCTCTTTTTAATAATTGCAACCCAGAACTTAGAAACATCCTAGGGAATATAAGAGAAAAAAAGAATAAACAACTTTGTCCATAAAGAGTCAATTTCTGGGGCGCCTGGGTGGCGCAGTCGGTTAAGCGTCCGACTTCAGCCAGGTCACGATCTCGCGGTCCGTGAGTTCGAGCCCCGCATCAGGCTCTGGGCTGATGGCTCGGAGCCTGGAGCCTGTTTCCGATTCTGTGTCTCCCTTCTCTCTCTGCCCCTCCCCGTTCATGCTCTGTCTCTCTCTGTCCCAAAAATAAAAACGTTGAAGAAAAAAATTTAAAAAAAAAAAAAAAAAAAAAAAAAAAAAGAGTCCATTTCTTCACTACTACCTGAGAGAAGCACTGTGAGCTTATAGGAACCCAATGGATACTGTTTTATACAGAGGTATACAATTTCCATTCCCATCCCATTCCCCTGCTCCCCACAGAAGAAATACAAGAGGGACATAGTAAGGGATACATTCTCTCCAAAGAGAAGACAAGACTTTGTTGTTTGTTTTTCTCTTCTATCATAGTCCTTGTAGGGTCAGAGAGATTTGGGGAAGGGTGACAGGAGAGGGACACCATAGTACAGAGAAAAGACCCAAAGACAGTTTGCACACGGAGGTGTATATATATTCTAACCACCTCAAGGCACAGATGGCTTCTCTTCATTCACAAAGGAAAACGTTCCAGAGTACTATACTACCTGCACTCTGATTTAGCAGGAAATCATGGGAAGCAAGGAACAGCATGAACATTAGACTGCGAGGCTAAGTCAATGATTATCCCTAAGAAGAGCAAAACCTTCCGCATTACAATAGTACCTTTTGAGGGACAAAAGCAGTGGGAAAAAAACCTGTTAAGATCAAATGAGATAAGCTAAAGTTCTATATAATGTATGGTGGTATTAGATTGTGACTCTCAGCCAAATTCCTTTCCATAGTTGTAAAAAGACGGTTTTTTCATGGTGAGAGTTTAGCCAGTTGTGCTTGCAATCTACACATTCTCCCAATTTATCAGATGGGCCAATCCTCATTACGGCTCTTCCCTTTATATAAAAATTAGACTAAAAGGAAGTCAATTTTTTAAGTCTTTTAAGAAACAATTAAGATGAGAACTTGTATAATAAAGGCAACACTTGGAGGCTCCAAGGAGAAGGCACTGAAGACTTCTTCTGTAATAGTCCAAGAAGGGAATAAGAGAAGTGATCATTTAAACATAGCAACTGAAGTGTCTTAAGTGTTCTTTACCTGGTTTCATCTTTCTACTACAAAACTTAAGAGCACTACAAAGAAACCATCCCAAATTTGGTTAATCAAAAGGCAGGACATTCCAGGGCGTGTGCAACTTTTGTCCCTTTGTAGCCTGCTTCCTCTACATGTACTAGGGAGAAGATTTAAAAAGAAGTCTGGTTCTACAGTGCACCTCCAAGCTCCCTAGCCTCTCTGCACTGCTTCAAGATTGGGAAAAACCTAGTTTACAGCAGAGGTTTCTCTGAGCAGAATGAGTGAATTAGGACTTACTTCTTTCAATTCAATTCATCCAATTTTCTCAGTTACCTTTCTATCATACCTACTAAGTTAGGTTATCACAACCTACTAAAGGTTCAGCACCCTGTGAACTACTACAATTCTGTGCAAAAATACCCGCTGGAAAAGTATATGCCTGATCCCTGTTCTCCTATAATCACAAAGCAGTTGAGAACTAAAATATAACAGGGGCGCCTGGGTGGCTCAGTCAGTTAAGCATCTGACTTCAGCTAAGATCATGATTTCGGGGTTCATGAGCTCAGCCCCCGAGTTAGGCTCTGTGCTGACAGCTCAGAGCCTGGAGCCTGCTTCAGATTCTGTGTCTCCCTCTCTCTGCCCCTCCCCGTCATGTTCTGTGTGTGTGTGTGTCTCTCTCTCAAAAATAAAATTAAAAAACTTTTTAATTAAAAAATAAAATACAATAGTCTTTTAAAAATTACATTTCCTATCTTTCAATCACTTGAACTGATAAATCACAAGTCTAGTTAAGTTGCTCTTTTCTGATTTGTAGTTCAGACATCATAATAATGCTTGTTTGGTTATGTGATTTGAATATACATAATCAAGACTATAAGCAGTCTTGCCCAAAACAAGAGTAAGGAAGGCACAAGGGATGTGTTAAGGATTCTCTTGTGAATGTAGCACAACAGGGTGTGTGTACGTTTTGGGACTATACTCAGATTTGTGAGGTTTCTAGATAAGTGATCTCCTTATCCTTCTATAGAATATATTCCTTTAATCTTTATTATTTTTATTAGTAGCAGTAATGAATAGTAATTTTAAATGTTTTCTCTAAGGGAAAGTTTGTAATTTCTGACAGAATTAATTTCAGAAAATTACTGTTTCAGTAATACTGTTTCAGAAAATATTGTTAATAAAAAATGGATGAGGGGCGCCTGGGTGGCGCAGTTGGTTAAGCGTCCGACTTCAGCCAGGTCACGATCTCGCGGTGCGTGAGTTCGAGCCCCGCGTCAGGCTCTGGGCTGATGGCTCAGAGCCTGGAGCCTGTTTCCGATTCTGTGTCTCCCTCTCTCTCTGCCCCTCCCCCATCATGCTCTGTCTCTCTCTGTCCCAAAAATAAATAAACGTTGAAAAAAAAAATTTTTTTAAAAATAAAAAATGGATGATAGAATTTACAGAAAATTCTACAGATAATTGCTTTCCCAGTTAAAATGAGCTGTGGAAATTATCTTGGAATAGAAAACATTTCCAGATTAAAAAAAATGTACACATTTACATGTTACTTTAGGGGATACACACCCATTTTATTTACATGTGATATTTTATAAAGTGCTTTCCTCAAACTGATTAATAAATCTTGATACCCAACTTAATCTTTTTAAAATAAGCACACCTCTATTTTATAAACCTAATAGATTTCAAACACCACCAAAACTTTATAAATAACTTTACTTCCACTTTCTCATTTCATAGATGAAGAAATGAGAAGACATGCACATGGCCAACATATACATGAAAAGGTGCTCAATATCACTATCAGCAAAATGCATATCAAAACCACAATGAGGTTATCACCTCACACCTGTGAGAACGGTGATCAAAAAGACAAGAGATAATAAGTGTTGGTGAAGATATGGAGAGAAAAGAACGCTTGTGTAGTGTTGGTGGGAATGTAAATTTATGCAGCCACTATGGGAAACAGTGTGGGTGGTTCCTCAAAAAATGAAAAATTAAAAAATTCTCCTTCTAGGGGCACCTGGGTGGCACAGTCGGTTAAGCGTCCGACTTCAGCCAGGTCACGATCTCGCGGTCCGTGAGTTCGAGCCCCGCGTCAGGCTCTGGGCTGATGGCTCAGAGCCTGGAGCCTGTTTCCGATTCTGTGTCTCCCTCTCTCTCTGCCCCTCCCCCGTTCATGCTCTGTCTCTCTCTGTCCCAAAAATAAATAAACGTTGAAAAAACATTTAAAAAAAAAAAATTCTCCTTCTGGGTATTTATCTGAAAGAAATGGAAACACTAACTCCCCAAAATATATGCACTCCTATGTCCACTACAGCTCTAATTACAACAGCCAAGACATGAAAGCAACCTTAAGTGCTCACTGATGATTGACTGGATAAACAAAATGTGGTACATATACAACACAATATTATTCAGTCATTAAAAAAAAAATGGAATCTTGCCATTTGTGACATGAATGTACCTGAAGGGCATTATGCTAAGTGAATTACGTCAAAGACAAATACCATATGATCTTTTACATGTAGAACCTTAAAAAAAAAAAAAAATCACGGGGGCGCCTGGGTGGCGCAGTCGGTTAAGCGTCCGACTTCAGCCAGGTCACGATCTCGCGGTCCGTGAGTTCGAGCCCCGCGTCAGGCTCTGGGCTGATGGCTCGGAGCCTGGAGCCTGTTTCCGATTCTGTGTCTCCCTCTCACTCTGCCCCTCCCCCGTTCATGCTCTGTCTCTCTCTGTCCCAAAAATAAATAAACATTGAAAAAAAAAAAAATTAAAAAAAAAAAAAAAAAAAAAATCACAGATATAGAGAACTGACTGGTGGTTGCCATGGGCTGGGGGTGAGCAAAATAGGTGAAGGGAATCAAAAGACAAACTTCCAGCTATAAAATACATAAGTCATGAGGATGTGACTTGTACAGCATCATATACACCATGATGACTATAATTAATAATATTGTATTATATATTTGAAAGTTGCTAAGAGAAAATCTTACAAGTTCTCACAAGGGGAAAAAAAATGGAAACTATGCATAGTGAGGGACGTTAACCAGACTTAAATTTATTGTGGTGATAAGGTCACAAAACATACATAGCAGATCATTATGATGTAGAATTGACACTAATGTAATGTTATATGTCAATTATATCTCAAGAAAAAAAAAAGAAGAAAGGGAAAAGAAACTAAGACCCAAAGAAATGAAGTATTAAATGACAGGTAGAAAATCATCCAGGTTCTGAATTTGATAGAACCAGAAATAAAATCCAAGACCTCATACTCCAGAATTACTGTTTTTTCCAATTATACTGTGCCAGTCCCCATATCTGTTTCAAGTTTCTTTAAATTAAGTATATTTTTCTTTATTTTATGCCCACTTAACAAATGAGAAGGAAAGTGAAAACTAAGTTAGGTACAAGATTTTAAATTTTCCATGTTAATCAGCCTCAAGTCTTTGTTTAACTTTTGTTTATCCAAACAATACTTTGGGAGTTTATACCTTTTATAAACTTGTAGCAACTTTTATAAACTTAGTAACTTGTAGGAAAGAGGAAAAACAAAACCATCTGTGTCTGTGGACACACTGTCATACACTTACTGCAAGTGTGCTACTGTACTCGTAACATCCACTGGAGGGAAGCAAACACTAGACTTTGAGCCATACCTGCACTGGTGTTTCATTTTCTTGTCGAAACTCTTCAATTTGCTGCTGTTGCCAAGGAGCTAAACTGTAAGAGTCCTCTGTAGTTCTATTTTCCAATGGGTTTGTCCGCAACTGCTCCGTAAGCCACATCTGTGTCCTCACAGAAGGTTGAATGGGGACTCCACCTACTGCCTGTTGACCAAGCAGTAAATATTTCGGAGGTTCAAATGCCTCTGCATTTGTCATAATGGGCTTGCTTTCAGGTAAGGCACTGTATGTCATGTCTAAGGTCTGTCTCCTAAGGGTGGAGGAGGAAGCTCTAAAGTCGTCTTTGCTACAGCTCTCAAATTTATATTTGCAGTCCAGAGTTGACGATCGTTTTTTATTTATTTCCTTGTCTTCTAGTTTAAGCATCTCCATACTATCATGTAAGCAGCTAGGCCCAATTGTTCTTAGTTGCGAGGTTAAAACCTTGCCTCTCCCTGTCTTTTCCAAACCACTCCTTGACTCTTCAGTGTGTACAATGCCACCCTGGCTGAAGTTATCCGGGGCAGTGAGTTTGGATAAAGATGACCATTTCCGGAGGGGCCGGAAGTCCTTCATGTCTAGTGAAGAGTCCTGTTCTCCCCTACTGTGGTTTCCCAATGCTTGCATGAGGCTAGTACTCCATTTTGAGCCATCTGACGTCAATGATTCCCTGTGTTTGGAAACTGTAGCGCTGGAGTTAGACGGCATGACATGGGCAGTAGGAAGAGTAACCAACGAACGACTAGGCTTAAAAGATAATGTGCCACTTGAAGTTGAATGATCTGGAAAGAGAAAAGAATGTCAAATTAGTTATAATTAATGGGGGTGGGGGGGAAGGGTCTAAATGTGAAATGCCAAAACAAATATCTGAATATGGTTTCCCAGCACAAGTTTTTCAGAGATACTTTATCAAAATGAGTTTATCATCATTATGTTTACCTGAAATAAACCAAACATACTTTCAAATATTATTTTCTAAAAATGGATACACAATGGAATATATGCCCATTTACTATCTACTTACAGATGACAAAGGACTAGAAAACAGGTTTATAGTCACCTTATTTAATTATTTTTACTTTTTTAAAAGAAAAATCCATCTCCTCACTGAGAGGTCTTATTCATCATCCAGCCCAGAAATAACTTTACCAGAAAATGTATTTTTCATGGTCTTTCCTGAACTGTGGAAATCTATGCCACACTTAAACATTTTAGCACCTGCCCAAACTCTAATTCAAATCAGAAATATGGGCAGGGTGCCTGAGTGGCTTAGTGGGTTAAACGTCCAACTCCTGATTTCGGCTGAGGTCATGATCTTGCACTTCATGAGTTCAAGCCCCATACCGGCCTCTGCACTAAAGGCTGGGAGTCCGCTTGGGATTCTCTTTCTTTCCTCCTCCTCCCCCCTCCACTCACATACACTGGCTCTCTCTCTCTCCCTCCCTCAAAATAAAAAAACAATGGAACATAATCAGAAAGCATTCCAGCAATATATTTGTGGATACAGAGTAATTCCTCCATTCCTAGTCTCCCTTAAATGGCATCATCAATGGTATGATTCCCAAGCTAGAACTCCTGGAGTCTACTTTAGATGGCTATCTTTCTCTGCACATTCACTAAATCCCTAAGTTGTAAGCCTTCACTTCCAAAATGATTACACAGCTATTGCCTTAGGTCAAGCCTTCCTGTGTTATTGTTCTACACACAGTAACAGTTTTAGAGGCTCCATGGAAACCCAAAGCACAAATAAAGACCTCTATATTCCATGAACTTACCATCAAGTTCCAAATTATCATCAAATGTGCCAACTTAAAATTAAAGATTATAAATTTTACCAGAGGAAGCTTCGAAATAGGATAGCAATTGAAAGTATGAAGGGAGAAGAGATGAGTAGTAAAAGGCAACCTTCAGAGTTTATTCTATATTTTCCATACTGTTTGGTACATTAGAATATATTTACTATTACTTGTTAGCACTGATATTGTTTTAAAGAAATAAAATAATGCAAAAAGAAATGATGAAAAGGTCATAAGAAAATTCACATTAAAAAGAGCTAGGCAGACTAATTCAAACAATGAAATTCCAGTAGGTCTTTACACAGAATTTCTTCACTTGGAGATAAAGAAGAAAAAATATTACAGATGGGAGAATACAAGCAAAAGTATTATAGTGAACGCTTATTTAACATGTTCAAGCTTTTCATCAGCTTCTGCAGAACCTTTTTATACTCATGAAAATTGCCACATTATTATAAGTCTAATCACACGAAATTAATTTTAGATCTCAAATTCCCAACATATTCTGCAACTATGATGCAGACATTAGAAGCACCAGCACAAGATTTCAGTTTGGAAGGGAGTCACTTAGAAAACAGGCTCCAGATGGACCCACCATTTTTGGCTGGCATAGGCAACAGCAGAGGCATCGGCCTTCCACAATGGGAGCACCACCCCAGAAGGGCAGCAACTGGGCAGCACTGGTGCTTGGTGGGGCTAGAGAAGTGACAGTTCTCAGAAATGATTTGAGGCATATTACCTGTAAGTTTAACCTGAAGCCTGGTTCTCCAGCCTTCCCCCAAAATTCTATGAGGTACCAAACACCCTTAAATAAATTCTTCATCTTCTCAATCAGGTCAGCAAGCTTCTTTTGCTGATTAAGAACACTAACTGATCAGAGTATAAAGCCAGAAGAATGTAATTCCCAAAGTAAATAACAAATTATCCCATTTGTCTGCTGTATGCAGTGTCAAGAAAAGTTGCTCAAAGGAGAAAATTAACATTTAGAGTTAAGTATATTGCTCAAGATCACATAGTAAGGAGGGTCTTTCAGATACTGCAAACCTGTATCTAATACCAGTGGCTGAACACTAGGGTGGCAGGGGTAGACTTCAGTCCTGCCCCCTATACCCAATCTCCCATCAACTCCACTACACAATGTTAAGAAAGAAAAATCTTTTGTTTGTTATGCAAACCTCGTTTCAGATAAATGTACTTGATTCCCTCACTCCCTTTCCAACCAGTCTGACACATCTTAGGTCATACCTATACAGAAATTCTAGAAATGGCAGTGCTTTGGATTATGTCATATTGCATGCAAACAAAATAAAGTGCCATGGAAATCTGAACTTGAACCATTAGATTCAAAGACTAGTATACTACACATTGCATCACAGCCAGCAAACTAAATTTTTTAAACAGAAAAAAAAAAAAATTGCTCAAGTCAATTCCTGAAAGGTAAAGGTGAAACAGTTATGTAAGTCTTCAAATGCCCAGGTAAGGAAAGAGGCTGGCCTTCATTAAGCAAGAAATGTGATACCACTGAAAGTTTCCAAAGGAGTAACATGATCAAAACCATACTTAAAATGATTATTCCAATAACACTGTTGAGGATTAAAGCAAAATGATTAGCCACATGAAGATTAACAGATTATTATGGTAATCAATAGAAAAAAGGAAGGGAATATGCTACTAAAGGTCAGTTCTAAATAGAAATAGGACAAACGTCACTAAAAGCCTATGAAATATCTGTATTAATACGTTATAGTATTAAATGTGTTTACCAACTATATAATTATGTGTATAGATACATAAACACACACGTTTGTGTCACTATTCCTAAACGAGTATTTGTATTAAAATCATTAAATATCTTTATTTTTTTAAGCTTATTAATTTTTGAGAGAGAGGGAGGAAAAAGGCATGAGCAGGGAGGGCAGAAACAGAATCTCAAGTAGGCTCCAGGCTGTCAGCACAGAGTCTGAAGTGAGGCTTCCGGCTTCAATGTTATGAACCATGAGATCTATGACCTGAGCCAAAATCAAGAATCCAATGCTTAACTGACTGAGCCACCCAGGTGTCCTGAATATCTTTAAAACTAAAAATTTTTTTTTTTATTTTCAGTTATTTACATTGAAAAAACTTAGTAAGTAAAGATAAAGTATAAGGTTAAATGTAACAGTTTTAAAACTAGTCTTTTTAGATTCAAATCCTGGCTCTCCCACTCAGTCACATGTGTTCAAACAACTTACTTAACCTTCTTGCATCACAGTCACCTCATCCATAAAGTAGACATGACAACAGTGAAGATTAAAAGAAAAAATTGTACAGAAAGGACTCAGAAGAATTCCCGGTACAAAGCAAAATGTTAATTATTATCACATCACTGAAATAGCTAAGTAAACATTATTCCATCATATAACAGACAAAAGAGTAAATATCCATACTATACAAGGAACTCCAATAAATTAAAACAAAACAAAACCTAACAAACCAATTTTAAAACAAGCAAAGGAAATTAGAAAGCAAATCACAAGAAATAAAAATAAATAATACATGTTAAAAAAAAAACCCAGATGTTCAAACTCATTAATAGTTAAAGTGTGTTCCCTATCCTATTCATAAAATTATTAAAGGCTATAATATCCTACAATAATGGAATCATAAATTGCTATAGCATTTGAGAGAAGAGGGGCAATCTGTCTATACATATCAATATTTAAAATATGCCAGCATATAAGTGAATGTATGTAAATATGTACCTATTTATGAGCAGAGAAATGGTATGAAAGAATACACCCCAAACTTAACAAAGGTACACCCTTCATCATGGAAAGAGGACATACAATGTCTTATTTTAATTTCTTTTCAAGGAGCATAACTTGACCATTTGGTCAAACTATTGCAAAGATGTTTTGGTTTGTGACCTCAAAGAGTTTAAAATATCTCAAATAACACTGTTACTTAAGTATGAATAATGTATCAGGTGACTGTCTCACTTTCCATGTCACAGCTGAAACCTCTGAGACCAGAGATCACTGCCTTGGCTGTTACTTATATCTGATAATGTGCTACTTTTCTGTCTTCCTGTGCTAGCTCAGTATTTCCCAACTGCATAGAAAATCAACAACTGGTGATAAAAACAAATTCCATATCAGACTAGCATTTACTCCTACAAATCTGAAAAAAATTGATGTATACTATTCAAATATTACACAGAAGATAGAATTTATTCCTAAAAGTCACTTATCTGAAGTTCTCAAACTTTAACACACTAAAAGTTACCTGAGATCTCTGAAGCCCTATTCTAAGAGATCCTGATTCAGTTAAGGTAGAGAGGGGACCAGGAAATATTACTGCTCAGTAAGTGATTCTCTGTTCTATTCACTACAACATCATTCCATCTGGGTCTGATTCCAGTTCTGAAGCCTTCAAGCTTAAATATCCCAACCTCAACCATCACCAGTATCTGAGTTCTAGTGTAAAAACTTACTGACTGTGACTTTCAGAATTCAGTACTGCCAAAACTAAGGATTAATTAAAGCTTAGTCTGTTAACACACATATGCACATACATACACATGCACATACAACATGAAATAATAAAGAAAAAATAAAAATTTGATAGTATGAATATCTAGAAAAGGGACCATTATTTCTCAGAAAGGAGTCCAGAAAAATATTAATTTTAACACCTTAAAAATGTTATTTTGCCCTAATGAAACACAGGCAATTAGGGGTAGACAAAATACAATTCCTCATGTGCTTTATTATACTATCTAATTGTAGACACAAATCTCAAATGCAAGTTATTACAATGGCATCTGGGCCACATCTAAGTCACCACAATGAAATCTGAAACCAGCAGAGTGTAGTCCTTTTAAAAGCCAGAGGACTGGGTCTATAGCATTCACAGAGAGCATAGTACAGCTAATGGTTTCAGACAGATTTCAGCTTGCAAGGGAAAAATATAAGAGGACTTCACTATAACCCGACAAGACAAGTGAATAATATTTAAGATAACATATTCTGAATTCTAAACAAAATCTCAACCTTCTGTTTCACTGTCATGTTATTGTTACCTGGAAATAGATGAATACATTGATTCTATCTTCTCTTGTATATAGAGATAGTCTCTCTCTGCCCTATCCTTTTTAAAGTTAAAAGGAAATGAATTCAAAAAAGACCACACCCTCCAGACCTATATTACAACAATAAATCACAAGTCTTCATAATTAAAAATTAATCAGGAAACTAACCCCATATCAAAATATTTTTATTTAACATAAATATTCTAACAAATTTTTAAATAAAAATTTTAACTCTAACCCAAAGGCAATAATTAAGTTTCATATGCCACCATGATACTTTTTTCCCTTCCTGCTAATGCTTTAATCATATCATACCAGAAAAAAACACATTTTTATGCCACATGTAACCATATCCTTTTAAAACAAATGAACATTTCTAAGCATTCCCTATATTTTTATAAATATTTAAAAATATTCTAAACTACATTCTGGTAGGAAAGGACCTATAGAAAGAAACTCAACAATAATTAAACCGAAGAATCTCCTAGGAATGAACCCTGTACAAGGAACTGTACTAGGTAGAAAAGACAATGAAAATACATTATTCACAAAAAGATGAATATAGCCCTTCCCCTCAGGTTTCATACTTTACCATTACATACACAGCTGCAAACCAAGACTAAAGTTTATCAGAAGGAAACTACAAAACAGCAGACAATGAGATGTGAGCCAGAGAGAAAAGGCAGACTATTCATAAAAGAACTCTCAAGATGACTGCTCTTGAGCAATAATGCTCAACAGCAATAATGGAATCTACAACACAGTGAAGTATTACCTTCAAAGGGTTAATAGTAAATAACTGGCACCCAAGAATTGTTTGGAAAGGCAAGCTATCTTTCAAGAATGAGGTCAAAATATATTTTCAGCTAACAAAAATGGAGCTTATCATCAACAGACTCACCAGAAGAGCTACTAAGATTCCTTTAGTTTCTTTCACATAGAAAACAAATGACCCCTGAATTATAAATAAATAAATAAATAAATAAATAAATAAATAAATAAAGGGCACCTGGGTGAAGTAGGTTAAGGGTCTGACTTTAGCTCAGGCCATGGTCTCTCAGTTTGTGACTTCAAGCCTCGCATCAGACTGTCTGCTGTCTGCTGTTAGCACAGAGCCTGCTTCAGATCCTCTGCCTCCCTCTCTCGCAGCCTGTCCCCTGCTCACACTCGCTCTCTCTCTCTCTCTAAAATAAACATTAAAAAAATTAAAAAATAAACAAAAATAAAAAGTTTTTCTAAGTAAACACATCTAAAAAATGAAGGACAATTGCATAAAACAATAAAATCAGTTGGGCTAAAAAAGATAGAATCAAAATATTTGGCAACTGTGACATACAACTCAAAACAGGGGTAGATCAGTATTCCCATGTTTTAAGGTCCTTATATTTATGAGAGGAAGACAAAGCTTCTAATCACCATTCTAGACAGTCAAGTTAAGGGTTGCATATTGTAACGTCTACATTAACAACTAAAGATAGGTAGACTTGGTACAACTGTAAAGCTAAAGTTGGACCCCTACCTTGCACAATCCATAAGTATTAACTCAAAATGAATCATAAGCCTAAATGCAACAGCTAAAACTATACAACTCTTAGAAGAAATCATAGGTGTAAATCTTCATGATGTTAAGTCAGACAGTGGTTTGTTTTTTTGTTTTTTTTTTACATACAATACGAAAAGCCCAAGCAACAAAAAAAGTAAAGATAAACTGGATTTGATCAAAATTTTTAAAACTTGCTGTCAATGAGACTAACAAGAAAGTAAAAAGACTACCCACAAAATGGGAGAGAAATTTTGCAAATCATTTATCTCATAGGGACTTGTATCTAGATTATATTAAAAACTCTTACAGCTCCATAAAAACACAAATGACCCAATTTAAGAATGGGTGCAGATTTAGACAGACATTTCTCCAAAGAAGATATACAAACTGACTTATGAAAGCATATGAAAAGATGCTGGACATCATGTAGTCATCAGGGAACTGCAAGTCAAAACCACAATGAGATACCACTTCATACCCACTAGAATAGCTATCATCAAAATGCCATATTAATAAGTGTTGGCAAGGATGTGGAGAAACTGGAACCTTCATACACCACGGTGGGAATGAAAAAAGGCCCCATTGCTTAGGAAACAGTCTGGCAGTTCCTCCAAAAGTTAAACACAGAGTTACCATATTACCCAGCAATTCCAATCCTGGATACATACCCAAAAGAAATGAAAACATGTTCACGGAGACATTATTCTTAATGGCCCAAAGCCAAAATAACCCAAATGGCCATCAACTGATGAAAAGATAAATAAACTGTGGTATTATCCATACAATATATTATATGGCAATAAAAAGAAATGAAGTATTAGTATATGCTACAACTTGAATCTTAAAAACATTATGCTTAATGGAAATCAGTCACAAAGGACCATATATTAGATGATCCCATTTATATGACTTGCCCAGTACAAAGATATCTATAGAGACAGAAAGACTGGTGGTTGCTTAGGGAAGATGAAGAGTGATAGCTAATGCATTTCTTTAACAGAGGCTAAAAATGTTCTAAAATTAGATCGTGGTAATAACTGCACAATGAGAATATATTAAAAACCATTAAATTGTATACTGAGTATACACTGTATATATGTGAACTATATGTCAATAAAGCTGAGTTTGTTTTTTTGTTTTTTTGTTTTTTAAGTTTATTTATTTTGAGAGAAAGACAATGAGCAGGGGAGGGGCAGAGAGAGAGGGAGAGAATCCCAAGCAGGCTCCCCACTGTCAGCACAGGGCTCGATCTTGTAAGCTGTGAGATCATGACCTGACATGATCAAGAGTTGGACACTTAACTGACTGAGCCATCCAGGCACCCCAATAATAAAGCTGTTTTCTAAAAACACAGGTAGTGTATAATTCTAATAAACTAGAAGGAAAACGGCATGAAGAAAAAATTCAATCAAAAGAAGACAAGAATAAATGGAAAAAAACCCGAGGCAAAAAGCATAAAAGAAAGCATACAATAGTTTTAAAATGCACCAGAATGTAATAGTCATCACAGTAAGTGAAAAGGTACCAAAAAAAAAAAAAAAAAACTGTTCAAGTAATTTTTTAATCAAAGATAAACCTAAAATATTAAGCCCTCTTTTGGCATTTTGGCATTATGTTATCTGTATCAAGTCTAAAAATAAACACAAAAAAGAATCATATAAAAATAACTGTCAAGAATGTTAGAAAAACTGTATGTCAAGTGTCAGTATCATAAAAATCATGCTTTCCTAAATTTCTTGCTTTTATTTAAGGATAGTGAGAAACTTGTTTCCTTACAGCCAAACGTATGGCTTATACTTTTAGTGATTACTTATGATAGCAACAGTATACAATTCTGTGCATAAGCTTTTCTGTGTATATAAAACAAAATGAAAACTGGTTTCAAAAAAAGAGGGCAATTCTGATCTCCAGCCAGATTATCAGCAACTTAAAGGACAATCTGAGGTACAGCTTAAAGAAGCCAATAACTTAGGGGCACCTGGGTGGCTCAGTCGGTTAACCGTCCGACTTCAGCTCAGGTCATGATCTAGCGGTTCGTGAGTTCTAGCCCCATGTCGGGCTCTGTGCTGACAGCTCGGAGCCTCGAGTTTGCTTTGTATTCTGTGTCTCCCTCTCTCTCTCTGTCCCTCCCCTGCTCACGCTTTCTCTCTTTCGAAAATAAATAAACATTAAAAATAATTTTTAAAAAGAGGCCAATTAATTCAAAACAAAACTCATTTTAAAAGCTAGTCAGTAAAAACAGCTTCTCTTTTTATATAAAAACTTAATTTTTTTAAATGCCTTCTAAAATTTCATTCAACTGTACCATTTTCTGGATATCTCACACTAGTTTTAAGATTATGTCTCACCAGGCAGTTTACCTGAAAAGAGCTATAAGTTATTTCTCTCCTGTAAAAATTTTCACAAATCAAATTACAACTTAATCTCTTAAATTACAATTATTTTTTACAATGCAAACTTTCTTAGAAACAAAACTTAACTATTACAGAACAGACAACAAATTACCCATCTATCCACCTATCTATCCTCTATCTGCAAGTCAGGGGAGACGTGAAGTCATTAATCTCCCTAAGCCCACGGCCATGTGAACAGCCTTTCCAGGTCAATAGTACATAGGGTCATCACAGGGAAGTAAAATGAACTTAATTCAGCTCAGCTTGGTCATCAGGCTCAAGCATTCATATTCTACTAGGCCAAGAAACAAAATAATAAAAACTGAGTGAAAAAAATGAATGGATGGATGAATGGATGAATGAGTAACACTGAAGGTAAAAATGAAGTCCATAAAGATACAAAATATACCTCAAGCAAACAATCCTCCTGCAAACCCAGTAGAGCTGTAATGCCATTACATGCCATGTTTAAGAATTTAAAATCCAAATATTTCATTTTAAGAAATAATGTAGATCAACAAGAAAACTAGAGATGGGAAGCAAAGGAAAAGGGTATTTGCATTCTTGCAAAAGAATGTAAATCGTTATTGTTTGAAGGCTGCCTTGAAATGATTTAATTTCACAAGCAAAAAAAAAATGTTCTGTGCATAACCTCTGACCTACTCCCATATGCAAATGATGAACTAAAGTCCATAAAGGTTAAATTACTTGACCAAGTACAAATCTCAAAATAGAATGCTGGTATCCTGTTTCTCAGTCTAGGGTTACCTAGACTATCCTAAATTACACCTCTCAAGGCTTCTTTCCCTCTAGTTTCTCCCTTCTGAGTACAGATATCTTAAACAGTGGGGTTAGGCAGAGCTCTGAACTTAGGTTTGAAGAATCTCAACTCTGTCACTCGAATAGCTATATAACCCCAGATACATTATTAACCCCCTCTAACTCCTTTTTCACCAGTAAAAAAAAAAAAAAAAGTTAATCATATTTTACCCTAGAAGGACTCTATAATAAAGAATCTTTAAAAATCATGTATAAAGTACAAAACTCCATATTGCAAAAATTTATGGTAGGTATTTTTATTAATGTTAAAGGCCAACTGACTGACTAATCCACTGTAGAATCTGGAAGCCAAGTTAACTGGAGTAACCATTATTACAGTCCTGAAATTTCCAAAGTTATGAACTGGCAAAAACATAGTATTATCCACCAATGAACTAACTGACCATTAATAAAATAAAACAAATATAACTGATTAAAGAATGACTTAAATATTATTTATTTCACCTAGAAAATAGGTATATAATTGTACCTACCGTATAATTTTTAATTAACTGAAATAATGTCCACTTCTTATCATCATGTCTTCTACACAGTAAATGCTCAATAAATATTACTATTGTTACAATGAAAGGGTTAAGAGGGAGCTGTCAATTTATTAAAAATATTACCAAGGGTGTGGGAATAAGCAGAGAAATAATAGCTGGAAGATTGCCATGTGTTATAATTTTTGGTTATATAAATTTGGTGCTGTGTACATGTGGGTTTTACCATTTTACTTTCTACTTTGGCAGATATTTGGAATTTTCTGTAAAAAAGGAAAAAAAAAACTAACAGCAAGAGAATATTTTACTTTAAAATGAGGTGTTTTAGGGGTGCCTAGGTGGCTCAGTTGGTTGAGCGTCCAACTTTGGCTCAGGTCATGATCTCGCGGTTGACGAGTTCGAGCTCCACGTCGGGCTCTATGCTGATAGCTCAGAGCCTGGAGCCTGCTTCAGATTCTGTGTCTCACTCTCTCTCTGCCCCTCCCCCACTCATGCTCACTTGCTCTTTCTCTCTCTCTCTCTCTCTCTCTCTCTCTCTCTCTCTCTCTGACTCAAAAACAAATATAAACATTAAAAAAAAATTTTAAATGAGGTGTTTTAGAGAAAACATTTTGCTAATCTAATAAAACCTAATCACTGTAATAAAATATATAAGCAAAAAGAGCCCTGGGAAATTTTTATGACATCCTCCAAAATTAGTGGCTGCCTAGAGCTGGGGGAATAACAGTGTTCTGGATGATGGCTAAGGAAGAGTGGGGCTTTTTTGGAGGTAATGAAAATGTCCCAAAAGTGATACTGGTAATAGATATACAACTCTGAATACACTTAACGCCACTGAATTGTACACATGTAGACCCCATGCCCAAAGTGGGGCTTGAACTCACAACTCTGAGCCCAAGAGTTGCATGCTCTACCAACTAAGCCAGCCAAGCATCCCTGAATTGTACCCTTGAAATGGCTGAATTGTAAAGTATATGAATTCCATCTAAATAAAGCTGCTTAAAAAGAATGTACTGTTTTCATCTCCTAAATGTCTCCTGAATAACCTCATTTTCTCCTTTCCCACTCTCTTTTTATGAACAAGTCACCAAGGCTCCTACCTGCAACACAGGTGGTCTCATTGCATCCAGTTTGGCTCTCTTCTGCTCCATCCCCAGAATCTCTCACCTTCTAGTCACTGACCATGCTGTTCTCTCAGCCTACTCTCCTGCCTTGTGCCCTGCCAGTTCCTACTTAACTTTTTGGGCCTCAGCTTAAACACCACTTCTGCCAGGGGTCCTTCACCTAATCCAGTGGATCTAGGTATACCCCCTACCATATGTATTTCATCAATCATACTGTTCCTATTTTAATGATAATTGTTTCCTGTCTCCTCCTTATGTACACAAGGAACACGGAAAATGTCTGTTTAATCCTAACCCCTAGCACAGCATCTCATACACAGCAGACACTCAATAAATATTAGCTATGTGAATAAATGACTGAACAAGTTCTTACCTTTCAAGGCCTTCATATCTTCACACGATAAAGATAATGCACCAACTGGTAACTTTTCTAATTTTTCTTCCTTTCTGATATATATTCACAGGATGACCTCAAAATTTATATTATTAAACAGTCCTATTATTTCTTAGTAAAAACAACTAATGAAGATATGATTAAATTGAAGTCCATTTTTATCAGTCCCTCCTTTTGAAATAAATGAGGTTAATTAGATAAGAAAATTATCTCTAATACAAATTAGCAGTTGGAAATTATCAAAGTAAAAAATTACTTAACTCTATTTGTACCTTTTTTAAATAAAATATATAAATATGCTTGAAAATCAGCCCCAAACAGACTGTTAGAAGCTACATTTAAAAACTCAGGTTTAAGAAGATTAAAAACAACAACAACAACATCAACAACACCAAAAAACACAACTGCCTAGAAGCCCTACCTCCCAAGCTTCATGTCATAAGGGAGAGGAAGATTGTCCTGTGGAAGGTGACAAAGCCAGCCTAAGTAAAAATAAGTTCTTTTATTACCACACGGTCCTATACTCCCAGTTTCCTCTTATTTCTTTCCCCCTTAATCACTCAACTCCGGCACCACATCTAGGTTATATCTACACAAGTGCTGCACACTTCAAAAACAACTCCCTTTCAAACTAATTTCTATGGTAACAGCAGCTATTTAACAGCCTCCAGGTCTCAGCAAGAAAACCTCAGAAGTTGGTGATCTGCCGGTGTGGCCTATGTTACTATTTGGTGGTCTTGAAGATGCATGTATCTTCAGGTCACAGATCTATTTTCCTACCAACCTGAATTGGATACCTCATGAACAAATTACCACACCTAAAAGGTCGTATCACTAATCTTAAATTAGTACCTCAACTTCTTGTTGAACAGAAAAACAAAACAAAACAAAACAAAACAAAACAAAACCAAAAACCCTCACACTCTTTTTAGCTTTATTTGAAATCTCAAAATACCATGGCGAAAAGCAAATCACGCAATCGTAATTTTAGAATATATAGTTCTGTACTAGAGTCCTATTCTGGCTAAGATTCTGATGTAATCCTCTCCCTCCATTTTGATCTTTTTCAATTCTCTGGTTCTTAAAAGACATGAAGTTTTCAATAAATACTTATTAAGTAATTAAGTAAATGAACCTCAAGCAGAGGAGCCAAGATAGCGGAACAGCATGGAAGTTTTTTGTGTCTCACTTTCATGAAATACAGCCAGACCAACACTAAACTATCCTGCCCACCTAGAAAACTGATCTGAGGATTAATAAGTGAATGAACCTCTCTAAAAGCTACATGTTGGAGAGGGAAAAAAAAGGAAAGCTACTTCTATATATGTAACGGTCATTTATAAAACTGGATATTTGTTATTCATACAGCACTTATATTCTGTATTCAATTATTCCATATCCATAGAGATTTTAAGTTTTTAAAGAATTAAAATAAAAAAGAATGCAAGTTATTTTTCAGGTGATTCATAGGATACTTTGAGGATTTAACAATGGCCAAAGAGTATTACTTGGAACACCAGTTAAAACCAAACAATAAAAGGAAGAGAATGGGATAGGGGTTAGGGGTCCGATTAGACAGTACTATGCAGTTTAAAGTCTGACTATTTACTTCACAGATGTACTGGTTACTTAAAGCAATGTACCATTGAACTGAATAAAATGATTCCATGTACTTTGATCTATACCCAATAAATTAAGTTTACATTTAGCATACAGAGGTATACCTATTCAACCATAATTGTATTACAGATAAAGAGAAATAATTACTGAGGTAAGTAAGAACTCAAAATTTACTATCACAGGTTAAATATCTAAATTATGTAACATAGTTATTATTTTCAAAAAGCAGCCAAATTTTAGAAGCCGGTAGCAAGATTGGCTCTTTCCTCCTAAACACTCCATTTCCAAACAAATATTATCAAAGCGTGGTGCTATCAGACTCTTCAACCCACTCACCTTCACATGGGTGCCTACTGGCCTCGCAGCAAACTATGCTCTGAGTCTACAGGGGAATGTTCCTTCCTCCCTCCTAATTGAGTCCAAGTGCCTACATCTCAGACCCAAGAAAGGGGAATTCCAGCAGGAATTATTGACATTATTCCTTTTTCTCCATTTCCCAACTGAACAACAGAACTCTTCAGAATTTCAGGAATTCTCCAATCTACAATCTTCCCTACCTAATCCTTTCCACCCCACCATACTCAACTAACTTTCTCTTTGTTAAAGGAGCTAGTGCAATCCCACTGCAGGGAAGCTCTTATCCCTGTCAAAATGATAAAAGGGGTGTGCTCTTGGTACTCCCAGACTGACAGAATATAATTTATCATAGACATAATGTTGTCAATATAAATTTCTTCACATTAAATACGAAGTGGGCTTATAGCTGTTTTGAGAAGCCAATGTTGTTTCTACTTGGAAATATATAAACATATACGTTCATAAAATCTTTGGAAGTAAACCATTTACAAATTATACACTGCCAATACCAGTGGCCCAATATGTCCAACTGAAATGTAACATAAAGTGCACTTGTAATTTTAAGTTTTGTAGTAACCACATATGAAAATAGTAAAAAGGTAAAATTAACTTCAAGAATGCCTTTATTTAACCCAACAAATCCAATATTATCATTTCATCATGCGATCAGTATTAAAAAGTATCAGTAAGATATTTACATTTTTTTACACGAAGTATTCAAAGTCCAGTGTGCATTTTACATCTCAGTTTGAATGAGGCACAGTTTAAGCACTCAATAAGCCAGATATTGCTAGCAGCTACCATACTGGATCACACAGCTCTCTATTACTGTTTTCCATAAACTACATTAAATATCTCCAAAAAAAACTGACTGTAATTTACAATAGTTTTAAGTATATATATATTGATCTCAAGTATAGTAAGTGAAATTGTTGAGTTAAATCAACAGTTTTTAATACAGCTCCATGTGGTATGTAAATCACGTAGTTATTTAATATGTATGTTGAGATTTTTACAATAATAAATCTTTCAAGAATTCAAATGCATTTACACATTTCACCTAAAAGTTGTCACAACAAACCAAAATAATGCAGCACTTCATGCCACAGCATTGGAAATCAAGAAGGAAGATATACCTTCCTCCAAGACAAAATAGGAACAGTAACAGAATTAAAGATAGCTAAATAAAATATTCTGTAGATACACTCTAAAACAAACTCAAATTATACTCGGTAACACTAGTCCAAATTTCATGTATATTATTTTGAAATTAATATTAAGTATATGCCATGGTAATTCTCAGCTGGGAGTTACAGAACAAAGGAGATGAACACTTTTGGATTATTCTATAACATTTGGCATTTCATAAGGATAGATTTAATTTTATAAATGAGAAAAAAACACTTTATAGATCTATGGTTAGTGAATAACAAAAAGACAAGGCCAAAGTAAGTAAAGCACATGACATTCATATAAAATAAACTAACACAAAGTATGTTTAGTTTATAAAGCTGACATTACATTATAAATCTCAACCTATTAGTTATGTTCTAATGCAAGGCTATTTTCAATATTCAGTAATTCTCCACAGTGGTTGTTTTCCTGATCCCTTAACATAAAACACATACGCCATGAAGCAAAGCCCACAATGAAAAATAAGACTTTGTAAGTTAAAAGATTCAGGACAATTACCAAAGAACAGAGAAGATGAAGAGCAAAAGAATAGCTCCCATGAAGTGGATATTACGAGAATTTCAGAAAGACAGAAATTCAGGAGGGAAAACATATCCTAAATGTAATCCAGTATTACATAAACAAACACAAAGCTTTCCTTCTAACTAAACAGATATGCCTGCTCTAAGTGCCTGCTTTAATATACCTCCTAAAACTACTTCCTATATTCAGGTAACTACTACTATACCTCCTAAAACTACTTCCTATATTCAGGTAACATTTTTAAACAGCTGCACTTCACCTTTCCAGATAGTCCATCATAAACGCAATCAAGATCATCCATAAACGCACCAATCACTCAAACCATAATTCTGATTCATTTGCCACAGAAGTCCTAAATTTCTATTAATGTCAGTCTTCCAGAGTTCTATTACTCTATCTAACTTTCATCCACCATTCTTCACACTCCTTCCTTTCCTAGAACTCTTGCCCTATTTGCCCTATGCCTTATCCATATATAATAGCCTTCAAATAACACTACCTATTGTGATCATGCCTTAAACTCAATGGATTCTTTGGCCATTAGGATACTCTGTATAGTTCTGTGCAATATATACCAGTAAAATCACTCATTGCTTCATGTGTTACTAAAAAACTGACAGGGAAAGGAGTTGGGAGTTCAGGTTAGAGGTAACAGCAAAATATAATGGAAGTCCAAAAAATACATCATCTTCATATTGGCTCAATTCAAGAAGAAAGTAGAAATCATGCTTTTCATCCCTAAAAGATTAAAGGAACTTATATTTAACACCCAATGAATTAGTGAGAAAAAGCCATGATATTTGCTACTGTTAAAACAAATAAATTAGGGGCGCCTGGGTGGCTCAGTCGGTTGAGCGTCCGACTTCAGCTCAGGTCACGATCTTGCGGTCCGTGAGTTCGAGCCCCGCGTCGGGCTCTGGGCTGATGGCTCAGAGCCTGGAGCCTGCTTCCATTCTGTGTCTCCCCCTCTCTCTGCCCCTCCCCCGTTCATGCTCGGTCTCTCTCTGTCTCAAAAATAAATAAAACATTAAAAAAAAAATTTAAAACAAATAAATTAATTGAAGAGAGGAGACTGAAGAAAAGGTCATTTTCTAAATAGCAATAGAAAAGTTGAATAATTACATAATAATACACAGCAGGATCACAGTTTCTGGAGATTATGAAAAAGAAACCATTACCAGTAATATTGTCAATAAGGTATTTTCAGTTCTCCAGCCAGTCATTATGAAAAGGTAGCATACAGTCTTGATATTTCATAACCTAGTTTGAGGGGAGGGAGGGAGATTATTTTTAAGCTCTCCTTGGCCAAACTGAGGAAGGAAAATTTCCACCTGGATCCATGTTAACACCATAATATTCAATGGAGGGTGAAGTAACTATTTGAAAACAAAGATTATTGAGTTTATTTCATTTCTGGATCTCAAGTAAATTTTTGAAAAGTCAAAACATAGGACCCAAGTTAAGAAAGAGTATAATTTGCTTAAAGCAAACAGCTTTACAATAACTAAAAAAATCCCAGGGCATCCACTCAGCAACTTTTAACTCCTCAGATCTGTTATCGTTCCCACATCATTCCCTCCTCAAAAAACAAGTTAATTTTTAAAATTCATTGAAGAGAATGGCTAATTACATTTTTTTAAGCCCTCAAAGCAGTTCTGTTTTATTTTCAATTAAACTTAGTTCAAATTGCTCTCCAGCATTTATTTTATGCCTTTCTGTTTAACCACATATAATAGAGTGTTATGGAATGAATTGTGTCCACCCTTAAGATACATTAAAACACCCAGAACCTGCTAATGTGGCCTCATTTGGAAATAAGGTCCGTGCAAATGTAATCAAAAGATGAGGTCGTGCTGAATTAGGGTGGGCCCTAAATCCAGTGACAGGTGTTCTTGTAAGGGGAAAGAGAGATCTGAAGACACTGGGGAGAACCAAAGAAAGCCATGTAAAAGAGGATTGCTGGTAACCACCAGAAGCTAGAAGAGGCAAGGCAGGACAATTCATTCATAGAGCCTCTGAAGACAGCATAGCCCTATAGACCCCTTGACTTTGGATTTGTGGTCTCCAAAACCATAAGTAAATGTATTTCTATTGTTTTAAGCCACCCAATGTGTGGTAATTGGTTATGGAAGCCCCAGAAAATGAACACAGGGAAGTACGGGTTAATGTTTCTGAACCTGCTTTACTTGTACACTAGGGGTTGAACAATAAGTAAATGGATGGTAGGTGGTGGGAGGTATCTCACTGTTGGGAGAGAGAAGTTATATACAGACAAGCAAGGAAAAGGCTAAAATAAGCTCTACTTTACTGGATTAGAGTCAAGAGATATCAGCATGAAACATATGTTTATCTTAATATAAATACTGATGAATACACACAGAAACAATTATAGATATGTGTGTATACACAAGTTGGTAGACATACCTGCATAGCCTAGCTCTGTCCTCTGGGACAGCCTAGAAGCCATGACACCCCAGCAGTAACAAGCATTCCCAGCACCCAGATCTTGATTTCTAAATACCATTCTCCAATAAAAGGAACCAGAGCTCCTTGAAGAAATCACTAATTCCAGGGTGAGGGTAGAGAAAATATAAGACGAGCATGGGACACTTTATAGTACCCAAAATTAGGAAATGCTCAAAAAACAAAAGGATGGGTGTGGGGCAGAAAGTGTCACAGGAGCCAACATGAAAGAGTTCCTAATGGAACAAAGCTGTAATAATTTGAGCAACAAAATAAATATTATTGAATCATAACCCAAAAAAATAAAATATATATGCACAGTCCATACTGATATAAATGAGGGAGATAAGGATGAATCTTTCTTATAAAAGAATTCCAATTCAGGGCGCCTGGGTGGCTCAGTCCATTAACTGCCCAGCTCTTGATCTCAGCTCAAGTCTTGATCTCAGTGTCGTGAGTTTAAGCCCCACATTGGGCTCCATGTTGGACATGATGCCTACCTTAAAAAAAAAAACAAAAAACTAATTCCAAATTATATACATATTTTCCCCTCCAGGATATAGAACTCAGTACCCCACAACCACTTTATGTTTGGGCTGGACTTAGTGATTTGCTTCCAAAGAATAGAATATGAAAGGGCAAAATAATAGTTTTATAGTGGAGAAACCCAGAAAACACATTTTAACCAAGAGATCAAGGTTAACATCACCACTAGTATCAGATAAATATCATGTACCCCCTGACATATGACACTTTCATCTCTGTACTCTTCTTCCCAAAAAGCATAATCTCAATGTAATCATGAGAAAACATCAAACAAATCCAATTTGAGGGGCATTCTATAAAATACCTAACCAGTGTTCCTCAACACTCTTAAGGTTATGAAAAAAGGAAAGCATGAGAAATTGTAACAGACCAAAGGAGATTAAGGGAGACATTACAACTAAAAGTAATGTGGTATCCTGAATAGGAACTAGGAGCAGGAGAACATTAATAAAAAACTGGTAAATTCTAATAAAGTCTGAAGCTTAATTTAAAAAAAAAAAGGAGGTATAATACATGAGCCCACATTGATACAAACAAGTGAATAAATAAATGGAATAGAAAGGACAAATAAATTTTAAAGAATAATTCTAAATATTAAATTCAGGTACTTCCTCTTCTAGGAGGTGGAGTTTAATACTCCCCCTAAGACTGCATCCAAATAACATAATACAGTAGAAAGCAGAAGGGGTGCCTGGGTGGTTCAGTTGGTTAAGTGTCTTGACTCTTGATTTTGGCCCAGGTCATGATCTCATGGTTCATGGGATGGAGCCCACAGGCTCTGCACTGACAGCACAGAGGCTGCTTGGTATTCTCTCCCTCTCCCTCTCTCTTTGCCCCTCACCCCCCCACATTTGCATGCAAGCTCATCCTCTCTCTCAAAATAAAGAAATAAACTTGAAAAAAAAAAAAGTGGAAGAGTTACTATACAGTGGAGAAACCTGGCAATCCAGGTACTACCAGTTCCTGGACCTTATTGAGGACTTTTAATAATATATACTATATTATTACAGCTTGCTAATATATATATACAGCTTGCTCCTGAATTTTTGTTGCTGGTTTAGGTTTCAACTCTTTGGGATCTGCTAGAAAAATTTACTTGTTCTGAATTATAGCTCCCAGAATTTCACTCTTGTTTTGTCTTGTTCTCCTTGTCACCATAGTGTTATTTGTTTTTCCCCGAGTTTCAGAGGGATTTCAGAAAGGAGTTAGGTAAATTAAAGGACAGTATTCAACTTGTTGTCTTAAGGTAGAGTCCTGCTTGAATTTCTAGGTTTGCACATAGAAAGCTACCTAATTATTTTAACTGGATACACAGTGAAATATTTAACCATGTCCCTATTAATATACTTAAAGTTGTCTCTAAACTTTTACTAAACAGTGCTACAGTGACTATATTTGTATGTATGATCTTTGTTCACCTGTCTGTGTGCTAAATCAAGAATATTTATACTTTACCTAGGACATTTACAGGTAATTGACCTCTTTGTGTCTCACTTCCTCCATTAGATGGTTATTGTGAGGATTAAATGAATTATTGTGTAAAGTACCTAAGACATAGTAACAGCTAGAAAGTTGTTAGTTATCACTGCCAAGTTTTCCTCTATAAAGGCTGAATATATGTACTAGTTATGAGAGTACTACTTTTCCCAGCTACACTCAGACTCTGGATATTAGAGTCTATTTTGGGGGAAAAGGGACAGTTTCCCCCTGTTCCTGAAAAGCAGTATCCCATCATCCAGACTTTTATTTCACTATGACTTTGTTCATCTTTTTGATGCTTATTGGGCATCTGTACTTTTCCCATGAATTGTTTACTTTTTATCTATAAAATATTTAAAATTATAAAACATTTTGAATTTTATAAATGAATACCTATTTGGGGGCATTGTCCTTATTTGTAGAAGCTCTTTAAATAACATGAATTATTATTTCCATGTAGTTTTATTTCAAATATTTATTCCCAGTGTGTCATTTCTTAAATTTACTATCTTTTATCAGTGTTCATTCAAAACTTTTGAATTTTCATTAAATCAAATAAATGTGTTTTTAAGAAGTACTTAAGTTGATGGGGCGCGCGGCCAGGTGGCTCAGTCGGTTAAGCATCCTACTCCAGCTCGGATCATGATCTCACAGTTCATGGGTTCGAGCCCTGCATTGGGCTCTGTGCTGACAGCTCAGAGCCTGGAGTCTGCTTCAGATTCTGTGTCTCCCTCTCTCTCTGACCCTCTCCCACTCACACTCTGTGTCTCTCTCTCTCAAAAATAAACATTAAAAAAATTTTTTTTGAATACTTAAGTTGATACGTTTGCTAGAGAAATATATATATAACAGATATTCTAGCCTTTTATTTTATTCCAACTTGTGATTTGGCTCATCTGTTGTAAACTGGTAAGACTTTTATTCATTCTGTGTGTTCCTTCTACTACATCAAAAAATATCCCCCATCCCCCACCCAAAGAAGTCTATTTTACTCTTAAATGCCCAGGAGGTCAAACCCAGTCCCAATCTTATCTCAACATTTGAATGTTTGAATGTCCTTGGAGAAAAGGCAATTCTAGGAGGTGATGTGGACTAGGTCATGTGATTCATTTACAATGAAAATTAATTTTTTAAAGAAATCCAATATAAATAAGACAACAAAAAAACGGAAAGCAAATCACAAACATATATGGAATGATCCAGTTTTAGTTTTATTTTAAAACTTGTGTGTAGGTGAATAAATGTACACAAAAGATCTGGAAGAATATGGAACACACTGATAGTATCTGTTACCTTTGAAAATAAAGCAAGAATTAAAGAAGGGAAAATAAAGGGAGATTTCACTTTTTGTTCTATTTAATACTATATAGGTTCAAATTTTTCAAAGACCACAAATTTAATGATATTTGAAATACAAATTTGCTTTTAAAATTATGTTCACCTTTATGCTTTTTTAAATGTGCGTTTATTACTTTTTAAAAAAAATTGGCGAAGTAGAAGAAATACACAGAATAACTGACACTAAGGAAAAGTTGTATAACCTTTTTTAGTTCTTTTTCTGTTTTTTTTTAAGTTTATTTATTTATTTTGAGAGACAGAGTGGGGGAGAGCCAGAGAGAAAAGGAGAGAGAGAACCCCAAGCAGGCTCTACACCAGCAGCCCAGAGCCCGATGTGGGGAAAGGCTTGAATTCACGACTGCATGATCATGACTAAACCAAGAGTCAGACATTTAACTGACTGAGCTATCCAGGTGCCCCTCTCTTTGTTTTTCATTTATATCTGTCTCACAGATTTTCTGGTTCAAGATTACTGTCTGAGCACACAAAGTTATATTCTCTCCCTTTCAAGGCTCAACAAAATGACAGTAGAAACTCATGGCAATGAAAATTACAGGACCATCAGAGAAAAAAATTGCAAGAAAATCCCAGAAGGTGGAAAATAAAGGGCTAATTATTGAAGCAGAACAGAATACGTGGTATAAAATACAAGTCTGGAAATGTAGCACAGGGAGTTCATTTAGGAAAACATCAAAGAAGGTGTAACCTCAGAAATATCAGGTACAAAAGCAGGCTAAAAACAGGAACCTTAACCGAAAATCTATATATGCACTGTTTTGTTGAACAAAATTGAGCATCCAGTAAATACCAGTTCCTATTCTATGACAGAATAAACAAACCCAAAATAAAGCAAGGGTGTGGGTACAAAACTGTGAGGGTGGCAGTAGAAGCAACACTGTTTTAGATAAGCCAGCTGGTAAACTTCCTAAGACAGAGAAATCTGAGGAAAGGGACACAAAAAAGAGATCAAGGAAGGAGAACACAAATCGTTTTAAAATCAATGATGGTAATGCAAAGAACTGCACTAAGCAATTTAAAAGTCATGCTGTTAAATCTTCATAATACATAAAAACAAGTTATCTCCAAATGAGAGATGAAAAATATAAGGCTGAAATGAGAAATTATTCAAGGTTGCAAAGATAATTACATGACAACAGGTTTAAACACAGCGTAAGCTCTTAACTACCATATTAGTAAGAGCAGTCATTAAATCTTTTGGGAATTAATTTACTCATTTATATAATGGTCTAATTAATTATATTTTCTCTAAAGACCCATCCAATTCTAACACTATGACTACTACCAAAAGAAAATAATCCTACTTATCATTTACGGCTTAAGATAACAGACCATGCTGTTAGTATGCTGAAAGCTTGAAAAAAGTCTCTATAATGGGACATTTTCTTTAATACTTCAGGAATATCACCAGCTTCCCGCTGAAGGACTCTAAAACAAATGTCAGTAGTAGTACATGTAGAATACTATACTAAAATGTTATTTCAGATCAATCAAGTAAAAAAACTCCATTAGACAACTGCCAATATACCCTGTCAATTTCACTTCAAGAGACAAAAATATGAATAAAACCTAAACAGACTTAAAATAAAATCAACAGTTCTAAGAGTATCCATTTATAAACTAAATAAGGCTGTGAAAACAGGATATAAAATCTTATATTTAGGGAACATAAAAAAGAAAGTTAAAGAAATAGAGGTACCACATACTTAAATTATATTAATGTTTCAATTTAACAAAAGAATACTTGTCTTACAATTATTATTTTTTACAATTCACACTCCTATTTATTATTTATCTGCCCCTTCACCACCTTGTATATATTTCCTTCCTTTCCTTGAGTTGTATGTTTTAAATAGTCAACTAACAACAGATGCAAGACCATAATGAAATCAATATTCAATGCAACTACTAGCAAAGTTATGGCAAACAGTAATAGTTAAGATTTTTATTAACATCTGTGAGAAAACACTGGTGAGATAATGGAAAGAACACACTCTTCCCTATATTTACTACTAAACGCAACTAAAAGCCCTAGACATTATATGTAAAACAAACATAAGACTAAAAGTTGGAGAAAATATGGCAGACCAACTAAGAAACTCAGGACCCAAAGAACGAGACAGTGAATTCCTTGAGTTTTCTTTTTGCCACCCAGCTTTGAAGCTGAAAACAAACAAACAAACAAAAAAACAGCCACCCGAAAGAACCATGGGCATGGCCCAAAAAAGTCCCAGAAAAGCCTGTTCTCCCTAGCCAATGGACCAGGGAAGAGGAAGCCTAAAATGACAGAAATTTTCCAGACAGTAAACACTCTTCTCCAGCCAAACACCATACAAAAAACTGCAGCCCTACTTCCACTCACACCAACAAAAGTAAGTGGAGAGCCTAGACTTCCAATCTTGCCATGCTATAACAAAGTTCTCTAAAATAGCCTCACCAGGGTAATTCCAAAGAAGGCCAAGTAGAGAGACATGATTTTCATCCCTGTCTGGCAGTATGGATAACCACTATGCACATATATATTCTTAGGTTATAGCAGAGGGGCCTGCCTAACAGAGAGGCTCAACATTCACCATCTCCCAGCAATACAGAGGTCACACACAAATGGTGTCAGTAATGATGACCTGAAAACCTGGACTTCTACCCCCATCTAGCAGTAACAAGGCACTCCCCTCCAAATTCGTCAGGTATCAACAGAGGCCAAGTGGGGAACCTAGACTCCTAGCTCCATCTGGCAGTAAGGAAGTAGTACCCCTCCTCATTTCACATGCCAGAGCAGTATCTTACAAAATCAGCTAATAGGAAAGGTTTAAACATACCAATAAACATTTAAAATAATTTTATATTACATATACTTATGTGTTTATAATTATAAGACATGTGATAAAAGTATAAATGTAACAATATTTGCCATGTAGTAAATAAATCTAGAATCTCATAACTGTACAAAATACTCCAAATTTCAGTTGAAAATCATTTGCCATACAAAGAATAAATTCCCAAAATAAATGCAAAAATAAATAAATAGATGTCAACACCAAGATAACAGAATTGTTAAGAACTCTCTGGTAAGGATTTTAAAGAAATCATTATGAAATTGCTTTGACGAACAATACAGGCATGCCTGAAACAAATGACAACAAAGCATCAGCTAAGAAATAAAACACATAAAAATAAATAAATAAATAAATAAATAAATAAATAAATATTTTAGAGCTGAAAAGTACAGTAACAAAAATAAGCTCAGCAGATGGGCTCACCATTAGAATGGAGTGGACCCCCCCCCCAAAAAAAATCAGTGAACTGGAAGACAAAATAATAAAAAGTACCCAGTCTAAATAACAAATAAAAAATTGGAGAAGGAGGAAAAAAAGGAACAGAGTATCAGAAGCCTGTAGGACAATAACAAAAGATTTATGATTTGTTCCATCAGAGTCCTGGAAGGAAAGAGGGAAAGACTCAAGTAATCAAAGAAAATAATGGTTGGACACTTCCCAGGTTTGGCAGGAAGTTCAGATTCAAGAGGCTGTACAAATCCCAAATAGGAAAAACCCAAAGAAATCCACCCAAAGACATGTGATACTTAATTTCTAAAGTCTGAAAACAAAGAAAATAATTTTTAGAGTAGCCAGAGGAAAATGACAAGAGATCTGCCATCAGACCATGGAGGCCAGAAAGAAATGGCACAATACTTTTCAAGTACTAAAAAAAAAAAAAAAAAAAAGTCAAACTAGAATTGAATACCCAATGAAATTATCCTTCACGAATCAAGGGAAAATCAAGACATTCTCAGTTGAAAAGAAATTCAGGTAATTTGTATCCTAAAAAATGGCTAAACCAAAAGGAAACAATAAAAAGAACCTTAAAATATAAAGGAAAAAATAACATAGAAAGCAAATATAGGCTGTCTGTTTGCTCTTGAGTTTCCTAAATTATGTTTGATGGTTGAAGTAAATATTATGACACTAATATAGTTATTAATATATAAAGAGATAATATTTGAAACAATTCTATTATAAGTGGGGGATGGTAAAAGAATTCTATACTCCACTCAAACTGTTAAAGTAAGTTATTTACATATATATATATATATATATATATATATATATATATACACACACACATATACCTAGAGCAATCACTAGAAGAGCTATACAAAGACACTTAAAAATACTAAAGGGGCACCTGAGGGGTTCAGTCAGTTAGCTGTCTGACTCATGATCTCATAGTTCATGGGTTCGAGCTTCACACTGGGCTCCATGCTGATAGCGCAGAGCCTGCTTGGGAGTCTCAATCTCCGTCTCTCTCTGCCTCTCCCCGTTCACATGTGCACATGCACATGCACACACATTCTAATAAAGTTTTTTAAAAAATACTTTAGATAAATCCAAGTGGAATTCTAAAAATGTTCCAGCAATGCATAGGAAAGCAGGAATATGAAAAAAGAAAAAGGACAGAGAACTTAAGTATCAATAAATCAATAATTCCATTAAATGTAAATGGCCTAAATATACCAATTAAAAGACCGAAATCAGCAGAGTGAATTGTAACTCATGATCCAACTGTATGTTGTCATAAGTAACTTCAACTATAATGATACAGATGGTTGAAAGTAAAAAAATGGAAAGCATTTACCATTTAAACATTAATCAAAGGAAAGCCACAGCAGCTATATAAATATCAGATAAAGCAGACTTCAGTACAAAAAAATTACCAGAGACAGGATTACTATATAATGACAAAAGGGCCAATCCACCAAGAAAACACAGAAATCCTAAATGTATATTCACCAAGCACCAGAGCTACAATATATGAAACAAAAATTTAAAGAACCAACCAAAGTATACAAATCCACAATTATAGTTGAGACTTTAAAAATCCGCTCTCTCAACAACTGGCTGAATAGCTTCATAGAAAATCAAAGATATAGAAAAAAACACCACTACCAACATGACCTAATCAATATTTATAGAACATTTAACCCAACAACAACAAAATACACATTCTTTTCAAGTGCCCACAGAAGATATACAAAATAAACATATGCTAAGACCTAAAAGAAACCTCAAAAAATTTAAAAGAATTGAAATCAGATGTTTCTGACCACAATGCAATCAAACTTGAATTAATAAGAAAAAGATGGCAGAAAACACCAAACACTTTGAAACTAAACAACATACTACTAAATAACTAAGGTCAAAAGGAAGTCTCAAGGTAAATTAAGAAAATACAATAAACTAAATGAGAACACAGCATATCAAAATTTGTGGGACAAAGCCAAAACAGTACTCAGAAAAAATTATAGCACCAAATGCATACATCTAAAAGAGGGAAAGTTTCAAATCACTAACCAGATTAATCTCCCACCTTAAAAATTTAGAAAAGAAGTAAAATAAACCCAAAGCAAAAGGAAATAAATTAATAAATAGCAGAAATCACTGAACTGAATTAATGAAAGAAAGAACTGATCCTTTGAAAAGATCAATAAAACCGACAAATTGCTACCAAGACTAAAAAAGAAAAAAGAAAAGATAACACAAATTAACAATACCAGAAATGGAACAAGGGGTATCACTACAGAGGCTGCAGACATCAAGAGATAATAAGGAAAAGCTATGAACAACTCTATACACATAAATTTGACAACTAAGACAAAACAGACCACTTCCCTTGGGGTTGAGCAGGTACTATCATAATTTATTCAATTTCAAAGAGATAATTTGAATAACCCTATAACTATTAAGGAAACTGAATTCATGATTTTAAAACTATGAAAAAAGAAATCTCTAGGCTCAGATTACTTCACTGAAGAGTGCTACCAAACATCTACAGAATATCATTCCATACATTTCTCTTCCAGAAAATAGGAGAGAATATTTTCCAATTCATTTTATAAAGCTAGTATTATCCTGACATCAAAACAGGATAAGACAGTTCCTTCAAAAAAGAAAACTACAGACAAATATCTCTATGGATACACAGAAAAATTCCTTAACAAAATACAAATAGAATTCAGCAATATATGTAAAGAATTATACATTATGACCAAGTGAAGTTTATTCCAGGGATGGAAAGCTGGCTCACCATTTGAAAAATCAAGCAATAAAACTTGCCACCATATCAACAAGCTAAAGAAGAATATCATTTATCAAGTGATATAGACAAAGCATTTGCAAAATCTAATACCCATTCATTAAAAAAAAAAAAATCTCAGCAATTTGAGGGAAACTTCCTCAAACTGATAAATGGCATCTACGAAAAACCTACAACTAACAGTTGTTACACAGCTACTTAACACTGGAAGACTAAGCACTTTATCTGTAAGATCAGGAAAAAGACAAGAACGTCTAGTCCTACTACTCATCTTCAACACTGTTCTGGATGGTCTGGTCACTGCAATAAGTGAAGGAAAGGAAATAAAAGGCATATAGATTGGAAAGGAAGAAAATCCCTATTTACTAATGGCATGATTGTGCATAGAGTAAATCCCAAGAAATCTACCAAAAAAAAAAAAACCTCGTAGAACTAAAGAGTGAGTTCAGCAATGTCACAAAATAAATATACAAAAATCAACTTTACTTCTATTGTAATAACAACATATGGACACCAAAATTGGAAATACAATGCCACTGACAATCACTCAAAAAAAAAATAAAAAATGAAATATTCAGGTATAAATCTAACAAAACATGTACAACATTGGTGAGTAAAGTTAAAATCTAAATAAATGGAGAACTATACCACGTTAATGGACTAGAAAACTGAAGAGAGTAAATATGTCAATTCTGCCCAAGGTGATATATAGATAACAAAATTCCTATAAAATTCTCAGCAAAATTTTTGGTACATATAGACAAAATTATTAAAACATATATAAAAGCAAAGGAATGAAGATAGCAAAAACTGTTTTGAAAAAGAATAAAATGGGAATAATTATTCTACCCAATTTCAAGACTTATTGGGCAGAGAACATGAACTTCAATCTTAGTTGTACGAAAAGATTAAGTCACCATGTTTCGGTTTTCAACATCTTGTACATTCTAAGACAGGTTTGACCCTTGTCTGGCTCCAAAGAGGTAACCTATAAACCCTTAGAATATCCTGCTTAATAAGAGTGTCTTTGTTTACCTGGGGACCTTGGGTTGCTTCATATGGTCTATGCTAATAATGCGATTTATGGTGGAAGGCTTGAATCATGTGATACCAGCTTGACCTCTCAAGGACTACAGAGTGAGATAATCCACACATGGAGTCAACCATGCCAACATAACCAAACCATAATAAAATCCTGGACACCAAGGCTTGGGTGGAACTTGCCTGGTTAGCAAAACTCTGTATGTGCTGTCACAAATCACTGCTGGGAGAATTAAGCAGACACAATTCCACTGGGAGAAGACAATGCAAGTTTGGGCCTAGTGTCTCCTAGATCCTGCCCTTTGCTTCTTTCTCTAAGGCTGATTCCATTAGTATGACAGCTCTTCTGAGTTCTGTGATTCCTTAAAGCAAATCACTGGTATGAAGGGTGGTCTTGGAGACACCCAAACATACTTACTTTATAAAAATTTAACTCAAAAATGGATCATGGAATTAAATGGAAAAGAAAAAAATGATAAAAATTTAAGAAAAAAATTAAGAGAATATCTTCAAGATCTGGGACTAGGCAAAGAGTTCTTAGACTTGACCCTATAAGCAAAATCCATATAGAAAAAAACCACACTAAACATCCAATTTTATGTTTATGCAAAAGACACTTTTAGAGAATAAAAAGACAAGCTACAGAGTGGAAGAATATATTTGCAAACCATATAGCCAACAAAGGGTTAGTATCCGAAATACATAAAGAACTCTCAAAACTCAACAGTAAAATAAAGGAAATAATCTGATTAAAACATGGGCAAAAGACATGAAGAAACATACCAACAAAGAGAATAGAGTTGGAAAATAAGCATGTGAAGAAATTGTCCAACATTATTAATCTTGAAGGAAGTGAAAATTAAAACCACAGTGATACCACTACATTCTCATCAGAAAGGCCAGAATTTAAAAACCACCAAGGTTGAAAACCAAGGTCCCCAGGTAAACAAAGACAGTCTTATTAAGCAGGATATTCCAAGAGTTTAGAGGTTACCTCTTTGGAGCCAGACAAGGGTCAAACCTGTCTTAGAATGTACAAGATGTTGAAAACTGAAACATGGTGACTTAATCTTTTCGTACAACTAAGATTCAAGTTCATTTTTTTTGCCCAATGCAGGGCACTTGGGCGGCTCAGTCAGTTGTGTCTGACTTCAGCCCAGGTCATGATCTCATGGTTCGTGGGTTCGAGCCCCATGTCAAGCTCTGTGCTAACAGCTCAGAGTCTGGAGCCTGCTTCAAATTCTGTATCTTCCTCTTTCTTTGCCCCTCCCCCATTTGCGCGCACGCGCTCTCTCTCTCTCTCTCTCTCTCTCTCTCAAAAGTAAATAAAACAGGCAAACCATAAGAGACTCTTAAATACTGAGAGCAAACTGAGGGTTGATGGGGGTTGGGGAGAGGGGAAAGTGAGTGATGGGCATTGAGGAGGGCACCTGTTGGGATGAGCACTGGGTATTGTATGGAAACCAATTTGACAATAAATGATATTTAATATAAAAAAACATTAAAAAATATTAAAAGAAAAATACTTAAAAAAAACCACCAATACTAGCTAGAATGAAGAAAAAACTAGATCCTTCACGATGATCCATGAAATGGAAATGAAATAATCACTCTGAAAAACAGTGTGACAATTTCTTTAAAAACTAAACATACAACTTCCATACAACCAGCAACTTCATTCCTAAATGTTTACCACAGAGAAATGAAGACATATGTTTATACCAAAACCTGCACATGAATGCTTATAGCAGCTTTATTCCCAATAGTTGAAACTGAAAAGTATCTTTCAGTGGGTAAATGGTGAAGCAAAATGTGGTCTATCTAATGCCACCAATGCCAAATACTACTTAGCAATAAACTATTGACATACACAACAACCTGAATGAATCGTAAAAAAAAAAAAAAATTAAAGGGTTACATACTGTATGATTCCTCTTATACAGCATTCTTGAAATGAAAAAGTTATAAAAATAGAGAATAGATTAGTGGATTCCAAGAGTTAAGGGAGATGGGGGAGCATGAGCAACACGAAGTATACACTGCAGTGATAGAAATGTTCTGTATTTTGACTGTATCAATATCCTGGTTGTGATACCATAGTGTAGAGTTTTGCAAGATATTACCATGGGTGGGGGTTGGAGGTACTGAATAAAGAATGCATAAAATCTCTGCACTATCTCTTAAAATTGGATGTGAATCTACAATTATCTCAAAATAAATAGTTTAAAAGTGAATGAGGGAAAAACTAATATGATCAGAGAAAGAATTTTGATATATAACAACACTGAACATTATTAAATATTCAAACACTACTTTATAATTTCTTATAAACAACGAAATACATCCCTTAAATGTTCTCAATGACAACCATTCTGAAGGCTCATGTCTAAACACTCAGAATTTCCGCTCACCTTCCACGCTGTCAGAACAAGAAGTTCCAATGCCGGTGTCACCACTGTCAGAAGTTATACTATGTCTCCTGATATGATTATTTCGATGGTTGGATGGAACAGCTGTGGCCTGCCACAATGACTCATTACCAGGTAACCATGCTGATGAGGAATAATCTGGGCCTACAAAGGAAAGTATGCAAATGTTAGCATATTTACAATGTCTATGAGTAGACAGATCTTTTTTGACCTTAGAAAAAATACACATAAACTAAAAAAAGAAAAAAAAAAGGTTATTTTTTGTCCCAAATAATTAAAATAGATCAGTGATATCTAAGATTCATCAAATAAACTTACATATCATACACCTAAAAATTCAATGCTGATTTAGCAGCTTCCTCTGCTGAAGGACTCTGATTTCCCCTTACAGGTATTTAACTTTTAATTAAACACGTACTGCTGCCTTGTTAAAACTTTCAAATCAGGGGGTGTTTGGGTGGCTCAGTTGGTTGAGCATCCTACTTCTGCTCATACTTTGTCAGCTGGAGCCCCACTTTGAGTTTTGTGCAATTAGCACAGAGCCTGCTTCAAATTCTCTGTCTCCCTCTCTCTGCCCCTCTCCCACTCATGCTCTCTCTCAAAAATAAATAAACATTAAAAAAAATAATAAAATAAAATGTCAAATCGGGATGCCTGGGTGGCTCAGTCAATTGAGCATCTGACTCGATTTCAGCTCAGGTCACAATCCCAGGGTGGTGGGATCAAGCCTCACATGTGGCTTTGTACTGAGCGTGGCACCTACTTAGGATTCTCTCTCTCTTCCTCTACCCCGATACCCCGCTCACAGTCTAAAATTAAAAATAAAAAAATAAAATAAAATAAAATGTCAAATCTATCTATCTGTCTATAAATGCCAGCACTCTGCTCTGGAATATTTGATATGCAGGCATCTATCATTCCACACAGAGGCATTAGCTGAGAATGGAGGTCCAGGGAAAGCCTAATTGAATCATACCGCATGATAATTTAAGTGCAATATGCTAATGGAAAATAAATCTTTTTTTTTTTCTATTACATACTTATCACTTAACATTTAAAATTATCGCGTATTTATTTCTTTAGTTACATTTTGGTAAAAGTTAAACACCATAACATCTTGGCTCTCTGCTCTATTTTCCCTTGAGTTATATTAAATCTTTATTTTTTAGCTAACATCACTTTTCAATGTTCTCCCAGTCTTTATTTTTACTTATCTTTTCCATTTTTAATTTTTATTTGCCTTTTGTGGTTTCATCCTTCATTTTACTTTTCTGCATACTTCATTAATTAGTATCCATTACAATGCCACACAAAGTATATCTGTGAACCAGTACCAGTCTGTGAACTATTTATTACTAGTTTACAAAAGTTAGTATGATCTGAAAGAGCAATTTTGAATCTGTTGAATTTTATATAAAAGCTATAGAAGCACATATCTTTATGAATGGCTAACACAGTGATTCTCAAATTGGAGCCTGAAGACTTGTGGAAGTTAACAAGTTCTATATAAGAATTTGGGGCTTTCATTTCAATGCATCCTTAAAAAATTAATAAGCACATTACAGATGATCTGAGTAATTTTAATGCCCACATTTGTGTTTCATGTTCACGAGTACAGCTACTTCTAAGTAAAGAGCAAATAACACATGGGGCACTTATCATGATATGAAACAAGACATCTTCACAGAATTACAACTGGCACAGTATTGAAACTGGCACCCAAGTGCCCTTTAGTAGCCTTTAGAAAAAATAAAGTTTTTAGATTTCAACATAAGGATCACAGAAAGATAAACATGTCCATAAAATGAATTAAATCATTTTACCACACCTTCAGGATAGCCATTCTTTATATTAATATTAAAAAATCAAAATTCATAAATAGATTAATAATAAAACCAGAACTGAAGCTGGTTTCTACCAATATTAATTCCAACATTAAATCTTTAGTTTTAATAAAACATTATGTCATGTTAATATTAGTTTGAATTTCTATTTACATGTAATTTATAAATTAAATGTTTTGGTTTCATAGATATATAAAACAAATAAGTAGGGGCGCCTGGGTGGCGCAGTCGGTTAAGCGTCCGACTTCAGCCAGGTCACGATCTCGCGGTCCGGGAGTTCGAGCCCCGCGTCAGGCTCTGGGCTGATGGCTCAGAGCCTGGAGCCTGTTTCCGATTCTGTGTCTCCCTCTCTCTCTGCCCCTCCCCCGTTCATGCTCTGTCTCTCTCTGTCCCAAAAATAAATAAACGTTGAAAAAAAAAAATAAAACAAAACAAATAAGTAGCCTTGAAAACCATATACATTTAAACTAACTAAAAATTTAAAATATTGACCAGAGACACCTCTACAAGCTTTGATGTCCAGAACAACCACTTAAAACTCTGTAGGTTCCAGACCTCTCTCTGAATGGGACTTACTTTAATTCACTTAATTAATTACTCACCTATAAAAGCACCAAGTGAAAGTATTCTGTAACCAGGCCTGTTCTCTGATCTGCCTATAATCTATACCAAAATGGTTGCTTCAATCGGCTCCTCAGGTAATATCCCCTGTATATGAACTCAAAGTCCTGTCTAAACCATTATCAAAAAGGGTAACCAGTCCACTACTTTCTCTCCCATATGCAAACCTATTGGAGAAATATTTTTCAGAAATACCCAGCAAATAGCATAAATAGGCTGGGAGTACATGTAAATGCCAAATAAAGATATGAAACAATGTCCAATCTTACTAACCGAGAAATTAAAAAATAAAGGTTTAGATTTTTAAAATTATAGTTGTTCCTTGAACAACAATGGGTTTGAACTGAGCGACTCCCCTTATATGTGGAATTTTTTAAGTAAACATATCAGAAAACTTCCTGGAGATTTGTGACAGTATGAAAAAACTTGCAGACACACCAAGTAGCCTAGAAATAACAAAAAACTTAAGAAAAAGTTAGGTTTGTCATGAACACATAAAATATATGTAGATGCTAGTCCTATTTTATCATTTACTCCCATAAAATATATAAAAATCTTATTACAAAAAGTTACAATTTATCAGAACTTACATAAACACTTCCACAACATACATGGTGCCATTCAAAGAGAAATGTAAATAAATGCAAAGATGTAATAATAAATCATAACTGCATAAAATTAACTGTAGTAGACAGTATACTGCTGTAATGATTTTACAGCCACTTGTTGCTATTGCAGTGAACTCACTTGTTAAGAGCATCCATTTAAAAAGCCATGTGGGGGCGCCTGGGTGGCTCAGTCGGTTGAGCGTCCGACTTCGCTCAGGTCACGATCTCACGGTCCGTGAGTTCGAGCCCCGCATCGGGCTCTGTGCTGACAGCTCAGAGACTGGAGCCTGCTTCAGATTCTGTGTCTCCCTCTCTCTCTGGCCCTCCCCCCGTTCATGCTCTGTCTCTCTCTGTCTCAAAAATAAATAAATGTAAAAAAAAATAAAATAAAAAAAAATAAAAAGCCATGTGAAGGTAATCATCTCTAGTATGTGTAGCACAATAAACTGATCTCTCATGGATCTCACATAGTTTTCATAGTTCATGTTTTGTGCAATAACATAAACTTTCAACGCCATGCGGCCCATATGAAGTATCACCGGTGATGCTAGAAATGCTCCCAAGAAGCAGAAAAGTCAGGACATTAGAAAGAAAAAGGTGAATGCTTGATATGTACTACCGTTTGAGTACATATAGTTGCTTTCTATTTCTTTTTTTTTAATTTTTTTTTTCAACGTTTATTTATTTTTGGGACAGAGAGAGACAGAGCATGAACGGGGGAGGGGCAGAGAGAGAGGGAGACACAGAATCGGAAACAGGCTCCAGGCTCTGAGCCATCAGCCCAGAGCCCGACGCGGGGCTCGAACTCCCGGACCGCGAGATCGTGACCTGGCTGAAGTCGGACGCTTAACCGACTGCGCCACCCAGGCGCCCCAGTTGCTTTCTATTTCTAGATAAATGAATCCAATATCAAGACCATTGTGAAAGAAAGAAAGAAAGAAAGAAAGAAAGAAAGAAAGAAAGAAAGAAAGAAAGAAAGAAAGAAAGAAAGAAAAGGAAATTTGCAAAGCTGTTGCTGCAGCTACACCAGCAGGAGAGCAAAAATATGGGAAACTTTATGAATTTTTTTTTTCTTGATTTGAAAATACAGCTTGTAGGTGGGTGCAAAACGCCATAAGAATGGCCTACCTATAGACTCTAGATTGATTTGAGAAAAAGCAAAGTCTCATTACAGTACATGACAACTTAAGGCAAAGGAAGGTGAAGGATATAAAACTGAAGAATTTAATACCAGCACAGGATGGTTTGATAATTTGAGAAAGAAGTTTGGCTTTAAAGATGTCAAGATAACAGGAGAAGCAGCTTCTGAGACCAAGAGGCAGCAGAGGAGCTCCCAAACACCATTACAAAAATCACTGACGAGAAAGGATATCTGCCTGAACGGCAGACAAATGTATCCTACTCTGGAAAAAAATTTCCACAAAGGATATTTATTAGTAAGGAAGAGGAACGAGCACCAAATTTAATGCAGGAAGGGATAGCTGACTCTACTGTTTTGTGCAAATGCAGTCAGGTGTATGATCAGGACTGTCCTTGTCTGTAAAGCTGCTAACCCCCAGGCCTTGAAGGAAGAAGGTAACCATCAGCAGCCAGACTTTTGGTTGTAGAACAGGCTGAACAAGAACGCTTTTTCTAGACTGGTTCCACTGATGCTTTGTCCCTGAAGTCAGGAAGTACCTTGCCAGTAAGGGATTGCTTTTCAAAGCCCTTTTGGTATTGGACAATGCCCCTGACCACCTAGAACCTTATGAGTTGAACACCAAAGATATCAAAGTGGCTTACCTGTCCCTAATACAAGGTCTGTAATTCAGCCTCTAGATCAAGAGGTCATAAGGACCTTTAAGATTCATTTTGCATGGTTCCCTATGGAAAGCACTGAAAACATTATGGAAGAGAACCCCAAAAGAGAGGATATCATAAAAGTCTGGAAGGATTACACCATTTAAGATACCAACATCGTTACAGAAAAAGCTGTGAAAGCCATCGACCCTGAAACAATAAATTCCTGCTGGAGAAAACAGTGTCAAGATGTTACACATAACTTCACAGGATTAACGACAGAGCCAGTCAAAGGAATCGCGAAACAGATGTGGATATGGCAAAATAGGTGGGAAATTAAGGCTTTCAAGATACGGGTCTTGAGGAAATTCAAAAGCAAATAGATACCACAACAGAGAAATTAACAGAAGATGGTTTGATAGAGATGAGTGCTTCTAAACCAATGCCAGACAACGAAAAAGACGACATAGAAGCATTGTCAGAAAACAAACTGCCATTAAACAATCAGGCAGAACGGTTCTGATTACTCAAGACTGCTTTGACTTCTTTTACAACATGGCCTTTCCATGATACAAGCACTAAAACTAAGGCAAATGGTAGAAAAGTCACTTGTACTGTATAGAAACATTTTTGAGAAAGCGAAAAAGTCAGACCAAAATTATGATGTATTTATGTAAAGTTATACCAAGTTTGCTTGCCTCTACTGTCTTCCCTTTCACCTCCTCCACCTCTACTACTCCTGAGAAAGCAAGACCCTCCTTTTTTTCCTTCTCCTCCCCATTCAACATGAAACACAACACAGATGAAGACCTTTATGATGATCCACTTCCACTTAATGAATAGAAATAATCATCATGCCATACAGTTAAAAAATTTACCTGTTGTATGTATGTCTTTGCATGAAAATCCAGTAACTGTAAGGCAAGAACTGTGTGAGATGTTTTTATGCCATCATCATCATCATCACCACCTAAGTATTCACCATGTATAATATCCTGCGCAAAACCTGTATGGTAGTGGATAGCCTATCTTCACATAGGCATAAAATGAGTAATATTTAATACAAAATTAATAATGTGTTGGTTTTCTTACTGTTTTATAACTTTGCTTTCAAAGAATTACATTACCATATAGTATGCCCCTCTCTCTCGTCATTGAAAAAAACTGCATATCAGCCTACCACACGTAAGTGTTTTTTTAAAAATCTAACAGTTTCCAATAATATATTATGAATATGACTATAATTCTGTATGCCATTAAAATGTTACAATGACTCATTCATTAGTGTATAGGCTAGGCTACTGTGGGACAATCATATTACTGCTTCTTCACTTTCAATGCATGACTTGTTGTGTATACCTGTAATATATGAATGTGTTTTTCAGGTTATCTTTTCATTTTTGGTGTCTAGTGTTAGTTAACACATACAACACCTACACAGACTTGTACCATTTAAGACAATATTGATATAGATACTGACAATTCATCTTATACACAGATGATATAAACTTATGGTACTGACAAACATAGTGTAGTACTGCAAATGTATTTTCTCTTATGATTTTAGTAATGCTTTCTTTACCTTACTTTATTGTAAAAATACAGTATATAATACATATAACATATAAAATATGTGTTAATCAGCTGTTTATGTTATCAGTAAAGCTTCCCAGTCAACAGCAAGCTATTGTAGTTAAGTTTTTGAGAGTCAAAAGATTTACACAGATTTTCAACTGCACAGGGGACTGGTGCCCCTAACTCCTGCATTGTTCAAGGTTCAACTGTACTTCTTTAAAAAAAAAAATTTATATTATATGCCTAGAACACTGAAAATAATTAACAAATGTCATGAATAAAACAACATTCTAATCTTTAATTTAGATTGAATTCATTCATTCTGAGGAGAATGCCATGTCTTGTCTCTATTCAAGTCAATCCAGAAGCACAAAGTAGTTAAGCACTAGAAGGGAAATATGCTTACCAGGGGATATAATAAGGAAAACTATCTTACACTATAGTTGTAAAACTCTGCTACTGAAATGGGAACTACTCAATTTCTAGGTACATGCTATGGACTTTTAAAAAAAAAAATTACAATGAGGCTCAGGGATCTCTGACAATAAAGTCTTACCTAGGTCCTATCATATTACAGCAATTGAATAACTGACTGTAAAATCAGTTTTCTCCAGAACAAAGACAGAAGTACCTTTGTACACTGGAACTTCTCTTTGGAAATGGTATTTTAAATTTTTTAACATGAATTTCAATTCTTTTAAATAGAATACTGAATGCGTGGGAAAAACTTACTTAAAATTATTAATATGTATCACACTGGAAATATAAGAAGGTTAGCATCAAATGAAGAGGTAACCTATTGTTACATTTTCTCTCTGAAGCACTTTTTTAATTGGAAGCAAAAATGCATACAGTATCAAGTCTTCCACAATATGTTGATATACCTATAATTTTCTGCATTTAGAATAGCGACCAATCTTACTGAATTTTTTTTTAATTTAGAGAGAGAAAGCGTGTGAGTGGCGGAGAGGGGCAGAGGGAGACGGGGGTCGGGGGGCAGGAATCGAAAGCAGACTCCAACACTCAGCACAGAGCCAAATGCAGGGCTTGATCCCACGACCTTGGGAACATAAGCTGAGCCAAAAGTAAGAGTCATAAACTCAACCAACTGAGCCACCCAGGTGCCTCTTAATTTTTTTAATGACAACTTTAAGTCAGAAGAAAATTAAAATAACACCACTGACAAAGCATATTTATTTTTACATAAAAAGCTGAATACAAATCATGAACACAAACTGCAGTGTTTCTCAAAATGCAGGTTATCAGTGGATTGAGACCAACCATTTTACATAAAATAAAACAAAACAGAAAATATCAAAGCACACTTACCCTTGTATGACATAAGATGCACATGTCTCACCTTTTAACACCTCTGAAATGTTAACAAGTACAAAGTACTTTTACACAAAGTGGCCTTCAACTGCCCCAATACTATCAGTAGAAATCAACATACAACTAAGTTAAAAAGGAATAAATCCAGAGAACACAACAAAAAAGCTATTCCTTAAACACTTAAGAGTAATCAGTTTCTAAAACTGTTCAGTCCATTTTGAAAATACTAGACTGAATTAGATGTCCACCGTCACAGATCATATATTTTGCCTGGACTGCTGCAAGTAATTCCACCCAAGCTATCTCGACCCTACTACCAGAGTTCTCTTCTGAGAATGAAGTACATTTGTCATTCTCTTGCTTATATACATCTGTAGGTTCCTTCCTGCAAACTACTTAAGTTTGGCAAACTTCTTCACCAATTACAGCCCCATTTTCTAATCCTTTGCAACCCCTACCTCCCTTATGCCAGCTGCCCTACAAACACTCTCTAGCCACACACACTTAATCACTGCCTCCAGACAGTCGAGGTTCCTTAACAACTCCATGCTCTTTTCCTTCTCTACCTTCTTTAAAAGTCCCAGTTCAGAATCTTGTTCTAACTGTCTTCTGACTCCTCCAAGAGGTATTCAGTGGCATTCAATAACTACTAGTTTGTGCTCTCCCAATATATCACTCAAAATTCCAGAACGGGATTTACTAAATTGTATTAACCCATTTGTGTAGGACTTTCTTCTCCCTCAACAAACTAAGAACAGTGAAAGACACCTTTTTTTTCTTTTTTTTTTTTTTTTTTTTTTAGTCTCTAACACAGAGCTCCAGGGTACCAAATAAATGTTCATGGTATAAAATTAAAATTCTGGAAACATTATAATTAGATCTAAAAAATATTCTTCCTTTTAGAAAAAGGATTAAATAGGGGTGGGGGGGGCTTGTTGTCTATTTTAAAATCCAGATTTTTAACTATCCCTTGAGCTAGTCTGCATTTAAGTTCCTAAAGATCAGTAAATATTTTCCGAAACAGCTAAAAAAAATAATAATTATAAGTGGTTTGAGGGGATGATGGCTAAAATACCTAATAAATATGAGAAAACAACCTCCTAGGGCCAAAAAACACAAGTCACAAAAAATTAAAAAGAACATTAAAACATAAAAAAGCATTCACATTAATAGTAACCACACATACACACTGAGAAAAAAACCTCAAACTACACTGGAGAATATCTAGCTAAAATGAAGGACACTTAAAATAACAATATTTATGTTCTTCATTGCCATCCTCCAGTCCATCTGAGTACTGTTTGTCTCTAGGGTAACTGACTCTAATAGTCCTAATTTTTTTCTTTTATTACAGAAATAACAGTGTAGCTTAGTGGTAAAGAATGGACTGTGAAACCAGGCTGCCTGGACTCAAGCTCTATTCCACCTCTTATTAGCAGTGAGACCTTGAGTAAGTCATTTACCTAAACTGTACCTCTGTTTCTTCACATGTAAAAAGAGAAAACAAATTAGAGTACCTCTCTTATAGGGTTTTTGTGATAACTGAATAAATATGAAAAAATATTGTTTCTAAAGTGCCAGGCATAAAAACAAACACACAAATCAATGGAACAAAATAAAGGGCCCAGAATTAGGAGCACCTGGATGGCTCAGTCAGTTAAGTGTCCAACTCCTGGTTTCGGCTCAGGTCATCATCTCACAGTTCTTGAGTTCGAGCCCCGCTTCGGGCTCTGTGCTGAGACTATGGAGCCTGCTTCGGATTCTCTCTCTCCCTCTCTCTCTGCCCCTCCCCTGCTCACTCACTCTCTCTCTCTCTCAAAAATAAATAAATAAACATAAAAAAAAAAAAGGCCCAGACACAAGCCCACACATATAGGGTATATTAATTTACTACAAAGGAGCCAAGAATATACAATGGGAAAATGATGATCTCTTTCAATACATGATGCTGAGAAAACTGGGCAGCCACATGCCAAAGAATAAAACTGAGCCCCTATCTTCATACCATACAGAAAGATCAACTCAAAATGGGTTAAAAACTTGAACACAAGACCCAAAACCATGAAACTCCTAGAAGAAAACGGAGAGTAAACTCCCTGACATCAATCTTGACAATGTTTTTTTTTTTGGGGGGGGGGGGGATTGGACACCAAAAGCAAAGGCAACATAAGCAAAAATGAACAAGTGGGACTACATTAAACTAAAAAGCTTCTATGCAGCAAAGGAAACTATCAACAAAATGAAAAGGCAACATATAGAACGGGGAAAAAGTATTTCCAAACTATGTATCTGATAGGGAGTTAATATCCAAAATATATAAGAAACTCATAAAACTCAACAGCAACAGCAATAACAACAAATCAGATTTTTTAAATGGGCTGAGGACCTGAATAGGTATTCTTCCAAAAAAGATATAAAAATAGCCTACAGGTACATGAAAAGGTGTCAACATCAACATCACTTACCATTAGGAAAATGAAAATCAAAAGCATAATGAGATACTACCTCACACCCATTAGAATGGCTATTATCAAAAAGACAAGAAATAACAAATATTGCAAGGATGTGGAGAAAAGGGAACCCTTGTGCACTGTTGGTGGGAATGTAAATTAAAACTGAATTTTAAGTAATCAAAAACTAGTATTCTTTGCTTTCTTAAACATAAATAGGGAAGTTCATTAACTACTATGAATAATTTTAAACACATTACCGCAAAAGGTATAAGACTACATTCCTTCAATGCAATTCTGAAATTTCCTTATTCTCAATTCTACCATAACAAGGAAGAGTTTTCACTGGTTCAGGCTGAGATTAAAATTACCTCAATTAAGAAGACACCAGATAAATAAGTGGCTTGCCTTTCACACAAAAAATATGAATTCAAACCAATAAATATGCCAAGTACTCATTATACAAAGCAAGGAATTCAAGAGGGTTAGGGCAGCAAACAACACAGACAAGTCTATCTCCTCCTATGACAAAAATTACATGCATGTTGATGTCAATATGTAAACAGGTGAAAGTCCTAGCTTATCTTCTGGTTACTTGAAATGCTGTATTCAAAAAAAGTATATTGGCAGCCATCTGGAATGAGGACCACATTTAATTTACTCTCTCATAAGCCTTTGTTTCAGTTTACACACTGGTAAAAAATGAAGTTTTTAATAAAACCACTACAAATGTGGACAAAGTATACCAAGCAGTATTCCAGAGGCCCACCTTTGTCTCTCACTGTAACTATTTCATAGTACCACTAGAAAAAATATTCTCCATGGTAGCAAATTATGCCAAAACTTAGAAGGATCAACAACATCCAGGAGAAAATAAAAATCCCAATCAAAATAAATTTTCCTAAACTGTCAGACCTAATAAATGCTACTTTTAATTTATGTAGCCATTAACCTCCAAAGAAAGCTGAGTAGGCTAATTATTTCTCAATTAGCTTTTTGTTTACTCATACTTAGGAACCTAAGTGCCACACACAACACATTTAAGTGCCAAAACTGAAACAAAACTTTAGTTCTAAAACATTTCAAATTAAAGTTTTGAGAAAATTAATACATATCTCCCCAAAATTAAAGAACTTAATTTCTAGTCAAAGTTTTCAGTACATCATTCCTAAAATAAGATGTTATGCTCAGTACTACTCAGAAAGCTTCAAAAAAGCTTCTGTAATGTCATGGGAAGGCAACATATATTTCTTACAGTCAAAAAACACACAATCTGTCTACAACGTAACCACCTTGTAGAAAACTTTGAACTTTACACCAAATTTAGCCCAAATATTTCATCCCATTCTCCAGCAGGATAACTAAGAACTACCGTTCATCTCTAACTCTGAATTTTAGTAATGAAAAGTAGCATCAATAAAGTAATCAAGTTTATTCACTAGACATCTACTACACAGAAAAGGTATAGAACAAAGGTCCTGATCTTAAACTCATTCTTTAAAGTAATTTAAAATCTTATCAATGACTTCAATTATTTTAGCACCATGTAATGAAGTCTTAAAACCATTTATCACAGAAGAAACAAAAATAGAGAGTTACTATTTTGAGGCAGATTCTCAGGCCAAAGCATGAAATAAAACTAAATACCAAAGTCTGGTCCCCTGACAGAAAATCTACTCTGGTGGGAAGAACACTTACACTCTTTGAGATGTCCTTGAGTCAAGGTTTAGCCACTGTTCAATGTAAGGCATCCCAGGAGACACTTCCCCTCCCCTAGTCTTGAAACTGAATGTCCCAGGCAAACCCAGACCATCGGTCACCCTAGCTTGAGAAGTAGTAAGGAGAAAGCAATTCAAGATTTTATTTAGCATTTATGTATCAATCTCCATGCAATAAAGAATTGAGTGGAGGGGCGCCTGGGTGTCTCAGTGGGTTGGGTGTCCGACTTCAGCTCAGGTCATAATCTCTCAGTTCGTAAATTCGGGCTCAGATCAAGATCTCTTGCTTTGTGAGTTCGCACCCCGCGTAGGGTTTTCTGCTGTCAGTGCAAAGCCAACTCGGGTTCCTGTTTCCCACTCTCTGCCCCTCTGCAGGCGCACTTTCTCTCTCTCAAAAATAAACATTAAAAAGAAAAAAAGAAAAAAAAGAATTGAATGGATTAGATCTCTAATCCTGGCCAATTTTTAAATTTTTAACAGTCTCTCATGGAAACTGGCCAGGGCCACTGATCTATTCTGACTGATTTTATATGACCTCTTGGAACCACAAGACTTTAGTGATTACTCCTCCCCTCAGCCTCCTCTCTTCTAGAATATCACACTCTGTGGTTTTATTCCTAACTCACCGGCTGCTCCCTCTCAGTTTCTTTGGATTGTTCCTCTTCCTCTCCCTGACAGGAAACATTAAATGCCCCAGAGCTTGATCCTCTGCTGTATTCTCTATATTCGCTCCATGTGAACACCTTTAAACACCATTTATACACAGACATCTCTCAAAATGCCTACCTCCACCTCTCCCATCTCTCCACTGAGCTTGACTCAACACGGTGCCTGCAACCTCTAAAAAAGTGTGGCCAAAACAAGAACTCTTGATTTTATTTGCCTTCCTCTCTCTTCCCCCCACCTCAGGAAATAGCACCACCAAACAAAATTTCTGAAACCAAAACTAAGATATCATTTATGTCATTTATGTCAACTCCTTTGTCATCTCCAAACCATTGGTAAATCCTCCCAGCTTTCTCAAGTATATTCCAAACCCATTCTCTTCTCCCCAAATCCAATCTTACCACTGTGATCCCAGACCATCTATTGTACGTAACCTATTAACTGCAGTATGCTATTAACTGGCTTCCCTACTGCTCTTCTTTCCCCCAACCCTCCAGAATTTTTCCCCACAGAACAGCCAGGAGTGATCCATAAACACCAAGGACAGAGAATGTCTACTGTTTCCCCAATGCTAGAAGAGTGTCTGCCTCAACGTAGGCACTCCCCAGTGAATGAATAAATGAACGGTCATCTCTCCTACCCTTTTTATATCTAGATTCCCCTCACAAGGAACAGAACCCAAACTTCCTACAATGCCTTACATTATCTGGGCTCCCTCACCTCACATTCCTGATCTCCATGCTCCAGATTCACTGGCTCTTGATATTCTTCAGACTCCCCAAACTCATTTCTACCTTGGAGCTGTGTCTGTGCCCTGTGCCTGAACACTCCTCCCCTCACGTCTGGCTCCTTATCATTCTGGCCTCAGCTCAACGTTACCTCCTTAGAAAGGCCTTCCCTGACCAGCCGATCCAAAGCAGCTCTACTCAACCTTTGCCATCTCACCCAGTTTCCCTGTTTTCACAGTACTTACCAGGTGAACTCTCTTGTTGTTGGTTTACTTACAGACAGCTTCGTCCCCACTAGAATGTAAGCTCCCTGAGAGCTGGGACCTTATCTTTCTTGTTCAGTGATGTATTGCTACAGACTAGTACAATGCCTATTACACAATATTTATTCAAAGAATGACTCACAAACATTTGCCAAGTACGTATTATGTGCCAACCACTATACTAGGTAATAACAATGGATTTTTATAATTAAAGAAAAATAGAAAGTAGAAGATATTAGTATGAAAAGCTATTTGACGTTCTTTTTATGTTGACCATTTCCATTCTTTTTTTTAAATTTTTTAATGTTTATTTTGAGAGAGAGAGAGAGAGAGACAGAGAGGGAGAGAGACAGTGTTAGTGGGGGAGGGGCAGAAAGAGAGGGAGACACAGAATCCGAAGCAGGTTCTAGGCTCCCAGCTGTCAGCACAGAGTCTGATGCGGGGCTCAAACTCAGAGTGATCATGACCTGAGCTGAAGTCAGAGGCTCAAGGGACTGAGCCACCCAGGCACCCAGATCATTTCCATTCTTAAAATGAATACTTTATATGATAAATTCTACTTTTCAGAATATTATTTTGGCAGTGTAAAATAGGAACATGCTTAAGGTAGTAATAATAATTAGTATCTCACTGCAGCTTTGGAAGTTATCTAGATGATGACATTCTTCATTTTTTAATGCACATTTTACACATTAGTTCCCACTAATTAAGCCATCACTCAGTAAAATACTATCTAGGACTCTTCACGTCATCACCATTTTCTCAGAATATGCATACAAACATTTCATCCAATCAGAAAAATCATGACTCTAAAATTTTTCTGTTCTCAACATGCAAAAATATTCACAACATGGCAATAGTGGTTGTCAACTCACCATTTATTCCCTGGCCTCAGATTAATTTACCAGCTCCATTCAAGCCAAGAAATGATCAAGTTCCAATTACTAATCAAGTTCATTTCACCACAGTCATTACTAAAATTAAGATTCGCCCCTCACCCCCTAAAGCTTATTATAATAGAACATGTCCAAATGAGTTCAGGCAAAAGAGTTACGTTTCATTGTTACCACAGTACTTTTAGATCCATCTAATTCAGAACCACAGAACAATACCTCAGTATCTGGTGTAAGCATACCAGTTATCACTACTATCATTATGACATCACTAAACACCTTATGGCAATGCATCAACTAGGAAGAAGATTTCAAGCTCAAGGCACTGACATTTCTCCAGATCTCATGTTTTCACATTTTAGCATACTTTAAAACTATCATATCCTGCCCCCAAATGTTGTAAGGGTTGAATATATTAATATTTTTAAAGTATAATTTATAAAATGAATCAAATTCGGTATAACTAGACAAAAGTACTCAAAATACCACTATATCATACTAGATTTTTAAAACATAAAGGAAAGAAAGGGGCACCTGGATGGCTTAGTTGGTTAAGTGTCAGACTTAATTTAGGCTCAGGCCATGATCTTCCTGTTGTGAGATGGAGCCCTGCTTTGGGCTCCAGGAAGGGCACGGAGCCCGCTTAAGAGTCTCTCTCCCTTTCCCTCTCCCTCTGATTATACATTTTGAACAGCAAGGTATTCTCAAATGCATTCAATCAAATACATAAAGACATATCACTTCTTCTATTTAAAATTAGCTTTCAACGGGCAACTGGGTGGCTCAGTTAAGCGTCCAACTTCGGCTCAGGTCATGATCTCACGAGGAGTCTAAGCCTGGCATCAGAGTCTCCACAGACCGTGTGTAGCCTGCTTGGGATTCTCTCCCCCCACCCCCCAACTTATGCTTTCTCTCAAAATAAAATTAGCCATCTAACCATACTTGCCAACACAAAAGGGGGAAAGGGGGGTGTTCTTTGTATGGAAATATATGAACATGTTCATATTATTTACATTTATAAACGTTTACTCTATAAAGCTGAAAAACTGTAGGTACCAAAACAAAATTAAATCCCAAAGCAAAGGTCAAAAGTTCAGTATTCTCCAAACCACACTTGTTATTGTTCCTATTTGATTTTACTACCATTACCTTAAAAAAAAGTTACCTTCAATATTTTCAGCTGATTCTACATTACCACTGATTTTCTCTTTAGTCCAGTTACATATTTCTATAAACAAATCAGTTTTAGGATACCTAGAATTAACCCACATAATGAAATAGTAAACTCATTTCAATACCAGAAATTATTTACTTATCCCTGGTTTCATATTGGCCTTCAGGAATAAAATGATTGCTGACAAATATAATCAGAAAACAACTCTTTGTTTTCACAAAATTCTAAAATTGCTCAAGTTGGTCAAAAGATATACTGAACATTATTTCAAAAATATAAATTTTCTTCAAATTCTCAGAAAGGAAAAGAAATCCCTGCATAAAGCATCTCAGAGGTCATTATCTTGACCTTCACCATCTGTTCGTTTGTAAAAGAAACTACATGTAAGTTTTTCATCTAAGGTATAACTTTATAAAATTAACTAAAAAATAATTTTAAATACTTATTTGCTCAAGAATAAAGCATTGGGGCACCGGGGTGGCTCAGGCAGTTAAGTGTCTGACCAGCTCAGGTCATGATCTCACGGTTCACGGGTTGAGCCCCGCGTCAGGCTCTGTGCTGACAGCTCAGAGCCTGTTGCCTGCTTCAGATTCTGTGTCTCCCTCTCCTTCTGCCCCTCCCCTGCTCTCCCTCTCTCTCGAAAATAGATGAACATTAAAAAACATTTTTTTAAAAAAAAGAATAAAGAAGCATAGCAAAAAGTACATCACTATTACTGTAAAAGTAATTCACTCTCGGCATATCGCTGAAAAAAAAATTTATTGGAAAGGCATGTCCTGACTTACCAATGGCTTATCACTGTCAAAATATGATAAAATATATGCTTTGTAAAGATATCCTGTCCAAATTCCTTCAACCTGGGTACTGTTTATAAATTATCTCCTTCCACTATATTCTTTGTTACAGCAAAGGTCTAGGGCCTGCAATACAACCTCAAAGTCCTTCCTTCAGTTGCTTAACTTCTGCTCACTATGAGGTTTTCTTCCTCATGGAAAACAATGGAAAAATGGATACAATGCTTGGGTGACATTATATCTCCAAACATGTTATTATTACAAATCTCTTTCAAGAGGTTAGGTTACAAAGACACTACAGATGGCTCTTGACAGGTACAGATAAATTGAAACCACTCCCTCCAATCCCTAGGGATAATGAAGTTGTCTTCTCGCTTACTGAAGTTAACTGTGACTGTAGTATTTCTAGTAGTCAGTAAGCATCGGAAACCTCTCAACTGCACTCTCCCCTTATTAGGATAAATAGTATACATCTTAGAGAAGATAATTCCCATTTACATTTTTTTAACTAAATCCATGCCTACAGTAAGTTCCATTATTGCTACAAGTGTTGCAGAACCAAATTTAAGAGAATGATTTTAAATTTAACTCTGGATTTAAAAATTTACATATGTCTCGAATAAAGTACAGTATGGTGACTACACTTGATACCGTGCAATATGCTTGAGACTTGCTAAGAGGATAAATCTTAAGTGTTCTCACCACACACACACAAATATTGTAACTCTATGAGGTGATGAGTATGTTAAATAGCTTGATTGTGGAAATCATTTCACAATGCATACATATACATACATCAAAACATCAAGTTGGACACCTTAAGTATATATACAATTCCTACTTGTCAATTACAGTCCCCCAATAACTAGTAAAATTATACGTCTAAAAAAGAAAAACACATCACAAATTTCTAAACTATCATAGAATTACATTATTTGAAATTTTAATAGCAACTGTGCCTGGTATACTTTAAAGAGCAGAAAATGCTACCAGAAAAAAATTCTCACTTCCACATGCTGCTTCTACGGTTTTTGTTTTGCAAATAGCTTTAAAAATGTATACAAAAATGTCAGTTACAAGTGGAACTCAAAACATTTTGTGGAACAAGGTTACTTAGGAGTTCGAGAACCACCTAAAATTGGAGGAAAAAATTTTACGTCTGTACATATGGCAATTTTTTTCTGGATAAAAGGCCTATATAACTTTCAGCTTCTCAAAGGGTTCAAGATCCAATTAAAGTGTCTTGGGGAATCGTCAGGGTCAGACAACTTGTCACAGGCAACCCAAGCCTTATTTTTTTTTTAAGCCTTATCTTTTTCATCCCAAATTAGGGGAGGATTTATCCCAATCTGGTGGCTCCCACACAACTTCTGAGCGATGCAGGCATGAAATGGCTGTCCGACACAAACCGCTCCCTTCACACAGAGAACGCGGCAATCTCCAAATTTTCCCTGAAGGGGCCAGGGAGAGGCAAACGCATTAACACCCCCGCCGCTCAGAGATCGATTGGCTCATGCAGGACGTGTCCTCCCCTGACGCCAGAGAGAGCTGCGGGGAGGTGACCAGGTTTCACTGAGGGGCTGAAGTCCCCTCGGGGATCACTTATGGAGGAGATGGCATCACCAGCAACCTCCTCCCGCCCCAAAACGCCCCAAGTAGCAGCTGCGGGCGTGGGCGCAGCAGACCCCGGCCCTCCCAGGCGCGCCCCAAGCCGCCGCCGCAGCACGGTCGCAGCGACCTTCCCGCTCGGGTCCCCGTGAGCCCCGTTATCCACGTCGGCCACACACCCCACGAGGGAAAAGGGAGGAGGCCGGACAACAAAGCGCAACCAGAGGAGGCCCTGGCGAGCTTGAAGTTGGGGCGCCGGGGCTGCGGCCCGAGGAGGAGCGGGCTGGACGCCCGGCCGCGCGATGCAGGGGCGGACGGGACCGGGGACGCGGCCCGCCAGATGTCAGCCCGCGGTGCCGGGGTGTCGGCAGCCGGGAGGAAACGGGGCGGGCGGGCGCGCGGCGGCGTCGGGGAGGCGGCCTGGGGCGGGGGGGGGGGGGGAAGGCAGGCCTGAGAAGGGAAGGGAACGGCGGCAGGGTCCCGAGGCGTCGCGGTCGGCCGCGACCCCCACACCAGCCGCGGGGGAGGGACTGTCCCGTTACTTACCCGCCGGGAGACTGCGGGCTCCGCCGGGGCTGTCCCGGCCGCCGGCCTCCGGGGCCAGGAAGCGCCCCCACATAGCGGGCGGGAGGGCCGGGGGCGTACGACTCCCCTAGTCCGTCCTCCCCCGCCTTCGCCTCCTGCTTCTTCGGCGGCGGAAACTTGTGCGGAACCTGGGGCCGCGGAGGCACCAGCAGGAGGGCGGGCGGGCGGTCTGGTTAACGGCTGCTCAGCGACTGGCGGCGAGCGCAGGGGCCAGATTCGCCGCGGCGCCGGCGGCGGCGGCTGCCATGGCCGAGCCCGCTGCGCTGAGGCCCGGGCCGAGGAAGCGGGCGGCTCCGCAGTGACGGCGGCTGGGTCCCCGGCTGAGCCCAGGCTAGGATCAGAGCCTCCAGGCGAAGTTGCAGCTGCGGCTTCTCTCCGCCCCCTCCGCCGGCAGAGCCGGAGCCGGAGCCGGGCAGGGTGGGGGCGGGGCCTGCCAGGGGCGGGGCCTCGGGCGCTTACATAACGCGTGCGCGGCGCGGGGCGGGAACTGCGGGCCGCTGCCGCTGAGTACCCTTACGCCGGTTCGCTTACTCCGGGACTGGTGGGTAGACTCGAAGCACCAGCTGCATCCCTCCCTCCCCGCCCTTGCGCTCGGTCAGATGAGAAAAGAGGATGAATAGAATGTGGCCCGGAGCGGTATCTTTCGGTACCGCCCTCGCTTGGGTAATCCCGCAAGCCCTCCGGGGCACCTCTCTGGAAAAGAAGAGGAACACCTGTCTTCGCTGCATAACTACTGGAGCTAAGAGGCTCTCCTGAGAGGGGTTGAGGGACTGCCAGTCTTATTTGGGATTGGGATTAAAGTCATCATACATTCCAGAAACATCGTTTATAAATCGCTTTGATGGACAGAAAAGAAGTCGTTTTCCTGAACTCGTAAATTCAGTGGCGGGAGGGGGGGTCAGGGGGGAGAGGGAAGCAAAATACCTACTATACAAGAATGTGGGGGCGCCTGGGTGGCGCAGTCGGTTAAGCGTCCGACTTCAGCCAGGTCACGATCTCGCGGTCCGTGAGTTGGAGCCCCGCGTCGGGCTCTGGGCTGATGGCTCAGAGCCTGGAGCCTGTTTCCGATTCTGTGTCTCCCTCTCTCTCTGCCCCTCGCCCGTTCATGCTCTGTCTCTCTCTGTCCCAAAAATAAATAAACGTTGAAAAAAAATATTTAAAAAAAAAAAAGAATGTGCACAGGAAAAAGCAGAAAGGAAAAAGACCAGAGGGTTCAGAGAGGAGCTGTAAATTTTAATCTAGTAGCCCAGGAATTCAGATAAGCAACCAGAGAGGAATCAAAATGGTACCAAAGTCTGTAATGGGAGTAACTTCCTTACACCCTACACCTTCTTGTTCTTCCTACATTTGGTCAGTTCCCACCCTAAACCTGGAGTACAGGAGCAAGTATTCTGGAAGGAAGCATAAAAGGGTCCACCAGCCTTTTCTTATATCTTACTTTTCATTGGCAATATTAGGATCCTTCCAATATTTAGATACAAAACAGTTCATTTAATAAATATTGGTAGAGCACTGTAGAAGACAGCGGGTTCTACCCCTGGCTCGTAAATCAGAGACAAACTGAAAAGGAAGTCCCTACCCTTAACAAGACTTTGAGTCCAGTGATGCCTTTGTTTGTTTTAGAAGCTTGTTAGTAATAAAGGCCTCTTATTTCTACTTAAAGACTTTTGAGTTGGGAAATACTGCTTAAAACTTTTAGAGGTTAAATTACATTTACTTGTGTAGTTTATTACTTACTACATCTGTGTTGTACTTTATTTCATTGCAGTTTTACATTTCGTCTCCCTCCAGTAGAATTCCACTATTTCTCCAAATCATGAGTAGGCGGCCCAAGAGTCACTTTGTTCTGAGGATAGAAAGTGACAGAAATATGAAAGAAGGATATGATTGGCTACTTTTCCTGATTTAAATGTGCATGAGCTCATTTGAATAGTTTAGGCATTCAAGTTTAGGAACTTGAACAGTTGAGGTTCAGAATGAAGCCTAACAATTAATGATAATAAATTCCAAAAAGAATTATCGGAAGCTATAGCGCTATATCACAGTATCCTTTTTTTCATGATTTATAGTTACCATAGTCTCATATTAGGTACAGTATTTGTTAAACACCAAACTTTTTTTAATACAGTTCTAAGAAATGTATGAATTACAGATAAATCTTGGTCTTTTGTGAGTTTAAAATATGTTTATTTGTTATTCCAAAAACTGCCAACTTGCATTCAATTCTAAGTAGTATTTTAGGGGAAAAAAAATCACTTGCTCAAGTTTTCTACATGTTTTTTACCAATGTGAAGGGTGTGCCACTACACATGCAAAAGAACATCTGAAGCTGAGCCTATAAAATATTTTAAATGCCTATTACAGAGTAAGAGGAAATAGTAAAAACATGTTACTTTGGCAGTTGGCACCAAAGATAAAAAATTTTGTGTTCCTACTAATTAAACTTGAAAGGATACAGATCTAATGCAATTAAAATAACCTAAATACTAAGTGAGAATATTCTGTATGTGAAGTAAACTGTAACCAACCATTTTTTTAATCATATAGATTGTGAGTATTCTCAGAATCTGAACTCAGATTCCCCTATATCCATATAGGAGAAACAGTATCCATGTTTCTCCAAATGATTAAAATTTATCATAGCAAAAGTTTGAAAGCCTAAGAACTACTTAACCATTACCAAGCCTGATGTGGTAAACTGGCATATTTTTGGTTTGTTATGATAGTATGAAAAAAAAACTATAAGGAAAATCTTATAAGCAAAGACTGAACTTAAGTATTCCTGAACTTAAGTATTTCAGTAATTGTTCTTGTAAGCAGAGATAATAAAAGCAAATAATGAAAATAGTGACCGTGTATGTTTGTGTATGTGTATACAAATATACATGCTTAGGTGAAATTTAGATACTTAATATCTTGGGAGGGGACTTTTAAAAAATATAAACCAGATCACAAAAGAGTAAAATAGTACAAAACAACACCATATTTAATATCGAACTATATTAAACTTTTCATTTAAAATATTGTATTCAAGGAGCACCTGGCTGGCTCGGTTGGTGGAGCACGTGACTCTCGATCTCGAGGTTCTGAGTTCAAGCCCCATGTTGGGTGTAGAGATTATTTTTTAAAATAAAATTTTTAAAAATAAATAAAATGAAATACTGTATTCAAAAAAGACATTATTTAAAAACAAAAATAAATGTTGCATTTGTAAATCTTTTGGAAGAGCGCCTGGGTAGCTCAGTCAGTTAAGCATTCGACTCTTGATTTCAACTCAGGTCATGATTTCATGGTTTATGAGATCAAGCCGCCACCTGTCAGGCTCTGTGCGGAGAGGACACACCCTGCTTGGGATTCTCTCTCCCTCTCTTTCTGACCCTCCCCTGCTCTCTCTCTCTCTCTCAAAATAAATAAACTTTAAAAATATTATTTGGATATGAATCTCTGATCTGATTAAGTTATATTATATGTATTTTTCTCACATCAATTCATCATATTGGGCAAACAACAACCAGAGAATTGAAGAGTGATGTAACAAAGGATAAAACTGATATTTTAAAATGAGAAGACAATCTATCTTGTGCATAATATGAGGAAACTTCAAGAGAAGTTAATGTTTATAGAAACATAAAATATCAAAACCAACAAAATATAGAAAAATTAAACCATCCGATAACAATTTAAATAGCTCCTAAAGAACAATTGCCACTTTAGAGGGACAGATTTGTGGATGAAGACTAAAAAATTCCAAGGAACAGATAATTCTGGTGTACCAAGAGTGTTACAAGGACCGTGATATATAACCTCTTCCAGGTCACAAAAATGACAAGTTACTGAATTTATTATGGGTGGTTGTAATCTCAAATAATCATTTATAATAATGAAAAAAAGAAAACTAAGAAACTCATTCTTTTAACAATGGATTTGGAAAATCTTATTTATAGTCCTAGCAGATACATTCAACTATAGAAAGGTAAACAGAAGACATAAAGGTCTGTAAACAGAAGACAATCTGTCTGTACCTCACTTTCCTCATCTGTGATGTGGCCAGGCCAAGAAGGTAAGGATACCTAATCTCAACTCCATGATTCCTGGGAGATACAGAAAATGAATCCCACCTGTATCTTTGGCTCCAAAGTTGGGCTGCAATGGCCAATGAGAAAGTAGGTAAGAAATGGACCACTAAATCATGGAGCAGTCCTTTGAGTGGGAGGCAAGGCTGAGACAAATTTAAGTGTTCCACAGTACCATCAATGTTTACTGAAACTGCTTAGGACTGACATATTTGTGAATGGCACTTCATACATGTGTAAAGATACAAGGTCATTTACAGTGAAGGAGGACAGCAACTTTGACAATGTATAAAAAGACAAGTTCTTCCCTGTCTTCCTGGTTAGACATCAGAAAGGTAAGTGCATGGAGTAAAGTGTGCAGTCCAAGAAAGCAGCTCATGCCTTCACTAAACACACACACACACACACACACACACACACACACACAGAGTCTCCCATCTAACCTGCACTAGTGGAGAAGAGGACTGTTTTAATAACTTAAAGCGGCCAAAACATTATGGATTGGATTGAGAGAGATTCAGTGGAAAAGCGGGTTTTCAATAAAGTACAGTTGGTAACAGTAGTGGGACTTTAGAATATATATATTTAAGTGATTTGAGACCTCTTACTAAACCAGTTAAATGTTTTATGTAATCCTCACAACCATCTGTCATCAAAACAAAAATAAAAAATAATTTTTTTTAAAGATGAACAAAAGATAAAAGAGACAGACCAAAAACTGACACTTAATATAGAGAACAAACTGGTGGTTACCAGAGGGGAGGTTGGTGGGGGATGGGTGAAATAGATGAAAGGGATTAAGAGTACACTTATGACAATGAACACTGAGTAATGCATAGAATTGCTGAGTCATAATATTGTACACCTGAAACTAATATAATACTGTATGTTAGTTACACTGGAATTAAAATTTTTTAAATAAATGAATAAAACAACCTGTCATTAATAGTCAATATTAGCTCCATTTTAAAGATTGGGAGAAAAAGACCCAGAGAAGTAAGGTCATACAGGCAGTAAAGAGCTAGGATTCAGATCTAATCCGTATGATCCCAAAACCCATGCTTTTCCCATCATGCTCTTTAATATGTTGCAAAACAAATTATAAGATTTTTCTTCAGATGCCATGTGAAAAGGAAGTGCCTAATTATAGGATTTCTGTATAATGTTTAGGGTTCAGCTAAGATTGGAAACCATGTGACATTAATCTGTGGTGTTGTATGATTTTCTTTAGCTGCACCCAGCAGTTTGAGTATAGGAATAAAGAAGGCAGATAGTATAACAGGATTTTGTGATGTGGGCACTTACGGAAAGGGGGCAAAAAAATTCAAGGATACTGGCTGGAAAATGAGTGAAGTGATGGGAATCTGGGTCTATCCTATCTGGGGAAAACAGTGAAATCAAGAGACAGCTGAAACATTGACAGAAGGTTGAAGGAATAAGGGAGTGGAAGATTCCCATGAAATCGCAAACCAAATACAATGACAATAAGGGAGTGAAGGGTGGAAAGATGGGGCATTAGGGTAAGTGGGGAGAATGTCGTGGGGCTTAAGATTTCAGAAGTGGGGCAGTGGAGGAATTAATCTATGAGGCAGCATTGGAGTTGCATGTCTGTCTCTGATCTCCCTTCAGGAAAGACTCTGATGTTCAGCCACAAGGAATGCAGTTGACTGACAGTTTCCAGCAGTTAGCACCTGAGGGAGGGATCTGCCTCAGCTTTTGAGTGGAGGCCACACTTTTCCTGGATCGCCCCAGCCTGTGACTGAACATGGCAGAGACATGGGGGCCTGCCATTCTTTCCAATGCAGAACCCTTGTAATCATCAGTTTTTGTTTTCTAGCTCTCTATTGGGTTGACTGTGACCTAGCCAGATCTGCACTAGGGTCTGAGTCTTTGCAATCCTATTGCATCTTTCACAGGTGTTACCTTCCAATAAACCTCTTGCACTCCTAACTCCATTTTAACATCTGCTTCCCGGAGAACACAACTGCAACAATCTTTGAAGATATAAGGGAGTTGGATTTGTTCATTTTAAATAGTAAGGTGAGGGTTCTGTAAAGCATGATGAAAATGTTTCCAAGGACAGAAAACAAAGGATGGGTTACCAGGAAGGCAGCACATAGCAACATGGACTGAAACTATACAATAGTATAGATACGCAAGCACCTTACATTTTGAATAGCAGAGGAAGGCAGGATCAAGAGGAATGACAGTTTCGGGGTTTTTTTTAAATGTTTATTCATTTTTCAGAGAGAGCATCAGCACAAGTTGGGGTCAAAGGGGGGGAGGGGCAGAGAGCGAGAGGGAGACACAGAATCCAAGGAACCATGAGATCATGACCCAAGCCCAAGTCAGACGCTTAACCAACTGAGCCATCCAGGCGCCCCTAGAGGAACAACAGGTTTATGTGGACTCAGAATGCCACTCGGGCACACAGACTCCTAAGAGAAAGTTCTGAGTAGCCCCAATTGGGCTGGGGTCCTGGCAACTGCTGCCCCAATGAGAAAGATTTGCCACTATCCAAGGTACTTCAGGAGCAAACAACAAATGTGTGAAATTTGCTGTGTTCACTGAGATTAACAGGATTTTAGCTAATTAAGAGTCATTAATTGGTTGCAACTTTGCGGCTCAAATAATTTTCAAAGGTGAACATGGTTTTCATAGTAGCTTTCTTTCTTCTAGGTAGTAGAGAGAATTCAATTCAATAACTCTGTTAACTTTGGTAAGTTTTCATCCAAAGAATTTTCTCCATATTGCTCATACAATAGAAGAAAACAGTGATCTCTAAAATTGTAGAGTTAACAGCACTAAAACAATTCCTAGAATGATCTGGACTGATTTAAGGATCAGAACTTTTTGCTAAAATTTCAATGGAGGTCTGGAATTTTAACAAGTATTATGTTCAGAAAACAAAACACAAGTCTAGCTGCAATTTTCAGGTTTATGGAGAAACTGATTTCTTATCTTTTTTTCTGATTATAAAAATAATACATATTTTCAAAAACAGAAAGAAGATAGTATAAAAATAATCATGACTTACTCATTTAGTAAATATTTGTTGAGTACCTAAGTAGGGTAGGGAAAACTAGGGACATGTGTGAAAGATTGGCTTACTTCACTATAAACTTTTATAGCTTTTAAAATTTCTATTGTGTGAACATATATATATATCAATAAGGTAAGTGTTGTCTGAGGTTTTTCTAACCCAAATTATCTCTAAGGAAAGGTAGAGTCACTCTGTACTCCAGTGCTTACAGCCTCTCATATTATGGGTTACTCTCTTAATTATTTTGACCAACAACATATTGATTGAAGAAGTCATTTAGCCTGACTCAAATTCAATCTGCAAAATTTGGAATCTGTATTTTTTTAAAAAAAAGATAAGTGAACTTTTAAAGATCACTTTAAAATGTAGTGAAACAGGGGCGCCTGGGTGGCTCAGTCAGCTAAGCATCTGACTTCAGCTCAGGTCATGATCTCAGTTTGTAAACTCAAGCCCCACATTGGGCTCTGTACTGACAACTCAGAGCCTGGAGCTTGCTTCAGATTCTGTGTCTTGCTCTCTCTCTGCCCCTCCCCCGCTCATGCTCTGTGTCTCTCAAAAAGTAAATAAACGTTAAAAAATAATAATAAATAGGGGCGCCTGGGTGGCGCAGTCGGTTAAGCGACCGACTTCAGCTCAGGTCATGATCTCGCGGTCCGTGAGTTCGAGCCCCGCGTCGGGCTCTGGGCTGATGGCTCGGAGCCTGGAGCCTGTTTCCGATTCTGTGTCTCCCTCTCTCTCTGCCCCTCCCCCATTCATTCTCTGTCTCAAAAATAAATAAACGTTAAAAAAAAATTGAAAAAAAAAATAATAAATAAAATAAAATGTAGTGAAACAATTATTACATTGTAGTGGTTGTAAATATATGTTAAATATGACAGTGGAAAAAAGCAACATATTTGAATTAATATGTTAAATATATATAAATAAACTAACATTGTGTGGCTACTTATCTGTTTCACTTATATCTCAAAATTTTAGCATATCAAGTTGTCCCATTTTCAACCTATTTTTGAAAATGCATCTGGAAAAAGGAGATCACCTTATATTTGAATATATCTGAACTAAATTAAAATTAATTAATTAAAATTGGCCTTTTTTTTCTCTACTTTGAGCCACAAACAAGGTATTTCTTAAACATTTCTAATATTTTCACAATGTTATGTTCAGGGAATCCATTTTTAACATTTTTAACTATCTAAAACTGAATATGGAAAGAATAACATTTCACAGACTTTTCTTACAACACAGAAAGACTTACAAGTTTTTTAAAACCTAGCAGAATAACTAATTTATACTTTCATTACAGTAATTGAGACTTGTCTTTAATGAACCTTGAATCTCCAATTACTGAACTGCAAAATGAAATCACAGAAAAGCCACCTGAATATCAAACACATTCATTATCATAAGTGCTCACAGAGAATATAAGAAGAATTAACAATGAACAAAGGAACTACAATTAAATTCACTCTTCATACATGTACTATAAATGATGACAAAATAAATTACATATACATATACATACATATGCATGTATATATAAGTTATACATATGAAATTATATGACATTTTCCTAATTGGGTTATTATACAAATTTTTACATTACTTGGTCTTCATATTAATTAACTAGGTTCTTTTTTTTTTTTTCATTACAGGTAATTTCCTGATGAAGTTATGGAGCAAACTTAGCCTTAGAAAATTTAGGCAAGTTATTTATTCCATGAAAGATCACTGAAGAATAACTGTCTTCAACTGGGACCAAAAGATAGAGATAGCAGTTAGCATATATTTTCATAATCTAAAAAAAAAACATATGATCTCAGCAGGAGGGACCTATAGAGACACTAAAGAGGGGCATGAGTTGGACGCATTTGATCAGCATTGGGGGAAAAAAGAGAGAAAGTCATTATCCAGAGAATCCTGCACAGCGATTGCCTGAACGCTGCTGACTTCTTTGCTCACTTTTGAATGTCAATCTGGTTCTGGCCCAGGCCCAAGAGCTAAGTTTCAGATCATGGCAGGCTTAGGAGAACAGTGCAGAATGGAACATCTAATCCCACCCTGGCTTGCCCTAAAATGGCCCCTGAATTCATCCAGCTCCTGAGCCTGCTGCCTAAAGCTGTTTCTAGAAACTCAGATGCATAGAAGAGCAATGCCACTTTTGCTCCAGTTTTGAGTTTGGGTTTTACCACATAATTTTTTAAAAAGAATTTTCATCTTCCCACATACCATCTTTTAGAACAGACTGCTTAAAATTTCTTAGAGGAAATGAGTCATAGCTAGCCGATGAAAGTGTGCGTCTCCATATTTCCAGGACCGAGGTAGTCATCACCCTTTAGGTACCTACCTGCCACACGGGAAGCTGGTACCAGGCACTGGAGTTTTCCTGTTGCCTTTTCATCCAGGGACTTAAAATGAATTTCCTTAAAATGTTTCAGTACATGTGGGCATTCTCCTGCTAATACAACCTCTGTTGGCAAGTAATGTTTGTAAGCTGCAAAGTGGCCTTCTGCTGAGGTGACAGCCTGCCTCCCAGAGAAGGTGCCAGAAGAAGGAGACTTCGAGAGCCACCGTGAAGCTCATATGCCTTGATCCCTTTTCAGACACTGGCAAAAGGCCAGACCCAGAGTATTGCTACAGTGAGTAGCTGGGCGAAGTGGCAGATTGCCAGGTGACAGCCAGACTGTCATTTATAAAGTGATGGTTTTTATAGACTCCCAGTAACCCATACTGAACCCTGTGGTTTCTGGGAGAAAAAAGTACCAGATTATTCTCCTATTGGAAACAAACAAACAAAACAAACACTGGATTTAGGTTTGCAGGATCTATATTGGTCTTTTCAAAATACTTGGGTATTTATTTCAGTAAATAGCCTTTGCAGGATCATATGTCTGTAACTCACACTTTTACTGAGTCTGGGGATGCTCTTTGCTATTCCAGTTGCCATTAAAGTTCCCTTGTCCCACTATGCCCAGGGGCTTTGTAATGTTGTCTGTAGCTGCCTCATTAACTCTCACCTCTCTTGGGTTCTTTGAATCTGATTTTTTTAATATGATAAGGAGGACGTCATTTAATGTGAAAAGTGTCAAAATATTCAAAGAAAAAAATGAGCATTGATAAACCGGGAAAAACATGATTACCATAAAATGTCCCCTTAAAATGTTCTTATAGTTGAATGTATAAACAAAACTAGTATTTATTAATGTGTCCTATTAATTCATGCAAGAGAGGATTATACTCTATATCCAGAGTACTTCTTTCTTGTACCTTGAAAAAAAAATAATGAAAGTTAAGGTTTCATGAAATATGACTTATTCTTTTCTTATAAAATTAAAGTTTTGTAAATCCTAAAGTTTTAATTTTTTTAAATGTTCATTTGAGAAAAAGAGAGCGGAGACAGAGAGTGCATGCACAGGCAGGGGAGGGGCAGAAAGAGAGAGGGAGAGAGAGAGAACCCCAAGCAGGCTCTACGATGTCAGCACAGAGCCCAATGTGGGGCCTGAACTCATGAACTGTGAGATCATGACCTGAGCAGAAATCAAGAGTCAGATGTTTAACCGACTGAGCCATCCAGGCACCCCATAAATCCTAAAATTTTAATCCTACACCAGCTAACCATTCATAAATACTCAGGACCATTATGGGGTTATTTTAGTTAAAATGTTTAGGGTCAATTCATTAAAGGATGGAAATTCAGATACAGAAATTGCTTAAGATCTTTATTTTGTCTTATAAAAAAACAAAAAAAAAAAAACAAAAAAACCCTCAGAAAAAGGAATACCAAGCCTGGAGATCTTAAATCTCTAACAATGTAAGTATAATATAATTGATAACATTTTTTTTGCTATTGAACTTAAGAGTATATCTAGATTTATAGAAGCTATAAATATTTCATACAGAATATTCAGAAAAAATAGAAAACAATTACAAATGAGAAACTGCGATCTATCTATAATGATTGTGCTAAAAAAGCAATACTAAAAACTACCTCCTGGGCCAACAATATTGTATCATAAAACTGCTTGTTAACTTTCAGAGGTTAACAAGAGGGCAACAACCTAAGCGTGAAAGGTGAGGTACCAGCACCAGAGACCCAGGTTCAGACATGGCCTTGCTCCCTGCCTCATTTATCAAATGGGACTGTTGCAGTATTATCCCATAAAGCTGTTGTGAGGAGCAAAAGTGATCATGTTTGATGAAGTGTTTTGCAAATTTTAGATAATTTAATCTTTTTAAGGAAAACAAAGGGCAGATAATTCAAAAGAGAAACTAGGGTGATAATGAAAAATATTATCCAGTGCTGAGCACTGCACCAAAGATTTTACCTGCCCTGTTCCATGTAATCTTCATAGCAACATGATAAAGCATAGTAGGAATGATTATTATCTCCATTTTATGGATGAGGAAACTGAGGCACAGGGAAGTCGAAGGAAACATGGTTTGCAACTGGCAGAGCAGGAATTCAAAGCCAGTTCTACCTGATTCTAGAACCTGAGTACTTTCATAGTAGTGTTATGGGGAAAAGTTTAACTTCATTAGTAATCAAAGATTTAAAAATTGAAAGATATGGAAATGGAAATACAAAGAAATGGTAAACATCAATTCCAGTTGTCTCTCTGGAGAGAAGGAAGGAAGGAGGGGAGAAGAATTGGATAGAGGTTACACAAAGAATTTAACCATAGATATAATATTTTATTTTTATGAAAAACTGTAAAAGTATGGAAATGTATTAAGATTTGCTAAAACAGGGCCATAGGTTACTATTTTTCTTCATGCTTTAAATAATTCATGGTAATGGGGTGCGTGGGTGGCTCAGTCGGTTGAGTGTCCAACTTCAACTTAGGTCATGATTTCATAGTTTGTGGGTTCAAGCCCCACATCAGGCTCTGCGCTGACCGTGTGGAGCCTGCTTGGAATTCACTCTCTCTCCCTCTCTCTCTGCCCCTCCCTCATTCACACTTTCTCTCTCAAAAATAAATAAACTTAAATAACTCATGGTAAAAAATTAAAACAGTGAATTAATGGCACCCTATTTTGTTTATATGAAAACAAAGTAATTCAGATGATCTGGTTAAAGTCTAGAGAAAGTAATATTCTCATACAGTTCTGGTGATATAAAATGGTCCAACTCTTTTGGAAACTAACTTGGCAATATGTTTCTAAAACTATAAAAATAAACATACTCTTTGGTTCAGTAAATTTCCTTTTGGTACACTATCCTAAGAAATAATTATCAAAATATGCATGCACATTCACATATAAATACACATGCTGGAAAAACTATATGCATAAAGATGTCAACTGTAGTATTATTTATAATAGTGGAATGTAATAAACAATATAAAATTTTAAAAATTGTTAATATGCAGCCTTTAAAGTAACATTTAATTATGAAGGCTATATAGCAATATGTGCAATGGTTGTGAGGTAACATTAGTTGAAAAAAGTCAGAATATGAAATTGCATATCCCCTAAAATTAAATCAATGAAAAAATATGCATAGAATAATGTTTAGGAAGAAACGCCTTATAATGATGAGTATGGAACTAGTACTAGGATGATCAGATCATGAATATTTTTCTTTCCTTTCTCTTTCGAATTTTGGGTAACAATGATCTGACATATTGGGGTTTTGTTTTGTTTTGGTACTTATTTATTTATTTATTTGTTTGTTTGTTTATTTTAAGAGAGAGAGCAAGCAGGAAGAGGGGAGAGAGAGAGAAACAGACAGAGAGAGACAGAGAGAGAGAGACAGAGAGAGAGAACCTTAAGCAGGCTCCACCCTGCTCAGCACAGAGCCCGACTCAGGACTCAATCTCACAAACCATGAGATCGTGACCTGAGCCTAAGTCAAGAGTTGGATGCTCAACTGACTGAGCCACCACGTGCCCCTGCCATATTGTTTCTGTAATGTAAAATTATTACATGGTAAAAACTCAGCTTTGGAAATAATGAGTTATGTCTGAAAATAAACTAGAATTCAAAGGAGAGGACAAGGAGCTTCAAGGAAGACTATAAACAATCCACAGTCAGTTGAAGAGTTCAGAGGAGGGGAGGTCCATCATGCTGGGGTCTTTAGGAGAGTGTCCCGAAGAAGGAGCCACCAGTGGCTTTAATAATTTGTAGAACTAGGCCTAGAGGAGGGTCTAGGAGAAGGGGGCAGGCAAGCTTCAAACAGTAGAAAGATATGAGGTAGGCAACAGCACTTCATGTTTTATTTTCAGGTTTTATCTTCTGATTCTTTTTCAGAAAACGCAATAACTTTAAAGTTGTCATGGTTGAATTAATTCCACAAAACAACTGGTTGTAGAATCATAGCAACATAATTATGAGCTGTGCTTCTGGCTCCAAATCTTTCATCTAAAAATAATCACAATGACTACATCTTGGGAAAACAAAGCCGTTACCTATTCTTGTGCTCCAGCTATCTTGGTAGTCACTTACTGGAAAATGGATCATGGGCAAAATAACTGCATGTTTTTTAGAACTCTGGCTTGTTACTCTTACCTTAACTGAGTTGATTAATGAAATGATTTTTAACTGTCTGTCTACAGGCATTCTCTTAAGTATGAACATGACTTAGGAAAAATCACACAAGCCCGCCTGTGTTCCCCAAAGAACACCACCCTGGCACTCCTGAAAGGCGATGTTGTTCCTTCACGGAGTGTATTTCCTTGTGCAGAAAGGAGCCGGGAGGTCAGGGGTGGAGCTGTGGTGAGTAGGTAAGTCTCCCACAGGGGCAAGATGAATGAGTCTGTATGCTCCACTGCCCCCCACATACGCCAGCTGTTCCTTGCCCAGCTTCCTTGGGTTAGGTAAATACTCATTGAATAATATATGAATTGACGGGATGAATGATGATGGTTATCATTCACAGAAGGATTACTTTGTGCTAGGAGTTTATGTCCATGAACTCATATTGTGCTAAGAATCCTGCTGAGTATAGATCTCAAATGCCAGGGTTCTTAGGTTCTACTAACTTTAGCTTTCTTTATCCTTTTAAAAATAAAAGTGTTCCATTGCCATCTCATACACTGGTGAGAAATCTGCTGTTACTCCCCACTTCTCCAGGTTTCTCTTTCTCTCCTCACATTCTGTTTTCCTGCACAGGCCAGATCATCCAACTCCCCTCTACATCCCTCTTGTGTTTGCCTTCCCTTCTCTTGTATTGCCTTAGTCAGTACCGTGAACACATCACCCCAATTTTGTCACTCCCAAAGTATCACCCACATATGCCTGTGTGTGTAACAGACATTTTTTTTTTTTTTATGTTCAGGTGAAAAGATAAGGAATGTGGTGCCAAAGTGACAACTCAATATCGGATATTAAGACTACTGCCCCAAATAGAGCTACAGACTGGGCTATTTTGCTGATTTCTCTCCTTCCTGAGGTTGATGCTTTCATCTCAAGCTCTAGGATGCTCAAAATACTTGCTAATCATGGAAGACACTTTAGTTCTCTGTCTGGGGCTTCCTTGCTCTCCTCCAAAGCAGACCCATCAGGGTGTTTTGCTACACTTAGAGTATGAGGAATCAGAAGGCTTGCAGTCTGGTGTAGTTTTAAATAGCACCCCCTCCCCCAATGCTATGTTATTATCCACATTTTATACAAGATGAAACAAGGTTAGTGAATTTAAGTGATTACCCAAGAAAAAGGGCCAGAACATGAATTAAAAGCTTGGCTACCTAACTCAAAACTTATCCTCCTCCTATTAAACCAGGATGCATATATGAGAGAGTCAATATTTACTGAATGTTTATAACATGCCTGGCTCTGTTCTAACAGCTTTAGGGGCATTAGCTCATGAAACCCTCACATTAGCTACTATCAACTTCACAGGTACAGAGATAGTAGGTAATTTGCCCAGAGTCACATAGCTAACAAATGGACAGGTCAAGATTGGAACCCAGAAAGTCAGTCTGTATGGTTCTAATCATTAGCTACAGTGCTCTACCAGTTACATGCTCTAGATCCCCTCAGTCCTTTCTGTGGCTGGAAATGGGGGCAGAACTGGGTGACAGTTCAATCTGTACCATGACAATGACCCCAGTGTGGTTTGGAAACTCACATTTTCTGAAGCCATGAGAGTGCAGGAGCATTGTGGGGTCTGAAGGTATGAACTAGATTTCCTCAGTGACAAACAGCGTGATAACCTTTATAAATGCTGCTTTTGAAAATAATAATGTAATTGAGCCTTTTCTTATTGAATGAGTTGCTAGAATTTCATTTAATTCATTTAGGTAGTCATTCGAGATTTATCTATCGTGTCTTCTGTATGTCAGGTACAGTTAGGCACTGACCGAAGAAAGATGAATCCTTCACACCCAGGTCCTGGAGTAGCTCCGAATCTTGTGGGGAACTTACAGTCTAGTGCACACTATAACATGACTCATTTGTCAGAACATTACACATTTGCTGATACTTAAAGCTTGAGAAAGTCCTACTTAAGATCAATATATATAAGAAATGTCTAAGAATTTGTCTTTGGAGAAAGAGAAATGGCTCTCTCTTCAGTGGAAGCAAACCCTCCAACATAAAAAAAAAAAAATAGATAAGCAGAGTCTGAGTGACCACCCACGTGGCCTTGCCACCAAGATTCTACAAAGAGCATTCAAACACATGATGACCTGAAAAGTTCTCAGCCTGGAGTTCATGATTCATATTCCGAGTGTTAAGAGGTCACATCAAAAGGAGTATTGAGATCCACATGAAGGCTAAAAAGGCAGGTTAAATGGTAAGATCACAAAGAATGTTTTTTCCAATACTGATCTATGGAGGATAGTGCCGAGATTCTAGAATTCTCTGCCAAGTTCTTTAGAGAAAAAAATTATTAGTATAAAGGAGGCATTACATTGGATCATCACTGCTTGATAGTACCATTCTTCAAGAATACAGAACTTGCTTTGATTTATTTTATGCTCAAAGCTCCATTCTAAAGTTTGGTTTCCTGAGTGGACATGACCATTAGGGCAAGATGTCCCATGAAGATAACAACTAGCAATTCTTTGGACAGGAACATCTCTCACTTTAAATTAATAAATAGACATCTTCACTTATAAAATGGATCTTAAATATGAACCAAAGCAGTGGTTTTTGAGCTATATCCCTAGGGCCTCACTTGCAAACAGCAAGTTTTAAATTGCATGAAAACTGTGCATTGTTTTGTATTTGGTTTATATACTGGAGAATCTCAAGAAGATTTCATTCAAGAAAAAAAAAAAAAGAGGTCCACTGCAAAAAGTAAACACCTCTGAAATTTTGGTCCATTTCTCTATTCACAAAGAACTGAGGCCCAGAGGGTTTAAATGATTCACTAAAATGGCAGAGGCAAATCTTAAAATTAGGCCACCACTTCCAACCAATCCACTGTACAGACTTTTTTTTTTTTTAATTTTTTTTTTTTGAACGTTTATTTATTTTTTTGGGGACAGAGAGAGACAGAGCATGAGCGGGGGAGGGGCAGAGAGAGACGGAGACACAGAATCGGAAACAGGCTCCAGGCTCTGAGCCATCAGCCCAGAGCCTGATGCGGGGCTCGAACTCACGGACCGCGAGATCGTGACCTGGCTGAAGTCGGACGCTTAACCGACTGCGCCACCCAGGCGCCCCTGTACAGACCTTTTACACCTTGTCTCACAAGGCACTGTGAGTCTGGAGAGCTGGAAGTCACCCAAGCCAGTGTAACTCTAGGAAACCTATATATTTCTAGTACTGCATCAGCTAAGGATTAGGCTTCAACTGGGAAGATTTTACTAAAATACTGACGGGCCAGCCCCATTTATTATTTATATAATTAGGTGCTACCTAATCTAATTTGATCTTGACAATAATCTATTGAGTTGGACAGAGCAAGCATCTCCCCAGGGCCACCTCTCAAAGTTGTCGATTTCCTTAAGCAAACACATAGTAGATTTTTAAAAAAAAAAAAATACTCCAAATTCTAGTCTTCTGACTTTAGAAAGACAGGTTTAGTTCAATAGATTTTGTCCTCTTTGATCCAACTAACAAGGATTTGCAGTGCCTTGGTAGACAGGAGACCAATGATGTTACCAAATATATAGAAAACCCTAAAGACTCCACCAAATAACTTCTAGAACTGATAAATGAATTCAGTAAAGTTGCAATATACAAAATCAATGTGCAGAAATCTGTTGCATTCTTATATACTAATAATGAAGCAGCAGAGAGTGAAATTAAGAAAACAATCCCATTTATAATTGCATCAAAAACAATACAATATCTAGGAATAAGCTTAACCAAAGAGGTGAAAGACCTGTATTCTGAAAACTGTAAAACCCTGATGAACAAAACTGAAGACAACACAAAGAAATTGAAAGGCATTCCATGTTCATGGGTTGGAAGAACAAATATTGTTAAAATGTCTATACTACCCAAAGCAATCTACAGATTTAATGCAATCCTTATTAAAATGCTAACAGAATTTTTCACAGAACTGAAACAAACAGTCCTAAAATTTGTATGGAACCACAAAAGACCTTGAATAGCCAAAGCAATGTTGAAAAAGAAAAATGAATTCAAGTTGTATTACAAAGTTGTGGTAATTAAAACAGCATGGTACTGGCATAAAAATAGACACATATCAATGGAATAGAATAGAAAACCCAGAAATAAACCCACAATTGACAAAGGAAGAATGAATATACAATGGGAAAAAGACAACCTCTTGAACAAAAGGTGTTGGGAAAATTGGACAGCTACATGCAAAAGAATGAAACTGGACGATTTTCTTTCACCGTACACAAAAATAAACTCAAAATGGATTGAAGACCTAAATGTAAGACCTAAAACCATGGAAATCCTTGAAGAGAGCACAGGCAGTAATTTCTCTAACATTGGCAAGGTAACATTTTTCTAGATAGGTATCCTGAGGTAAGGGAAATAAGAGCAAAAATAAACTTTTGGAACTTCCTCAAAATAAAAAGTTTCTGCACAGCAAAGTAAACAACCAACAAAACTGAAAGGCAGCCAACAGAATGGGAGAAGATATTTGCAAATGACATATCCAATGAGGCCTTAGTATCCAAAATATATAAAGAACTTATAAAACTCAATGCTCGAAAAACAAATAACCCAATTAAAAAATGGGCAGAAGACATGTACAGACACTTCTCCAAAGCAGACAGACAGATGGCCTGCATGAAAAGATGCTCCACATCACTCATCATCCGGGAAATGCAAAACAAAATTAGATGAGATAATCATTTCACACCCGTCAGAATGGATCAAATAAAAAACACAAGAAACAACAAGTGTCGGTGAGGATGTAGAGAAAAAGGAACCCTCGTGCACTGTTGGTGGGAATGCAAACTTGTGCAACCATTGTGTAAAATGGTACGGAGGTTTCTCAAATATCCTACAACCCAGTAATTGCACTACTACTGCTACAAAAAATACAAAAACACTAACTCAAAGGGAAACATGCACCTCTATGTTTACTGCAGCATTACTGACAATAGCCAAACTATGGAAGCAGCCCAAGTGTCCACTGATAGATGAATGGATAAAGAAAATGTGGTCTATATGTATACCACAGATATATATGTGTGTAGATATAGATATAGATATAGATATGTATATATATATATAGATATATATGTGTGTATATATATATGCATATTATTCAGCCATAAAAAAGAATTAAATCTTGCCATTTATAACAATATGGATAGAGTCAGAGAGTATAATGCTAAGTGAAATAATCAGTCAGAGAAAGACAAATACCATATGTTCTCACTCATATGTGGAATTTAAGAAATAAAACAAATGAGCAAAGGAAGAAAAAAGAGACAAACCAAGAAACAGACTCTTCACTACAGAGAACAAATTGATGGTTACCAGTGGGAAGGAGGTGGGGGAGTATCAGTGAAATAAGTGATGGGGATTAAAGAGTACACTTATGATAAAAAAAATATATTTCAGGGGGCACCTGGGTGGCTCAGTCAGTTAAACGTCAGACTTCGGCTCAGGTCATGATCTCACGGTTCATGAGTTCAAGCCCTGCATCGGGCTCTGTGCTGGCAGCTCAGAGCCTGGAGCCTGCTTTGGATTCTGTGTCTCCTTCTCTGCACCTTCCCACCCTTCTCCAAAAAATAAATAAACATTTTAAAATTAAAAAAACAAACCTTTTTAAAAACATTTATTTATTTTTGAGACAGAGAAAGATGAGCCAGGGAGGTGCAGAAAGAGAGGGTGACAGAGGATGTGAAACAGGCTCCATGAGCCCGATGAGGGGCTTGAACTCACGAACTGTAAGATCATGACCTGAGCCTAAGCTGGATGCTCAACCAACTGAACCACCCAGGTACCCCTAACAAAAATGTTTTAAAAGAAAATCTGAAAGAAGGAATTAAGAAATATTAAATCAATCTAGACATTGTTTTAAGAGATTATCAATTGCAAATAAGTGATACTGACTTATATGATAAAACTATAACATTGTATAATATTTTCTAAAATAATTTATCATACATGATCCCATTACAACATATGAACATGATGTGTACAATCATGGTTCATTTTGGAATCTAAGTACTGTTTGAACAAGTTTATCAATGGCTTCAGTAGTTATTAATTCATAGAGCAAAGTTTCTCTAATTTGAAATTAATAAAAATTAAGAACTATGATCAGTCAAAAAAAAAAAAAATTTGCATGGCCTATGGAGACAGGAGACCAATGATGTCATAAAATAGAACAGCTTCCAAAACTGACAGATATAAAAGATAGAGGATGGGGGGGGGGCACCTGGGTGGCTCAGTGGGTTGAGTGCCCGACTTCGGCCCAGGTCACGATCTCATGGTTCCTGGGTTCGAGTCCCACGTCAGGCTCTGTGCTGACAGCTCAGAGCCTGGAACCTGCTTTGGATTCTATGTCTCCCTTGCTCTCTGCCCCTCCCCCGCTCATGATCTGTCTCTCTCTGTCTCAAAAATAAATATAAACATTAAAAAAAAACTTTTTTAAAATAAAAGATTGAGGACAAAGTTTAGATCCCAAACTATAAGTCGTGGAAATTTGCGAACTTTAAAATGATTACAAGGAGACCCATAATAGTTCCTTGAAGTATGCTTATTTGTATCCTGAATAAGGTGGTTTGCATTGGTTTGTATTCCTATTCTTCAAATGAATATAAATGCTCTTTTTTCAATAAGGCATAACTTTAATTAAAAGCATTACTGAATTCACAATTATGTGTTTTGTCCTTATATATTTTCTCCATGAATTCTACTAAAATTACAATTACTATTACATGGGGCTATGTGAATTTTTTTTAGGTTAAAATGAAATCATACTTAAAAATTTGGGGACCATTTGTTTCAGGCCAAAATAAAGGGAACAGAACAAGATTAAGTTAGGAAATAATTATTTTAAAATGTATTTTGCATCTTTTCTTGTGCTTCTATTTTAAAGTTGTATAGCTAAATTATTACTCTTTGTGTTTCATGTTGAATGGCTGCTTCTTATCTGGTTTTGTTTATTATGTATGGTCAGATCACTGATTCTCAGAAAAAACTACCCTCTAGCTTAGCCCTACATTCCTCCAAGATAATATCATCTACAGGGGTCAAGTTTCTTGCCAGGAGAGCTGATACACACAAGTAAACAAACTGGAAGTAAAACCATAAAATGTTAAAGAAGTTGTCATTCTTGGCCAGGACATTGATAACAAATACTATCTTAACTATTAAGTGTCTCTAAAAAAAAAAAAAAAAAAGGTAATATCCGGTGAAACTGACTTACAGAATTGGAACAGTAAACAGACCACAAAAAGGGCTGTAAGCAATACCGTCTAGGAACAGTGAGGAAATGGACAGGCTCCATGTCTGCCGAGGACTCCAGGAGAAACAGCTGTTCCCTTCTCTCAAAACAAACCCTACTCCAGTCCACTTCAGTTCACTTACCATTTGAGCTCTGATCTGCTTTTGAGGAGTAAGCCAAATACATAGCCCCTGGTGATTTACCTCAGGGAGGACATTAGGGAAACTGAAAAAACAAAAGTCACCCAGAAAAGGCCCTGTTTTATATCTTTCCTCCATCTCTGGCAGTCTTCCATCCTCAGTCCACCCACCCACCCTCTAGCCCTTCCTTACATTTGATTCTTTGTCAGACGAAACATGGAGACAATGGAAAGCAACTGGGAAACAAACATTTCCTTCTGGAAACATAACCTGTTTTTAAATAACAACTCAGAGTCTAAATATTTTCATTACAAAAACTCGATGAAAAACCAATTCCTCCAAGTCAGAACCTAGAATTTAAGGGCTCCCTTCAGTGTACTACCCAAACTCTATATTCACAAGCAATCTAGGCTTTTACCTCTGGAAATTGAAGGTTAGGTCCTTAATCATATATCCATCTCACTAACTAAACTCCTGAAATTCCATGTAGAGCTAGGGTTTAGAGGTGGAATATCGAGGCATCACAACGTTTAGGTCAACATAGCAGAACTTAGAGCTGACTTATACCAAGTCCCATAAGCTCCTTGGGCCCCAGATAACTCATGTATAAAATGAAAAGACTGGGGTGCCTGGGTGGCTCAGTCGGTTGAGCGACTGACTCGATTTCAGCTCGGGTCATGATCTTGCAGTTTGTGGGATAAAGCCCTGTGTTGAGCTCTGTGCTGACAGCTTGGATTCATGGATCTGGCTTGGGATTCTCTGTCTCCCTCTCTACCTCACCCCCACTCTCTCTCTCGCTCTCAAAATAAATAAATCAACAGCTAAAAAAGTGAAAAGATCGTCCTCAACAAACTTTAAGTTTCCTTACAAGTCTAAAGTTGTATGATTCTTAGAGTACTAAATGGAAAACAAAAGGTGAAGGGGTATAGCAAATAGAATTATTCCCTGATAGAGAGTTACACAGCATTTGTCAACTGGCTTTGCAGTACTTTCCGTCAGAGGAAGCAGACCGTTTTTCCCACCTATTCCGTGTTGGGCTTGCTTATGTGATTTCCTCTGGCCAATTGAAGTTAGCAAACGTGATGAAAACAGAGGCTTTCCACATGTTTGTCTTTGGCTTTACTTTTTTTCTTTTGCAATCTACTGACTACCCACTGGTTCAGGAACAAGGAGATGTGGAGCTGACCAAACCCTGAGCAAGAAAATCAAATGTTTGTTCTTTTAAGCCTCTGAAATTTGGGGTTGGTTGTTATGCATCACTTCGCACCAGAAATCTCACAGAAACCACAGACATCTTGCTATTTTACTTTTTTTGGTGTATTTTATCTAACAATATGCCTACCTATTTGGAAATTTCCTCAAGGCTGTTGAGCTGCATTAGAGGCATCTAAGCATTTCAAATTGACCATGGAAATGTTCTCCATATTACGACCAACATCAGGGTAATTGTCAGTGCTAAGAACACTGCACAACTTAAAATTAGTTTACTGAGCTTTCTGTATAAAGAATTGTATGCTTTTAACCTATATTGAGAAATAACTCCTATGAAGTTGTACTGCGTTAGTTTTAAAGATGGTGATCATTATCACTTATAGTATACTCTTTGTAACAACCTTTTGGAGAAATTTCTGTCTAGTTTCAGTAACTGGAGAAGTTGTGTTCATCCTGAGCAATTGGCTTGTTTAAATCTATAGACATCGACTCTATAACTGGTTGTGAGCAGTCTTGAAATTGCTTGGAAAAGTCAGAGCCTAACATGGGGCCTTCCACAGCAAGTGCATGTAGGTGACCTTGCCCCATAGCTTCTGTTTACCAACATCTCTCCTGGTTTCATCTTTTTTCCTACATACATTTTCTCTTTTTATGTTTTCCTTATAACTTACTATTTTTATTACATTACATTAAGATTTGTTATATTGTATGTTTTTTCAGCCACTGTAAGTCCTTTCGGGAATAGTATTGAGAATATATAAAACACTACTGTTACTAAGACAAACATTATTTTCAATTCATACAATGAAGACAAAAGTACAATTTCATATCATTGATCCATCAACTCTGTTGTTGTTAAAATTTACTGAGAATATGTTATTTCTCTGCTCTAAATTACCTTTAAACAGTATTGTGTATAAAGCACTGATATCCATCTGTACCATTTCAAATCTACCATCAAGATACATATAAGGATGAAAACTATCTTCAAGCTATTTGAAATATGGGCGAAGCTTTTTATTTACTAAGAATTTATACATTATTACCTTAATTATTCAAGTGAATTCTTTTTTTTTTTTTAGTTTATTTTTATTTATTTTGAGGGAGAGAGATAGAGAGAGCAAGCAGGGGAGGGGCAGAGAGAGGGGGAGACAAATAGAATCCCATGCAGGCTCCATGTTGTCAGCACAGAGCCTGATGTGGGGCTCAAACCCACAAACTGTGAGATCATGAACTGAGCAGAAATCAAAAGTCAGATGCTTAACCAACTGAGCCACCCAGGCACCCCAAGTAAATTCTATTTTTTAAAGTTTATTTATTTATTTTGATAGAGGGAGCGTGCAGGAGAGAGAGAGAGAGAGAGAGAGAGAGAGAGAGAGAGAGGAAGGGAGAGAATCCCAAGTAGGCTCCATGCTCCAGGCTCCATCGAGCCCCATGGATCCCAATATGGGGCTCTATCTCATGAACCATGAGATCATGACCTGAGCTGAAACCAAGAGATGAATGCTTAACAGACTGAACCACCCAGGTGCCTCTCAAGTGAATTCTTTAACCTATTTGTGGAACACCTGTTATGTGCATGCATAGGTGCTAAGTGCTATGAGAAATATAAAGACGAATAAGGTACTTCAATATCCTTCCAAAGCCCCTGTATGTGTGTTAGGCACTTCTATACTACAAAGACTTGGTTACTTTAAATGTAATTGGGGTTCACTATAAGAATGAAGAAAGGTGAGGCAATGTGGAAATACTAGGGGCCTCCAGCAGAAGCACAAACTGGTCTCTGATCCTTGTCTAATTCTCTAAAACATCAAGAAATCAGTCACCAAGGTCAGGAGAGGTGATGGAGGGGGCAGGAGAAGTATAGGGAACACCAGCAAAACCACAAAATAATCATTTAGGATGAGGAGAATAGGAAGCTGAACTGGCTTCCATCTAAGCCATGAATACTCAGTAATGAACAGAGCCAAATTAGAAGCTAAAAGAAGGGCTCTGATCAAAGACATTGAGTTTATGGGTTTTAACTACTACTGAATATGTGAAAAAGATATAAAAATGGGGAATGTGAATTGGCACTTGCTAAAGTGTTCTGTGTCTAGAGGCAAATGTGAGATATAGGGCAGTCAGGGAGGGACAAATAATAATCCTACCAACAGCTATGAGAAGACTATCAAATGGTCCATATAGAGCAATATCCCATGACATCCAGCTTCCCTTTGGTATACTAAGTCACAAAAGACAAGGAGGAATTCTGTACTACATGGTAGAGTCTGGCCCGACCACTTTGGGCTGTAATTCTTTCCCTACTCCAACAGACAGCTGGAATTCGATTTATTAGAGTAGAACTATCGTAAATCTTAACTTTTCCCTTCTCCCTTTGTCTGCACCTAGTATTTTAACAGGACCTGCAAACATTTATTTATTATTATTATTTTTTTTAGTGTTTATTTATGTTTGAGAGAGAGACAGAGCACAAGCGGGGGAGAGGGAGAGAGAGAGAGGGAGACACAGAATCCCAAGCAGGCTCCACACTGTCAGCCCAGAGCCCGACGCGGAGCTCAAACTCACAAACCGTGAGCTCATAACCTGACCCTTAACTGACTGAGCCACACAGGCGCCTTGACCCACAAACATTTCTGAAAACTGTGAACTCCATGGATGGACATGAACACAATCATAAAAATGAACAAGCAAAAGAACCATCTTCTAAGTTAAAAGTTAGTTTTAATCTATAAAATGAGATTAAAAAGAGGAATAAACTTAAATGATCACACCCATGAAACAGTTAATAGTACAAAAAAAAATTTTAGAAAATATCTCAATGCCAGAAACTAGAAAGATGCTAGGTTATCAAAATTCAAAAGAACATTATGCCATATGTACACCATATGCAAAATTTAACACAAAAATGGATTGTAGACCTAATTGCAAGAGCTAAAAGTATAAAACTCTTTTAAAAATGTATATATATACATGTATGTGTGTGTGTGTATGTGTGTGTGACCTAGGATTAGGCAATGGTTTCTAAGATATGACACCAAAAGCACAAATGGAAAAAGACAAAAACAGATGAGTTGGACTTAATCAAAATTAAAAATTTTTACACTCCAAAAGTGAAAAGACAATTCATATAACGAGAAATATTTGCAAATCACATAACTGAAAAGGGACCTCATCCAAAACTCTTACAACTCAACAATAAAAAGACAATCCAATTTTAAAATGATCTGAGTAGACAATTCTCCAAATAAGATAGACAAATGGTCAGTAAGCATATGAAAAGATGCTCAACATCATTAGTCATTAGGGAAATGCAAATCAAAACCACAATGAGAGGGGTGCCTGGGTGGCTCAGCTGGTTATGCTTATGCATCCCACTTCGGCTCAGGCTCAGGTCATGATCTCACTGTTTATGAGTTCAAGCTCTGAGTTGGGCTCTGTGCTGGACCCTGCTTCAGATTCCATGTCTCCCTCTCTCACTGCCCCTCCCCTGTTCACACTCTGTCTGTCTGTCTCTCTCTCTCAAGAATAAATAAACATTAAATCCCTCCCCCCTACATACACACACACAATGAGCTACTGCTTCACACCCAGATGGAAAGCTATGATATAAAAGGATGATAAAAAGTATTGGGGAAGGGTGTCTGGGTGGCTCAGCTGGTTGAGCACCCTACTCCTGATTTCGGCTCAGGTCGTGATCCCAGGGTTGTGGCATTGAGTTTGGAGTCAGACTCCAAGCTAAACTTGGAAACTGCTTGGGATTCTCCCTTCCTCTCCTTCTGTCCCTTTCCCTGGCTCCCAATCTCTTGGGGCCAGTGGTGGTGGGGGGTGATGGGAAGGATTGGTGACAGGGGTGCCTAGATAGCTCAGTCAGTTAAGTGGTTAAGCATCCCAACTCTTGATTTCAGCTCAGGTCATGATCTCACAGCTGTGAAATTGAGCCCCATGTTGAGCTCAGGATTCTGTCTCTCCCTCTCTCTCTGCCCCTCCTCCACTTGCACATGCACTCTCTCTCTCAAAATAAATAAATAAACATTTTTTTAAAAGTATTGGTGAGGATGTGGAGAAATTAGAATGTTCATATATTGCTCATAGGAATGTTAAATGGTGCAGACATGTTGGAAAATAGTTTGTCAGTTCTTCAAAAGGTTAAACGTAGTTACCATATGGCCCAGCAATTCTACTCCTAGGTATATACCCAAGGGAAATGAAATGCACCCCAAAGAAATGAAAACATATGTTTATGCAATACTCTATAAATGAATGTTCATACCAGCATTATCCTAATAGCCAAAAAATTTAAATAACACAAATGTCCATAAACATTTGATGAATGGATAAACAAAACTACACACACACACACACACACACACACACACACACACACACAGATATTATTCAGCAATAATAAGAAATGGAGTACTAATACATGCTATAGTATCGATGAACATGCTAAGTGAAAGAAGCCAGACACAAAGACCACATACTATATGACTCTATTTATGTGAAATGTCAGTAAAGGCAAATCCATAGAGATAGTAGATTAGTGATTGCCAGGGGCTGAGCAGGCTGGGGAAATAGGAAGTTGTTGTTAATAAGTGAATGGGGTTTCTTTGGCAGACGATGAAGATATTTTGAAATTAGATAATGATGATGATTGTACACTGCTATGAATATATTAAAAACCACTGGATTGTATAGTTTAAAAGAATGGATTTTATGGCATATGAATTTTATCTCAATAAAGCTGTCCCTTTAAAAAATAACATTACATATACGCTAACTAATTTGGATGTAAATAAAAATAATAATAAATAAAAAAGATAACATTACATATTTAAAATGGGAACAATTTGAAATTAGGAATGATTGCTTCAGAAATAAGAATAGGATTGGTAAAGTTAAAAAAAAATGCAACAGAAGGAGCAAAGAGTAAAATTGGAAAATGCCAAAAATCAAATCAATGAATCTGAAGATAAGCTCCAAAAATCTCTCAGAATTTGGAGAAAGTGATAAAGTAATGAATAAGATGGGAAGAAAGATGCTGTATTGGGAACAAATCTAGGATATCCAATAAAGGATTTCAAAAACAGAGGATAAGCGGCACCCAGGTGGCTCAGTCGGCTGAATGTCCGAATCTTAATTTCGGCTCAGGTCATGATCTCATGGTTCGTGAGTTCAAGCCCTGCATTGGGCTGTGTGCTGACAGTGTGGCAGCTGCTTGGGATTTTCTCTCTCCCTCTCTCTCTGCCCCCACCCAACTCGTGCTGTCTCTCTCTGTGTGTGTGTGTCTCTCTCTCTCTCAAAATAAATAAGCTTAAAAAAAGAGGATAGAATAATTATATAACCAATTTTAAAAATTTTCCTGAGCATAAGACTAAGCTAAGATCCAGAGAATCAGATAAAAAGTTACTTGTTCATTTTATTTTATTGCTGTTATTGTTATTTCTTACAAACTATTAGCTTAAAACTTGTTGTTTGGAAAAATGTGGAGTCTCTGGTCCATGTTATATGTAGCAGAACATTTTAATGATGTTCTAGATCATTAATGATCTAATGATCTGGAAATCTGGGTCCCAGCTCTGTCACTAACCCAACAATGTGGCTTTGAGCAAATCGTTTAGCCTTTTTGGGCCTCAGGTTGTCATCTGATAAAAACAAAGAAAAACTTGAACTAGATGACTTTAACACAGCTACCTTAAGCATATGATATGGGCCAAGGGATTGGTGGGAGGTAAAGCAAGGTTAAACAGGGAAAGATAATAAAACCCTTATCTAACAGAACTAAAATATTGGGGGGTGAGGTTAGGAGGGGGCAGGGATGTGCAAGAAATTTTGCCACTGTCCATAGTGCTGAATCATCATTGTTTTGTCTGAATACCAGTTGGAGGAGTCAGGAATTGCTTCGGTTAGCACTATGGAAATCTGAGCATTTTAGAGCATACAGTGATACTTTCAGCTCATGTATATCTGTGTATTTAACTACTACATAATATGCTAATGGTCCCCAAACCTATATGCCTAGTAGTGTCCTCTCTCCTCATCTCTCAATGCATGTTTTCAACTATCTGCCAAGCATCACTTGCATTTTACTACATTGAGTTGACTTCAAACTCAACTGGTCCAAAAATGAGTTGATCATATTCACTAAGGGTCTTGTTTATTCAACTATATTTTCCACCTTGATTAATGGCACCAAAATTTATTCTTTTTCTCAAGCCAAAGACCCTGGGAGATCTTGTAGAACATTTACTTTGTCTGCCACCTGTAATCAATCACCAAATCCTGCCAATATTGCCAGTGAATACCTCTTACATCCATTTCATTCTCTCTACTCCATAGTCATTGTCTTTATTCAGATTTTAAACATTTATTGCTTACATTTTTTAAAGATATTTCTAACTAATCTCTCTTCTGTTTTGTACCCTTTTAACTTACACACATGATCATGTTATTTCCTTGGTAAAAGGTCTTTGTGTATCCAACTGATATTAACACAAAATCCAAGTTAGTTAAAATGGCATTCAGTAACACTTCATAATCTGTTCAGGAAAGATGACTGTGTGTGAAACAGAGACTAGTGTTCAGGACACTTACTAGAGAATTCCTTGTGGGTCACTACTCACGGAAGGGAAGGGAAGGGAAGGGAGGGAGACCGGAGTAGGCAGAGGGAAGAGTTGAGCTTTTCTGCAGTCTCAGAAAGGCCTCTCAACCTACCCCACAGGGAGCTCTGTAGCTGAAATGACCCTTCAGAATGTTCCAAGTTTGGGGGAGGGGGGAAGAGCTTTATATAACACATTGATCAAGGACTGGATGCAGGATGTTCCTGGAAGGAAATATAACCTTGAGCAATGCTACAATTTGAGGGTTGTCTTCTAGCAGCACTCCCAGAAAAAATTACACATGAAGGGGAACCAGCAGCACATCAGAAAATCTACCATACTGTTGTCTACCTCTGCACATCCTTCTGTGCTTCCTTGACCTCCAGTATTCACTTTGTCATAACACTTACTACACTGTATCTTATTGCCTCTTCTCTGTGTATTTTATTAGACTGTCATCTCTGTGCAACAAATGCTTTGTCTATATAAATCACTGTTGTATAATCAATGCTTGACACATAGTAAGTCATTAAACAATTTATCAAATGAATCATGAAATAAATGAATAACGCGTATTTCCTTTCTCCCTATTCCTTACTCCCTGTGCTCCAGTCAAACCAAACTAACTGCAATTCCTTGAATCTCCCAGGCCTTCCCTTGAACTTGTGCCTTGGGTTTGCTCTTCCTTTGGCTTCAAATGCCTTTATCTAAGTTGCTCACCAGCTGAATGTCCACTTCTTTCAAGACTTAGCTCAATTGCCACCTTTGGAAAACTTTTCAGGCATTATCACAATCTTCATTCTCTCTGGTTCTATAGAACTCTGTTCCTACCATGGCAATCCTGTTACTTTTAATTTACACATCTGATCCCCTTCAGGGGATGTGAAACTGTGAGCTTCCTATCCATTTTTTGTTTCCTGGCACACAGCAAAGAAAGAATGAATGAATAAACAATAAATACATGGGTAAAGTGAAGCTCTAGGAATATTAACCAGGAAATGTGTGCAAAACAGATTAAACAGAGGAAGATGAAGGGGATAAAATTATAAGGTTATACAAGACGCATGTGACTGTAGACACTGAATTAAATGTAATTCCTTAGTTCTGAAATTAGTTTTTCCCATATGCAAAATGAAAAGCAGAATGATGTCATTAGCACAACTATTGCTTTGTCTAACATGTCTCAGTGACATTATTTCTCAGTCTACTAAATGCTAAACTAAAGGTGTTAAATTCAAATGCCTCAGGTGCCAGGCAGCTTACCTAAATATGTGGTGAGCCTCTGGGGAACAAAATGTTCATGCAAGGGGTGTTCAACTTCAATGTTTAAATCATGTAGTCACCAAACAGAACAGGCATTTGGACTTGATGTGGTCGGCAAGCTGCTGACTTACCTCTCCTTCTACATGTTTTGAAATCAAACATACTCTGAACTACCCTGGAGCTGAATGGAGAGAGACGTGGACAACCTTTTCAACCTTGTAGAAAAAGAGGATGTTTCTATATTTACACTAAGAAGCTAAATTCTTTCTGAGATGGTTTCATAGTCTGCCAGAATATCAGAGCAGAAATTTCACTGGCAGCCAGAAATAATAATAATAATTTTAAAAAAGAATCTTTTCCTGTATACAAAATATCTTGATATCTATCCTTGGAATTGGTTTTGTTTTTTTCTAAACAAAGTTTATTTTCTAATTACAAAACAACACAAGCTCTTTGAAAAATATTTGGAAAATGTAGGAAAAAAGAAAATAACTCCTCAAAATTAAACTACTGGTGAGCAACCTCTGCCGGCATTTCAGATTATGCATTAGATTCGAGGTGGAGTCGTGGACCTGACGTGCATAACATAGGTAACAGGTAGGCAGGAAAATAATTTAGTTCTAAGCATCTGGGAATCTGTCAGAATTTATGGCCTAACAGAACTATTAAAAACATTCTTAGGTGTCTCTCCAGTGCCTGGCTGGGACTAGATGTCTACAGAACATGGACTGATGAGGAGGGGTTGCTATTGTTGAAATGGTACTTGGTTCTGAATCCACAACAGGACTATTGTGTGTATGACATTTACTTGGAGAACTAAATTCTGGACTGACAGTAAATAAGAGCTATTTAGTCCAGTTTATAAAGAACCTTCACTTGGTTGCCAAGAAATTCAACATAGGAAACTTACTTACCAGGAATTCAACATAGAAAAGTACAGTTGTTGACCTTAATATTGAATGCAGTCATGATAATTTAAAGATGTGGATTTCTACAAGTCAAATGTAGAAATGAAAAAGAACACATACAACAAACAGAAGCAGATTTTTATAAGGAACTGTGCTATGTTTTTATTTAGAGTGTACGGTGTCCAAGTACTCTTGGATACATCTATAGAATCCTAAGATGGAGAAAGAAAGTTTGGGAAGAAAGTAATTGGACAAGACAATACTAATTATCAGGGATCTGGGGTGAAAAAACCCCCGGCATGTCCATGATTAATATAAACAGATCTAATGTTAATATTTTCAAGAAAAAAGATTTCAAAATCTTTTTGTTGAAGTTGTTCTATTTTCTCCCACTGACTATTTAAATTTTTGCGATTTTCCTTTTTTTTTTTTTTTTTGAGAGAGAGAGAGAGAGAGGAAGCAAGTGAGCAAGGGCAGAGAGAGAGAATCTTAATGAGGGGCAGAGAGAGAGAAGCAGGGCTCACCCAAAGCGGGGCTTGGGTTCACCCAAAGCAGGGCACGAGCTCACCCAAAGTGGGCTTGAGCTCACCTGATGTGGGACTCTAACTCATGAACTGTGAGACCATGACCTGAGCCGAAGTCAGATGCTTAACTGACTGAGTCACCCAGGCCCCCTGATTTTCATTTTAATAGTACTTATATCCCTGCAAAACTTTCCTGCAAACTTGAGATGCTTCCACCCACATTTTCATTTCAAAATTATTAATCTCAGAAAAACACAAAGAAATTGAAAATGTGGTTGCTTTTGAAATCCAAGCAGCTGTTTATTCAAACTAAATATCATAAACTGACCTTATTAATAATACTTTATATTTCGTAGTCACAGTAGTTTGTAAATATGTGCTTACTAATTTGTTGATTTATTTGTCAATCATGTTTTTAGTACTTTATGTACTAGGGTTATACCAGGTGCTGGGATTCAGAAACACAGACTCTCTGTATGTGAAATACGGGCTTTACCTCCAAAGGTCCACAGTTTAATTCCAAAAAGAAGTGTTAAGCACAAGGCACAGAAGTGTCCTCTCTACCACTAAGTTGTTCACATTTCTTTGGTTTGTGCTTCAGGTAGAGGTGAGTGAAGCTTCAAATAATAATGTGTCCAAAAGTTAAGTCCTCCTACTCTTGAAATACACACACACACACACACACACACACACATTTTAAGCCTTCTTTAAATTTTTGCTCTTGAATATCAGATACTCAATACTAAAATATTACTTTTGGAATTCACAGATCCAAATTGGAAATGTTTCTAGAACTTGGGTGTCTTTCTTGAATTTCAAGAGTGGTAATAATAACCACAGTAAGGACAAGGAACCCAAACAATGCCCAATAGGGAGCTATGGCCCAAATTTGAAAAGGTACAAGATTTTATCAGGCATGAAGATTAAGGCAGTTGGAATCTTATAGTTGCTACTAAGAGAAATTGTGGAGCTCCTGGAGGCCTCCAAGGAGTGATCCATCCTAAATTACAAAGGTGTGCATTTTTCTGAAGATCCTAGACAAGATGATTTTGTGGGTTCTTATACTATGGTTGGAAAAACCTGATAGTTACATTTAAATATAGTACGTTGGGGCACCTGGGTGGCGCAGTCAGTTAAGCGTCCGACTTCAGCCAGGTCACGATCTCGCGGTCCGTGAGTTCGAGCCCCGCGTCAGGCTCCGGGCTGATGGCTCAGAGCCTGGAGCCTGTTTCCGATTCTGTGTCTCCCTCTCTCTCTGCCCCTCCCCCGTTCATGCTCTGTCTCTCTCTGTCCCAAATAAATAAATAAACATTGAAAAAAAATGAAAAAAAATAAATATAGTACATTAATGGGGTGCCTGGGTGGCTCAGTTGGTTGAGCATCCGACGTCTGCTTGATCATGATCTCCCAGTTTGTGGGTTTGAGCCCTGTATCAGGTTTGCCATGGCCAGCACATGGAGCCCGCTTCAGGTCTTCTGTCTCCCTCTTTGTCTGCCCCTCCCCCACTCATGCTCTCTCTCAAAAATAAAAATAAAACATTAAAAACTTAAATTTAATTGAATATAAAAAATAAATAAATTTAGTGCAATGTTTTTACTATTTAGGATTACAGCAATTTGATTGGACAGCTTCATTTTGGGAAGACTTCCAAAGCAATGTTTGGAGAAGAAGCCAATCTTTTTCATGCCAAGCTGGTGGGAATTCATTCCCCACCCCCCACCTTTAAACGCCTATATGGAAAGATATGAACCATATACATTTCTATATGCAAACTTAATTTTTAAATTTTTTATTGGCTGTTTGCAGGAGTCACTTGGCCCAGGTGGGCATGAAGAGTAATATTCCCCAAGGTACACTGCACCCACTCATCTGTCTCCCTTCCCAACTCCAGCAGTAATGTTGGAAAATCAGTGCCACATCTGGGTGCATTTGTAGCATGGTTTGACAAAGATCACAATATTCTCATCAACAGATAGTGACAGGTCAATGCCCATTCGTAAGTTCCAATGCTTTTTCTTACTGAAAGAGGTGATTAGCACCCGGGTGTAACTGTCTACTACAGCTACCAAATTTTGTAAAGCATATAGTAAATTAAAGGGCAGGATTCAAAAGCATGGCCAACTGAGTAAAAGCCCTAAACTTAATCATATGGTTCTTACAGATTTCAACCTGTGGGGTAAAAAGGTATTTGTTGGATCATAGCCTACTTACCTCTGGGGATGATCCTTCCAAAGAACTGGGCCTTTTTTTTTTTTTTTTTTTTTTTTTTTTACTCAGGGAGCCTAGAGGGTGAGGGCCACCTATTTTGCCAAAGTCCTTTTTTGCCTTGCCAAACTGATTTTCCTTTCAAAATAACTATGTGGAAAATTCATGTTTAATTTTTGTAATAATATTTTCTCTCTGATTGTTTTTTTTTTCCAGTAATTTCATATCTATACTCAACACCCATCCAAAGGATTTACACAGGAAATGGAGACCAGGCTAAAACAAACTCACACCCTTTTCTATAGCAGCCTATTTTAAAATTAGCAGTCATAAATGAAAATATAAAACCAAACTTGTTTTGCTGAGATACTCTCCCCCTAGGTTGCATTAGAAAATTCCACCCCACACTTAAATGGAGATTTTGTTGTTTATGATCTTAGATTTCATTATTGTGGCTTAACAAGTATATGGAAGGCTTAAAGATATTTGAAGATGCAAAGAAATCTCATAAATTATGAGCAACCCACAGGAAATGAAAGCTCAGCATTGTTTCTTCCTACACTTCTCCCAATAGGGCTGAACAGTTTCTTTACGCCCCTGAATGCACTCTGCCTTGACATGTCTGTATATATCCACCTCCCTTAGGGCAAGACATAATAGTAACCTTATTTCATAATCTCACATAACAGGGCATTATGATCTGCAGTCCTGATTGTTTCCTGTAAGCTGAATTTTAAAGGAATTTAGAATCTCACTTATTTATTTATTTATTTATTTATTTATTTATTTATTTTTTATTTATTTTTATTTTTTAACATTTATTTATTTTTGAGACAGAGAGAGACAGAGCATGAACAGGGGAGGGTCAGAGAGAGAGGGAGACACAGAATCCGAAACAGGCTCCAGGCTCTGAGCTGTCAGCCGAGAGCCCGACGCGGGGCTCGAACTCACAGACGGCGAGATCATGACCTGAGCTGAAGTTGGACGCCCAACCGACTGCGCCACCCAGGCGCCCCAGAATCTCACTCTTTTAGATATTCATAACCAAGAAGTGAACTCTGACAATTGAGACTATTAATATACTAATTATTCCCAGAATTGTATATTTCATGTGATAGTAAGATCCAAAAATGAAGAATCTGTCTTCTGTTCCACTGACAGGGAAATTTAGTTTTACTTAGCTACATCTATGATTGTCCTTTTGCCTTTAAGAATATAACAGGAGGGGTGCCTGGGTGGCTCAGTCAGTTAAGCATCTGACTTTGGCTCAGGTCATGGAACAAATACAGAGAAAGAGTGATGGTGACAGTAAAGAAAACAGGGAGAGAGAGGGAGGGGCAGAGAGAGAGGGAGGATCCCAAACAAGCTCCATGCCCAGCACAAGCCCTGAGGCAGGGCTCTACTTCACGACCCACGACTGTGTGATCAGGACCTGAGCCAAAAGAAACCAAGAGTCAGACCCTTAACCGACTGAGCCACCCAGGTGCCCCTGAAAATAAAGTTTCTTAAAACAGTTGCCAAAAACTGAGAGAAAGAAATAAGTGGGCAGAAGACGATAGATTTCTTACAGAGGAAGAGACCAACCTGCAAGTTCTGAAAATCAGAGAAATAGGGAATGTTTGGAAAATGGGGACCATCTCCTAAGAGGGAGGAAAGTTGGAGAGGAAGAAACATTAACTCAATTGACTCGCAAAGCAGACCACTGGGGACCAGGGCCACTTGCTGTCTAAAGCAAGGGGAGTTCCGAGGGGGGGCGGGGCATCGAGGGGGTGGGGGAAGTCTGTCAGCCAGTCCAATGTCTGTGGAGACCTGGGGTCTATATGATCTGAGGATAATATATTCTCAATTTAGAAATAACTATATGTTTTAAGAAGCAACTTCATTGAGGTATAATTTACATGCCTTGAAATCCACCTGTTTTAAGTATGCAATTCAGTGATTTCCAGTAGATTTCACATGTTGTGCAACCATCACGGCCACATTCCCATCACTCCATTCCGGTCCCTCCTGCTCCTTTGCAGTTAATCTCTGTTCCCATTCCCAGCCTCAGGCAATCAGTAATCTGCTTTCTCTATATATAGATCTGCTTTTTCTGGACATTTCATATAAATAGAATCTTGTAATATGTGGTTTTCTGGGTCTGAATTCTTAGCCTGAGGATTTTGACGTTCATGTTGTAGCAGGCATCAATATTTCTTTTTATTGTTAAATGGCTTTCCATTGTATGCATATATGCTTGAAAATAACACATTTTGTTTTTCAACTCCTCAGTTAACGGACACTTGAGTTGTTTCCACTTTTCAGCTATTATGAGTAATGCTATAAGAACAGTTGTGTGTAAGACTTTGTGTGGAAACCTATTATGTGTTTTAAACAAAACGTGACTGAGAGTCACTTGTTCATGGAAAACACAAATATCCAGGTTTGTTGTGTTCCATGAATACAGGGAACACAATTGCCCATGAACACTGCACACAGCAACCAGAGTGGGTTTTGTAAAATTGAAAATCAGATCTCATTCCTCCTCTGATCAAGATTTTCTGGTGACTTCCATCTCACGAAGAATGAAATGAAGCCTTACCCCCTTGCCATAGCCAGCAGGGCGCTGCCTGACCTGACCTCTGCTGACATGTTTCACCTCATCTCTTCCTACTTCCCTCACTCTTGACTTCACCAGTGTTGCTCCTGTTGCTCCTCAAACATAAGAGCTCCTGCTGCCTTCCAAGCTCTTACATAAACTGTTCATCTTGCCTAGAATGTTCCTCCCAGACCTTCATTTGGCTTGCCCCTTCTCATTCAGGTTTCTCCTCAAATGTCATTCATGTAGAAAATCCTTCTATGACCACCCTATCTGCTATAGCAGCCATATTTCTCTCTCTATTAGCTTCTGCTGTTTCATTTTTCACCAGCACCTGTGACCCAATAATCTAAAATTACCTTACTCCTTTGTTGACTATCTCCTAACCAGAATGCAAGCTCCGTGAGGCAGGTACTTTGTTTATCTTGTTCTTGGACATATCTCCAGCATGTTGCATGTGGCAAACGTCCATTAAATAGGTTGAATTAATACATAAATAAGAAGCAAAACTTGGCCCTCTTATGTATTTGATCTCTACAGTTTCTGAGACGTTGGTTAGATCATGATATGAATTTAGTTTGTGAATTCCATTTTTTTTAAGTTTTATTTATTCAATCTCTACAGCCAATGTGGGGCTTGAACTCACAACCCTGAGATCAAGAGTCACACACTCCTGTGACTGAGTCAGTCAGGCACCCCTAGTTTGTGAATTTCTTTTTTTTTAATGTTTATTTATTTATTTGTTTATTTATTTATTTTTGAGAGAGAGAGAGAGAGAGAGGGAGGGAGACAGAAGATTCTAAGCAGGCTCTGAGCTGACTGCAGGGAGCCCGACACAGGGCTCGAACTCAGGAAGCATGAGATTATGACCTGAGCTGAAGTCAGATGCTCAACCAACTGAGCCACCCAGGTGTCCCTAGTTTGTGAATTTCTAAACCAATGGACTGAAAATCAAATACTGGCAAACCATGTATGTACCATATTTGGTCTTCACATATGTTTATTTTATATAGCAGATACTTTGGAGCTCCATTCCCATTCCCTTGGCCGTCTCTGTTTTTAGCTATTAAGTGTTAAGGTTCACCTTCTGTTGACAAGATCCTAACTCAAGCAGGTATAGAATTATTCCACTTTCGGTCTTGTGCCTCTTCCATGCCTTGGAGCCACTGGTCTTACGTATAAACACAGCCCTGAAGTTAGCTATGCTAATACTCCCCAGGGCAAATGTCAGCCATTAGCCAACGTGGGAACCATATTTCATCCTCACTTCCCTCAGATAGAAAGTTCTGAAAAAAATTCATACTTCCCAAAAGTTTCAGCCAAACTGAGTCCTTGTGCCTTCAGCAGAGACTTAAATAACACACCCTTATATTGACTTTTTCTTCTCTTGTCTCACTCTCCCTGTTTCCTAGAATTACTTCCTTAACATATGATCTGCAGCCAAGTCTTTGTCTCAGCCTGTGCTTTCAGGGAAAGCCAAATTGGGTCTATAACTTATATACTTTTTAAATTATTAATTAAAGTAAATTCATTAAATTTAAAGTTCAAAAATATTTCATGTTAAATTCTGGATATGCCTTATATGGCATTTGATCTTATATGGGATTTAGGCTTGTCTAATACTTTGGAGACCATTCTCCACAACTCTGGTGATGTAATGTTTCAGATTGCTTATGACTGAACCAGTTTTATAATTAATAATTCACAATTTTTTCTGTGTCTGACCTGTAGACCATAGCAAATTTATCTTACTATGACTCTAATAATCTCCTGCTGTTTTATACCTACATCTCTAGAACGAATATTGGGACTACCATAGTGTATCTGGATCTGTCACTTTTTGAATGCCCTGAGGTTTTTCCTTTAGGAAAATACCACTCTGCTCCTAGTAAAACTGCCAACCACAGGGCACTCCTTCCACAGGAATAGTTACATTATCTAGGCTGGCCAATCAGAGCCTCCATCTGCCAGTTACAGGATTGGTTCAGAGAGCCACACTGGGCCAATCAGAGCCATCTCTTAAGATTTTGATGGACCCACACCAAAAGGCAGGGATTGCATCATTCTCTTTTCATTGGGACTGCTGTAGTTTAAGGTAGATCTAAAGTTGCTAATGCCATTTTTACTAAAGTGTGGGCAATTTTCCTTGGAGATGGACTTAAAGGAAAGGAAAACAAAGAAGAATAGACGGGGGGGGAGAGTTCTAAACAAGAGTAAGACTGAGATAGAGAAAAAGAGAAAGCACGTGAAAAGCTCTGTCAAATGACGAAAGACAGATGACAGTCATTTGAACTTCCTTGTTCGGCCCTGCCTGAAAAAGCAAGATCTGTCTTTTCAATTATCTTTGCCAAAGAATTATGTATTTTTATTAAGCAAGTTTAAGATAAATTTTTGTCATCTGCAGTTGAAAGAGGCCTGACTAATGCCTGATATGTGTGCTCAGGATAGGACTGGTAGGGTTAGGCTATGCCACTGGAGATGTCTTTTCTTCCTTCACAAAGCCTGTGGTTATTACCAGGATCAAATATCCGGGGAAGGAGGCCCTCAGGTAGAAATCCAGAGCTGAGATGATGGGCCTAAGGTAAATGGAAGTTCCCATCTCTTTCTGGGTCTTAAGAGTGACAAGGCCAGCTATTTGGGGATATGGGCTTGCAGAAACAGAACACAAAACATAAAGGAAAAAGCCCTATAATGAGTTAAAAGCTGAAGATGAGTAAGTTATACAATGTATGTTATATTATTTACTCTTATGGTCCTACTCTTAGTAATTGCCATTTCATTATATTCTAGCCTTTTGTGAAGTTCAATTTGGGTATTAAGTATCTCAGTTGAACTAAACGGTGTCCAAGGAAGAGGCATGTACCCATATATGGGACAAAGCATTGAAAGCAATCAGCCTTTGCTCCCAAAGCCAGCAGGTGATATAGCCATTAAAATAATCCCCCAAGGACAGAGTTCAGAGCTAAGCATTGCCACTATAAAAAACAACCTCCCCGCCCGTCCCACCCCAACACGAAAAGACTCACCCTCATTGACTAATTTGAAACATCTGGGTCTTACAAAAGTATAAGATAATACATCTGAAGTAAATAAAAATATTAATCTCTCAAAAGGAAAAAGCAACAATGCCCAACTTCTTTTCATCTAATAGATTTACTGAGACTTCCCACTACACTTCCATACTTGGGGCACAGATGGCAGTGAGCTAGGCCAGTACAGAGGAAATGAAACAAAGTATAGATGTATTGACAGAAGAGGGCATGAGGGATTTTTGCTGGCAGGCAAGGAGAGAAATCATTAGAAAGGAAGTCCTACTAAAACTTGAAATTTGTATCTTTGGGATGCTGAAGCATCTTTAATGCCAAGAAGCATGCCTGGCATATAGTAAGCCAAAATGTGAGGCTGGGGCTATTTAAATTCTTCTTACCTCTGATTAGCATTGGCCTGAAAGTATAGACATACAAAGATTGTGAAGGTAGGAATCATGTGGCCCAAATTGTTGAGATGAGATGGAAGGAAAGCAGAGAATTCAGGATAGTTTGAAAAATTGGTGAAACTACAACATACAGTTCATGAAAAAGGATAGTCTGATGATACATTTTAAAAGTCTCTGTGAGAGTTAAAGTTCTGCCTATTTGTTTCAGGAGCAGTAGTAAGTAAAAGCTAGCACCAAAACTTCTATGTAAGGTATTGCCTTTATTTTCCATTTCCAATTTCATATTTTTCATTTAGTCCATTATTAATTTTAAATAAATTTTTAAAATTTCCATGTCTTACTCCTTAGTTATTTGTACAAGCTGGAGATTGATCCAGATGATACTACTGGTAGGTGGATGAACATTTGTCTTTCCTAACTTTTTTTTTTTTAACGTTTATTTATTTTTGAGACAGAGAGAGACAGAGCATGAATGGGGGAGGGTCAGAGAGAGAGGGAGACACAGAATCTGAAACAGGCTCTAGGCTCTGAGCCATCAGCACAGAGCCTGACGCGGGGCTTGAACTCAGGAACCGCGAGATCATGACCTGAGCCGAAGTCAGATGCTTAACCGACTGAGCCACCCAGGCGCCCCTTTCCTAACTTTTAATAACATCAAAAAGTAAAACTTGCAAGGAAACACTCAACTCTGAAAACAATGATAGTGCTGTAAAAATGCTTTTCTTTTGGACCAATATCTCAAAGATCATTTGATCCAGATCTATATCTGCCAGGGAACCTCACGGCAAACAATAGAAATGGACTATGACTGGTTTGGGCAGAAAAAGGATTTATTGAAAGGCTTATGGGTTAGCTCAAAAACTGTCCAGGAGAGGGCTTCCTGGGTGGCTCAGTCAGTTGAAGTGTCTGACTTCAGCTCAGGTCCTGATCTCGAGGTTTGTGAGTTTGAGCCCCACCCACATCAGGCTCTGTGCTGACAGCTCAGAGCCTGGAGCCTGCTTCAGATTCTCTGTCTCCCTCTCTCTCCTCCCCTCCTTCCCCTCAAAAAATGAATAAACGTTAAAAACAAAACAAAACAAAACTATCCAGGAGAGCAGTCCAGTTCAGAAGCCATGCAGCCAGGGACACAACCAGAATCTAACACGAAACTAGTCCTGTGAGGACATGGGTGCTGCTGCCACTTAGTGTCAGCTATTACAGCTTGCACAGTTGCCATTGTCAACACCATACTTTTTGTACTACCACTGATGCAGTTAGCAACGCTATCTTGTAAACCAGATGTTGCTGCTACAACCAATACAAGCACAAGTGCAACCCTCTCTTTCCTTCTTTTTAAAATTCTTTTAAAAGTTTTTATTTATTTTTGAGAGAGAGAGACAGTGTGAGCAGTGGAGGCGGAGAGAGAGAGAGAGAGAGAGAGAGAGAGAGAAAGAGAGAATCTGAAGCAGGCTCCAGGCTCTGAGCTGTCAGCACAGAGTCTGATGCAGGGCTTAAACCTGCGAACTGGGAGATCATGACCTGAGCCAAAGTTGGATGCTTAACCGACTGAGCCACCCAGGCACCCCTCTCTTTCCTTATTTGTAAGGCTAACTCCCATTTCCAAGTGAGGCAGATGAAGGGACCATCTTATTTTCTGTCTATCTATCTATCTATCTATCTATCTACCTATCTATCTATCTATCTTTCTATTTACCTGTATATTGAGAGTGTGAACAGGGGAAAGGGACAGAGACAGAGAGAGAGAGAGAGAGAGAGAGAGAGAGAGAGAGAGAGAGAGAGTACCAAGCAGGCTCCATGCTGTTGGCATAGAGCTGGAAGCGGGGCTCCATCCCACAACCCCAGGATCACAACTTGACTCAAAATAAAGAGTCGGATGTTCAACCAACTGAGCTACCAAGGTACCCCTTATTTTCTTTTTAATAGATGAAGAAACTAGCACAGAACTAACCCCCCAGCAGACTTCCTGCAATGTCTTATTGGCCAAAATTAGGTCACGTGGCTTCTCATAAACCAACCACTCGTAAGGAGATTAGATAACTGTGATTGGCTAGATTAATTGATTCACCTGCTGGGTGTAAATGCGACCAGCCTTCCTTGGAGTATAAAGTCACATGCCTGGATACCTGTATAAAATTGAAGTTTTATTCACAAGAATGGATATTGGGCTGTCAGTCAATATTATGGACATGTATATGGAACCTAACTATCTTTACACATGGGCCTATTTTATGAGACCCACCTACATGCTTCTTCCCAAGCCTTTTTGTCACTAGTCCTCTGGCCTTCTTACTCTTTTCATGTCCATGTCAATCTGACTAAATCATCTGTTACTGCCTGTTAACTTATCTCTCTTTCCAGGGAAAAAAACAAAGGTGTCATACCTCTCAAAGTTGTACCTACTGGTAAAATTTTCCACCTTCACTTCAGTGGGACTGAGTAGGACTCAGCAATCCATTTGAAATGGTTCCAGCTTATTATGCAAAGCCATCTGTAAACTATGCTCTCTTTTTCTTTTTCTTCAGTTAACTCATAATAGAGAGTTAACTGTTCATGATTCTATGGGTTGGTTGGTGGAGAGGTGGCAGTGTGGCATGAGTAGGCATAACAGGAAGATATCAGTGTGTGAGACTGGAGTTTTTAGGATCTGCTAAGATGCACTCACCCACAGACTATTTCCACTTGGATATGTTTGACTTTATAGCTGAGTAGATCAGATAACATTCAGTTCATGATAGGTAGCTTATATTTCATAAGTACCTGGTTTTTATGGCCCAGGTATATGGCTGGCCCAATAGCAGGCCAAGCACTATTCCTCCAAAGAAGAATCGTTATTCACTGAAGGAGGTATAGCGTTGTCCTAAAACTGTGATCTTTCTGCTGTGAATCTTGCATTAAATCTTTCCACACCACAGACTTCAATTGATTTTTAATGACCACTAACCTCACTGGATCCTACAAGGCCATATGGAAAAGCTGCAGCCTGGACCACATGGAGAATTTTCCTTTGGACTCTACTCAAAGCTGTCAGCCTTTCAGGTGTCTCAGGAAAGAGCTGAAGGACACACAAAATGTGATATATGCTGCTTCTAAAATCTAAACAGCACCATTAATCACAGCACTTTTCTCTAGATGTAGAAAACAAATTGTCCTTGACATTGGAGAGGATAAACTCACATGCCACACAAAACAGATCCCAAGAAACTTCACTGTATTAACATATGATTTATTTCCCACCGTCTGGCATGCCTACTTTTAGTCTAAGATACCAGCACTTTCTGCTCTCTGGAACTCATCAGCATATTATCACCAATTTAGCCCTGGGGATGGTTAGACAACCTAATTCTTGTAGACTCATTTATGGCACATAGAATAGAGAATTAAGATAATCTTGATTTGAAAATCTATTTCTGCCACTTTAGGCAAAATCAAACTACTTCTGGTATTCTCTGTGTTGGAACGGAGAAGAAGATTTGTCCAGATAAAAGCTGCAGTCAGTATGCCACAGCATATGTTGATTTGCTGCAATAAAGCAACTACACATGGAAGATCATATGTACTTGTAGTTACTACTTGACTCAGCCTATAGTAATCCCCTGGATTCTCAAAACTCTCCCATCTCCTTTTTTGAAATAATCTCTATGCCCAACATGGGGCTCCAACTTCTAACCTCAAGATCAAGACTTGCACACTCTATCAACTAGCCAGCCAGGCACCCCAAAATTCTCCCATGTTTTGCACTGGCCCAAAGTGGGGATATGATAGGAAATACAGTAGCCTCATCTCAGCATATTCTTAAAGAGGCAGTTAAAAAAATTACAGTATTTTTAATTGTTTTTTAATGTTTGATTTATTTTTGAGAGGGAGAGAGAGAGACAGAGCGTGAGGGGGGAGGGGCAGGGAGAGGGAGACACAGAATTTGAAGCAGGCTCTAGGCTCCAAGTTGCCATCACAGAGCACGACACGGGGCTCGAACCCACAAACCACGAGATCATGACCAGAGCCAAAGTCAGATGCTCAACCAACTGAGCCACCTGGGTGCCCCTCGGTAATTTTTTTTTTTTTTTAATTGAGGTCTGGGAGGTTGAGCTCCTGAGTTTTCACTAAACTATTCCTACCATAATATCTTTGGTAGCTTCTAATCAATAGATCAGAAGTCAATGTTGGAATTCTGCCATTTTCTGAGAGTATCTATCCCAATAATATACCCAGAAACTGAAGAAAGAATCATGGCAAGAGTTTAGAGCTCTAGTGGAATGCATCAGTGAGTGTTATGTGCACTGTACCACTCTAGGTACTTTAAGTAGAAGAGTTTTAAGACAGGAGATTAGGTGCTTACAAAATCACTGTAAAGATTGGAGAGGCAGGTGTCCAAAGGCCACCACCAGAACTACTGAGTTCAAGAACACATCACTAGAACTGTAACCACTAACCCTGGAGTATTTTCCATTATACAAATGAATTAGAACCCTAACTTATCATCTATTTTGATCACTGTGAGTCTCTTACATATAAAAAACTTGCAGAAACTTTTGAGAGTTGTATCATTTTGAACACCATGCCAGCTCTATTGTTATTATGGTCAGCATGCCCACCTTGACTTTGACAGTTAAGTGCCACTACTTGCCCTCTTCCATCTTAGCATGCCAATTTGAAATCAGGAGTGCTTTTCAAACGCAGAGTATTTTCTTCTTACCCCAGCATATGAAGAGCCACCGAAGTGCTTTTTAAGAAGTGGGATCTTGCATACACCTATACAATTCTCAAGCCCCTGGTATGGGAAATGTTTTCTGGTCATTTCTTCCTCCCCCTAGAAGAAGGAAACAGGGAATAGGTGAACAATTCACAGGAGATAATCTACCCAATATTTATATCTCCATAAAACTTCTGGATTTCTTCCCCTTTAAGAAGAAATTTCTAGTATCACAGGTTCATTTAGAATGGGCTACTGTTGAGCACAGCTCATGAGATAATTTAGCAAATAATTTAGACAACTTCCAACTGTTTGAGCTAGAACATTAAATCCAGAATCTCCAAAAACTGCATCCCTAGTGATAAATTCTATCTGATCTATAATTGTGTTCTTCCTTCCTTAGTCTGGTACTCTCAGAATCCATTTCCACACATATTCTCCATATTTTACCAACATAAATTAGCAGTCTTTCAATTCCTCTGATGGGTGTGTTTTCTCTTCTTAGATTTGCTTTAAAATGGATCTTGTGAGGCATACAGAGATCTCAATCTGCTTACAGATCTGGCGATTTTGAGGGGCAATGGAGTGGAGTATGGAAAGAACTGACTTGCCTTGTGAAACCATTCCATGTGAGATCATTGAGGACTCCTCAGGTTAAACAGGAACAGCATCATCAGATAGGAAGGATTCTTTTGGCTACAGGCAAAAAAGAAAAAAAAATCCTGTATGAAACTGGCCTAAAGAGTCAGAACACTTATTACATAACACAAGAATTCTAGACAGAAGGTGACATTCAGGAGCCTCAGTGTATTACCTTTGTCCTTAGGTGACCAGTCCTCATGGTTATTAAGGTGGCCACCAGATCATAATGTTTATGTTCAGTAGAAGAGAGACCATTCATCTCAGAGTCATGGATTATAAGTCCTCCCATTCAGAGTGATTTGCATTCTCTGCATCAATAATGGTCACCATGGAAATGGCATGTACAAAATAGCATTCAATATTGGATTTCTGAACTGGTCATTAGGATAGAGGAAAGGAATTAACATGATGGCTCAATCTAATTAGTGTGCCTCTGTATAAAAGGGATAGGTTGAATACCTGAATAAAATTGAGGTTTTTATTAGAGAAAAGGACGGAGAAAGGTCCATATGATGTAACATCTATTGACATGGTACAACAACATGGAAAATGAAAAATGTTCACTCAGTAGTCAGAGAAGAATAAATTTAATACAGTATTTAAAGCTTAATGCTCAATCTTAGAAAAGGCATTTTTTTCCTCTATATTTATTCTCCATATACAGCTTTGCTTTGGCATAATGTGGCTTCTGCTTTCTAGGGGAAATTCTATGCCTTTGATATCATTTTCTAGTTATACCTAATTATATATATGCCTACTAAGTTACACCTCTTATTTACTTAGATAAAAAATGTTGATGCAATTTCAGTTACAAAGTTGTTTAAAGAAAATAAGCGGTGGTAGGGAGGAGTAATATGTGCATTTCTCTAAGTATTCCTCTTGATATACTTACACTTTCTAAAACAAGCTGACATTTTCCAAATGTGGTGGATTAAAAATGGTCACAAAATTGTTTACAGCTCCTTTCATCAAGAGGTGGAGTCTATGTTCTACTCCTTAAATCTGGGCTGGGCTTGTGTATTAGTCTTCTGAGGCTGTCATAACAAAATGCCATAGACTGGATGGCTTATCCAATAGGAAAGTATTTTCTCATAGTTGTGGAGGCTGGAAGTCCAAGGTCAAAGTATTGGCAGGATTGGTATCAGGTGAGACCACTCTCCATGGCTTGTAGAAGGCCACCTCCTCACTGAGGCCTTTTCTCTGTGCATGCATATCCCTGGTGTTGCTTCCTCTTCTTAGAAGGGCATTTAGTCCTATTGGATGAAGGTCCCACCCTTATCACCTTATTTATTCTTAACTACTTTCTTAAAGTCTGTACATCTCCAAATACAGTCACATTGCGGGTTAGGGCTTCAATGTAAGAGTTTCAGAGGAACACAACCCGGTCTATTACACCTTGCTACTTGCATTAACCAACAGAATGCTGCAGAAGTGAAGAAGTGATGTCTATGACTTCTAACAAGTCCCCAAGAAGCCTTTGCAGCTTCAGGTCTTGCCTTCTTTGGAATCTCAACAATACGTGAGGAAGCCTGAGCTCGCCTGCTGGAGAAACCATGTGGAGAACTAAGGCACCCTAATTATTAGCCCCAGCTAAATGCCCACTGATTGCAATTGCAAGTAAGCCTACTTGACGCCACGGGGGGCAGAGATGAGTCATCCGGACCGCACCTTGAACAAATTGCTGACCCAAGAATGGTTTTCTAATAAATGGTGTTATATTAAGCCACTAAGTTTTGAGGTAGTTTTTATGCAGTAATAGATACACCAAGCTTTTTATAATTTTCATTGCTTCTTCACGGCCTATCCTTTCACTGTCAGTTTAGTGAGATTTGAGAAAGAAGCAGACCAAAAAGTGTATTGTCGTTTAGCCATGCTTAACTAGAAATTAAATGCTACAGATAAAAGAAGTGTTTTTGAAAGAGGATTAACTTAAAAACTTAGTCCTATTTTATATGTAGCTAATGAGTAACATATAGAGTTGATAAGGTGGTAATATAAATAATGGGAGTTGATAACATAAGTAATTCCATGTATCCCTATAAAATATGAGGTGATAGCTCTGAGCAGGGAATGGAAAAATGTCATTCCACTTGTATTTACTGCAAATACCTAATGTCCCCTGTTCCATGCTACCTCCTAAGTTATGCCCTGTGGTTGGTAGGTAGGTAGGCTAGAGGAAGAGTGGGGAAATGAAGGTAAGGATAAGGAGGTGAAGTTTCCATTAACAAACAAAATAAAACCCTTAAGCAATTAAATAAAATTAAAAACACATGTATGTAATTTTATCTTGTCATATTCTAATGACCCACGTATCATTGGATAGTATATGTATGTTGCTTATGAATAAAAATGTACATATACTGGGAGGAAATGCTCACGATATTTTGACTTACAAGTGTAAATGGTCAAAAAATGCAGAGGATGGGCTAGGAAGCATGGTTGCCCTTTTAAGAAACAAATGTAGAAGACAAGTTTACTGGTCATGTAATATAAACAAACACCCAGGCCTACAAGATGTCATGTAACTGCCATGTCAAAGGCCCTGGGACTACGTCAAGGCTTATGTATCCATAGTAAATACTTTTTTGGCCTGCTCTGTGCTATGACATTGTAATAAGATTTTGAAAGAATCAGAGATGGAATTAGGAGTTTTCTTGCCAGATCTAAAGTTTCTCCAATTCTCCTGGGGTTGCCCTTTTGGGTCAGAACTGATGTAGTGGTCTAAAAACCTACAAGTTATTGTAGGGTTATTCTATGGGTTCATACCTATTCTAACATGCTACCAAAATATCCCTGGAGCTATCATACCTCCTGGCTCATCTTCTGAGTAGCCTAATCAGACTCGGTGGTGTGGACTTTGTTCTGGGCACCTTGCCTCAAGCCTACATGACCTCAAACTCAGATTCCAGGAACTGTGAGTTCAATACATGGGAGGATTCTCTTCCACCAATTAGTTGCCTACCAGCTTCCCCTTTAGATGGTTTCTTATTCTTCTGGCTATTTCCATCTTTATTTCATTTATTTTTTTTCCCAAATGATTTTATTCATAGTATTCTGGTTTTTAAGTAACTACTACATCCATTTCCATGCTTTTCCTTTACTTCTCATTTCCCTCTTAGCCTTCTTCCACCACTGCATCTGCTTTCTTTCCTTTCATTTTCTCCCCATTCATTTATTCCATGCTGTCATAGCTGCTTTCCTTTGTTCAGTTCAGAACATCAGCCAGAAGCTTCCTGTTGCTAAGTAACAACATCACCAACACACACTCTTTTCCACTCTTGGCTCATTTCTTCTGCTGCTTTTGTTAAGCCCATGGGTCAAATAGTCTCTAAAAGAAAATGAAGGGTGCTCTGTCTTTTCTTCATACCAAAGAGATGCACACCATCCTGCACAGTGCCCCTCTTATTACATTTTGACTTCTTGTTTTATCTGTTAATTTTCCCCAGGCTGTGAGATAACACAAAAAAACACAAAACATCCTTTCCAGCTTGGACAATTTGTAGATGGGCAGCAGGGATATAATTTCTGCTAAAGGAACAATGAAGGAGAAAATGCTTAAAGTTTAGTTACAAGGCATGGCATGGCTTCATGGAGGGCTTTTGCTTAGACCTCTGAATCAAATCCAGGTTTTAAGAGGTTTCCATGAGGGATCAAAGGAGCTAGCAAGTCTTTCGTACAGACCTTGACCTTGTTGAGTTTTTTGGAAGCTACTAATGGCATGGTGAGTGTGGATTGCACCAAATAAAGGATAAAAACAATACAAGAACCCATTATGCAGTTTTCCAAATCCCCCTCCTTTTGCAGACATCAATCTGACATGATACTTGTATCAAAGGCATAATTGGAGTTGTGTCAGCCCTTCTACAACATGCTCTGAAGAGATTCCAAGTCTTCTGCCACATTTTAATAGTTTAATGGCAATGGTGACTCCATATGTTTAAACACTAGGATACAGTATCAGAGATACCAGGACCTTGAAAAAAAAAGTCTTTTCACCCTTGCAATGCCATAAATAATTTCCCTCCTTGGTGTGAATTCTTTCTGTCTCCTTGGGCATTTATGTAATGCCTGGAGGCCTTCCCTGACAACTCGGTCCCACACTGTTGCTCTCAGCTCTTTGCCCACAGTCAACACCGAGCTATTTGGGGGATGCTGGAGGCTGCTTTGTTGTTAGCACCACAGCCTTTCTCTTGCTGTGTCCCTGCTCCTCGGGCACTGCTCTCTGTGAGGGAAGGACTCAGATCCTGCATGTCATGTATACTTGATAAACTGCCTTAAATTTAGTAATAATAGAACACAGATGCTTTGACAAGGCAGTTGTTTTTAGTTTCATTTTCTAAGAGGAGAAGGAACAGTAGTTTGTATTTAAGTCCAAGTTTATCAGCAATCAAAGTACCAGAAATGAAGTAGATGTGTTTCTGTCATTAACTAGGTCTGCAGACCGAGCATTGCAGTAGAGAACATTTTCAAGAGCTTTATTTGTCAGGACCTGTTGATACCCTGGAAGTGGGATCCCTGTGAGACTAAAATCCACTCCAAGGTATTCTAGGAATGCCTGACCAGAACTAGAACTGGCAAGTTACTACAGTTTTCCTTCTAGAAGTGAGCCCCTTGAGATGATGCTATGTTTTCTGAGAGGTTCAGAAAACTTTTATATGATTTAAGTTTTTATCTTCAAGTAATAACAAATGATGAGACATGTATTTGAACTTCCTGGAATTTTTGTTTTATGTGCTGTGTGCTTTAAACAACTGATAATTACACGCAATTTTCACTGCTCTTCAATATTTACTCCTCTCTTTTAAGTCTTTTCTCCAACTTGAAGTATCAGTCAACACCACGTACATCATAATAATTTCTTTTCTTCACATCTCTATGTATTTAATTCCTTTATCCCCTTCCAACCCACCTCATCGAGGTGGTTTTGAGTCTCACAGCCCCTGCTGTCATTGTAAACAGTGGCGCTTTCCCCCATAAACAGACTTACTCCTCACCTGGAACATCTACATGGTGATATATCCAGCGTCCTGGAGGCCTCTTTCTCTCTCTCTTTTTTTTTTTTTTTTTTGATCCCTCTGTTCATTCAGCCCCATACAACCTCAGCCACACCCTCAACCCACCACCCTGGACTGCTTCACCTCAGAAACCCTTAGGCAAGAATTTCTCTCTCCAACCACAATACCCTCCACTTCCAGCTCTCAGTTAGCTGGTCTTCACACAGGCCATCAGGACTATTCCAGGCCTTCACATCAGCCTTGTCCCATCTGCCCCTATTATCTCCTCCTCTCTTCACTCCTTCCCTACCCAGCAGAGATCCCATGGTCCCTCACTTTAACCACTCCCTCTCGTGTCTCAGCTCCCTTGCTCCTCATTAGCCTGGCAAATCCCCAAGCCTGAATGACTTCATCTTTATGTTTCCCTGTGTGCGCCCACGCTACTGCATTCCCCTGGGGAATAATACCACGCAGCCACGCGTGCTAGGCCAGCTCCACGTCATTAAGCACTAGTCCCTCAAAGGGGCCCAGAAACCTTCATCATATCCCTCCTCATCTATTTGTTATAAAGCATCATTCATTCACTCATTTACTCATTCCTTAAATATTTATTGAGTGCCCACTCTAGCAGTAGGCTGGGTCCTGAGAGGTAACTGTGAGCAAAGCAGGCAAGCTCTCACCCGCTGAGAGCTGAGGATCTAGCCTAGAAGACTGAAACTAAAACTAGATCAGAGAAGTGAGTTATTTGGAGGCTGATGTCTGAGAAGAAGGTGAGTGGATGAAGTATTTACTATGGCAAGTGGAAGAGAAGGTGACTAGGGAAACACAGGAGGGTTGCTGGACAGCTGTGAGGGACTGCGGCCTAATGACACGGAGTTGGAGAGTACCCATGGCCTAGTCGTGTTATTTCTCCAGGACACCTCGATAATGTGGGGTGGGGTGCACACAGGGAGACATACAGGTGAACTCACTCGAGGCTGGGATCTGCCAGACTGATGAGAGGAAAGGGAGTTGAGATACCAGAGAGAAACCCTATGGACAAGATAATATTTCAGATTAAAAACTACAAATGGATTTGTAGTGTCTTCTCTTCTTTTCTTTTCTTTCTTTCTTTCTTTTTTTTTTTTTTTTGTTGTTGTTGTTGTTGCGGGGAGGGGCAGAGGGAGTGAGAGAGAATCTAAAGCAGGCTCCACACCCAGTGAAGAGCCCAGTGCCATGAGATCATGATCTGAGCTGAAATCAAGAGACGGATGCTTAGCCGACTGAGCCACCCAGGCACACCCCAAGATAATTATTTCTTTTGTAAACAGATACTAAATGTATAACTACTATCATATAACTGTCCAGAAAATTACTCAACAATTAAAGAGCATCCTTAGACTCCAAAAAGTTGTCATCTCCTTGAATATTGTTCTGAGAGATACAGAAAACATTGATTTTTGCTAATTACTAGTTATTTTCTCTTTTCATTCTGAACATTACACAAATACCAAACAACGAAACAATTCTCACTTTAAAAAAAAAAATCAAACATTATAGAAGTACTCAGAATAAAAGTGAACTCTCAAAGCATCCCTTTTCCCCTTTCTCTCTCCCTGTCCCCGCACAGAAGCCTGTTAAGAGCTTGCTGTTATGTCCATACAGTGCTCATTTCTAAGGGTTTACATACAAAAAGATGTTTGCAGGCATATGCATACACACTTACGTTGTGGAAACTACATAGTTAAGTCATCTTTTCGAGAGGGCAAAATGTAAACATTAGAAAGGCGTGTCTTCCTTTAAATAGGAATAAAACTTTACGGCCTATGAAGCAAATCACTCGGAGCTAAACTTAAGCTACTTTCAATAAACTGATAAGAAAGCTAAATGATAGAGAACATTAACGATCCAGGGAACAAAACACAGAATTTACTTGCCAACTCATTATATTGAGATGATGATCTCAAGTAACACCGAATTTTGTGATACACTTTTATCACAAACTAAATCTAAGTTAGGAAACACAACAGAGAGGATCTGAAAAGATAGGGACTCTATTAAATGTTTTCACTACAAACACAGAATTTACCCATCTGAACTGTAAACTATCTTTAGCTATCAATATCAGAGTTTGTGAAACATGTGTCAAATAATACAGAAAGTCGTCACAGAAAGAAACATAAGATTAATAATTAATCGTGCCTCTTGCTAGTCACTGCACAACTAATTGATCCCTCAAGGAACTGACTGAGTTTTCTACCTATGTTTCTTTCTCTGACACCTCGAATTGGTCATATATTTCCCACATTATAAAAACTCAGTGAGGGGCGCCTGGGTGGCTCAGTCAGTTGAACGTCCGACTAAGGCTCAGGTCATGATCTCATGGCTTGTGGGTTTGAGCCTCACGTGGGGCTCTGTGCTGACAGCTCAGAGCCTGGAGCCTGCTTCAGATTCTGTGTCTCCCTCTCTCTCTGCCCCTCCCCCACTGTGCTCTGTCTCTTTCTCTCTCTCAAAAATAAATAAACATTAAAAAAAAACCAAAAAACACAAAAAACAAACCTCAGTGCATCTTTTGGAATGTGACCTAGCTTTTACAATAGTAGCTATCTGCTTGTTGCTGCGTGAGTCAAAAAACAGTTTCTCATTGTTTCTAAGATTAAGGACAAACAGTTTCTTCCACTTGTGCATTTCTAAATATACAATGTAGGGTAATACTATGCAATTCCTCTTCTACAACTTGCTTTTTTCATTTAACAATAGGCTGAAATCCTTTATGTAGTACATGATTTACCTCATTTTTTAAAATGCTTCTTCTTGTTCCATAATAAGAAAACACCATATATCAAACTACCTTCTTTTCTTAAAACTTCAGCTTTTGTTACTACAATGCTCTTATGTTTGTAGATAGGATGCTTATGCATATATTATGCAGATGGGATGTAATAGGATACTTACATGTATATTTTTGTTTATATATCTAAATATTTCTGTATGATACATACCTGCAATTGGAATTTTTAGGTAAAGAGGACTTTATACTTGTTTTTATATATATATTGATTTAAATGCAAACTTTTATGTGGCAAAATAGGCAAAATATATAAAAAGTTAATTCACAGAACAGCAAGTCTAAATCACCAACAAACACTCAAACTGATGAATAGCCAGGAAAATAAAAATTATACTATTAAACTAGCAAACATTTAGAAGACCAATAAAACCTACTACTGGTGGAAATATGGGAGAAAATGCTTTAACTTTTTTGGAAAGCAATCTAGCAACATATATTAAAATGGGGCTCCTGGGTGACTCAGTCAATTAAGCATCCTTGATTTCAGCACAGGTCATGATTTCCTGGTCGTGGGATTGAGCTCTGTGTCGGGCTCCGCATTGAGTGCCGAGTGCTGAGCGTGAAGCTTGCTTAAGATTCTCTCTCTTCCTCTCTCTCTGCTCCTCCCCCACTCATGCTCTCTCTCAAAATAAATAAATAAACATTAAAAAAATAAAACTAAAGTAAAATTAAAAATATAGAGACTTCAACCAACAAACTCACTTTTGGAATCCAATTCCATAAAAACAAAAAAGTCCGTAAAGTCAGAATATATAAACAAAGATGTTTTGCGCAGCACTCATTTCTTTCTACAAATATCTGTTAAGTGCTGATTACGTTGCCATCACTTCAGAAGTGAACAAGGCACAGGCCCTTCCTTGAACGTACTCACAGCCTATGGGGAAGACAGAGAAGTTCACAAGCAATTGGAGTTCATGGAAGAGGTGCTAAGGAAGCAATCCAGACCTGGGATGGAAGGCTGCAAAAAACTCACTGAAAAGCACACTTTGCATGACCTTTTATGATACAGCATGGTTCTAAGACCTTGGATTAAGTTGTGTGGTCCAGGACAGCCGAACAGAGTAGAGATAACTGGACATGGGGAAAACACAATCCATAAACTTGCTATAAAACAAAACTGTGTTAATAAAAGTCACAGGTAATCTATTTTATTTTTCAATGGCATTGGAGACAGAATATGAGGTGCAAAATGAAAAACAGATTTAGTTTTGGGGACTAAAATCCAGAGTATGTCCTTAAATGGTAACCAAAATTTCTATTTTATTCATAATGCCTAGTGTACTCTTTTTTTTTTTTTTTTAATTTTTTTTCAACGTTTATTTATTTTTGGGACAGAGAGAGACAGAGCATGAACGGGGGAGGGGCAGAGAGAGAGGGAGACACAGAATCGGAAACAGGCTCCAGGCTCTGAGCCATCAGCCCAGAGCCCGACGCGGGGCTCGAACTCACGGACCGCGAGATCGTGACCTGGCTGAAGTCGGACGCTTAACCGACTGCGCCACCCAGGCGCCCCACCTAGTGTACTCTTAAAAGGTATTTGTGGGGGCACCTGGGTGGCTCAGTCGGTTAAGCGTCCGACTTTGGCTCAGGTCATGATATCACGGTTCCTGAGTTTGGCCCCGGTGTCATGCTCTGTGCTGATAGCTCACAGTCTGGAGTCTCCTTTGGATTCTGTGTCTCCCTCTCTCTGTCCCTCCCCCACTCATGCTCTGTTTCTCTCTCTCTCTCTCTCTCTCTCTCAAAAGTAAATAAACGTTAAAAAAAAATTAAAAAGAAAGGTATTTGTGGAACCAATAAAGTAAGACATAGGAAGAGCATATAAAAAGGTTTAGCTCAGACAAGACTTTCTCTTGAATAGACTTTTCCTCCCTCCCTCCCCCCCTTCCCTCCCTTCCTTCCTTCCACCCTTCTATTCTTCTCCCCCACCATTTTTCAAAAAAAGGAAAGACTCCAGTCCAGTTGGGATTCTAATTCTCTTAACCTCACTTTGACCCTGTTATTTCACCACTTAACAACGAGGCAAAATCATCAGCTCTTACATCATGAACTTTAAATGCCAAAATAGTGCTGAGCAATTTTTAAAACACAAATGTTTATGTTAAAAAAAAAAAAAGAATGCCTAACATTAAAAACAAACAAACGAAACAGTTTGTTAGAAACTGGTAATCTATGACAACTGGGATTAGGTAGATAATGGATTTCAGGAAGGGACTATTAGCCTGTGGAGAAACAAAAGCAGCAGCACATCTAGGAAAAAGGTACATTTTCTCCCTAACTATTGTCATTAAAGGAAAAGACATTAGTCGGGGTTCTCTTATGGAAAGGCTGGGACTCTGCAGATTAATGAAAATGTTCCCAGTATCTAAGTGCTGCCTGGCATTGCTCCCACATCAACAGCAAAACAACTGCATAGCAACCTACATTTGCCCATTTCCTCACCCATTACTGTTTGTCCAGAGAAAACAACCCTACTACTCCCTGTCTGCCTTGTGAATTTTGTCAAACAGGAGTTGAGTCTGTATGCCAAGTTGAGGAGCGACACATGCTGGCATTTCCCAGCACATGCTGTTCACCACGTGGGTTCCTGGAGCTGCCTCTTGGCTCAGAGGAGCTCCCCTCCCCTCCCCCACTTCCTCTCGCAAGGACAACATGCAATAATGATTATCAAGTGTGTGTATGTGTGTTCCCAACTGGCCAAGCGCCCTTTAGACCCAGTGACCTGTTTTACGAATATTAGAAAAGCATTTCCAACTTGTTTTTTGCATTCTCTGGAATACACAGAGTTCACCCTACGAGCAGAATAGCAGTCACTTCTCAAACAAAGAAAACCCCCTCTAAATGCTGCTTTGCAAGAACTATTTGCCATCTGTTTATTTCCTCATGGCAGCACTGTGCATAGGGGACTCTAGCAATGGCACCAACGTACAAATCCAGACTGAAATACTTTTCCTCTTTCCAGAGGGTGTTTCCTTGAACTTTCCCATCTGCCTCTGAGTAAGATGTAGAAAATATTATTTATAAAATAAGACTAGTAAATGACTCACGGTGAATAAAAATAAATCAGGGTGCCGTTTGTCATCTTTAAGAGAAAAAGAAAAAGTAAAATGCTCCACAATTGGAGAAATAACTCACTTTTTCAAATCCCCTCAAGGAACGTCTTCAAAAGATAGGCAGGAAGAGGGTTTGTGAGGGTTAAGCTAAACTCAAGAAAACTCAAGAGGCAAGAGCAAGACCCAGCCCCTCATGCATATTCATAAAAGGCAACCTGAACTGTTTGAAACCACAAGGGTGACAGTGTTTCCTGCATGCACTTTGCCTCCCACACTGCCAGGAAACAGTATAAGATGAAGAACCCAGTGCCCGGCTTTGTAACATGGTTCATCAGAATGAGGATTGTTCTTCACAGACTTAACCCACACATTGACTGGATTTTCTCCATCGGCCTTACGATAGCTCAAGAAGTACCCATCTGTTGGGGCGCCTGGGTGGCGCAGTCGGTTAAGCGTCCGACTTCAGCCAGGTCACGATCTCGCGGTCCGTGAGTTCGAGCCCCGCGTCGGGCTCTGGGCTGATGGCTCAGAGCCTGGAGCCTGTTTCCAATTCTGTGTCTCCCTCTCTCTCTGCCCCTCCCCCGTTCATGCTCTGTCTCTCTCTGTCCCAAAAATAAATAAAAAAAACGTTGAAAAAAGAAAAAAAAGAAAAAAAAAAAAGAAAAAAAAGAAGTACCCATCTGTTAGGATCCATTTTAGAGCCATCCTTGTGCAAGTGTGAATTTCAAGACTCTGGCTAATAATAAGCAAAAAGGAATATGGCTATTTATTTTCAATAGAGCTTTGGGCATTTATTATTAATAGAAATAGGTCAGTGTAACACACACAGGAAGAAAATTATAGTCTACACACTGCTTTTCTTCTAAACAGACTTTGCACAACAAAATACCCAGAGTTAGTTTGACCTGCCAGCTAACATAAACCAAGGACCTTGTTGTTCCAAGGAATTTAGGGAGGCCTGTAGTGAATTTTTCATTCATCCACTCAACAAATAGCCACTGAGTGTTACTATATGTTGAGTACTGTTCTAGGCATATGGAAAACTGCAGTGGACAAAATAGGTAAACATCCCTCCATCCTGAAGACTATGACAGCCTATTGTCATGTTCTTCTAGGGGAAAACAACACCTTATTGCATCACAGAAGGTCCTGGACCGTTCTGTTATATGTCTTTTAAGTGCCCTCGATGACTCTGTGAATGAAGAAGCTCCTGTGTGTGTTCATGTGTGCTGTATGAAAGAGAAAAAGAAAGAGAGAGAGGGATGGGGGGCAGAGGGAAGGAAGGAGGGAAGGTAGGAGAGAGGAAAAGACAGCAGCATTCAAATACAGAGAATGACCTGAGAGAGATTATTTTGAAAGTGATTAAAAAAAAAAAAAAGATTTACCTTTATGATCTGGTAAAAACACAAAAGACACCAGTGCTAGGAAACACTAAACAAACACAAAAGAACACTAGCCCAAATGGGAAAAACTTACAGTGTTCTATGTTAGGGAGACAAAAAACATCAAGATGTAAACACTCTCTGATCTAATCTACAGTTTTGACAGAAGACCCAAAATCTTCATAATGATGTTTTGAACTAGATAAGCAGGTTCTTTTTTTTTTCTTTTAAGTTTATTTACTTTGAGGTAGGAAGAAAAAGAAACGCAAGAGCAAGAGAGAGAGAGAGAGTGTATGTGTGCAGGAGGGGCAGAGAGAGAGAGAGAGAGGGAGAGAGAGAATCTCAAGCAGGCTCTGCTCTGTTAGCACAGAGCCCGATGCGGGTCTTGGACTCATAAACCGTGAGATCGTGACCTAAGCTGAAATCAAGGGTCAGACATTTAACCTACTGAGGCACCCAGGCGCCCCTAGATTAGCTGGTTCTAAAGAAGAAAATCTGGGGCTGAGACTAGAATGCAATGAGAGAGGACTAATCCTATCAGATACTGAAATATAGAGCTTCAATAACTAAGAGTATGATACTAACTGTAAGCACACAGACAAAACAATGGAACTGAATTAATGCCCAGAAATAGTTCCAAATGTACATAGGACTGTAATATCTAATCAAAATGACACATTCCCCATAGATCTGCTTGCCTCACCACCACTGTCAACCATGCTACATTATCCTTTGTCTCTTTCTCACTAAGAGGCTCAGTGCTAACCAGAGGCCCGTGACACAGAACAGCGAGGAAGCAGGAAAGAGTGCTGGGCCTAGATGGCAATAAAGCAAAGCATCAATTCTACTTTACTTGTAGCTTGGGGTGACGAACCCACAGCTCAACTGAGCTGAGCTTTGGTTTCATTGTCTATAACTTGAGAATAATAAAAGCCATCTCAAAGAATTACTTCGAGGGTAAAATAAATTGATATGTATGAATGTACTTAACGAATTCAGTACCTAAAAAATAAACATATCCTAGCTAAATAGCTTAATAGGCCTCTTAATCTCAGATTAATAGCTTGTGCAGAGAAAAATGCTCTTTAAAAATCTCAAATCCTCCTTTGTCACCCAACATTTAAATAAGATTTGGAAAAAAGAGAGAACGGTTTTAAAACTCAGCTTTTAGGACCAATGATTTCTTTACAGAGAAAACTCTTTACAAAGGAAATCAAGGTATTCAGTGGATTAAGTCTAGCAAGAGAAGTTTGGTCAAATAGCCCAAGGAAGGACTTTTTGACTTCAACATTTTGAAGGAGAAGGTGGAATTTTTTAAAGATGATCTTGGACTGAGATGGGACTAATAGGTCTTTGGGCAGCAGGGTTGGGGGGGGGGGCTTGGTGCCCAAGGCTTGAGTGGCATCAAAAATGGAAATTGACTCTTGCATGAAAGAAGCTGGAGGAAATTATGGAGAGGGTGGAAATACAAGCACAACTGCATGTAAAATTTTAACTTCTACCTTTAGTTGTCTTGTACAATTCAGTGCCTAAGGGATAAAAGGATGTTAAAGCAAGTTGTGGGAATAAAAACATGGAAACCACATACACCCTGGGAAAGCATCAGGACAGAGGACAATCTTGAACAGTGTTGGAACACAAGTGGCATCACCTGGTGGGACGTGCCAGGCCAAATCTTCTGCAGATATCTCAGAGGCAGAGGGTCTTTGAGGGAAGGGACAGTAACGGGTTTGTAGCCACAGTAAAGGCATACAAGACGATGAGGTGAGTAAAAAATTGATAGAATACTTGCTGAATGACCCTGACTTAATTTTGTCAGGCAAGTGATCAAAAGTGTGCTTGCTGTTGGCAAGGGTGGCTTCCATGAAGAAGGAACTCAAGGTGGGGAGGAAAAAGCTATTCCCATTGTCTAGATACGAAGTTTCGATTCAGTCTGGCTTGTTTTTGGGAGAATGGACACAGTATATGGCTTATGGCTTTGAGAAGCCCTGTAGAGCAAGGAATCAGGAAATTGGTGATTTTCTGGACAAGATCATAGAAGGGAAAGGTTTGACAAGATTAGGAACATAGGAGGCTGGTAGGAGAATGGAGAAATTCACAGTAACAGAGAACTTGAGATCTGATAAAGGTGTGTAAGGAGAACAGGGACAGAAAATAAGCCTGATTCCGTCTGTATTTACCTGTGGCCAACATATGACCCAAACTCTATTAGAAGCAGAATCAAAACTTTAAATATAATAAATTCAAAATTCTTATCAAAAGAATACCATGCTTTTTTTTTTCATAATGAGGCTAATTTTTTCCCACTTATAATATGCATAAGAAATATTTATGGGGGCACCTGGGTGGCTCACTTGGTTAAACATCTGACTCTTGATTTTGGCTCAGGTCATGATCTCACAGTTCATGAGTTTGAGTCCGGCATTGGGCTCTGTGCTGACAGGGCAGAGCCTGCTTGGGATTCTCTCTTTCTCCCTCTCGCTCTCTGCTCCTCCCCCACTTGTTCTCTCTTTCTCTCTCTCTCTCAAAATAAATAAATACTTTAAAACCCATAAAAAATATTTATGAAGTTCATGCTTATCACTGACCTATATCTTATTTAAGGAAAATATATCTATTACAGGCACAAATAAAAAAATCTTTCCTCCTACATCTTTGATAGAGAAAATAGCAAAGGAGCACATTTTTGGCAATCTTGCTGAGGGAGGAAATATTTCACGCAACATCATCACCTCCACCATATGTTTTGTGCTAAAGTTTACCAGGTGCTAAATTAATGCATTTCCTATAGGTCATCATTTTGGCCCTTTCCTGGATACAGGTCACTGAATAGGTGAGACGTTTCTAGGTCACTGAGTAGACTCCATGACAAACATCAGTGTCGGGGCCACAGTTGGCTGTGATGGAAATACAGGGTGTATACAATTGTATATGTCACAATGTCACATAAAAAAAACCTGACATCATTATTTTATCATTCACTCCTGTTTTTTTTATAAGTGGATTATTCTCCCAACTCACCAAATTTGGTTTTAAAAAGTCCTCAAGTATTTTCCCCCCATAAGACATGTCTTCAATGGGTTTTCAAAGAATTTTGAGAATTTTCAAAATAATCTATTACATTTTCAATAGTTTTTAACAGAGCTTTTATTTTGCTAATGAGAACACCTACACAATAAATAGTCAATGGGGCTCCTGAATGGCTCAGTGGGTTAAACATCTAACTTAGACTCAGGTCATGATCTCGTGGCTCCTGAGTGCAAGTCCTGAGTCAGACTCTCTGCTGTCAGCACAGAGCCTTCTTCTTTGGGTTCTCTGTCCCCCCTTTCTCTCTGCCCCTTGCCTGCTTGTGCTTTCTGTCTCTCTCAAAATAAATAAGCTTAAAAAAATTTTTTTAAATAAATATTCAATAGTCATGAAGATCTTTCTCAACCTAAAGTTTCAGGGATTGATGGAAAATATGTCATTTTTGGTGACCCTCTGGAGTATCTGTGGAAATGAAATCAATTCCAAAAGAGAGCCTCGCATCTTTTGAGCACCAACAGAAAAGTATAGCTCCCAAGGAGATTGCATGCAAGAGTCAACGCTATATGGGTCTGATGTGCTTTTAAAAACATTAGCCATACCTTGTGGTACATAAAAGCACAGGCTTTAGAGTCAAGTAGACCTGGGTCTGAATCCTGATCTATGATCAGCAGGCTACTTAGCCTCTCCAAGACTCAGTTTAAATATCTCTGAAATGGATATAATAATACTCATCTTAAGATGTTGTTAGGTGAGGAAAATGAAGTAATGTGTGTAAAGAGCTAGCATAGTGCCTGACATATAGCGAGTGAGTACCCAAAAATGGTAGGTAATAACAATAATTATTATAGTAGTAACCACAACCACGACAACAACAACAATTGCCTTACCGTATAGAGTATAATCACCACGCTGGTAAGAAGGAGCTGTGGAATTGGTAATAAGCTCATACCTGGCTAGTCTGATCTGGAATGGGATTTCTAATTCTCCTAACAGAAACAACATCAGCAAGGCATTAAGGAATCAAAATACCATCTGGGTAGGAAAGCCTCTTCAATGGATACCTCGAGCAGGTATCTGTGATTTTTGTTAGAAGACCCTGACAGCTAAATTAGGCTATCTTCCTTCTGTCAGGATCCTTGAACATTCTTCTATAGAATAGACATTGTCTTATTTTAAGAACCTCCAGGGAAACAGATTCTGTAATTTCCCTTAACCTATTTCAGTGTTTAGTAACTGTCCCTCTTAGTAAATCTTCAGAGCTAATCTAAATCTTTTGTGTTCTAGTTTTATGCCAGCCATCCTACATTTAATTCAGATTTTATTGATACTTGTATCGGTAGGAAACCAAATTACAGCTAGAAAGATACAGACACATGTTAACATGAGCTTTCGGTATGAGCATATACTCTTGATAATCGATCGTGGTGAGTTAACATGCAGGAAAGAGTAGCATTGCTAATGTAATCAGAAACACATTAGCAGTGTTTGCTTAAAGGTGCAGCCCAAGTTCATCCTTGACAATTGTCACACACTGACTTGTGTGACATGAGTCAGAAATGAGCAACATTTTAAAAACCAGCAGACTGAAAGGAACTGTCCTCCAAGTGGTTTCTCCGTGTGGTTTCTCCAAGCAGCCTCCCAGGGCATTGACTCATTCTCTTTGGAAGGTGTCACTGCCTGTTCACCTTCTGGGAGGTCTCAACCTTCTGCACAGTGTCTAGGATCAATCAAACAGCAATAAGAACAATAAAGCCCGGGCGCCTGGGCAGCTCAGTCACTTAAGCGTCTAACTCTTAGTTTCGGCTCAGGTCATGATCTCACATTTCGCGAGTTCGAGCCCCGCATCGGGCTCCGCAGCTGGCAGTGCGGAGCCTGCTTAGGATTTTTGGTCTCCCTCTCTCTCTGCCTCTCCCTTGCTCATGCTGTCTCTGTCTCTTTCAAAGTAAATCAATAAACTTTAAAACAAACAAACCCCAACAAATCCCTGAAGCCATCATCAAGGTGTGAGTGACTTTTTTTTTAAATTACTTTTTTAATGTTTATTTTTGAGAAAGAGAGAGAGAGAGACAGAGAGCGAGCAGGGGAGAATCAGAGAGAGAGAGAGGGAGACACAGAATCCGAAGCAGGCTCCAGGCTCTGAGCCGTCAGCACAGAGCCCGACATGGGACTCAAACTCACAAACTGAGATCGTGACCTGAGCCAAAGTCGGACACTTAACTGACTGATCCACCCGGGCGCCCCATGCGTGACTTTTCTTTATCATTTCGTGTCAGACAAGTGCCAGTCCAAGGGCCACTACTTTGTTCAGTGAATTAGAAAAGCAGTGCTAAAAAGAGACTCAAGTGGATGAGAGCATGTGCCCAGACCCTTCAGGGCAGAGCCAGACTAGCTACCAAAGACCCCACGACTTTGCGTTCAGACCAGGTCAGAGTTCCTGAAGAGTGTTTTTTGAAACATGGTCCCTTAGGTACTCTCCCCTCCTCACCTCCCTTCACCCCCCCCCACCAAAAGAAAAACCGGTAAAAATTTTTCAGAAAAGATGGAGTATAGAGATGGATTAACATGAGCTAAGAAGGCATTAGCTTTATTTGTATGGGTAACATCCAAAGCTGTGCACCTAATTTATACTCATGATTTTGTGTGGTGTGGACCACACTTCCCTGGACTGCTCTGAAACCAGCTTCCTCTTCTGTATAACAAGATTAATAATATTTTGCCCTCACTTAGTGCTACTTTTCTTGAAAGGGACACCAAAGAGAGCTCTAGGACTCACAAATCTGGATCCCACCCCTGACTTCATGCCAAATTCCTCTTTGGGAGATTCATACTGCTTGTTTGTTTATTCAACTAAGTCCTGAAGGAAAGCCTTCTGCTTAATTTTGTGTGATCTAATGTTTCTTCCTAATGATGGAACACAGTGACACTCTCTCTTACCCAGTGTGTAGCCTGTCACATGGGAAGGAGACAACAGGTGAGTGAATTCATGGAGACGTCATGTCATGCCCTCTCTGGAGGTCCGCATGTCCTCCAATCTCCACTTCTCTAGACATTCCCTTCTTAAGGACATTTCAATGGGCAGGTGAGCAGGATTCCAGAGTCCCCATCCAGTTCCCAGACATCCATTGGAGTGGCTGTCTTTTCCAGAGGTTTCATGTCAGACCCATTGCTACCCTCAGTTAGAATCTTTCAGTTCCGAGGAGGCGCAGGAAGATGGCGGCGTAGGAGGACGCTGGGCTCACCGCGCGTCCTGCTGATCACTTAGATTCCACCTACACCTGCCTAAATAACCCAGAAAACCGCCAGAGGATTAGCAGAACGGAGTCACCGGACCCAAGTGCAGACGAGAGGCCCACGGAAGAGGGTAGGAAGGGCGGCGAGGCGGTGCGCGCTCCACGGACTGGCGGGAGGGAGCCGGGGCGGAGGGGCGGCTCGCCAGCCAAGCAGAGCCCCCGAGTCCGGCTTGCAAAAGCAGAGGGGCCTGACGGACTGTGTTCCGACAGCAAGCGCGACTTAGCGTCCGGGAGGTCATAAGTTAACAGCTCTGCTCGGAAAGCGGGAAGGCTGGAGGACAAAGGGAGGGTGAGCTGCGGAGCCCCCTGACGACAGAGCTCAGTTTGGCGGGGAACAAAGGCGCTCGCCAGCGCCATCTCCCCCGCCCATCCCCCAGCCAAAATCCCAAAGGGAACCGGTTCCGGCCAGGGAAATTGCTCGCTCCGCGCAAACACCCAACTCTGTGCTTCTTCGGAGCCAAACCTCCGGCAGCGGATCTGACTCCCTCCGGCTGCCACAGGGCCCCTCCTGAAGTGGATCACCTAAGGAGAAGCGAGCTAAGCCTGCCCCCCCTCCCGCCGTGCACCTTGCCTTCCCACCCCAGCTAATACGCCATATCCCCAGCATCACAAGCCTGGCAGTGTGCAAGTAGCCCAGACGGGCCACACCACCCCACAGTGAATCCCGCCCCTAGGAGAGGGGAAGAGAAGGCACACACCAGTCTGACTGTGGCCCCAGCGGTGGGCTGGGGGCAGACATCAGGACGGACTGCGGCCCCGCCCACCAACTCCAGGTATACACCACAGCACAGGGGAAGTGCCCTGCAGGTCCTCACCACACCAGGGACTATCCAAAATGACCAAGCGGAAGAATTCCCCTCAGAAGAATCTCCAGGAAATAACAACAGCTAATGAGCTGATCAAAAGGATTTAAATAATATAACAGAAAGTGAATTTAGAATAATAGTCATAAAATTAATCGCTGGGCTGGAAAACAGTATACAGGACAGCAGAGAATCTTTTGCTACAGAGATCAAGGGACTAAGGAACAGTCACGAGGAGCTGAAAAACGCTTTGAATGAAATGCAAAACAAAATGCAAACCACCACAGCTCGGATGGAAGAGGCAGAGGAGAGAATAGGTGAACTAGAAGATAAAGTTATGGAAAAAGAGGAAGCTGAGAAAAAGAGAGATAAAAAAATCCAGGAGTATGAGGGGAAAATTAGAGAACTAAGTGATACACTAAAAAGAAATAATATACGCATAATTGGTATTCCAGAGGAGGAAGAGAGAGGGAAAGGTGCTGAAGGGGTACTTGAAGAAATAATAGCTGAGAACTTCCCTGAACTGGGGAAGGAAAAAGGCATTGAAATCCAAGAGGCACAGAGAACTCCCTTCAGACGTAACTTGAATCGATCTTCTGCACGACATATCATAGTGAAACTGGCAAAATACAAGGATAAAGAGAAAATTCTGAAAGCAGCAAGGGGTAAACGTGCCCTCACATATAAAGGGAGACCTATAAGACTCGTGACTGATCTCTCTTTTGAAACTTGGCAGGCCAGAAAGAATTGGCACGAGATTTTCAGGGTGCTAGACAGCAAAAATATGCAGCTGAGAATCCTTTATCCAGCAAGTCTGTCATTTAGAATAGAAGGAGAGATAAAGGTCTTCCCAAACAAACAAAAACTGAAGGAATTTGTCACCACTAAACCAGCCCTACAAGAGATCCTAAGGGGGACCCTGTGAGACAAAGTACCAGAGACATCACTACAAGCATAAAACATACAGACATCACAATGACTCTAAACCCGTATCTTTCTATAATAACACTGAATGTAAACGGATTAAATGCGCCAACCAAAAGACATAGGGTATCAGAATGGATAAAAAAACAAGACCCATCTATTTGCTGTCTACAAGAGACTCATTTTAGACCTGAGGACACCTTTAGATTCAGAGTGAGGGGATGGAGAACTATTTATCATGCTACTGGAAGCCAAAAGAAAGCTGGAGTAGCCATACTTATATCAGACAAACTAGACTTTAAATTAAAGGCTGTAACAAGAGATGAAGAAGGACATTATATAATAGTTACAGGGTCTATCCATCAGGAAGAGCTAACAATTATAAATGTCTATGCGCCGAATACCGGAGCCCCCAAGTATATAAAACAATTACTCATAAACAGAAGCAACCTTATTGATAAGAATGTGGTAATTGCAGGGGACTTTAACACCCCACTTACAGAAATGGATAGATCATCTAGACACACAGTCAATAAAGAAACAAGGGCCCTGAATGAGACATTGGATCAAATGGACTTGACAGATATATTTAGAACTCTGCATCCCAAAGCAACAGAATATACTTTCTTCTCGAGTGCACATGGAACATTCTCCAAGATAGATCATATACTGGGTCACAAAACAGCCCTTCATAAGTTTACAAGAATTGAAATTATACCATGCATACTTTCAGACCACAATGCTATGAAGCTTGAAATCAACCACAGGAAAAAGTCTGGAAAACCTCCAAAAGCGTGGAGGTTAAAGAACACCCTACTAACGAATGAGTGGGTCAACCAGGCAATTAGAGAAGAAATCAAAAAATATATGGAAACAAACGAAAATGAAAATACAACAATCCAAACGCTTTGGGACGCAGCGAAGGCAGTCCTGAGAGGAAAATACATTGCAATCCAGGCCTATCTCAAGAAACAAGAAAAATCCCAAATACAAAATCTAACAGCACACCTAAAGGAAATAGAAGCAGAACAGCAAAGGCAGCCTAAACCCAGCAGAAGAAGAGAAATAATAAAGATCAGAGCAGAAATAAACAATATAGAATCTAAAAAAACTGTAGAGCAGATCAACGAAACCAAGAGTTGGTTTTTGAAAAAATAAACAAAATTGACAAACCTCTAGCCAGGCTTCTCAAAAAGAAAAGGGAGATGACCCAAATAGATAAAATCATGAATGAAAATGGAATTATTACAACCAATCCCTCAGAGATACAAACAATTATCAGGGAATACTATGAAAAATTATATGCCAACAAATTGGACAACCTGGAAGAAATGGACACATTCCTGAACACCCACACTCTTCCAAAACTCAATCAGGAGGAAATAGAAAGCTTGAACAGACCCATAACCAGCGAAGAAATTGAATCGGTTATCAAAAATCTCCCAACAAATAAGAGTCCAGGACCAGATGGCCTCCCAGGGGAGTTCTACCAGACGTTTAAAGCAGAGATAATACCTATCCTTCTCAAGCCATTCCAAGAAATAGAAAGGGAAGGAAAACTTCCAGACTCATTCTATGAAGCCAGTATTACTTTGATTCCTAAACCAGACAGAGACCCAGTAAAAAAAGAGAACTACAGGCCAATATCCCTGATGAATATGGATGCAAAAATTCTCAATAAGATACTAGCAAATCGAATTCAACAGCATATAAAAAGAATTATTCACCATGATCAAGTGGGATTCATTCCTGGGATGCAGGGCTGGTTCAACATTCGCAAATCAATCAACGTGATACATCACATTAACAAAAAAAAAGAGAAGAACCATATGATCCTGTCAATCGATGCAGAAAAGGCCTTTGACAAAATCCAGCACCCTTTCTTAATAAAAACCCTTGAGAAAGTCGGGATAGAAGGAACATACTTAAAGATCATAAAAGCCATTTATGAAAAGCCCACAGCTAACATCATCCTCAACGGGGAAAAACTGAGAGCTTTTTCCCTGAGATCAGGAACACGACAGGGATGCCCACTCTCACCGCTATTGTTTAACATAGTGCTGGAAGTTCTAGCATCAGCAATCAGACAACAAAAGGAAATCAAAGGCATCAAAATTGGCAAAGATGAAGTCAAGCTTTCGCTTTTTGCAGATGACATGATATTATACATGGAAAATCCGATAGACTCCACCAAAAGTCTGCTAGAACTGATACATGAATTCAGCAAAGTTGCAGGATACAAAATCAATGTCCAGAAATCAGTTGCATTCTTATACACTAACAATGAAGCAACAGAAAGACAAATAAAGAAAATGATCCCATTCACAATTGCACCAAGAAGCATAAAATACCTAGGAATAAATCTAACCAAAGATGTAAAGGATCTGTATGCTGAAAACTATAGAAAGCTTATGAAGGTAATTGAAGAAGACTTAAAGAAATGGAAAGACATTCCCTGCTCATGGATTGGAAAAATAAATATTGTCAAAATGTCAATACTACCCAAAGCTATCTACACATTCAATGCAATCCCAATCAAAATTGCACCAGCATTCTTCTCGAAATTAGAACAAGCAATCCTAAAATTCATATGGAACCACAAAAGGCCCCGAATAGCCACAGGAATTTTGAAGAAGAAGACCAAAGCAGGAGGCATCACAATCCCAGACTTTAGCCTCTACTACAAAGCTGTAATCATCAAGACAGCATGGTATTGGCACAAAAACAGACACACAGACCAATGGAATAGAATAGAAACCCCAGAACTAGACCCACAAACGTATGGCCAACTCATCTTTGACAAAGCAGGAAAGAACATCCAATGGAAAAAAGACAGCCTCTTTAACAAATGGTGCTGGGAGAACTGGACAGCAACATGCAGAAGGTTGAAACTAGACCACTTTCTCACACCATTTACAAAAATAAACTCAAAATGGATAAAGGACCTAAATGTGAGACAGGAAACCATCAAAACCTTAGAGGAGAAAGCAGGAAAAGATCTCTCTGACCTCAGCCGTAGCAATCTCTTACTCGACACATCCCCAAAGGCAAGGGAATTAAAAGCAAAAGGGAATTACTGGGACCTTATGAAGATAAAAAGCTTCTGCACAGCAAAGGAAACAACCAACAAAACTAAAAGGCAACCAACGGAATGGGAAAAGATATTTGCAAATGACATATCGGACAAAGGGCTAGTATCTAAAATCTATAAAGAGCTCACCAAACTCCACACCCGAAAAACAAATAACCCAGTGAAGAAATGGGCAGAAAACATGAATAGACACTTCTCTAAAGAAGACATCCAGATGGCCAACAGGCACATGAAAAGATGTTCAGCGTCGCTCCTTATCAGGGAAATACAAATCAAAACCACACTGAGATATCACCTCACGCCAGTCAGAGTGGCCAAAATGAACAAATCAGGAGACTATAGATGCTGGAGAGGATGTGGAGAAACGGGAACCCTCTTGCACTGTTGGTGGGAATGCAAATTGGTGCAGCCGCTCTGGAAAGCAGTGTGGAGGTTCCTCAGAAAATTAAAAATAGACCTACCCTATGACCCAGCAATAGCACTGCTAGGAATTTATCCAAGGGATACAGGAGTACTGATGCATAGGGGCACTTGTACCCCAATGTTCATAGCAGCACTCTCAACAATAGCCAAATTATGGAAAGAGCCTAAATGTCCATCAACTGATGAATGGATAAAGAAATTGTGGTATATATACACAATGGAATACTATGTGGCAATGAGAAAAAATGAAATATGGCCCTTTGTAGCAACGTGGATGGAACTGGAGAGTGTAATGCTAAGTGAAATAAGCCATACAGAGAAAGACAGATACCATATGTTTTCACTCTTATGTGGATCCTGAGAAACTTAACAGGAACCCATGGGGGAGGGGAAGGAAAAAAAAAAAAAAAAAAGAGGTTAGAGTGGGAGAGAGCCAAAGCATAAGAGACTGTTAAAAACTGAGAACAAACTGAGGGTTGATGGGGGTGGGAGGGAGGGGAGGGTGGGTGATGGGTATTGAGGAGGTCACCTTTTGGGATGAGCACTGGGTGTTGTATGGAAACCAATTTGTCAATAAATTTCATAAAAAAAAAAAAAAAGAAATGAGAAAGATTAGGAGAAGGAAAGATTTACTACTTTCTTAAAAAGGATAAAAAGCTATTCTTAGCAAATGACAAGTCTAAATTCAAAAGACAATTTCAAATCTATAACCTGTGGTACTATTTCCCTACTAAAATATAACTTAGGTCAAAACTTTTTCAGCTGTGGGAGATGCCAACATTTTTTACTTTGTATCCATAGCACTAAGGTTCATAGCTATGTTCATCTCCCAAGAATAAACCATATGATATTGGTTACGGTACTAATAAAAGATATGGTTGGTATCCTTACGGTACTAATAAAAGATATGGTTGGTATCCTTAAAAAAAAAAAAAAAAAAAAAAAAAGAATCTTTCAGTTCCCAGGCAGGTGTGGCTGCTTGAGGACATAAGGAGAAAAAAGAAGTGGGAAAAATGCTAGAAAGAACAATAGTGACTAGTAAACTGTCATTATAGTTACACCAAGGAAACAAAAATTGGATGTGAATATAGTACTTAAAGAGGTGTTTGTAAATTTTTGTATAGGAGTGAAGTGACAATCATGTTTTCCTTTCTTTGTAAGCATTCTGTGTTTAGGGGGAGGAAGGAGACCTTAAGTTCTACTTTAATCTTGGGAAGAGAGGGCTGCCTTCACCTATTCATCATGCCTTTTCCAGAACCCTGATTAGGGGAGAAAGACATGTTCTTGGGCTCCCCAGTCTCCCCAAATGTAACCTACACACTGTATTCCCAAAGATCCACTTGTCCCAACCTCAGAGGAGGGACCTGGTAGGGGATGGAGACATGGAGGTCTGAGGCATAAATGGCTGACCCAATTTCCATGTATGATAGGCATGGGCCCTTGACAAGTTTGTGGGTTTTTTTTTAAAGTTTATTTATTTATTTTGAAAGAGAGAGTTGGGGGAGCATAGAGAGAGGGAGACAGAACACCAAGCAGGCTCCACACTCAGGTTGATTTCACAAAGCGTGAGATCGTGACCTGAGCTGAAACGAAGAGTCAGATGTTCAACCAACTGAGCCACCCAGGCGTCCTGAAAAGTTCGTTCTTGAAGGGTAGAAGTCCTTGTGGTGGAAAGAGGTTCTTGTAGGTGACCTCCTATAAGGAGGTCAGAGGATGGCTAGAGTCACAGCCTGCCACCTACCGCTCCTGCATAATTTCTAGCACCCCTCTAAGACCCAGTTTCCTCCTACATGTAACAGAATTAATGGGACCTGGTCTGCGTCTAACAGTGCTTACTAGCAGTTGCACCTGAGCGGGTGGTGAACTGATCATCTGGGTCGACGTTGAATGTCCAGCAAGCATTAAACAGAAACCCCCTAGGTGCTGCATGGCCTACTGCCCATCACCCAGACCAGGTCCCCTGTCATTTTCACTTCCTCCTGCTCCGATTTCACTGCACAGGTGCAGGTGACACAGCTGGAGGTGACAACAGCTAAATGCCACCAAGGCCAGCTGCCAGCGGTGGTGCACATGCTCTCGCCACAAGCACCTGCACGGGCATGAAAACTGAGGTTTGGTGCTACAGCCTTAGGAAGAGGGGATACTGATCACAGGGTGGTTTGGGTTCCAGTTTTTGAGGTTTCTGGTTTTTGTTCTTTCACCCAGGAAGGCATGTGAGTGCGGGCTTAACTTCCTGGCTGATTTCTTTTGAGTCTACCCTTTTTCTGTTCTTATCTAACTGGACTAACGTTCTTAATTTCATTTCACTTTCTCTTTTTCCTTTGAACTCCCATCTCTCCCTCTTCTGTTTTTTTTTTTTTTAATTTTTTAATTTATTTACTTTGAGAGAGGGTGAGAGCTGGAGCGTGCATGCGAGTGGGTGTGGGGCAGAGAGAGAGGAGGAAAGAGAGAATCCCAAGCAGGCTTTGCAACGTCAACACAGAGCAGGACGTGGGTCTTGAACTCACGAACCGTGAGATCATGACCTGAGCCAAAGTTGGATGCTTAACCTACTGAGCCACCCAGGTGCCCCTCTCTGTCTTCTGTTCTGATCTCCTTTCTCCACATTCCCATCCTTTTGGCTTCCTTAATCCCCTAAAGTCCTTTTGCACAGTTTCTGCACAGACAAGCAGATTCGCTTTTCTCAGTAGCGATTAGGGGCGACTCCTCTGCAGGGAAAGCTTCTCCATGCAAACATCTGCAGCTGCCTCGTGAGCCCCTAGATTTTTAGATGGTTTCACTGTGAACATGTATCTTACACCATAAGCCAGCACATGCGCGCAGATATGACTGAAACAATCTTTATCCTAGAACACGTTGAGCACCCTGATAATCTTCATTTTTCTCTTCCTTCTTTCTTTCCTTCCATCCATCTTTTCTTCCTCCCATCCCTCCTCCATCCCTCTTGCCTTCTTCCTCTCTCTTTTTCCTTCTCTCTTCTTCTCTATTGCTGTTCTTCAACCTCTAACCTGATCTCAGGACTCATTACTGTCATTAACGGAGGACTGAAACTTGTACTTTGAAAACTTGATTTAGAAGCACTATCCACTGGCCCTGGGGGGAAAAGACCCTTGCCTTCATTTTCCTTCAACACATACTGTGTCTGTGTATAATGAGAAACCCACTCCTCCTCAAACATGAAATTTCAATTCCCCTGGGGTGAACTGAGAGACAAGGACAGAAGGAACAACAAGTCTTTAGAGAATATTGTGGAGGCATCTTGGGGTTCAGGAAATGGTGATAATTGTCCTGATGCTTTCCCTGGCTTCTCTCTTCACAATGCCCCAGTGTTTCCTGTCCCCCTCCCTCCTCTCCCCAAAAAAGTTTTGACAAAGGATCTTGTGGTAAGCAGATTAATGCCCCTTCCCAAAATGTCCATATCCTAGTCCCTGAAACCTGTGAATGTGTTGGTTATGTTATGTGGCAAGGGTAAATTAAGCTTGCAGAGGGAATCAAGGTTGCTAATCAACAGGTCTTGTAATGGGGAGAATGTCCTGGACCAGTTGGTTAGGACCAATGCAATCACAAATATCCTTATAAGTAAAAGAGGGAGGCAGGAGGGCAGAGTCAGAGTCAGAGAAATTCAATGTAAGCAAGGCTCATAGAGACTTCCGGTCTCTAGTTTTGCATGCAAGGAACTCAGAAGTTGCCACTCCATCCTAACAACACAACAAAAAGCTGAAGAGACTGGGAAATCAACATCTCTTCATAGATCCAAAAGAGAATGGAAGACACAGGGCAAGCCACTGCCCACAAGGTTAGAGAGACAGGCCTGTGTGCCTGCATCAGAGCTTCCCTGGGCAGGGATGCAAGACAGGAGACACAGTGGGAACCCGTGCCAGGGTAAAACAACCTGCCCAAAGCAGCGTGAGACTTACCTCCAGGAGCTCTACCAGGGTCCCTCAATAAATATGGGAGAAACATCCTCTCATGCTTCTGGCCAGGGGAGAGGGAAAGGAACCATTTTGAAATACACCAGAGCACTCTGTTCTTAACAAGGCCTGCCCTCAGGGGAAACTAGTTAACTAGAGCCTAACCAGCTGGGGTATTCTCAGAGCCTAACTGACCTGGGAAAGGAAATGCCCAATTCCAGCCCACTTTAGCCATCCCTTCCCACCTATGGGGCAGGGGAAGACAAAAACTGAGACACATTTGTGAGCTCACAGTCCAGAGGCACACACAGGCTAACCAGAGGACTGAGAACTGATCACGGGAGTGTGGAATGCTTCCCCATCCCCCACACCTCACCACCACATTATTGAAGGTCTATTTACAGTAGTTCCTTTCACCCAGTACATGGTAAACAGCTACAAAATGACAAGGCATACCAAAAGACCAAAACACAGTTTGAAGAGACAGCTCAAGCATCAAAGCCAGAAATGGCAAGGATATTGGAATTATCGGATTCAGAATCTAAAACAATTTTGATTAATATGCTAATATGGTTAAAGTAGACAACATGCAAGAAAGACTCCATTAGCCATTGTTAGCTTAGAAGATGCGAGAGAGCCACAAGCCAATGAATGCAGGCAGTCTCTAGAAACTGGAAAAAGCAAGAAAACATATTCCTCCCTCCATGCTCCAGAAAGAAAAACAATCCTGCCAGCACCTTGATTTTAGCCCAGTGAGACCCATTTCAGACTTCTGACCTCTAGGACTATAAGATAATGTGTGTTGTTTTCAGCCACTAAGTTTGGAATGATTTGTTACAGCAGCAATTGGAAACTAATACAGATGTATTCTCTGTCGATTATACCACACTATGAATTAGAACATTTCTGAATCCAGAGTTTATTTAAAATACCTGCTTTCTGGGGCTCCTGCGTGGCTCAGTCAGTTAAGCGGCCAACTTCGGCTCAGGTCATGATCTCACAGTTCGTGAATTCGAGTCCCCTGTAGGGCTCTGTGCTGACAACTCGGAGTCTGGAGCCTGCTTCAGATTCTGTATCTTCCTCTCTCTCTCTCTGCCCCTCCCCCACTCATGCTGTCTCTCAAAAATAATAAATGTTAAAAAAAATTAAATAAAAAATACCTGCTTTTTCTTCTTCCAAGGCTGGCCCTGACACTTGGCATTGTCCTCAGCCTGGGAAAGGAATCATGAGCCGAAGTCTGGCCTCCAACAGTGGTGCCAGGGGCCAACCTTCTGAGCCACTGAGACCAGGTAGCTGGCTGAACCCTGGAGGGTAGGGTGGGTAACTGGGATGCTGAGGAAAGTGGGCTTCCTTGAAGGGCGGGTTCTTCCTCATACATCTCAGCAAAGATCATGGAATTCAGTTACCCTTCAAATTGTCATTTTACCTGTTTGTTTGTTTGTTTAAAGAATAAAGGCAGTCACTGAATCTTAGTCCTCCGAGCCTGAGCTAGGAGACCACTCAGCTACAATTCTGGAACAGAGATTTTCCCAGGTGGTGATGAGTGCTGTATGAGCTCCTGTTGGACTAGACCTGGACGTTCTTCCCCATGCCCTCTTTTTAAAAAAATTTTAGAAGTAAATGCCTTGATAAGGTTTTTTGTTTTTTGTTTTTTGTTTTTGCCTTAAATGTTTATTCATTTATTTTGAAAGGGACATAGAGTGGGGGAGGGGCAGAGAGAGGGAGAGAGAGACAATCCCAAGCAGGCTCTGCACTGTCAGCGCAGAGCCTGATGAAGGGCTCAATCTCACAAACCATTAAGATCATGACCTGAGCCATAATCAAGTGTCTGACGCTTAACCAACTGAGCTACCCAAGTGCCCGCCTATATTAGTTTTTTACATTATAATCTCCCTTTAGAAAGACTATGAACATATACTGGTAAATGTGGTTGTCTCCTTTTTGTAACTGAGATATAATTAACATATAACATTATATTAGTTTCAGGTGTACAACATAATGATCCAATGTTTGTATATATTGTGAAGTGATCACCACAATTAAGTCTGGTTGGCATCCATCACCACATAGTTACAAATCTCTCTTGTGCTGAGCCTTATGTGGATCCTCCAGTTCTCCTTATCCCCTTCATGACTGGATTCTACCCCAGGACTGCCATCACCTAGACAAGAGGTCTTGAGAAAATAAGCTCCCCAGCCTTAGTTTCCTCTTTGATAAAATGCCAGCACTGCCCAGAACAGCATAATATTCCACCGCAAGTACTCAACCAAAGCACTAGAAGGACAGTCTGTAGATTTTTTTTACTGGTGTACAGCTGCTTTCTCTTTGCTGTAAAGTCCCAGGTTTTGTGCACACTCCCATCGGACTTGAAATGGATTATATACATACATATAATTGAATGTATACATACATACAAAATTCTGTTTCTAACTGTGTCTGCTCACTAGGGCCAACAGTTTCTCTATTCAGGATCTTCCTCTCTATGAGGCCAGTTAGGATGATACAGCATTTGTCACTTACACCAGAGGAATACTAGGTATAGATGTTTTGCCAAGACTTTTCCTTCCAGCCCAGAGCTTAGAGTGCTTCTACTTCAAAATGTTCTTTGTGTCATAAGTTTTTAAATTCTGACATGCTTTGTGGTCTTCAGGATGCTAGATTCTTTACTGGTAGACTCCTTATATTTGAGAAGCTGCTGAGAATACTAACAGCTGCCAAAACTCAATGTCTTTAAATGAATGATTCCATTTTCTCATGATTCATCATTGACCAGTTGGCTAGCCCCCAGTCCTCATGGCCCTAACCATTGCCCTGCTCAGCCTGGAGTCAATCCTGACTTGATGCAAGAGGAGTATAAACTTCAGCCCCAAATTCTAAAAGTTAGGCTCAGTCACCCTTTCTGGACCATCTCTGTGGCAAGATCTAATAACAGGGATTCTGAGTACTGAGAATTTTGCCTTTCCAGGCTGCTAAATTGTCTTCACTTGAGGCTTGAAGCTCTGCCATACTCTGGTCAGTCTCCCTTCTGGGAATAATCTAAACAAGGAACTGCTAACAAACTTCTCCAATATCCTCTACCTGCCTAAGTTCTTGTTGAACCCAAGAATGCCACCACCTGCCTAAATTCCACATTGGGACACCCTGCAACTTTGTTGTAATGGATCACCCCACTACTCATTCCTGCCCTGTGGAGTAGGCCTGCCCTGCTACCTGTTCTGCTGACTGCATTTCTTCTTGGCACCTGTTCTTGTGCTTGTCCCCCACCCCCTCCTAGACTGCCTGTTCCACTACAGTTAACTGGGTTATGCCTGGCCATATCCCAAGATATGCCAACAATTGATAGATCACACTTTAGGAGCCAGAAAATCTTATTAGACTGAAATGTTAATTAGGATAGGAACTCTCGGAATGTAGCAGCAGCCAGAGCCACCAGGGTTTGGACAGTGGGGAATGTGTAAGCATCACATTAGAGAATTACTCTCTAATATAAAATATAAAATGAGATGCCTCAGACTGAGGAAAAAAATAAATGGCTGCTGATTTTACAAAGTCTAGAAGTTTTTAAATTTTTTTGTTGTTTTTGTTTGCATTTTAAAATTATCTGTAATTGCAGTAAAATACACTTAATGTAAAATTTGCCACCTTAACCATTTTTAAGTGCATAGCTCAGTGGCATTAGGCACATTCACATGGTGCAACCATGGCCATCATCCGTTTCCAGAACTCTTCATCTTGCAAAACCAAAACTTTGTATCTATTAAACAATAAACTCCTCTTTCCTCCCTCCTTCAGGCCCTGGAAACTGCCCTTCTATTTTCTATCTCTAGGAATTTAGCTACTCTAGGTATTTCATTTAAGTGGAATTGAACAGTATTTGTCTTTTTGTGACTGGCTTATTTCACTTAACATAACGTCCTTAAGTTTCATCCAGGTTTTAGCATGTATCAGAATTTGCTTCCTTTTTAAGGCTGAAAAATGGTCCACTGTGTGTGTGTGTGTGTGTGTGTGTGTGTGTGTGTGTATACCACATTTATTTATTCATCCATCCATAGATGGATGCCTGGACTGCTTCCACCACTTGGCTACTGTGAATAAAGCTGCCATGAACATGGTATATAAATAACCTTTGGATCCCTGTTCCATATTTTGGGCTATACCCCAAAATGGAATTACTAAGTCAAATGGCAATTTTATTTTTAATTTTTTGAGAAAACATACCATTTTCCATAACGGTTGCACTATTTTACATTCCCACCACTAGTGCACAGAGTTCCAATTTCTCCACATCCTCTTGAACACTTGCTATTTTCTTGTAGTAGCCATCTTGATGGATGTGAGGTGATATTGTTTTATTTTTATTTTTTCATAAATCATCTAAATTTCCATCCTGTGAAAAGATTTACAAAAGATTTATTCATTCCACATAACTTATTTGGCTCTTAATATGTACACTTTGTGGAAAGCATTTGTATTGCCCACCAGATATGTATAGCTCTCCTAGCATAGGATAGAATCAAACTTTCCCACCCCTTGAAGTCAGGTGTGAACATGACTTGCTTTAGACAATGACACATGAGCAGAAGTGACAATGTAACATTTAGGAGGAAGCTCTAAGAACCATTGGGTGATTCATCACCTTCCCTTCTTCCTGCTTCAATGATTATAAAATCAGTATCAGAAAGGTGTCCTCATTAGCCTGGGTTCCTGAGTGACTATAACGAGCAAAACCCCCATGCCAATCTGTGATGGCCATATAGAAGGACGGAGAAATCACCTTTGTTGTTATAATCCTCCAAAATGTGGGGGTTATTTGTTTCTGCAAAATTTGTTTCTGCAAAATAACCTAGCTGCTCCTGACCTGCATACATTTTACTCCTGTATTTGACTGCTAATTTGTGTTTGCACTCTCTGATTGGATCCTAATCCCTCTGAAAGAAAGAACTATGCCGTATAGACCTTTGACTTCCCTTTTTCCAGTCCAGTGCCACAAACATGTAGACACTTTATGAATGTTTGGTGATGGTAGGTGGTGGTGGTGGTGATGGTGATTATGACGATGATGACGACAATGGTGTTAGTGGAGAAAAAGATAAAGACATGAAGTGACGTACTTAGATTGTGAAGCAACAACTTTGGTCTCAGTATTCTTGATTTTAAAAAAAAGTCCAGGGGCGCCTGGGTGGCTCAGTCGGTTGAGCGACCGACTTCGGCTCAGGTCATGATCTCACGGTTTGTGAGTTCGAGCCCCGCGTCAGGCTCTGTGCTGACAGCTCAGAACCTGGAGCCTGCTTCTGATTCTGTGTCTCCCTCCCTCTCTCCCTCCCTCAGAAATAAACATAAAAAAATTAAAAACAATAAAAAACAAAAGTCCAGTTAGAAACAGACTCAAGAATGTCATGATTTTTGAACTTATAAAATATGTACATTTTGATCATATTTCCTATGTACTCTAGGAGTCTGTTCAAACAAACTTATATGTAAACAATGCTGGTTCTAGTCATATTAATTTTCATGTAAAATTTGACTGTTAGCTATAAATCATAATCAGATTGTGATTAAGAAGTAGTCTTCCATAAACATGGTTTCAACCTGTTGCTTATCTGGCTTAAAACATATTTCCCTCTTTATTTTTCTTTATAATGCCCAGTATAGTGCTGGATATTGTGCCATCTCTGTAGTGGCTTCAAGGCTACCTCTGTTCCAGATTCAATGTCCATCTGTTCTCAAAATATCCTGTTACCAAATAAAAAAACAAAGCCATCCCTGGAGTTTAGCTTTGGGTGACCCTAGATGGTTTGACCTGCCATGGATCATTTTCTCCCTGGAAACAAATAAGGGCTTCCTACATCGCATCATTTGTACAGCCTTGGACAAAGGATTATGGTAACATTTGCCACGTTTTCCTATAAAAACAACTGAGCCCAAATCTAATTTATAATTGGATCTTGAAAAGTATGATTATTCTGTTGGGACCACTTTCTTCAGATTACTTAATCCTGAGAATTTACAGGGCACATAAAGAATGAAAGAGAAATGAGGTCAACCCTCCTGTTTGCTTGTCCTCAACACGGTCTGTCATCCTCTCCCTTCTCCCCTCTGGTTCACTTTAATACCATTGATACAGGCTCTTTGTCTCCCACAGCTCTACCTTCACTTTTTCTCACAGTCCCGGACTTGGAATTTCTCCCCCTTCCTGACCTTCATCAGTATTTCAACCTCCCATCCTTTCTCCAATTACAAGGCATATCTTAAACATTGATTCCATACCCCTGTTCTCATTTTCTGTTTCCCTAAGTGCTTTTGAAAAAGAAGATAATTGAGGAATGTCACTAAGAGATCACTATCTTCTGCTGACACTGAACATCTCCCCAAATGGATGAATGGGTAAAGTAATGCTTAGAATAAAGACAGGAAGATGTAGTGGAAGATCAAATAGAGGAGAGATAGAGGGTGGAGTTCATTTTGTGGCGTCTGATTGGTGGAAGCTGTTGAATCACATTTAGAGTTCAATAATACGTAATGGAGTATGGTAGAGACAGGGTTTTACTTTATCCTTGAAAGCTGGAGGAATACTAATTAAAGCTGCCATCAATTATTTGTCTCTGTAACACACTTCCTTTCACTGAAAATAATTAGTAGAACTGACCATTTATTTATTACAAATAAGTACTGTATTAGTCATGATTTTCCAGAGAAACAGAACCACTAAGGTGTGTGTGTGTGTGTGTGTGTGTGTGTGTATGGATTTTTATTATAGGAATTGGCTCATAGGATTATAGAAGACAAGAATTCCCCTAATCAATTTATTGTCCATAAGTTGGAGAACCAAGAAAATCATTGATACAATTTAGTTTGCGTCCAAAGGCTTAAAAACCAGGGGGCTGATGGTATGACTCTTAGTCTGAGTCCAAAAACCCAAGAATCAGAAGTATAGATGTCTAAGGGCAGGAGAAGATGGATGTCTAAACTCAAGAATAGAGACAGCAAATTTGTCCTTTCTGGCTTTTTTGTTCTATTCAAGCCCTGAATGGATTGGATGATACCCATTCACAGAGGTGAAGACTATCTTCTTTACTAAGTCTACTAATTTAAATGCTGATCTCTTCTGGAGCCACCCTCACAGACACATCCAGAAATAATATTTTATCAGCCATCTGAGCATCCCTTAGCCCAGTCAAACTGATGCATAAAATTAACCATCATATGGAGCAAAAATCCACACATTATTTATGAAATCCTCATTAAACTAAAGAAGTTGCAACCTGAGATGGATATTCCCACTGTCAGCCATCTTGATGTGGGAGTGAGTTGGCCTAAGATAGAGGAGGGAAGGATCTTCTTTTCCTGAGACTATACTCTGATATAGGAAGCTGTCTGGGTATGCTCTTTGGAGGAAGCAGCCCCCTCCATGTTGAAGCCTAATAGAAGTTTCCTTTAATGCCTCTTGCTGAGACTGATTTGGGCTCATTATCCATAGGAGCACCCTTCTAGCAGCAGTGTCTGCTGCTCTGTGCTGGATGTCTGTTTATCCCCACCACGGCCTGGTCTTTGCTGAGCTGTGAGGACTAAAGACAGCAACAAGAACCTCTGCTCAGAGCAACAGGCATGCAGAAGTAGAGCAGCCTGAGGAAGCCAGACCCAAGTTAGACTGGAGGATTTGTAGACAGGATTCAGCAGATTACACACCTTCTTCCCCTAAGATGTCCAGAAAACACTAAAGAGGCAATCAGTAGAAAATGGGTTTCTTCTTGTCCACGAAATGAGGCTTCATTGCACTTTGGATATTAAAGGATGAAGGTTCTTGTTTTTTAGCTGATAAGATCTGGGGATATATCAATTATATCTAATTGGGAGTATGGAGAGAAGGATTTGAGTCTCCTGTTTCTGGCATCTCAAGAGTATTTCCAATCATTCCAAGCAGAACCATAGCTGTCCCAAACATTTCTCAAGGAAAATTTTCAGAAAAAAAGGTATTCTAAAATATAATGTCATCTTCCACCTATTAAGGGATGGCAGACTGACCAACTAGAGTGTGCAATTTGTCCCATCAGAAAAACGAGCCTTCCCTGGATATAGTTTTCATCATTCGACTCTTTAGTCCCAAATAGCCAAAGGCTCCCTTCTTCCTCTAATATCAAGTTGATATTCCACTCCTCAATTTTTCCTTTGCGAAAACCCTTCCCAACCATGAAACTTCTTACTTTCTCCCCTCATAAGCTTTCTTTCTAAAAAAAAATTTTTTTTTAAACATTTATTCATTTTTGAGAGTGAGAGAGACAGAGCCTGAGCAGGGGAGGGGCAGAGAGAGAAGGAGACACAGAATCAGAAGCAGGCTCTAGGCTCTGAGATCTCTGCACAGAGCCTGATGCGAGGCTGGAACCCACGGAGTGCACGATCATGACCTGAGCCAAAGTCGGACACTCAACCGACTGAGCCACCCAGGCGCCCCATAAGCTTTCTATCCCGTGGGTGGTTTCTCTGCCTACAACCTCCCTTGTTCATCCTGGCTCTTACCTCTGCTTATTTTGTTCACATCACCTAGTACTGGGTGCTGAACAATTTATCCTTAATTTAGCCACTGTCTTGATTATGAGCTAAGAGTTTTAATCTATTTGTTTTGATCCTTCAAACTAATGACAATCTCCTCCAGGGAAGAGTATCTCTTACTTCTTAGATCTATTCCTTATTGCACTAGCACCAGACCAGGCACCTTACACGGCTCAATCAACACATTTTTATTAAATCTTGAAGAAGAGGCTGGGAATCATGGATCTATAACTAGTTCTCATAATTAGTTCTAAGTGCCCTTCTTCCTGAATCCCATGAAGAGTTTGTGTTTCCTAATGTCACCGTAACAACTCGTTACAAACTTGATAACTTCAAAAACAGCAATTTATTCTCTCAAAATTCTAGAGGCCAGAAATCCAGAATCAGTTTCAGTGGCTCAAAATCAAGGTGTCAGCATTGCTGCTCGCTCTGGAGGTTCTGGGGGCAATCTGTTCTTTGCTGCTTCCAGTTTCTCATGGTGGCCAGCATCCCTAGGTTAATGGCCATGTCACTCTAATCTCTGCTTCCCTGGTCACATTGTCTTCTCCTCTTCTGCATGTCAAATGTCCCTCTGTCTCTCCTTTATAAGGACACTTGTGATTGCATTTTAGGGTCCTCTTGGTCAATCCAGGATAATTTGCTCATCTCAAAACCCTTAATTTAATCATATCCACAAAGATCCCTTTTCCATGTAAGGTAACATTTATATGTTCCAGAGATTAGGACATGTTATCTTTAGGGGTCATTAATCATCTCCTCCAAGTTATAATTTCAACAATATTCTTAAAATTTGATGAAATAAATATAAGAACAATGGAAAAAGAGAATATTGAACAAACATAACAAACAAACAAATGTAGTTCTCAATTCAATAAGGACCAGTTTGCACACACATATGCATGAGTTTGTATGTTAGCAAAAGTATTTCCTATTCCTTCTTCAGCTTCCCTATAGACTATCTTATTTAGAGAAAAAAACAAGACCAGAATTAAAACACATGGTCGGGGCATTTAATTGATACTGCCAACATAACAGAAAGATTGGGTTCTATGTACAGACAGATTTTTTTATAACTAAAGTATTTTGAAACTTCATCCAATAAAAATAGCATTTAAGGTTAATATGTGTTAAAGAATGATTTGGGTAAGTAGCCTGAGATAAGATACACTTGAATTTGCAAATATTTCTATCAAACTATAATCTTATTCCACTATTCCTTTCTAAACCCCATGAGGAATTAAGAAATAATGTGAGATATAATTTTAATTCCCAACATTTGTATAACATGTATAGTTTTCCAAAGCTCTTGATATATCAAACCCAACTTGCTTCTCACCAAACCTGGTGAAACAGACAGAGTGAGTATTATTTCTCCCAGACTTCAGATAAACAATAGATTCAGGGAGTAAATGACTTGCTCAAGAAACCTGGCCAATAGTTGTCAGACGTTAACAATAACTCAGGCTTCCTTCTTTCAAGTCAATATACCTTCAGGTACACTAGTATTTCAAGATTAAAGTGACAATAATGAATGTAATCCTTAATTAAGAAGTGTGTAAACTGATGTGTAAGAGACAGTTGTCTGCTAATAAGCTGTTTGTTTTGCTGGAACCCTGGTAGCTTTTCACTCTACCAATCTGTCTCTTCCATATTTGTCTGGGGTCTACCTCTAAAGTGGCCTTAAACTAGATCCAAATCTGGGGACATTCCTGACATACAAAAGTACTGGCAGCTAGACCAGAAATCTGGTTTTTATTTTGGTTCTGTAGCTTAGTTTAATGAGCATATCTTGGAATTCAACTTTCAGTCATTCAAATGATATTATTTATTGATCCAAAAATATGTGTATGGCATTGTGTCAGATACTGTGAAGAACCTCAGAGAAGCATCAATCACTCACGTCATCCTTCCATCCATACATTTACTCATTTATTCATGTAATATTAATACATCATCTTCTATAGTGAGGCACTGGGATCAAAGATGAACAAAATAGGGTTGCCACTATTGAAACTCACAGTCCAAAGAGGGGGAGAGACTTAACTGATTGGGAAAATAAGATGCCATAAATCCAACACTGGAGTTATACGTAGGGATAAGGAAGGTATTCCCAGAAGCACATCTGAAATGTATCTTTAGAACAAGTGGAGTCAGCAGGGAGAAAGAAGAGTAAGAGAGGGGCAGAGGACACATGAACAAAGGCCCAGAGCCCAGATACAGCACAGTGTGCATTAGCCATGTTTCTGCATCCTCAGGATCAACATCTCAAATCCCATTTTTCAACCATCTGCCACTGTAGGCTACCAACCGAGAGCCATAGTCATAGGACAGGCCATGGGCAAGATCATTTTATTAGCTGTGGGGCCACTATGTAGTGTTTGTAGTGGATGAGAAACACAGGACCATACGCTTGAGTTTATAGCCCTGCTTTAAGTGGAGAGAAGAGAAGGAAGGGTCTGGCTTCTCATGCTCCACCAGTCCCAGGTTGAGTGAGGGATCAAGAGCACCAAAAGCTCACCCCAAGGAGGAATCAAAGGAAAAGGGGAGGACCCAGAAAGATCATTCAGGAGGAAGCAAGAATTTCTAATGTCTCACATTTTCAAGCCTCCCAGCACCTCAGCTGTTTGTCTTGGACCCTTCCCAACATTCCTTTCCTCTTCCCAGTGGGGTGAGGCTGTGGACGGGGGGGAAGCACAAGCCCTGGTGGTTGGAGTGTGACACTAAGTGATATGGGAGTGGGGTGCAGGCCCGGGGGGCTCAGGGACTGCTAGTATTTCCTAGAACCTGAAGTGAAAAGCAGGGTGTCATAAGCAGTGAGGCTAGAGAGATAAGCCAGTGTGTGGCTCTTGGGGGGTCATATCTGCTGTTTCTAGTAGTCTAGAGCAGTGCTCTTCCAAAAGAAATGAAATGCAAGCCACGTATGTATTTTACATTTGTAATATCATGTCAAAAAAAAACAGCAAAAAGAAGCAGATAAAATTATTTCAATAATCATTTAGTAAACTCAACATATCCAAAATTTTATCATTTCAATATGTATTCAGTATTAAAAGTAATTGATGATAAACTGGTTTGTTTTGTTTTTGTACTAAATGTTCAAAACCTGCTGGGTGTTTGGCACTTACACCAATCCCAGTTTGATGGGCCACGTTCCAAGTGCTCCATAGCCATGTGTAGCTAGCAGATGCCCTACGGGAGCTCAGATCTGAATTTTCCTGAATGTACATGGAATCACAAAGGAATTGTAAGCATGGCAGTGGTGAGATCATATTTATATTCCAGAACATATCATTGGGGCAGATTTGAGGAAGGTAACTTAAAGGAGAGGGACCGCAGGCAGGAAAATGAGAGAGGAGACAATGACACAGAGGTATAGGTTGCGGGATGACCAGGGTCTGCACAAGGAGTGAGGAGGAGGAAGGGAAGGGTAAGGGGCAACTGTTAGTTTAGGATCCAGTCAGAGAAGCAGAAATGACCCTAGGTCTTTCAAAGAGAAGGAAACAGTTACAGTGAATTGATTATCTAGCGATGAAAATGATGAAAAGCCTAAGAAAGGACAATAATACCGTACGGAAGCTAGCAAAAGCACAAGTCACTGTCACCCCCAGGCTGGAAGACAAAGGGAAGAGGTAGAGTAGCCCAGAGCCAGAAGCTGGGCCATTCCGCTGGGAGACGGAGCCATAACTGGTTCTGGCTGCTGCAAGCCGGCACAGGCAGCCCAGAGCTGTCGTGGGGCAAATGCTAGCAGAGGCAGAGCAAGAGGGAGAACTACACTGGCTTTCTCCCTTCTGCCTACCTTCCAGCTTCCAATGGCTCCTCCCATTGCCAAACCTCAAGCTGAAAGGGGAATGTGCTTTCCTGCTGAATAGAAGGCAGGCTGGGGAATGGGCCTGAGTGCACATTGGCAAATAAACAGTCAGGACAAGGAGACACATTTTTAAAAAATTTTCAAGAGGCAAGTTGGCCAAGTTGAAGATTGTACGTACCTACTATGGTCCCTCTATATAATGTTTTATGTACTTATGATGAGGTAGTTTCCTCATCTGTCCTATAGGACCACATAAGGGAGAAAGAGAATCAAAGTTGACCATTAGGTTTCCCAGACTCAGCAATCCCAACCAGTCTAATCTGCCCATACATCTCTCCTTTGATAAGAGTCCTTTCCCAAGGGGACTTGTAATCCTTTGTGTAAACAGGTCTCTGAAGCAGACCCACCCTTCCAGTTGGCCTGACACGAACAACACTTGTCAAATTCCAAGCAGGGGCTCATATTTAAGACCTCACTTACTCATGTACTCTAGCTCTGGTGACAAGGTTCTATCAGATGAGAGATCAAGAGAAGCAGATCTGGGGAAAGAGATCTGAAGTCTCAGTGTTAGAAACATTGGTTTCGAGGCACTTTTAGGATGAAAAGAAAGATGACTGAGAGACATTCAGACATTTGAGCCTGAAATTCAAAGGAGGGGTCCATGGCTGAAGATCTAATTGTGAGTCTTCAGTATGCTGGGGAGCTAAAACAGAAGGTTGATGAGATCACTCAGAGAAAGGGTATAGAATGAGAGGAGATGCAGACAGTAAGAAACTCAGGAACAGCAGAACAGAGGGATTTTTCTTTTAATTTTTTAATGTTTATTTATTTGAGAGAGAAAGAGAGAGAGAGAGAGCAGGAAGGGGCAGAGGGAGAGGGAGACACAGAATCTGAAGCAAGTTCCAGACTCTGAGCTGTCAGCACAGAGTCCATGCAGGGCTCGAACTCACGAACCGCTGAGATCATGACCTGAGCCGAAGTTGGACACTTAACCAACTGAGCCACCCAGGCGCTCCGGAACAGAGGGATGTTGACAGAAAGGACGTCCATGAAGGAGGGCTGAAAAGAATGGCCCGAGAGGAGAACCAGGAGGGTGCCAAGTCACTGAAGCCCAGGAGTGGACACGTTGAACGAGTCTGCCGTTCATTCATGTCCACTAATACCATTGAGCTCCTACTCCATGCCAGGCACTGTTCCAGAATGCTCTGGATACAACAGTGAACAAGCAACAAAATCTCTGCCCGATATGATTTACACTCTGGTGTCAGTGCAGCAAAAAGGTCCAGCTAGAGGAAGATGAATAAAGTCCCATGGATTGAAAATTAGATAGCTTTGGTGAATAATTGGTGAACTGCTTTGGTGAGCAGTTCCAAAAGTGATAAGCTCAGAAGACAGACTGTTATGCCCTGAGCAAATGGCAAGTGAAGGATAGTGTGTGTAAACCATACTTTTAAGAAGATGCTAAAAAGGAAGGGGCAATGGGGCACTTGATAGAGGGTAGCACAAGTTCAATGAATGTTTTCCTTTGGCTAAGAGACTCTTGCGTGCATTTACGGGCTAGCCACTAGAGAAAGGAAGCCTGGAAATTCAAGAAGTTGAAGATGGGAAGAGGATGCTTGATGGAGCCAGATTCTGAAACAGACAGAAGGGGAAAACTCTCAAAAAGCCCTGTAAGCCAAGGACATCATGAAGGTTTGGTATTTTTCTAGTGACTACAAAAATAGCATCCCATTCAAAAGGAACCTAAGGGTAGCTTACATGTTTCACTGGGTTTAAAAGAGGGACAGAGGGAAGCTTTTTCTTTTCTCCTCCTCAACCCTCCTCTTTGCTTCCACCCTGCTCTTCCACATGACTCCATAATATCTTAGTGGCTAACACATACGTACAAACGGGACCCCAAATGGCCTCCCCAGCCCATTCAGAGCCCTGCTTGCCACAACTATCCACCTAATTGGGTCTTTACCTAAGAATGCTAAAGTGCAAAACTGCCCAGGCAGCAGAAGTGCTCAGAATTCTGGGAGCAGCAGCCTGGAGGGGACCAGGCAGCACCAGCCGTCACTGACAGCAGAAGGAGGGACTTCTTCCTGGGGTTCCCAACTGGCATTGTGGAGCTGGGCTGCTCACAGACACAAGACAGCCCCCAGTCTCTAGGACATCCTTCCCCAAAGAAGAGTTTCAGGCTAGTGTGAGCAGATTTAGAAGGAAGAGAGAGGGCTGCACACCAACCTTCCACCCCAGCTCCTCTGTGTCTTCTAATGAAGACAGAACTGATTTTAAAGAACCAACGTGAGGTGGTTTATCTTCACAGACTGCACTTTCATTGACAGCAGGTCCAACAGGGAGGCCTCTGGCTGCTGGCTCCTTTCTGAGGGCGCACTCAGCCTGTAGGGCAGAGACCATGTGGAAGGCGTCTCGCCCTTCTGGCTTCCCTGGGATCAACATACCAGCATGTGCTCCATGCAGTGTCAGTGCGTCACACGCTCACTGAGTTTTCCAGGACACGTTTACGAAACTCTTTCCTTCCTGACATAGTCAAAACAAACTCCATCTTCCTGGGGCGGTGAGGTCAGACTCTTGCCACACACCTGAGGTTGCAAGCCAAGTCCTAAACTATAATAGTCTAAAAGAATATAACAAAAAATCTCTAAAGGGCATATAAAAGAGAAAAGCTAGAGATTTGCACATGTGTATATGTATATATCTGCATATATCAGTTATATATATATACACACACACATATATATTCCAATATATGTATACATGTGTGTATATTATACACACATCTATTTACATAGATGTGTTATGTGTACTTCTAGTTGCAGATATACAGATAGATTCAAACACACCCACAAAACTAAATAATAAATGTGCACTAGGAAAGCCAGAAAATAATAGATTTCATTCAAGTACTCACCTACATTAAAACAGAATAGAAAATGGGAGTTTGGGTTTTAAAAAATTAGTTCTAATGTAATTTGTTTATGGTTACAAAACAACCAGATGGAAAGCAGTCTGGGGAAAAATCTGTTTCATCACTGGAGTGCACAAACACAATTAGAATGCTAAAAACATTAAGTCTCATGAAACTGAACAGAACAGGGACTTTTTTTTTCTTTTGAATGGCGATTAGATGAATTATAGCCACCTAAGCTCAGTAATCTCTTGAGACTCAATATTCCTTATAGCATCAGCTGTGGGCAAAAGAAAAAGAGCTGGCTAATTTGAAGTCAATCATTAATATTCATTTTTTATCTTGCTGCAGCTGTAGTGACTGTGGTCTGTCATCTTTACTTTCCATGTGGCAATTCATTTCTTTGAAGAAAGCAGGATTGGCAAGTTTCCTTTAGTCGCTTGCTCATTCCTTCATTTGTCATTTTCTTCTTGAAAGAAAAAAAAAACACAACAAACCCTAGAGTGCTTTTCAAGTGACTTTTGAGCAACCTGAGCTGAAATGATTAGATACCCATTTATTGTGACTAGAGAAATTTTTTTCTTTTTTAAGCTATGTGAGTATTTTTTTTTATTAAAAAAAATTTTTTTTTCAACGTTTATTTATTTTTGGGACAGAGAGACAGAGCATGAACGGGGGGAGGGGCAGAGAGAGAGGGAGACACAGAATTAGAAACAGGCTCCAGGCTCTGAGCCATCAGCCCAGAGCCCGATGCGGGGCTCGAACTCCCGGACCCGCGAGATCGTGACCTGGCTGAAGTCGGACGCTTAACCGACTGCGCCACCCAGGCGCCCCCAAGCTATGTGAGTATTTTAAACATACTTTTCATCGATTATATTTCAAGTACTAGGAGTTTTTAAAAAGTAAAACCCACAGAATAATTCTTGCCATCCATTTCAACAGAAATCTAAAATTAACATACATAGAAAGAACACTGAACCAAAATGTTCCTTAATTTTTTAATCAAATCGTATTTTTACTATCAAGTTCACTTAAAAAATTTTTTTTAAGTTTATTTTTGAGAGAGAGACAGAGTGCAAGTGGGGGAGGGGCAGAAAGAGGGAGGCACAGAATCGGAAGCAGGCTCCAGGCTCCTAGCTGTCAGCACAGAGCCCGACATAGGGCTCGAACTCATGAGCCAGGAGATCATGACCTAAGCCAAAGTCGGACGCCTAACCGACTGAGTCACCCACGTGCCCCTCAAGTTCACTTTTAATAAATATATTTTTATCTTTGAAAATAGAAAAAACCTGGTATCCTACCATACTCATATAATCACAGTAAGCATTTGAATTTTTTCATCATTTCTTCATTTGCATAGATTTTCTGCTAATTGTTATCAAGTTATATTAATAATGTTTGATTCTGCTGTTTAGGACTTACTGTTAGCTCCCTGATGTTTTTCTTATGACTATATAGTTTTCCTTTTCATAACTGTGGTAAATACACATAATGCAAAGTTTACCATCTGAACCATTTTTAAGTGGACATTTCAGTGGTGTAATCACATCCATACTGTTGTGCAACCAGTCTCCAGCACTCTTCGTCTTGCAAAACTGGAACTCTACACCATTAAGCAACAGTGCTCTATTCCTCCCGCCCTCCAGTCCCTGAGAACCACCATTCTGCTCTCTGTCTTTATAAATATAACTACTCTAGTACCTCCTGTAAGTGGAATCATGCAGTGTCTTTTTGTAGCTGGCTTCTTTCACTTAACATAACGTCCTCCAGGTTCATCCATATTGTTTCACGTGTCTGGATTTCCTTCCTTTTTATTTATATACCATATTTTGTTTACCCATTCATTGTGGATGGACACTTAGGTTGCTTCCACCCTTCGGCCACGGTGAATAATGCGGCTGTGAATGTGGGGTGTACAAATATCTCTTCAAGACCCTGCTTTTAATTCTTTTGGGTATATAACCAGAAGTGGAATTGCTAGATCATATGGTAATTCCATTTTATTTTTTTTAAGGAACTTCTATACTGTTTCCATAACTGCACCATTGTACATTTCCACCAATAGTGCGCAAGGTTCCAATTTCTCCACACCTTTGCCAACACTTGTTATTTTCTCAATTTTTTTTTTCATTGTAGCCACCCTAACAGGTGTGAGCCAGAGTATACAGTACCCTTAATGAGCATTTTAAATGACTATATAATATGTTGTCTGGTATATATCCATAATGATTTACTTAACTATAATGCTTTTGTTAAATATTTACGTTTGTTCCCATTTCCCCCCCAATTATAGATAACACTGTGGCAAACATTTTCAGTATATACTTTTCCCATGTTTTAAACTTTTAAACTTTTCCCATGTCTCCTTTGGGTAGATTCCCAGAATTAGACTTATAGGTTTATATTGAATAAGTCTTTATTGCTATTGATATATTTTACTTTAATAACTTTTCCTGTAGGTATTGATTAGCTTTGAAATAATTTGCAGGGAGCAAATTATTGGGAGCCTACAAACTACATGGGAGCCTTCCAGGGGGGTTCTTTTCTTTCTTTCACCTATGTCCCAAACAACATATCACACATGGAATAGTCTGCCTAAAGCAACACTTCCTTTAGGTTTTTCATGACACTGCCACCAGAATTTCTCTTTTGAAAACACAAAGTCTGGAGCGCTTGGCTGGCATGTGAAGAGCATGTGACTCTTGATCTCGGAGTCATGAGTTCGAGCCCCACGTTGGGTATAGGGATTACTTAAATAATAAAAACTTAAAAAAAACAAACAAACACAAAGCTCATGTAGTTGATCCCTAGTGTTCTCAGAGTCAGTATTTTGCGAATTTGCCCATGGCTAAAATTTACTCATACCCCCCAAACCAGTGTTCCCAGTGCTCTCAGAGACAGTCATGAACATGCACAGAGTGGTGAAAAATTGGAGTCACTTACGGCATGTTCCCAGCTCAGGTCAAGGCTCATGGTATACGTGAGTACCCTTTGCAGTGTATTTAGTGCCACAGTTTCCACACTTTTGTGCTTTTGTTGGTGACTTCACTGTTTAAAATGGTCCCTGTGTATAGTACTGAAGAGCTTTGTAGTGTTCTTAAACACAACAAGTGATGTGCCTTGTGGAGGAAATATGTATGTAGATAAGCTTCATTCAGGCATGAATTACAGTGCTGCTGGCTGTGAGTTCAATGTTATGAACCAACAATATAACATTAAATAAGGTGTCTTTTACAGAAACACACACTAAACAAAGTTACGTATTGAACGGCTGATGAATGTGTTGTGACCGGACTCACACCCTGAATATTCCCCTAGAAGGGACAAGCTCAGTATTCGCCAATTCAGCGTTACCGGAGACTTCTAGAACATCACTGCCACAAACAATGAGAATTGACTGTATTTGTATGCTTCGTTTAAAAAATTTTAAAAACTCATTATTACAGTTTATATTTACTAAGTCTGTCATTTAAGGCCTACACCTTTATGCCCTAAATGAGTTCTTTAACCTTATCTTTGACTAATCCCCAGTGTGGACTTTTGCTGCTGAGAAAGATTCACCTACAATGGTAAGAGACAGCTGCTTGAAATAAATGCCTTTAGTTCTGCCAACAGAAAGCTATCTGGTGGTAAAAATAAATTCTGCTCTCAGGGCACCTGGGTGGCTCAGTTGGTTGGGCATACGACTTCAGCTCGGTGTCACGATCTCGCGGTTTGTGAGTTCAAGCCCCGCATCAGGCTCTATGCTGACAGCTCAGAGCCTGGAGCCTGCTTCAGATTCTGTGTCTCTCATCTCTCGGCCCCTCCCTTGCTCATGCTCTATGTCTCTTAATAATAAATAAACGTTAAAATTTTTTTTTTTTTTTTTTTTTACAAATTCTGCTCTGAGATTAAATTCTACAGCAAAAAGGCCCTTATTTCTCAGGCACCTTAGAAAAAGGCTCTTGCTCTTTTATTTCTCCTGGCAGCACCTGTCTTGGTCTTTCTTTGTTTCTAGGAACTGTTTTTGTCGTTAGCATGTTACTGCTTCATCCAGAATCCTATAGCCACATTGGGCTCTAATTTTCCCTGTGGATGTGAGCTCCTGGCACACTGATGTTAACTCTGACATTCTCTTAGAGTGTATTCAGCCTCGTGGCCAGAAACGGCTCCAGAAAGCATAACTAAATAGTGATAGCACAGAGTGGAGCCTTTGTGGGTGAGTCCTAACATTTTTAATCAGCTTTCAGAGGTTTCTGGCACTAAGAATTGCAGATCATGGGATTTAAACCCGTATTCAACTCCAAGTAGATTTCTTGCTCTAATGTCAACCTTCTACATCACCCTAACCCTTCGATAGTCTGATACGTCTTTACGGCCTGCATGACGGTGTTGAGGGAAATAAAAAGAGGTATGGCATCCACATTCACCTCTCAGCTGAGGACAATGTAGAAGTAGCATCATTGTGCCAAGTAGCACAGTAATCCTGGCGCTCCAGGCTGTGACCGGCAGCAGTCATCAGTAGCGGTAGGAAAGAAGCAGAGTAGCCAGAGAAGCAACCGCAGTGTGGAACAGGCTCAGGAGCAGACGCGACATGACACCCCTTCCCCAAACGTGCTTGCAGGCCAGCCACAGATCTGTGTCCTACACCATGCACAGACATGTCACTCCCACAGAAAACCACTACCCATGCGATTAAGTCCAAATTCTTCAGCCTCAAAACTCATAAACTGGTGCCAGACCCCCCTTCCCCCACCATTTCCAGCACTTTCTTTCCAGCCTGGTCTACTGACCCTGTGGGGGGATTACACTTCTTTGCTCAGTGGTTAGTTCCCCTAAACTGTCATCTTTGCTGGGCCTTCCCAGAACCACTCAGATCCACACAGGGTCACCCACCCCTTCCTGGGTGCCCTACTGCATCTTCTTATCCTGACCCTAGAACCACCTGTATTGGACTATGGTTACTCATTTTTATGTCTGTCTCTTCTACCAGGCTACAGAGCTTGCTGAGAGGAGGGAGAGTCTTTCTCCTGTTTGTGTCTCTCATGTCAGCCTGGTGCCTCTCATGCAGAGGTGTAAAGGGTGTCCTGATGATTAGATGAATGATGCAGGGACACATCTTTGTGATGTTAATTAACGTACTTTGGCCTCAGGGGTCCTAGCTGGTAGCTCCCCTTAACGTTGGCTGGCAAGCACTTGCTGTTCTAGGAAAGAAGGAAATAACAAGAGAAATTCCAAAATGGACACTAAAGGGAAGTGGAAGATCCACTCCGTCCAGTCCAGTGGAGAGAAGGAAGGCAAAAAAAGGAAGTCCAGAAACCAAACACTTCGTCAAGTATGTTCTGACTTCTCTTCAAAACAAATTCCAAAGAAGCGGGTCCTGCTAGTTGAGGAGAAATGGAAAGCAGGGGGATCTTATGCCCTACTCCCTCATTAGAACTCCGGAAAGAGACAAGCAGGATGACCCCAAGCAAACAGCAGGCACCCACACTCAGGGAGGGTGCGCTGATTAGTCTCCGGAGGCCCCTCTCTTCCTCTGTGGCTGAAAGGTAACTGCCATGATGATCAAAGAAGAAATGGTGGGGCTACTTCTGCACAGAGGCCATGGCATGGACAACATAAACCAGAGGCCAAATGCAGAACTCAGCTAAGACACAAAGGATTCACAGTAGCACCAAGAGCAGAAGTGAGGTCCAGTCTGCAAGTGAAGACCACCAGGCCCTGCGAAGCCAAGGAACAGGCCACAGACCACCAGCCTCAGGCTTCAGCTGCAGATACCAACAGAGCCCTGTGACTGGAGGGATACCTGGAGGACTTTGCGAAGTCTAAAAGGCCCAAGAGATCTATGTCCATGGGCCCAAACCCTCTTCCAACCCACAAAGTCATATCCATATCTGATCATAGTTACTGCCTTGGGAAGAGCAGGGACTGGGAAAGAAATCTAAAAGATGCAGTACTGATATGTAAAAGAGCAAGTTAGATCATTAAAAGCAATTAGAATATATATTTAACTGGCCAGATGGGAGTTCCCACTTCACCTTCCTCCAAAAAGTGAGAGCCTGGCAGGAGGATTTGCCAGCTAAACAGAAACTATATTTGGGGAGGTACATGCCTGCTGTATGCTATATGAATTTTCCAACCCCTACTGTCAATGAAAAAAAAAAAAAAAAAGATGAAGGAGAAGCAATCAGGTAGAATACATCTAGTGAAAAGGCTCCCAGCAGTGAAACAGTGATGGTGATCTGGGGACTTCTGTGCCATTTCGTCCAACAATATGCCTCCCGTTTACACGTTCACGCTTTCCTCTTTTGTGAGAAATCTGTACTTCCTCAAAACACTGAGGAGAAGAAATCAAGCTACTTAAACCCTGATTCTGGGTTAAAAAGTCAGTGGCTGCTGCTGCTGCCGCTCCCATCAGGTATAATTTACATCATGGCTGCCTCTTGCTGATACCTTCAGAAGCTCTGTGAGTGCACGGGTGTGTGCGGTGTGTGTGTGTGTGTGGTGTGTGTGTGCACATTCTGTATGTGTGCACATGTGCCACTCTTACTGATCTTTGGGCTGGAGGGGTCTCAGGGAATCAAAGTCCAACGTTCACAGTTTACAGTGAAGGGTGGGAGGGCTTGCCACCTACCTTGGTGTGAGTAGACAGGGAGTAAGCAGGCCCCCTTGAATCTGACGCCGTGAACTCTCTGGTCTACCTGCAAGCCCTGCTTCCCAGTTCACATACCTTTGGCTCTTCTGGCCTCTCCAGCAAGACCTCAGACTTGATGCCAAAACCCAATGGCAGATTCTCTCAGTTCTCTGCTCTACATGGCTTCTCTGCCCAACTTCTAATCTGGCTCCTACAGACCCTGCAATCTGTGTGAGAACTCCAGAACTGGGCTCTTTAGAGTAAGAAAGGACACTGGTTGCTTCCTTCTCCCTCCAAAGCCTCTCAACTGCTCTCCTGGTAATTGCTGACTTCCCTCTGTCCAGCCTACCACCTGCCACCCTACCTGATGCTCACAGCTTGCCCTGTATCTCTCTGGCCATGACTGGCCCTGGTTGGCCCTGGCCTTCCCACACTTACTCTTAACTTTTATTTTTGTACCATTCTGAAAATTCACATGGGGATATTTTTGTTACAGTTAGGGTTACCACATACTCATACATGTAGGTACCATGAAGGGTAACATGCACCGATTCATTTAATCCTTCAAGTGGCCTAAGATATTGCTGTTTTACTAAGGGGGAAACTGATGTTTAGGGGGCGTAAGAGTTTTACACAAAACACACAGCTGTAAATTGTGGAAATCCAAATTTGGACCTATGTCTGCTTACTTCCAAGGCCTGTATGCTTAGCTCCACGTGAGGAGTCTTCACCCTAAAGAATGTTCCTCTGGCTCTGAACCCACCTCCCAATAATTTCCAGACAAGACCCCTACTTTTTGGAACCTTCATTAATTAATTCATGCCAATGAACAACTGGTCGTTGTTTTTTTTTTTTCCTTCACCTACATCTCATTGTCTAAGGCAATTTTTTAAAGGTAAAATAACGACTCTCATGTTATTATAAAATAAAAACAAGTAGTGCTGAGATGCTGAAAATGAATTTAACTTGCCTGCAAAACTGGTCAAGAATCTGCAGGGCAATAATCAATTGCACGTGCCAACTGCTCATTGCATTTTTACAGACAACAATCATTTGCATTATTATTATTTTCTACAACTTAGAGTACAAAATGTCTCAGAGATAATGGAAGGTGGACATATGTGGGAGGGTGTGTTACACAGAACACTCAGCAGTTATTTTTACACATTTTAAAGTCTTTTGTACTTTTTGACATCCTGAACATAATATTTTATGATATGAATGTATCATAATGTAATCACTACACACACACACACACACACACACACACACAGAATGAATATAATATAAGCACCTAGTCTTCCAGCTTTTTTTTTTTTTATTTTTTTTAATGTTTATTATTTTGGAGAGAGAGACAGAGCATGAGCAGGGGAAGGACAGAGAGAGAGACACACAGAATCGGAAGCAGGCTCCAGGCTCTGAGCTGCCAACACAGCGCCCGACGCGGGGCTCAAACTCACAAACTGTGAGATGGTGACCTGAGCCAAAGTCGGACGCTCAACCAACTGAGCCACCCAGGCGCCCCTTCCAGCCTTCTTCAAGTGGAATCTATCAGAGATAAGAATTCCTCAACCAGCCATGTATTACTCCAAAAAATTTCCCCCAATATCATAGGTTACTAACATTTTCCAAAACAGTGTCACGCACAGATTGTACTAGGATAGTCACCTCCTATATTTAACGGTGTCAGTGTTCACACGGCAGTCAATCACAGTACATTTTCACAGAGATAGGAAGTTTTGAAGACCCATTAAATATTTTGACTAGAAATCAGCCTTTGCTTTGACAAAACATCCTAGCATGAAACAAATATTTACCAAAAATATTCCTAAAGGAGGATATGGGTCTATCTGTAAGATAGAACCCACTAAATTTTTCCTTCCCTAAACACCTGTTTCCTGCCTTGAGAATTGAGGTTCTTTTGGTCACTAGTAATGGCCACTTGCTGAGTAAGGACACACCTGGTAAAAGGAAAAAGCTCCAAGATGCCAGGCACAGCCACCCAGGAGGGTTTGGCAACTGGTGTTCAAGATTCAGTATCTAAAAGTCACCTTCTTGCCTCCTGAGGGAAGCAGAATCTGAGATAAGAATTCATATGCGAATACTTTATTTGGGAGGTACAGGAAATACTTGCAGAGGATAGGGAAGAGAATAGAGTAGTAGGCAGGCAATAAAGGATGTCTGATTAAGCCACTATGACAGCGGGTGACTGAAGCTTCATCTGGCAGGGAACTGGAAGAAATGGTGCAAAACAGAAACCCAGATGTATCCTACCCCAGGGGCAAAGGACCTGGGTAGTATTTATATATCAACTCCAGGGAGCCATTGATTGAAGGCTATTCTTGAGAGGTGCTGATTTCCTGGTACTTCTAGCCTATAGATTCTGCAATAAGGCCTTTAGACTCAAAGACACAGATCCTGGCAGCTAGAGTCAGCCAGAGCCACTGAAAGGCTAGAGGGAGAAGAGGGCTGGGGAGAGGAGATATTGCTAGTTCCTGCTATCCCTCAACAGCGGCTGAGGAAGGATGGTTTTCCCTCCAGTGCTCAGCATTAATGTGCCTCAGCCTCTCTCTTGGCCTCGGCTTTCTTGCTTTTTCTCCTGCTACCATATTTCCCAGTTTTAATTCAGCAAGAGAGAGCATGAGAGAGAATCTGATTAACAAACTCACTTTATCATCATCCTTGGTACAGAGCTTATTGCTTTGGGCCAGTTCACAGACGACCGGTCAGCCTCTGGACTGGCTGTCCTGGAGAGGACCTAGAGACACCTGTCCAAGAGACACCTGGCTCTAGTGTCTGAATGTAACAGTCAAGTGACACAGAGCATGAGCACTGCTCCTGGAGAACAGCCTGGGGCTGTGAGCAACACAGCACCTGGGAGCCAGCAGGCATCATGCACAGTCTGTGCCCGCACAGAGATGGCACAGGCCTGCCTCTGTCAGTTCCACGCTTACATTCACCTCACTGGGGGGAAAAGTTGGGGCTTGAAGTCATTAAATCCCTCACCTGAAGCTGTGCTTTGCCATATTTATGTTTTCCTTTAGAATGTAGTTCGTTCCGGCTAGTCCTAATTTAAAACTCACATTCTACCTCTTACCATTTCCATCTTCTCACCTGACTGTTTTCATGAACCAAAGCCTGACGTATGTGCAGTAGGATTTCACTGTATCAAGAAGTGCTGTAATTCTTGGCTTCCAGGAGCACATAACATTTAAATGTGAGACCACTGTATTCTAATTGAACCCCTGGCTACCTTCTTTATGCTCCCTGAGGGGCCTTGTTCTCTCAGATATATGTTCCCACCATGTTTTCTTTGTAGCATTCAGCACTCTGTACAACTTCTCTTTTGTTGGGTGTGTTTTTTGTTTTTTTGTTTTTTTACTATGGGTTTCCTGACTCCCCACATAAGCCTCAGAAGGGCAGATGCCAGAATGAGTGTTCAATTAATATTTGTTGACTGAAATTATCATTAAAGCAAGGGACCTTAAGGTTTGTTTGTTTCTAGAAAGTGTGGGGGAATTAGTTTGGACTGACCCAGTAGTATCTGTGGTTTTGTCCACAATGTGACACGGACGTGTACTGGGCTGGCAACCGGCCAGCGGACAGAACTGAAGTTGTGGCCTGGGTCTCATCAGCATGGCTCAGGCCGCAGAGTCCCGCCTTGGAGATGAAAATCTCGTGAGGAACCATCAGGTAGCTAGTGGGTTAGGGACAAGTGAGCCAGGCAGTGAGCAACATGGAAACATCTGGCAGCCATCAGGGCAAAGGGCAGAGGGTAACCCACTCAGACCTGCCTCTTGCCTCTCTTGGTCTGGGCGAGGAGAATTCCAAGTCAGGGAGGGAATTCACAGCAGTCACATTGCTGACAGCAGCCACCCCACCGCAACCCACACTCTGCATGCCAAAGCTCTCACAAGGCCAAATAAACAGCTGCAGAAAATGATTCTTCGGGAGATCTCCAATACACTGTCCCTTCTGGAGATGCTCGTGGAGGTTTGCACTCACTGAGTGCCAAGAATCAGCACTTACATTTATCATCTGTGTTCTGGTCTTCTTTTCTGATTGTGGAAATTTACATTGGGGTATGAAATTTTAAAAATTTTTAAGTAGATAAAATTAAGTAGACAGAACGTCAATATTTTCTATCCTGACTGCCCTGTATCCAAACAGTAAAGCCAACAATACATCAGAGGAGAATAATAAATGGCACTCAACCTTTATGTCATTCATGAAAGCTATCCTTTGGAGAAACTGAATAAATGAGAACAACTTCCCCCAGGAAACATTCCTATAAAGACTTCGAGACTGCTGTTAATTAGCTAAGTAGCTTTCAAATCAAGGGCAATGTAGGCAGAGGCTGATTATCTCCAAGTGTAAGAACAGTAAAACATGAGTTTCAGAAAGGCATGGCAATTAATTGCTGGTTAGGCTTAGAACTCATAGAAACCACACACTTGCTGGCATTGTCCTATGTCACTGAATGTATGGAGAAGAAATGGATTTCTGTGGTACATTAGGAAAAAAAGTTTTATACAAGCTCCAGTGTAAATGTAATTGCTAAACTGTAAGAAAGGAGAAAAATCCAGATGTTCAAGGCCCTGGATCAGGATGTGAAGAATGTGTCACATTAACATGTTCACTGTTAAAAGTAAGTCTCAAGGGCAGATTATTCAAAGAAAAGTGACAGCAAAGAATTTCCCAAAACTATGAAGAATTCTCTCTCTTTAGTAAGTGCACATCTATAAATTCCCTTTGTTCATTTTCAATGCACATTATTCTTTTTGTTCAAACTGATATAATGATATATTCTGAAATAATGTTCTTTAAGTTAAATTTAGAGCTTCAAAACAAGCATGCTGATATTCAATCTCAAAAAGCCCTGAGGTTTCTAACCATGTTTCCAAGATTTACTGCCAGAAAAGAGATTGGTTCTAAAACTACATGACGGTAGGGCACCTGAATGGCTCCGTTGTTAAACATCTGACTTTGGCTGAGGTCATGATCTCATGGTTCATGAGTTTGAGTCCCATATTGGGTGAATTTAAGCCCTGCTTGTGTGAGCCCTGTTTTTCTCTCTTTCTCTCTCTCCTCCCCCCCACCTTCGCTCACTTGCACCCTCTTTCTCTCTCAAAAATAAAAATAAAACTACATGTAGGTGACAGCTTTTCAGAACTCCCTAACTTCATAGTATTCTCACATCCAAAGGCATCAATTCCATTTCATTCCATTTTAGCCCTTCCTTAGCATGACACACCTGTCCTGAATACTCCTATCATCAGTCTGACCACTGCTCTCTGTCCTGTACATTCTCCTAGTCAATCAATGCTGTGTCTGTACTATAACCCCTCATTAGGACGTCCATTCATTCAACAGTGTATTAATACCCTACTCTGTGTTAGGCATTGTTCTGACAAGACATCAGTGAACGAGGCAGACAAGAATACCTTGGGGGGTATGGTATCCCAAGGTAGATAGTAAACAATAGACATAATAATAAGTAACATGTTATGTGAGAAGGTGATACATGCTCTGGAAAAAATAGGGCACACTAAGAGGGATCAAGGAAGGCAGGGAGAGAGGGTTGCATTCGGTGGGGTACAGCAATCATCTTGCACCAGCTCTTGAGAGTTGATGTGGCTTCTCTTTGCCAGAGGCCACATTCAGCTATATCAATTCAGTGATATCATGTTGGTAACTTGAAATTCCTGAACATTTGCACCATGAAAATGTGCAATGAGACATAGTTCAGCTTCTTTTTCCCAGAAGAGCATCTGATAAACATTTACCAGCATACCACTTGTGTGATTTTAAATCAAATATTGACATTTCAACAAAGACATGGATGAGGTAAGGGAGTCAGACTTGTGGGATCTAGAAGAACATTTGAGGCTATGGAACAGCCATGGCAAAGGCCTGAAGTAAGGAGCAAGACAAGTGTGTTGTAGGAATAATAAGAAATGCAGGGCGTCTAGGTGGCTCAGTCAGTTAAGCATCCTACTTTTGGCTCAGGTCATGATCTCACAGTTCATGAGATCAAGCCCCACACTGGGCTCGGTGCTAACAGCATGGAACCTGCTTGAGGTTCTCTCTCTCCTCTCTGCCCTTTCTCTTCTCACGCACATGCACGCTCTCTCTCTCAAAATAAGTAAACTTAAAAAAAAACCAAGAAGTACAGTAAAACTGAAAGCAGAGGGAGTGGTAAAGATGAGCTCAGTGGAGTAATTTGAGACACATTGTGGAGGTGTCATAGGTCATTGGAGGGACTGTACTTTTTACTCGGAATATGTTGGAAAGCTATTGGAGGTTTTAAAACAGAAGAATGTCAAGATCTAACATACTTTTTGTTCTTAAGTTTATTTATTATTTTTGAGGGAGAGAGAGAAAGAGAGAGCGCTAGTGGGGCAGGGGCAGAGAGAGAGGGAGGGAGAGAATTCTAACTAGGCTCTGTGCTGTCAGTGCAGAGCCCGACGCGAGCCCAATATGGGGCTCGATCCCATGACTGTGAGATCATAAGCTGACTGAAATCAAGAGTCAAACACAACCAACTCAGCTACCCAGATGCCCCAGGATCTAATACATTTGCAACCATTTGACTGTTATGTTGAGAATAGATTGAGGTGGGGAGAGATGATGGGAAGTAAACAGATATAAGCAAGACAAGATATTCTGGGCATATCCATTCTATTGTGTAAGTGAAATATGATGGCTCAGAGTACTAGTAATGGGTTGTAGTGAGAAATGGTTGGCTTCTAGATATATTTTGAAAGCACCTACAGGAAGTGCTAATTGATTGGATTAACAGTATCCAAAAAGAGTAAAGTGGACACCAAGACTTTTGGGATTGAACAGATGGAAGGATGGAGCTGACATTAACTGAAAGACTAGGGTGGAACAGATGCAGGAGTAGGGCAGGGAGGGGATAATCAGAAGTTCTGTTCTGGACAAAAATTAGTTTGAGATATCTATTATGTTGAGTGAAAGATGGAATGTATAAGTCTGAATTTCAACAAAGAGTTCTGGACAGGAGATAGACATTTGGGAGGCATAGGTGGCGGTTAAAGTCTTGGGACAGGATAGCATGCCAAGGAGTACAGATAATGAAGAGAAAAGGAATGAGGATTCAACTTTAGGATATTCCAAGGTTAACAGGCCAGGGAAAAGAGGAGGGTCAGCATAGGAGAGGGAGGAAGGAGCAGCCAGAGAGGTGGGAGAAAAACCAAAGGTATGGTGCCCTAGAAGCCAAGTGAAGAGATTGTGTCAAGCAGGAGGAAGTGACCAACTATGTCTAATGCTGCTGATTGCTCTAGTAAAATCAGAATTGTGAATTGATTAGAGTATTTAGCAAAATGGAGGTCACTGGTGACATTGACTCGAGTATTTCAGTGGAAAGAAGCCTGACTGGAATGGGTTTAGAAGAGAATGGGAAAAGGGAAATTTAAGACAGTAAATATAGGAGACTCTTTCAAGGGCATCTGCTGCAAAGTAGAGCAGAGAAATGGGGCAGTAGCTGGCAGCGGAACTGAGGTCAAGTGTAGGCTTTGTTTTGTTTAAAGATGAGAGAAATACAGCAAGTTTGCATGGTGTTGGGAAAGAGCCAGTAAAGAGAGAAACTTCAGAAGAGGGGAACTTTAGTCCCTCAACCTCTAAGGCTGGTTTCATTTCCCTCTTTGCTTCATTTCCCTCTTTAGCCAGCCTGATCCCATGACTGGCCTTTTCTATTATGCCTTTACTAACCCCCTAGAATGCCTCCCTTTTGTTACTCCTTCTTTTCCAAGCCCACCATTTTCTTTCTTCTCTAGAACTCTTGGGTTGCCAGTTGGCTTTACTACAATAGATTTATGCTACTAACCTCAACTGAACCTACAGAGCTGTCCAAGTGTTCTTTTATTCTATATTCTTTCATGGTTTGTTTCCTAGCAAATGACCAGCAGTGTTTATTCTAATTTTTTAAAAAATACTCTTAATCAGCATTCATTCAACACACATTTATTGAGCAACAACTGTGTTGCAGACCCTGGGGGCCTGACACCCAACCACCCACTGCTCCTCGGACTCTCAGCAGATGACCTTTACTCCACTTTACCGAAATGACTGATTGAATTTCTTCAATCTTCTCCCCTATGTTCTCAATTTGTAAAGAGACATCCTTTCCATCATTACTTACAAAAGATAAAGTTTCCTTGCTTATCTCAAAGATTAACTCTTTTACTTGGGCCTTGATTCTATACCCTCTTATATTTAATACTTTTAATTTAACAATATTTAATATATTTAATGTCCTACCAATTAATCTCATTATGTCTGTAACATTGTCCCTCCCCGATTACGGTCCCCTTCCTTCCTTCCAGAGGTAACAACTATATTGACTTTTAAACAAATCATTTTTGCTTTTCCTTATTATTTTTTTCATATATATATATATATATAAAATACATATACACATATATAAATATAAATACATTCATACAATATACATATAAATAATATATGTATATGCATATACATACACACATATATGTGTATGTGTGTATATATGTGTGTGTGTATATATATATATATATAATTTTTTTTAACAATATGGTGTTCACTTTTGACAACCTGGAGTTCTGTTTGTACTTTAAGTAAAATTAAAGTTATGTATGGAGACAATTTTGGTAATACGAGATCAGCCAAAGAGATTCTATGGGTTATAATTTGGCCTTCAGCTTCCCCTTTTGGGCCCTGTGTACAGGTCATAGTGAGTCCTGGAAACATGGAGTTAGGGTATCTGGCAGGAAAATGGTGAGGGGTGGGTGCTCTGAATTCCTCTGCTAAGTACACCATGGTTTGTCTTCACATTAGCCCGCCTGAAGCTCTGATCACTTTACTCTCGTTATGTCCATCTTTTTTATTATTATTATTAATTTTTTCTTATTTTAGAGAAAGAGAGCATTAATGGGGAGAGGGACAGAGGGAGAGAGGAGAGAGAGAGAGACAGGGGGAATCTTAAGCAGGTTCCATACTCGGTGTGGAGCCCCGACATGGGGCTTGATCCACAACCCTGGGATCATGACCTGAGCCAAAATAAAAAGTTGGATGCTCAATCGACTGAGCCACCCAGGAGCCCCTATTTCGGCTCCATCTTTAATTCTCCTGTTGTCTCCATAATAAATTCTAAAACGATCAGGACAGCATTATAGTCCTACATAAAATCCTACATAAAGTTTTCGTTACCTTTAGAGCAGTATTTTCCCCTATTCCCCTTTTTGCTTCTTATGTCAAACTAAACTACTGCAGCTGTTACACTGAATGAGCAGGATTCATAGGACACAATCAGAAGACAACCTGGTTCCTTCCCCTCATAGCCCATCCCACCTGCTCTGGGGCACTCGTCACTATCCTCAGTGAGGTTTCAGCAGCTCACCTGTGAATAATGAAAAGTTCTGTGGTCAACGGGAGTCCTAATAATAGCCTCATTCCAGTAACTTTTGAGTCACACATAGAACTCCAAATCTCACTCAAGCCTCTCTTCCCCAATTAAGGCTGCTCCAAACTGATGCTATGGGAAAAGAGAGCATGATGGCTTCTTTTTTTTACTGTATCTGAGCTTCTGACCATGCCTCTCTGTCCTCTGTTCATGGGGCTAATCCTGGATCCTCACAGAAGGGGACCCAGGGAGAGACAAGGGTAGGAGCAGGACAGTTACTGCCTTCACTTGTGGCAAGGAACCTGGCACTGGTTTCCTCCAGCTGGAAGAGGTTTAAGCTGGTATTTCTCTTGGTGTGTGTTTGTGGATCTATGGAGGCTCCACCTGGAATATCCCTCCATTACTCCTGAGATAGGGATGATTTTTTTCTCCATCCAATGTCTTCCCTCAACCCCTGGGACTTGGGAATCCACTCCTTCTGTTAAGGTCACAGCCTGCTTTAAGAAGACTATTGGGCAGATTAACTCTCTCTCCATTGTGGCCACTTCGAACCCAGGGAATAATCACTCAAGTACCCTTTGTCCCAACAACTTCCATTCCCTACACAATTTTCCAGTCATAGACTTTGACTTCAGGATTTCCAGTCATAGGTCCAGTAGCAGCCTCTCATCCTTACAGAATCCAGTGGGCACATCTCTGAGTAGTGTCCTTAAAGTTCCCTTTTAATTGGCTCAAGAGGAAAGGAAATACTTCCAGAGGGGAGAAGGGCTGCCATAGTACTCCCACAACTTTCTCCAAAGAAATTAACTGTCAGATTTCTAATCTCTTGCCAACAATAATCTCTTGTATGTAAATTCTAATCTTTTGTACATCCTCCAATTGTGTAAGGTGCCAAGAGATGCAGAACTTGTTTTTTGCCAACCTCCTCTGAAAGTCCTATGAAGGTGGTCTGGAAACTTAACTTTGAACAAACAGGTATGTGTCATCATTCCTTTGATTCTAACTTTTGGGAGCTGCAACTAAACTGAGACAGAACTTGTTACAGGATACTATTTTCTTCTAAAAGACTCTGGGCTTTTCTCTGGGCTCCCTCATGTCGTTTCCTCCATCTAGAATGTCCATCTTTCCCGTGTCATCTATAAGGCTCAGCTCAAAGAACCACTGCCTGCAGAGAACTGTCCCAGATTCCCACAGCTACAAGTGACCTCTCCTCCTTGCAACATTTTTATCCTTCTCAAACAGTGGTTACTCATACTCTGCCCTTGCATTGAAATTATTCCTGAGCATGCATTTTCCCTTACTGAATATAAAAGCCTTCGCCACAGAGAATCTGCCTGTATGAGTTTGTCAGGGTTGCTATGACAAGTACCACAGACTGAGAAATGTAAATAACAGAATTTGTTTCCTCACAGCTCTGGAAGCTTGAAGTCTAAGATTAAGGTGTCAGCAGGTTGGTTTCTTCTGAGGGACTCTATCCTTGTCTTGTTGATAGCCATCTTCTCTCTGTGCCTTTACATGGTCTTTCCTCTGTGTTGTCTGTGTCCTAATCCGCTCTTCTTATAAGGACATCAGTCAGATTGGCTTAGGGCCCTCCTCAGTGATCTCATTTAACTGCAGTCACCTCTTTAAAGATCCTGTCTCCAAATCCAGACACTGACTGATGTACTGGGGGTTAGAACTTCAACATATAAATATTGAGGGGACATAATTCAGCCCTTATCAACACTTTATTATCTTTATACCCCAACCTGTTGTCCACCTGGTGCTTATTTAACATGTGCTTGTTGTCTTGTACCGAAGAACTCCTTGAAGACTTGATGCCAAAACCCCCGAGAAGACAGCATGAATTATAATGCTTGTGATAAGAGAGTCACAGAAAGTTCTGACTCCCCTCAGAGTTGGAGTGCATTGGGGATAATTCATTCCTTTTTAATAACTGAGGCTTGGAGTGTAAAGGAACTAGTAACTGAAAGAAAAGAGGAGGAAATGGTGCTGATGGATTACACCAATGAAAGAGATACATGAGTATCCCTGGCATGTAAAACTGACACGCCCTGGCCAGATACCTTTTTCCCTTCGATGTGGCATGTTGCCTGGCAGGGACACCAAGGGACACACAGGAGAGCCTGACTGCTCCTAACATCAGTGACCTGAAAGCAAATACTGCCTCCGAGCAATGCCACTGCCTCACTTGGGATCTGTTACCTATTAATTTATTTTGTTTCCCGAACATATAGGGCTTATTGTTTCCATGATAGGAAAAATAACACATACACAGAGTAAGAAAATACATCTGTAAAAAAATAATTATACAAGCTAGGAAACGAAAGTCTTTTCTTCAGGAATCTATAGCCCATATTAGAAGAAAACACAGAAAATTGAAGTGTGAAACTTCCAGGTAGAGAAGTTTGGGGAAGGGCAACAAATACACACTAAGAAAACAGGAGGAAAGAGCTAACAAAGATACAAGAAGAAAGTAACAAAAGAAAACAAAGATATGACAAAGATAGTCGATAAAACTAAAGCTGTTTCTTGGAAGACCAATAATATAAACAAATCTACGGCAATGTTGCTCAAGTAGAAAGAAAAATATATGAAGAGTGTTTATAATGAAGAAGGAGCATAGGCACGAAGGGAGCAGATGAAAAAATTGAAAATGTGATGAAAAAACGTCATGCTAAGTTTTCAAGATTAGAAGGAACGTACGAATTCTTAGAAAAAGATAACAAATTATACAGACTCCATGTGTATCATCTATTTGCAGTCCACATAATGTACAGAAACATCTGATATCTACATACATATGAGTTTGTGTGGGTTATAACATGTATCTCAAAAAGAAACACCAGGCCCAAATACTTTTGGAGATAAGTTCTAGCCAGATATTCACGGAGATAATCCCAATATTAAACAAACAAATTACCCTACAGGAGGAGGACAGATAAAATGAATCCTGACCACATGCCACAGATAAATTCCAAGTGGACTAAAAACTCAGTATGACAAAATGCTCAAAATCCCAAGTTTAAAAAAAATTATCATTTCATACCCATCATTTTGAAAAAAAACAATAAAAGGCTGAGAATATCAAGTGTTGACTGATAAGGGTTAATATCCAAAATATATAAAGAAATCACACAACTTAATAGCAAAAATACAATCTGGTGAAAATAATGGGCTGAGGACCTGAACGATAATTTTTAAAAGAAGGCATACAAATGGCCAACAGGTACACGAAAAGGTGCTCAACATCAAGAATCATCAGGGAAATGCAAATCAAAACCACAATAAGATATCACCTCACACTGGTTAAATGGTTATTATAATAAAAGACAAGCAATAACAAGTGATGATGAGGATGTGGTAAAAACAGAACTGTGTGCACTGTTGGTGGAAATGTAAAGTGGTGCAGCCACTATGGAAAACAGTATGAAGTTTCCTCAAAAAATCACAAATAGAAATACCACATGGTCCAGTAATCCCTCTTCTGGAAAGGAAATGAAAACAAAATCTTGAAGAGATCATCTCTGCTCCTATGTTCACTGCAGCATTATATATAATAGCTAAGAGGTAGAAACAACCTAAGTGCTCATCAATGGATGTATGGATATAGACATATATATACATACACACAATGGAATATTATTTATCCATAAGAAAGAAGGAAATCTCGCCATCCGTGACAACATGAATGAAGCTGGAGGGCATTATGCTAAGTGAAATGAGCCAGACAGAGTTAGACAGATACTACATGGTATCACTTATTTGTAGGAATTTTTTTTTTAAGTCAAAACTCATAGAAACAGAGTGTAGAAAGTGGTTGCCAGGACTGGGAGGTGAAAGAAACAGGGAGAGATTAAAAGGTACAGACTTTCAGCTATAAGATGAATAGGTCTGAGGATGTAATGTAAATGTAATGTAAAACATGTGAATGGGCACCTGGGTGGCTAGGTCAGTTGAGCGTTCACTCTTGATTTCGGCTCAGGTCATGATCTCATGGTCACGGCATCGAATCCCATGTCGGACTCAGCACTGACAGCTTGGAGCCTACATGGGACTCTCTCTCTCTCCCTCTCTTTCTGACCCTCCCCTGCTCATGCTGTCTCTCTAAAATACATAAACATTAAAGAAAAAAAACTTCAAAAACCCATGGTGAATATAGTTGATAACACTGTATTATGTAATTGAAGTTTGCTAAGAAAGTAGAACTTAAATCTCATCAATCAATCAATAATAAATGTGTGAAGTAATGGATGTGTTAATTTTTGTTATGGATGTGTTAATTTAACTAGGTGAGGGCAATTTATCTTACAATCTTATTGGTCAATTATACCTCAAAAAAGCTGAAATAAAAGAAACTACCAAGTGTTGCCAAGGATATGGCCCAACAAGAATGCTCAGATACTGTTCTTGGGAATGTCAACTGGAACAATCTCTTCAGAGTTTGGAAGTGGATGGATGTTAATTGCCTAAACATTAGACATTTCACTCTTCTTCCTTGTCTACCAAACCCTAAAAAATTTAGGGCAGTAACATCCTGAGGCTCAGCGTATGAATAGTGTATGGTTTAAGCCGATCATAACCAACCCATATTCTTTTGCCAGACACTTGCTTTGCCATTTCCTTAACACCAAGGGGTTGCAAACCCATTCTAGCCAATGGAATGTAAAGGGAGATCTGATGAGGAACTCCTGGTTCCCAGGACAAGAGAGTATCCAAGGGTGGGGCGGGGGTAGAGGTGCCACTGGCCTCCTCACCCATGTCCTCCTCCTAAGTCAAAAGCAGCCTAACCCTAAAACTTAAGAAGGTTTTTTCCTCTTTGGGAAACAAAAGCAAAAACAAGCAAACAAACACATTTTCCACATACTCTATTCTCTTTTTTGGAACACTGAAATGAGGCTGTGATGACTAGAGTTCTAGAAGCCATTCTGTGATCATGAGGTGATAAGCAAGAGGAATAAAGCCATCACACTAAGGTAGCAAGAGTGAGAGCATTAAAAAGTGGCTGGGTCTTTTGCTGACAAAATAGGGGCAATTAAATCTTTTTCCTTAAACAACTGTTAGCGAGCTTTCTTATAACCCGTAATCAAAAGTTTTCCTGGGGCACTTGGGTGGCTCAGTTAGTTAAGCATCCGACTCTTATTTCAAGCATCTCTCTTATTTCTGAGCATCATCTGATTTCAGCTAAGGTCATGATCTCATGGTCCATGAGTTCAAGCCCACATCAGGCTCTGCCTTAACAGAGAGCCTACTTGGGATTCTCTCTTCCTCTCTCTCTGCCCCTCCCCCACATGTGCTCACTCTCTCTCTCTCTCTCTCTCTCTCTCAAAATAAATAAATAAACACTTTAAAAAAGTTTCCCTGATAAAACAGTTGTCTAGTAAAGTGAAAGAAAAGCTAAAAATCCAGAAATTCTTCTCCTAGGTGTACATCCTAAATAATCCTCTCAAATATGCCCAAGAAAACATGTCCAGAAATGTTCATTGCAACACTGTTTGTAACGGTGAGAAACATCAAAATGACCTAAATATTCACCAATAGGAAATACGGATAAATAACTTGAGGTCTAGTCATACAAAAGAATACTCTAGAGAAATTTAAATAAATAAACTGGAATTACGTGAATCAATAGACTAAGTCTTAACAGAACACGGAGTAAAAAGAATACAAGTTGCAAGAGGATTTATACAGTATGTTACATTTAGATAAAATGTCAAAACTTGGGACACAATAGTATATATTGTTTAAAGATGAATTAACTTATAATACACATGTAAACCATGCATGAGAATGTTAGATATCAAATTCATTATACCATTTATTTTTGTGGAGGAAGGTAAGGAAGTGGTATAGAGGACTAAATTCCACCTGTAATATAACATCTAAAGCACTCCATGAATACTAATTACTATAAATAATAACCACAGTATTCTAAAACTTCTCTAAAGGCACAAATGCTACAGCATTTCATTACTTTATAAGATGCATCAAGTCCTCCTTGCCTTACCCTGGTCATGACACATCAAAGCTTACAGCATTTGAATTGCAAAATTTGAGGCCTATAATTAGTGAGAAATAACACACAGAATAATCTTAACGTGTCAGAGACTCCCAAGGTAATTTCTGTTGCTATCAAAATAATTCAGTGAGTCATAAGTTTCTTTGCAATGTTGGTCACAATCCTTTGCGAAGTGCAATTCATGCAACCTGGATTCAGTGTTCATATAAGTATCATTCCTGCAATTGCTCTTATTCTTGTAATCCTCAATTTTTCTAGGACAAGTTGTAAAATTGTAACAATTTCATCCTTGTCTCAGAAAGACCCTGCATTTCAAAATCACAAACATTTCCAGTGTTCTGACCTTAAGGCAAATAAGAAGCTACGAGGGAATTCAAGTTTATTGGGAAAAAAAGGAGATGAGAGAAAGCGCTGTTTGTCCCAGACAAACAAGACAGTCTTCGTTCTACATCAAAGGCCAGAAAAATATCAGATATAATTAATATTTCACTCTGGAAGATTTTTTCCAGTGTCCTTAAAGGTAATATTTCCTGCATAGATTTCAAAGTGAAATTCTGCAAAATCCTTTTAGACCTCTGTGCTAAAAGAATTATGTAGAAAAGAGTTGATGCCATAAAGGGACAAAGAAATTCCAAAGTCCTGTGTCAAGCAAACAAGAAGGGGCCAGGGCATTTTGGATAAATGAGACCAAGCTGTGAATGCCTCAACTGTAAGTTCAAGAAGTAGATGATGATTGAAGAAATAAGGTAAGTGCTCACCACAACACGGTGGGTAGGGATTGCTGGGTAGGTGACCTTGACTAGCCACAGAGGTCCCTGAACTGAGTGGCTCTGCTCTGCCTCATCAGGGTAAGTGATACAAGCGTCCAGCAATTCCCTGGCCATTATCCCTTAAGAGAGGGGCACCTGGGTTGTTCCATCAGTTGAGCATCTGGCTTTGGCTCAAGTCATGATCTCATCATTCAGGGTTCAAGCCCCGCATCAGGCTCTGTGCTGATGACAGCTCATAACCTGGAGCCTCTTTCAGATTCTGTGTCTCCCTCTCTCTCTCTCCCCCTCCCCTGCTCATGCTCTGTCTCTCTCTCTCTCTCTCTCTCTCTCTCTCAATCTCCCTCTCTCAAAAATAAACTTTAAAAAAAATTAAAAAAAAAAAGAATCCCTTATGATAAATGCTGATTCTAATACAGTGATTTGTGGTCTGAGTTAAAAGGACCATAAGCCTCCAGAACATGAGCCGGAAAAAAACCCATCCATCTGGAAAAAAACCCATCCATCCCTTGAATCAAGAGGTTGGAAAAAAGAGAGTGGTACCGTATTTCAGTCCAACTGTAGTGCCCCTGTTGTAAGTTTCTGCTGGGAGAGCTGACCTGAGAGGATGGTCTGGGAGGTGGCTCAAGTCAGAGAATTAGAATGTAGGCACAAAACAAGGCTGGAGAGAAGGTGTGCAGAGGCACCAGAACATAGAGAATAAGGAGGGCAAGGATTCTGTAGGGAGAGAGGATCTACAGAGAAAAGCAGAAGGTGAGGTTAGGATAAAGAGAGATAAACGAAGAAGGCCAAAGATCAGAGGAGTAGGATGAGGCAGTAGTGAATATAATGTACAGACACTAAAGAAAAAGGCAAGTTCTGGTGGGCGGGATAAGGCATGCCAACTGCTCCTTCCTGTCTTGCTCAGCAGGGCTTCCATCACCCTAAGGCCCCTGGTGGTGACTCAGAGACTCAGCCTCCAGCTGCAAAGCCCCTCCAGGCCTCTGGGCTGCGGTCTCTATAACTCCACTGGGGCCCCATCCCCGCCCCCGCTGTGCTTAACTGCCAGCACAGGCACAAAGCTCCCTCTCATTTCCAGTTACTTCACTTGGGGCACTGCCTCCTCCTGGGGCATGTGTGGTCTCCAGTGAGTCCGAGAAATGTGTTATTCCCAACTTTCCACTCCTCATTCCCACTTTCTCTGTTCCCACAATCTGACTTCCCCACCCTGAACCTGACCACTGACCTTAGGCATTCTCTCCAAAGGCCAACCTTTGGAACCTCTTCCCCGTTTGGGAAAGAGCTTGCTGGCAGGTGCTCTGCAGTTCCACCTGCACTGTCCAATAGAACAGTAGCAGCACAGATAGAGCAGAAATATGTCAGAGGGAAAGACTGAGAAGGAGGCAACATCATGGCCGATGTCTGAGTGAGCAGTTTCAGGAACACAAACTCCAGGAAACGAAGAAGGTGAACCGGAAACAAAAGCATCTCTACATGGAGCAAGGAGGCTGAGGCAGTCTTCTGACCTACTTCTGGTCTTCATTTCCCTCTTAGCCCAGGGGACTTGCTCTCTGAATAGACCAGGGAGGAAGCAATTGAAAACGGCTGGCTTAGGTGAATGTGTGAGGAAAAGAGAGCTTTCCCTTACAGCAGTTTCTGATAAGGACGTACTTTCAGCTCTTGTCTGCTTACTGCTCCTTCAAAGGAAAGCTCTAGTGGCCTTACCAGTTCTAAGCTTTCAGTACCCTATCTGTCTTTTCTTGCCCTTGGGAAACAGAAAGAAAGAAAGAGAAGCTGAGCTTCTGGCTCCACAGGTCCCTGTTCTGGATCTATCTTTTCCCATCTACTTTGGGTAGCCAACTTGCTTTCTGAACATCCTCTTCCTGGACTTCAAATCTCAGTCCGAAACAAAAGCTACTGTATGTTGTATCTGAAAGTTGCTCAGACAGTAAATCTTAAAAGTTCCTATCACAAGAAAAAGAAATTCATAACTATGTATAGTGATGGATGTTAACTAGACTTAGTGTGGTGATCATTTTGCAGCACATACGTATGTCAAATCATTATGTTGTACACCTGAAACTAGTATAATGCTATGTCAATTACATCTCAGTATAAATACTAAAGAAAAGGGGCACCTGGATGGCTCAGTTGGTAAATCATCCATATCTTGGTTTTGGCTCAGGTCACGGTCTCACAGTTCATAAGATCAAGCCCTGCATCACGTTCTGCGCTGGAAGCACGGACACTGCTTGGGATATTCTCTCTCTCTCTCTCTCTCTCTCTCTCTCTCTGTCTCTCTCTCTCTCTCTCTCTCTCTGCCCCTCCCCTGCTTGTGCTCTCTCTCAAAATTAAAAAAAAAAAAGCATTGATTGTTCACATGTACCAGAGTAGTTGCTCAGTTTAAACGGTATTACCCTAGGGTTAACCATTTTTACTATGTTTACTGAACATAGGTTTTCCATAATTATTAGTTGACCAGCTCCCTGACTGAGAGTATGTTCATTTTCAGATGATGATAACCATTCTTTTCTCTCAGGAGTCACATGGATAAAATTAACATTCTAGGATAAAAATTAAATTTATATATGTTTATAGAATTTTTCTCAGTCCAAATTTGACATCACATTGTGGTTTGGAGAGAAGCTTGTTGAGTCATAACTTCAAGTTTGCAAGAACTTCACAAAGGGTAGAGAAAAGCTCCTGTCCTAAATTATAGAGTTTAGATCACTGGAGTTGCTTTTTCCTGAGAGAAAACCGAATGTTTAAGGGTAAGAGCACTTGAGCATTCCATAAAGCACTTATTACTGTATTATCACATGCTCTCTCTTCTTTCATCTGGATCTCCACCATCTGTTGGTTGGTAGTTCCTATCAGAGCCAGATAGCATGTAAGCAAGGCCTACAATTTGTATTATTTTCATCCTCATCAGTAATTGAACTTTGATTATCTACTTCCTGTCAAGTGCCATTCAAGAGACTGCAGGGAGAGACCAAGAAAGCGTGCAAAGATCTCTCAGACCCTGGAGCCCTCCCAGGAGCAACAGGTTGGTGGGAGGTTAGTGGCAGGTTGTAAGCTGCCATTACACTGCTCTTGCCATACATCAATTCAATTTCCCTTCAGTTTTTAAAGTGGCCCTAGAATCAGGACGCCTGGGTGGCTCAGTCTGTTAAGCTTCTGACTCTGGTACAGGTCATGATCTTGTGGTTCATGAATTTGAACCCCAAGTCCAGCTCTCTCAGAGCCTATAGCCTGCTTCAGATTCTGTGTCTCCCTCTATCTCTGCCCCTCCCCTGTCATGTTCTGTCTCTCTCTCTCTCTCAAAAATAAATAAACATTAAAAAAAATTATAAGTAAATAAATAAAGTGGCCCCAGGATCAACAATAGCCAAGCTATGGTAAGAACTCAAATGTCCATTGCCTGATGAATGGATAAAGAAGATGTGGTATACATATATAAATGGAATATTACTCACCCATCAAAAAGAATGAAATCTTGCTATTTGCAACAACGTGGATGGGGCTTGAGTGTATTATGCTAAGCAAAATAAGTCAGAAAAAGACAAATCCCATATGAATTTACTCATATGTGTAATTTAGGAAACAAAACAGATGAACATAGGGGGAGGTGAAAAAAGGGAGAGAGAGAAAAGTAAACCATAAGAGACTCTTAATGGTAGAGAACAAACTGAGGGCTGATGGAGGGAGGCGAGTGGGGGGATGGGCTAAATGGGTGATGGGCATTAAGGAGGGGACTTGTTATGATGAGCACTGGGTGTTGTATGTAAGCAATGAATCACTAAATTTTACTCCTGAAACCAATATTACACTATATGTTAACTAACTAGAATTTAAATAAAAATTTGGAAGAAAAAGTAAAATAAAATAAAATAGGTCAAGTTCTGGTTCCCAGAAGGAAGGTGGGTGGAGGGATGGGTTAAATAGGTCATGGGGATTAAGGAGGGCATTTACTGGGATGAGCAACGGCTGTTGTAAGGAAGTGGTGAATCACTATATTGTAGACCTGACACTAATATTACACTGTGTGTTAACTAGCTGGAATTTAACTAAAAACTTAGAAATAAATAAATAAAGTGGCCCCAGGGAATGGAAGCAGCTCAGATATTTAAGGGGAAGATCAAGGGCTTGGGGGTCTAGCACACCAAGCCTGATTCTCTGCTCAATCATGTAATAGTTGCAATCTTGGGCCAATCAATGAACTACTCTAAACTCCAGTTTTCTCATCTGTAAGATATAAGTAAAAATGTACACATACTATTGAAATTTTGCATAAATTAAATCAGTGTAGTTTAACTCGGCGAGGCCCCTGGAGTCAAACTACTTAGGGTTCAAATTCTGGCTAGACCAGGCTTTGAATTCTGTGTGTCCCTCTCTCTCTGCTCTTCCCCCTCGCTCGCTCTCTCTCTCTCTCAAAAATAAACATTTAAGAAAATTATTTTAAAAATTCTGGCTAGACCACTTACTTGATGTGTGACCCTGGGCTAGTTGCTTCAAGTCGTTAAGCCTCAATTTCGTCAATATTGATAAAAACGATTCCTACCTTATCGGGTAGTTGTGCCCAGCAAACGACATTATCCACAGGAAGAACGTAGCACAGTGGCTGGAGCGTCTTAAGTGTTCAGATGAAGGTTAGCTGTTCCAGAAAGCACCGCACACAACAAACTGTTTCCGGTTCTCTTAACTAGGTTGCAAATTAACAGGAGGCAGTAGTGCTAGAAATGCCTGCAGGCAGATCCTTTTCTTCACAAAGCATTTCTTTCTCGCTCTTTTTTTCTTTTTTTCTCCTTTCAAGAATGTTCTGGTACACATTAGCAAAATGCCTTGGGGGAAGGGAGCCTAGAAAGGCTTTAAGTGTCCGTATTTTCTTCATAATGAAATCCATGTGCTTCGCGTAGAAGCAGCGTCCTGGAAAGGGGCCAGTTACAGTGAGTGCCTAAGATCGTAAGTAAAGTATAAAGGAAGAGACTTCGTGAGTCCAGATTAAAGATAGATCCTTATTATCGTTAACATCTCCATTAACATTTTTCTACACACGCTTTTTTAAACGTAAGAATGGTGGTTGGCTGAGAAACTGAATTTTATTTAAGAGGTAATTGTGTAGGTATTTCCAGCTGTAGAACAATGTCCCTTTGAGTAGTAATGAAATGTGTAGTTTTGGAAAAACGTTGAGACCGAAGTTTCTGGAGAGGCCGGTTGGCCCCTGCTGCTGACCCCAGGCAGGCCACGCCTACCAGCCTGGCCTGGACCCCTCTGGGTTCTGGGGGGGGGGGGGGGGATTCTGCCCCTTCCTTCCTTTGTGGGAGCTTCCTCGGTGGTCAGCAGACACGTCTTCGATCGGGAATCATCTTTACTTCCTGTATGCAACGACTGGGTCGTGTCCCTGGCCGATTCTGATGTTCATTCTGGGTTAGGAAAAGATAGGCAAAGTTACGGTTTTCACTACCATAACTCTTGTGGGGTTTCGCCATTTTTCGACTCCTTCACTTTTCCTTTCTGCGAAATTATTTTTTCACCTCAGACACACTCAGTGTGCTTAAAAAGTGATATTTCATGGTTACCAGAAGGGAGGTGGGTGGGGGGATGAGTTAATGAGGTGATGGGGATTAAAGAGCGCGCTTGTCCCGATGAGCACCGGGTGATGTAGGCAACTGTTAAGTCACTGTTTTGTACACCTGAAACTAATATAACGCTGTAGGTTAACTAACCGGAACTAAAATAAAAACTTTTTTAAAAGGTGCTATTTCATGGTTACCAGGGGCTGGGTGGGGTGGGCAGTTCTTGTTTAATGTTTCATTCTGTTTGGGATGATTTTAAAAAGTTCTGGAAATGGATAGTCATAATGTTTACACATCCTTGTGAGTTTACTTAATGCCAATGCATTGTGCACTTAAAAGTGATTAAAATGGGGGGGGGGGACGTCTGGGTGGCTCAGGCAGTGAAGCGTCGGACTTCAGCTCAGGTCATGACCTCACAGTTCGTGAGTTCGAGTCCCAAGTTGGGCTCTGTGCTGACGGTGCGGAGCCCATTTAGGATCCTCTGTCCACCTGCTCTCTCTGCCCCTTCTCAGCTTGCACTCTCTCTCTCTCTCAAAAATGAATAAACATTTTACAAAATGGTTAAAATGGTAACTTTTATGTGTATTTGACCACTCTTTTAAAAAGTGCTATTTCAACATTATAGTTTCATCAGTCCTTGGAGACACAATACTTCCTAGTCAGAGTATGAAGTGGCCCAAGTTCTACTGGCCTGCCATGTGGAGATGGAAACCTGTAGTGAAAATGCAAGTGCCTCCCACAGGCAGCAGGGACCCTTCTGAGGTGGCCAGAATGCTGTTTCCTAATTAGCATATTAATTGCATATAATTAGATGTGCTGAAATTTGAAGGTTTGCTATTTTTGAATATTCTAAGCACCATCCTTTCAATGTCCTCACTTAAAGGCAGGTTCTCACCGATGACTTTGTTGTCAAGTGCAGGCTAGGTGTAAGAGGCACGGCTTCCACTTCCGGTGAGTCAGTTCAGACCTCGCGTTTCAGTGAATGTGAGATTTTAACTGGAACCATCCAATCCTGAGATTTGGTTGGGGCATTTATATTTTAAAAGCACATTAATCCTCCTGGAAAAGCATAAAAATGTTCTTGACGTTCTGACGTTTGAATGATATTAATAGTAAAATCATCTTGTGAACCTGGGATGAATTATTTTCTACTTTTCAGAGAAGGGCGGCTTAGCATAAAGATGGGGAAAGAGGTCTTGATGTACCACAGTGTGTTTGCAAGAAGGACTGTGCCTGTGGAGCTGTGATGTTCTGTCTCTCCTTCGCTCTCTCCCTCTCCCTGTCCCTGTCCCTCTCCGAGTTTCTTCTGTTTCTGTTTTTGAGTCTTGGCCTGGAGTTCTTTTCTCTCTTTCTCGCACGGGCCCAGTGCTATACTAGTCATACACTGCATTTGTCTAGCATTCTTTTCTAATCATTTATTCCTTGAAACAACTCTGTAAGGTAGAAGGTGGCCAATTTTATGGATTTTACAAATGAGGTACAGAAAGGAAAAGTGACACACAGCAAGGTATGGAAGAGCTGGTCACGAAACCCATGTCTTGTGACTCTGGCCTAATGCTGGTTCCACAGCTGCAGCTGGGATTCTAGCCATCCTGAAGTCCATGAAGAGAACAGGGACACAGCACCACCAGGCATATGGTTCCAGTGACTTTCACAACTGGCAGGTATGGTGCTGAGTGCAATTCATCATTAAGTTTTCCTGAAGATGCTCCCAGGAGCTACCATCCTAGCTGTTGAGCAGCCATATCCATCCATCCCTCCATTCATCCAGAACAGAAGGGGGTGTAGAAGGTATTCAGTTGGGGGAGGCCAAGAGGCACACATGCCCTCTGGATTCTGGAGACTACAGTGCTGAGTAACTTGTAAAGTCAAAATTATCAGGGCACCTGAGCGGCTCAGTCAGTTAAGCATCTGACTTCAGTTCAGGTCATGATCTCATGGTTTGTGGATTCGAGCCCTGTGTCAGGCTCTGTGCTAACAGCTCAGAGCCTGGAAAAAAGGTCAAAATTGTCAACCACATTCAGCCATGTTTAGTCCAGATAGCTGGGGAAATATCACAATAAAATTATTTCTCAAAAGATTAATTCGGTTGTCATACTGAATTATTATCTGGTTAATTCTAGCTACACAGAAACTGGATTTGGGCAACAACTTAAAAACATGTTTCCATTTCCCTTCCTCAAAGGATCGATTTCGTTATGTAAAAATGCAAAAGATCAGCAACATCCCCTTAATATTATGATTAATTAATATCTGTTATGCTATATCATCATAACTTAAGAACTCTGCATCAGTTTCCTGAATCAAGTCTGTATTTTCCCATTCTTATTATATTAAAAAAAGCAATCCTGGTCTGAGAAGCCTGAAAAGAAATTTCCAGTGTGCACCAAAACATTCTAGCTTTTATTCTTCATTGCTATTTGCAATCACCCAGAGAGGAAACGTTTTGTAAGAAAAATCCCACCCAGAAAAATCCCACTCAGGTCACAATTGACATTCTCTTTCTTAAGATGTCCAGCTGCGACAGACAAGCAAAAGCCAGCTCAAAGATAGATCTTTGGGGCCCCCCCTGGTGGCAGAGAAGAGTCAAGAACTCAGTGTCCTGACCCAGAAGGCCAGTGATCCTTGAGGCTTTCTAAACAGCCATCACCAAATTTTCCATTCAACATTGAAAATGCATTCAGATCACTGGGAAGAATTTGGAATCACAAGACTTGGATTTGAGTCAGAGCTCTGTCATTTACCAGCTATGCAAACCTGGGTCTGGCTGGTCAGTTTCTGAGAGTTGAGGTTGAATCTGGAATTTCTCATTGGTGATAAGAAGCAATGTCAAAACTAGAGGGGTATATGATTCCATTTATGTGATATGCCCAGAAAAGGCAACTTTATGGAGATAGAAAATAGATTGGTGGTTGCCTGTGGCTGGGGATGAGAATGGGGATTAACTATAAATGGCCATAAAGGACTTTACCAGGATGATGAAGATGTTTTAAACTGGATTGCACACAACTTGTACGACTTGGTAAATTTACTAAAAATCATTGCGATGTGCATTTAACATGGGTGAATTTTATGATATGTAAGTTATATCTCAATAAAGTTGTTTTTCAAAAAACAACTGGAGGGAAAAGCAGAGTGGATAACCTGTGTAAATCCAGATCAGAACTAGGAAGCCTGTAAGGTAGGGGTGAGCAGGAAAAATGCTTAAGACGGGTGCTGTTGTTTGGAACTTTATTTTTCCCACTTTACAATGTCCATAGCTTGTTCCCAGGAAGGTCACCTGAGGTTAGCATGCGAGGGGTGGAAAGCACACTGCCTCCTATTGTAGTCTAGAGGCAGGGTTTCTTTCCACGGACTCTAACAGATGTTCTGATGGCATTTCTGATAGAGGGAAGACCATTAAAGCAGCCACCTTGATGCAACTACATCAAAATGACCATTTTTTTGAAATGTAAAAACTGTATTTTCTTCACAATGTTTCTCAGTATGAGGTAATTCAGTGTGGTTGGGGAATTATACGACATTAAGGAGTGGGTTGAACAGAGCATGTATTTTTTTTTTAACATTATTTACTAGAAAACTTGAAAGTGTGAGAATTTATAAAAGTATAGGAAGCAGGCGCCTGGGTGGTTCAGTTGGTTAAGTGTCTGACTTCGGCTCAGGTCAAGATCTCGTGGTTTGTGGGTTCAAGCCCAGCATCGAGCTCTGTGCTGACAGCACAGAGGCACTGCCCAGATTCCCACCTCCTTCAAAAAGGACTTGTTGCCCCAACGGTCAGCAGCTTCAAGAACTGCCTCACTGCAGAGTCACCTCTCCAATGTCCTACCCTCCTGAGCAGGCTGGTGGGCACATCCTGATAGAGGCAGGAAAACAAGGCAGCCATGTTAGTTTAACAGAGAACAACTCTGATGGGCTAATTTCACCGTGGCTCTCCCTGTGAGGTCATCTGAGGCTGTCATCAGGCCCGAAATACAGCTCCATTTCTCTCACTACCTCATTTCTCTCTCATCCCCTTCTTTCTACAAGATGCTGACCCCAGCGATAATTCTTAAGAAATGTCTTGCACGATAAACTCCATCTCGGAATCTGCTTCCCAGAAAACCTAACCAGTATTTTTTTATACCTACCCAGCAGATAAATTCTGGCAAAAAAATATCCAGCAAGTATTTTATGTAGGATGGTTATTATGTTATACTTTTTGGCATTGCCTGATAATTTTTAAGTGAGTATTTATTGATTTTGTCATCTGATGACAATAAGAAAGTGGTTTTCATTTGGGGAAATACAAAGAAAAGTTAATAGTGTGGTTTTATTCTGGTCAAAATGACCAAATCGAAGTATCCATATTGAAATGGATGGAGCACCAGGGGCACCTGGGTGGCTCAGTCAGTTAAGCAGCTGACTTCAGCTCAAGGTCATGGTTCCAGCCCCGCATCACCTCGGGGCTGCCTCAAGCCTGCTTCAGATTCTATGTCTCCCTCCCTCCCTCTCTCTCTCTCTCTCTCTCTCTCTCTCTCTCTCTCTCTCTGTCCCTCCCCCACTCGTGCCCACGGCATGGTCTTTCTGTGCTCCGAACATTTTCTGTCCTGGTCCCCCAGTCCCTCGGTTTGCCCAAGGAACAGGTACGTGAGGTACAGGTCCTCATCGTCTTAATTTTTCTCCCAGATATATACACAGAAATTAAACATAAAAGTTCTTCCTTTTTATTTCAGCTGAAAAACCATCATGCAATTCATACTGTTATGGTCCTATGCCCCAATTCTAAACACAAGTCGGAGTCAAGCTGGCTCAAACTGGGGCTTGGCATTAGTCTAATTAAATTAACCTGCAACACAATATGCGCGCTTGAGGGCCTCATCAGCTCTTCAGTCACAGCCGGAAATAGCTGGCAGGTTAACACACCTGAGCTGTGGTGTGGCAGCAGTGGACAAACCACAGCTGGGTTTGTCCCAGTCCCCTGGCTGGGACTTCAGGGGTCCACACGACATCTTTAAGAGGGTTGACAAACTCACTTCTGTAATTCTGCAGTCTGATGAACTCACAGTGTGAAGACAGCCGAAAGTGGCTTTTGAGCTTTGTGAAGCATTATTAGTTTGTGCAAATGAACCAGAAACCTAAAGCCAGGGTATTGAATTTTGAATATTCAGGATATTGAGTCGATGACAAACAAGACTACTGACTTGCAAAAATGCACTTTGTTCTTGACATTTGACAATTATAATTTTGCTTCAGTTATTTAAGATACAGCTTCTTGTGGTTGGTAAGGA